>NC_060895.1:19012824-20212824 GCF_014805685.1 Silurus meridionalis
AACACAGACTCGCAGACGTATGTTGACCCAAACATTGACAGTATCATAAGCGCAGCCTGTTTGACATTGTATTTTTCCATTGGCACACTTTTCCAGAACTCAATGGTCCCTTCCCTTAAAGCAGGTTTCAGTTGGTCCTCCTTACAAAGATCGATCATCTCCAACTCAGCCGCAGCCTCGTCTGTGACTAGCGGGGCTTTTAAACAGTCCGTCTCTGCATTAAATGGGTCGACGAGGAACGTAATCTGTGGCCTTTTCAGTTGTAGATCACGGAACCGGGTCACAAAGCTTTCGTGCAGGTTTTCAACCAGTGTTGCATATCTGTCTGGTGACTTGCCGACTGGCTTTTAGCAGAGTGGGAAAATGCGTTAAATCTCCCTTTTGAATATGCGCCTGGAACAGCTTCAGTTTGTTGACAAACGCAAACACACTTTGCACCAGGTCAGGCAGCATTTTTAATTTACCCTGCAGGGTCATGTTCAGTCTGTCCAAGTGACACAGCATGTCGACCAAAAAGGCCAGATCCATAATCCACTTGAGGTCCGAGAGCTCGGGATAGTCCTTGTCCTTCTCTTCCATTAACAGTTTCTCGGCATCCAAAAGCTCAAAGAAGCGAGAGTGTACCTGGCCTTTTGACAGCCACCTCACAGTGCAGTGCAGCGGCAGGTCACCTGGAAGCCCTTGGTCCAACTCAGTGATGAGATTCTAGAATTGCCAATGGTTAAGCGCATGTGTGCGGATGTAGTTGACGATTTCCATCATAGGCTTCATGACGTTGTCTAAATTCAATGATTTAGACACGAGTTGCTCCCTGTGGATGATGCAGTGGAAATTCCAAAACTCAGGAAATGTTTGGTCAGCTTTGCAAAGCCCCACAAGCCCGTTCACAGATCCGATCATGGCTGGCGCTTCATCCGTGGCTATTGCAGTTCCGTATGGGCAGATTTGCTTTCACAAATGCAGCCATCATGGTTTCTTTCACATCTATGCCACAGGTTCTGTCTTTTAATGGTACAATATCAAGGAGTTCTCTTTGATCACACAATCATTTGACACAGACCGTGCAAATATTGCCAACTGAGGCATGTGTTGTATGTCACAACTCTCATCCAATGCGACACTAAAATACTCACATGCTTGAAGGTCAGAGTGCAACTGTGATTCAATAGCCGTGTTAATGTCCAATATTCTGTGTTCAACAGTGTGGCGGGACAGTTGGACGTCTGATACCATGCGTTTTAGTTTGTCGTTTTCAGGAGACAAGATTTCAACAACGTCCCTGAGGCATTTTTTAACAAACTCCCCTTCATTGTATGGATTTTTAGCCTGTGCAATGTTCCAAGCCAGTTGATACGATGCAAGCATTGCGAAGTTCAGTCCCTTTTGGAAATTCCTGGTCGATGTTAGCATGGAGTGAGCTGAAGTGGCGCTAAAGATTTGAAGCTTTGAAATGTGCTAATGACGCCTGACATATAAGGCAGAATGGCAACAAAAAAATATAAACTCTCCCACTCTGTTAAAAACGTCCTGTGTTCATCTTCCTATTTTTGTTTTGCTGTGCATTTTTTCCCTGCCATTTTGAGAGCGAACTTGACACAAATTGTTTATTTAAAATGTAAGTAAAACATTTGCATATCAAAGTTTGTGTTTGTGGGGGTTTTTTTTATATGCTGAGATGAAAATACCGCTAAGTTTCCCAGTAGAGGCAAGATCATTTACCGTATTTTTCGGACTATAACCGTTTCCCACGTTTTGAACCCCGCAGCTTAAACAACGAAGTGGCTTATTTATACATTTTTCCTAGGTTTTTCCTGGTTTCACAAACTTCAAGCCAAAAAACTGAGCCCCATAACATTAGACCAATGAAATTTCCGAACGTAAACGAAAAAACGCACCTCACCTGTGTTCTGAGCTGCACGGCATCGGGAGAAAAAAATTTTTTTTTAAACACACGACGATGCCAAAAGATAAACTCTCGAAAGAAATAGTTGTGAAAGGAAAGAGGAAGACAGTGAACAATGACTTTCTTGGTAGGCTACTGTTTAGATACAAGCTGTTGTAACGCGTTGAGTCTGGGTGAAGGGAGAGCTCACTAACTCCAGTTGCAACAGAAATCATATAAGCACAGACAGGTTTCTAAAACTCGTGCTTTTTTATTTTTCTTGGCAACAGCGTTATGGGTTAGTAAAAGAAACGTAGAAGTGATCATCAGAAAATAATAAGGACATATTCCTCGGTCTTGCACACATGCAGTAATAGCGGAAAAATGCGGGGCAGGCTATTCCCAAAATGCCGCTCTGCTCTTAAAGGAGCCACAATATATTTCACCAGTTACACCGTGTAACAGACACTGTCTTTCGTTAAAGCCTGTGTAAAGTTCATTAGTTTCAGTGTAGACGCTTATTTATGTTTAAAATCAAAATCTTTGTCAAATTCAGTGCTTATATATGGGTGCGTTTTTATAGTCCGGAAATTACGGTAAGTCTTAAAAATACTGTATTGAACTCAAGCAAAGCGAACACGAACATAAAAAAAAAAACACAAACACAAACTTTGATATGAACATAAGAGCCGCATGAAACCAGCCAAAGAGCCAAAGGCCACCCCTGCCCTAGGGCAACCCGGAAACTTTGGTTTATAAATTCATCTTCAGTAACGTTTTGTCCTGGTCAGGGTCAGGTACCTGTAAAGTCTAGCTTGGGAACACCTGACTCAAACCAAACCAACTGTTCCACATCAGTGGTTATATTTCTTTAGCTTACATAAAAATTAAAAATCATAATTAAAAACACACAACCTGATCATGAGGAACCATTTTACATTATTAAAAGCTGCTGAACAAATGACCATCTCATGACAGATCTATATAATGATTAATGTTTGCATAATTTTGACTGCCCTATAAAAATTCTAATTTTCTTGTATGTAACGTCTCAGTGCTTTTGTTAGAGGAATAATATGCACTTTGTTCATTAAAAAAAGGAAGCTTACAGCAGACTATAATGGTCTATGCCATCAAATCATGTCAGAATGGCTGTAATTATAGGCTTCCAACTGGGACAAGCCCCGTCGTTCCTGAATCATAATTAAAAGTTCAGTACTAGAGAATGCCTTTTCGACATGGTGAAGTGATTGCCTTTCGTCTTTTCATTCCTTCAAGCATGGTTCCCATTTTTTTGTTTTCCTTTTCTCTTTTTTTTAAATACTTTTCAATAGCTTTATCAGCAACCTAAATGTCACGGCATGTTCATGTGTAGAGCAGTAGGCAGTTGTGCATCCAACCATGTGACTATAATTCTGGAAGCGTAATGACAAATGATCTCACTCTCGCTCCGTCTCTCTCTCTCTCTCTCTCTCTCTCTCTCTCTCTCTCTCTCTCTCTGTGTATCTACAGCTCACAGTGAGTAGTGCATTCACACTGAGAAATCTGTCCAGTGCATGTTTGAAACCTGAATGATATATTAAAAGTGCGGTAATTGGAGAACATTGGTGCTCATTGCATTTGCACTTGCAGCCTCACCTACATAACAACTTTTTAAAATATTCGGGCTCTAATGTCTGAGATGTCTAAATGTTAAAACATTGGAGTACGCTTTTACATTCTCTGTAAAATCGTCCGAGTGCATTTTTATATATAAGAACACCGGATTATGCTTGTATGTATTGTGTAAATATACTGCCGTATGCTTGTGTATATTCTGTAAATACATTGAATAATGCATTTGTATATTCTCTCTATTAACATCAAAGTATGCCTGTATATACACTTCAAAATCATCAGCATGCTCTTGTATATACTCTGTAATAACTCTGGAGTATGCACATGTATATTCTGTAAAAAAAAAATAAATCACTGGAAAATACTTGTGTATGCTCTGTAAACACATTGCTTGTGCATACTAACATCAAAGTATGCTTGATTATAATTTGTAAAAACACTGGAATACAGGCTATGCTTCGATGAGATATCACTCAATGTTTGTAGTGTTTTAGAACAAATTCCAGTATTTAAGAATATAAGACAAGCAAATTAGACTGGCTTTAAACACCTACAAAATATAATGTGCTCCCTGGAAGTCCCGCCTTCTTTCTGCTCACTAAAGAATCCATAGTGCTAGCGTTAGCCGCTAACCAGGAAGTGGCTAGCGGCTAACGCCAGTGCTGTGCATTCTTTAGTGTTTTATGTCCAGCTTCTGAAGAATTTTGTGTACAAGAATTTCTCTTAAAATGCTGTTTCTGTTTATTTTAACTGGCAGCCTCCTGCTAAAGAGCATTAACAGAAACAGTTTTTTTGAACAACCGCCCACTATTTGAACAACCGATTCCTGAAAGGATAAATCTGAAATATTGTATAAGCATTTTTTTTTTTTATCAGTTACTGATGAACCACTTCAATATCCACCATTCCACTTAAGTTTTCTTGATTTGCAAAGCCATTTTTGGTTCCTGTCCTGTTGATCTTTTCGATTTATCCCATTGGTATTTACTGATTTCATTAATTACTTACTACTTTAGATAAATCCTGGTAAAAGATCAAATTCAAATCAATCTAATACAGTGTTATTTACAGGGACTTTTATAATATTCAGTCTTGAATATATATGGAAGGAGTCTACAGTGTCAGTGTTGAAACCTCTAGAAGAGAGTTTGCAAGATAGAGGACTTTATGCCTCCAGGGTTAACAAACATACTTGTCTTATTATTATTACTATTATTACTAGAAAGAAAGAAAGAAAGAAAGAAAGAAAGAAAGAAAGAAAGAAAGAAAGAAAGAAGATGGTGATCGAAACCCTTATATCTGCTGAAACTTACTGTATGTAAAAACAGCATCTATTTATGACTGATTAAGAAATATGATGTCATTGGATTCGATTTGAACTATTAGAGCAATAACACTTCTTTTCTAATGCATATGTTTTAGAGTGGCCTCATCATTCCACCAAGTCATTGATTCTCTCCCTATTACAGTTGAAATATATTTTACTTTGAAAGATATCGACTATAGTTTGCAATATATTTCATCTCCTCACCATTTTGTGTCTTAAACTTTCTATTTTCTTACATATATCTTTTTCGAGGCTAAAGAGCACAGTCGGGCCCTGCTGCAGGAAAAATTCAATAGATGATCTATCAACAGAAAACAAATAAAGGTTTGGCGACTGGCCCCATTTAGGCCTGTAAAAAAATATAAAAATGAAAAAATAAAAAGGTTTTCTCCTTTTAGTCACTCTACACACAGGTCACAGTCACCTCGCCATCATCTGTCAATCTCAGCTTAATTCTGTCACTCAGAGAGACAGTAACGTGCGGTAAAGGGTTCCAAAGCTGCTGGAATTAACCTCATCCAGTTATCCTTCAGCTGGAGGAAAAAGACAGAGAGAGAGAGAGAGAGAAAGAGAAAGAGAAAGAGGGGGTGCAGGTGACGACAAGATCGCAACTGGCTAATGCAGGCAGCAGATTGCCTTCCACCCACACAATGTCACCCTGATGTGTGATACACACTAGATACTATAACAGAGAAATAGATAAATAGAATTTCTGAAATTGAATGATGGATCATATCTGAGAAAGAGAGAGGAGGGAGCAAGAGAAAAGGAGAGAGAGAGAGAGAGAGAGAGAGAGAGAGGAGGGAGAAAAGAATGAGAAACAAAGCGAAAGAAGCCTCTTAAAATTTGCTGATTTGTCAATTTTAAAAGAACAAAGACAACACAGTCTCTTCATTAAAAGAAATGAACAAAGGTGAGAAAGAAAAAGAAATTCAGCATGTGGTGTAAAGGAAGAAAACTCTTTAGATTTGACATTTTGTCACAGACTGAAAGAACACCGAGCCGACAGTCTTCTTTACCTGGCTGATAGAGAGGGTGAGACAGCAACAAAGAACAGAGAGAGGAAATAGATGAAGCAAAAGAGAGAGGGACATGGGGGAAGAGAGTGAAGAGAGGGAAGAAAAAAAAGGGAGAATGAAGCTCGATAAACTTGCCTTTTTGTCACACATTTAGAGAGCACTGATAACACAGACCCATTATTATATATGACTTCATCACCTGCCAAGAGGACAGAGAAAGAGAGAAAGAGAGAGGGAACAGAGGAAGCTGTACAAATTTGCCCTTTCGGCACAAATTTAAAGAGCAAAGGTAACAGAGACGTCATTATGTGCGACTTCCATTGCCGATAGTTTATCACAGAAACTGCGCTCTTTGGCGTTTATTTTGTTTTTAATAAAAAAGCACGTTTCAGTGAATCTTTCCCTCCATTCCTTAATGCCTCCCTCTCTCTCTCCTTCTTCCTGCCTTTCCACTTCAGTCTTTTGGCATTTAACTGAGGTTGTATTGATAAATTATCATTTACTGTGTGTTGTGCATTTCTTTACATCAGTGGTGTGTGTCTCCCATCCCGGGACTCTATGATGTGTCATCAATCCTGATACATACAAGACAATTCCACTAGGAGAGGTTTTAATGCAGTATGTGGCCCAATAACAAACAAACAGGATTGGAAGGCCACACCACATTCACTGCCAAACACACAGGCCATACATCCTTTTCTTACACTTAACAAGGCCACAGTTCCTTCAGTGAGTGTTACAGGTACAACCACACCTCAATTACATCTCTTAATGAAAGTGACAAAGAGGTTATATGTGAAGAAACAGGTACATAAGAAATGCTTAGATCATTTGTCATGTTTAGAAGCCACACCTCCATTCCTCCATTACAGGGATATTAAAATTCTAAGGACACACTTTCATCCATGGAAGTTACAAACACAGAGAGCAGATTTGCTTCAATGTGCTGATATACCTACACACATCCCTATAAGCCACTCGATCTCCTTCATAGGGCTAGCAGAACTATAGATCACACCTAATACACATTGCTGGCAGACCCACAGGCCACACCTCCTTCAATATGCTGACAGACCCACAGGCCACACCTCTTTAAACATACAGACAGATCCGGAGGCCACACCTGTTTTGGTATGCTAACAAATACACAGGCCACACTTCCTTCACTTTGTTGATAGACCAACAAGCCACACCTCCTTCAATATACTAAGAGATCCACAGGCCACACCTCATTTAATATACTGAGAGATCCACAGGCCACACCTCCTTCACTTTGTTGATCGATCAGCAGGTCACCCCTCCTTCAATATACTAAGAGATCCACAGGCCACACCTCCTTCAATAAACTGAGAGATCCACAGGCCACACCTCCTTCACTTTGTTGATAGATCAACAGGTCACACCTCGTTCTATATTCTGCCAGATCCACAGGCCACACCTCCTTCAATATACTGAGCGATCCACAGGCCACACCTCCTTTATTTTGTTGATAGACACACAGGCCACACCTCCTTCACAGAAGTATGAAAGAGAGCTAAATTAATTTCAGGATGTAGGTAAATGACATAAATAAACAGCTTAGTATGATTGTTTGTTTGTGTGTGTGTTGTTTGGTATCAGACTTGGACCAAAACAGCGGCACTTGGATCGATTTGCGAATCAATGTAGCTTTTTTGTAAATATTGAGACTCTGCACACTGATTTGTCAATCTTTACCCCCTGCAGTGAGCATGCATGTGTGTGTGTGTGTGTGTGTGTGTGTGTGTGCAAGTGCAACTATCGAACATAATGCTGTTAATCATCATGTGGGCAAGTGATTGGGTTGCTTGTTAATCAGCCATCTTGCTCTCTTTGATCCAATTAAAAGGAATAAGGAAAACCCACTCAAAGTGATTTGTTCTGTTCACACTGAAGCTGTTTAGACTGATTATCCAGGGGTTGAGCTCAGCTCTGTTCTTATACTTATGTGCTATTTCTGGAAATATTTTATGTAAATCAATTCAGAGTATCAGTTTAGGCAGATGTGAAGTTTTACATACATGCATATGCACAATGTGTGTGTGTGTGTGTGTGTGTGTGTGTGTGTGTGTGTGTGTGTGTGTGTGTGAGAGAGAGAGAGAGAGAGAGAGAGAGAGAGAGAGTGTGATGTGTAGAGTTACAGTAATAGGTTATTTAAATGCATCCTGCTTGGATGCAGTATTACAGTGAGGCAGTGCTTTAGGCAACTTCTGCAGAAGACCTTCATGTTTAGATTTCAGGCTCAACTGTATCTATATTAAGCAAAAGTAGAAGTCTAGTAGCTTCTATGCCCGGAAAATAGAAAGGGCTCGGCTCTGACACACACGGAAAAACATCAAGGAGTTTAAATGTGCAGTCAAAAGGGTGTAGTGACAAGCTCAGTTTCTTCAAGGTTATAATATTGTTTCCCCTCAGTTTAGGAGCTCATTCATTCATTCCCATTTGCCCATTCGTATTTTTTGCAGCACTCCGATTAGTTTTCCATGTACTATAATGCACAACAATTTGCATTTTTAGAGAGTTTAGCACATGCATCTCATTCGCTGTAAAGTCGTTTCCTTTCATAATCCATCTTTTTTTTTCTCTGCTTTCAGCTGCATTCTCGGGTTGTTTAATTCTGCCCTATTTCTCCTCCTTTCCTCTATGTTTTTGTGTAGCACTAGCCCCAAACACACACACACACACACACACACACACACACACACACAAACACAAAATATACAAAAATTGCCCCTGGGAATCAATTAGACACGAGGAAGCATTCTTTCCACATTTTTAATTGGTTTGTGAATCTCCTTTAAAAATATACACTTGCAAGTGCACTACTTAGACACTGCTTTAGACCTGTTAGAAGTGTGTGTGTGTGTGTGTGTGTGTGTGTGTGTGTGTGTGTGTTGAGAAGTAGTACAATTGTAATCATTCTCCTCAACATTTCGAAAGAATAACAAAAAAAAATGCACCATTATCCTCATCCCATTATCTTATGATAGATTTCTCTTTTTTTTGTTCCCCCAGACGTCCTTTCGGTGAGCTGAATCCAGCTCCTGCTCCAGCTGTGTCAGTCTCATTATCACAGACCTCTAATACTCACCTTCAAAAGTACATGTGCAATCTGCAAAATATCAAATCAAATCCCATTAATCTCTGGATTGACTTTATACCAGATGATAAGGATGAAGCCCACTGTACTTCACCTCCCGATGCTTTCGAAGCATCCTCGGCCTGATCTACAAAACTAGACACACAAAGGCAATTTGAACAGCATACTGTAGGTAAGCAATGCACTTCGTATTTAACGTCGCCGTCAATTAGTCAATTGAAATGTCTGCACATCACACCGAGCACTAAAAAAATATTTAACTGATACAAAGTTAGGGGCTGATTTTTCAAAAATAATAATGCATGATACAATGCACTATTTTCCTGGTTTGACATTAAAGTGCCTTGCAAGCACACTTCAGCAACCCCCTTACTTTCTTCTACAGCGTTTAAGATTTACAATTTGCATGACTATCATGCTGAAAGCATTTTTTTAATCCATGCACATTCACCATTTCCCACATCCAAGTTGACCAACCGATTCTTGAAGAGTGGAACTGAATCGTATTCGCCCAATTACTAGAAACTAGAACAAATATGGTTGAGGATTACATTCACGCAACTTAGCAGAAACCCTTCAATCTCTATCAATATACACATTTTAAGACTCTTCACTAAGAATCAAATCAGTCTAACAGAGTGGCCAGATGCCTTGCTTTGTGTTGCCCTGCACAGCATTTAAGTTTTTTGTTACACATTTCTTAACTTAACATAATGTTCAACTTGATCATTGTAAATAAACAGTCAGAGCAGTTTTTCTCAGCTTCCTATGATTATACTTTGTTAAGTTATTAACTGCATTCGACGGAAAACATCAGACTGATAAAGCAAATCTGACTTTAATCAAAAGGTTTTGAAGTAAGTACTAAAGCCTGTTATGGAAGGTGCGTATCATCTTTCAAAGTGGGCACACGTCCGGATACTTCATAGAAATCTTTTGATAATTACATAGATCTACTCTGTGAGCCACAAGTTGGATTCACACAGTTGTATAGGATGTCTTTGGGTCGTTAAATCTTCCCCATCACTTGAATTAGGAGACCCAAACATGCTTCAGCAAGACAATGCCCCCGTACATAAAAAGAGCTCCATTAAGATATGGTTTCCAAGGGTTAGAGTAGAAGATCTTGAGAGCTCTGAACTTTAACCTGTAAGCCTTCGGCACAGATTTCGGGACTCACAGCTGAAATGCCCTACCTAACTTTAAATGTTGACAGTTCCTGATAAAAGTGGGCTACATACACAATTTAAATATCTTTAAAAAGAAGACACTTTGAGCTTTATTGTCCATTATTCAAAGTTAATATTGCTCAAAAAGATAATAAGTTATAGAAAGTTATATATGATGTAGTACCGTAAGAAAAAAAAAATCCTGAATTGAATTTTTTTTCCTTCATATATAAATACATGCAATCAGTCCAGGAGCAATCCAGAAAAGTACACTTCTTTTCACAAAAGCTACATTTCTCATGAGTTTATATTTTAAATTCAATGAAGATATTATGAAAAATTAGATTCTTACAAACATTTATCTGAGACTATGTCTGGTTCTCCTCTCCCTGCCTCACCCAGCCCAAATTTTAGGACTCACAGCTGAAATGCCCTCCATAAATTTTAATGTTAACAGTTCCTGACAAAAACATGCTACAAACACAATTTAGATATCATTGGAAAGAAGACACTGAGCTTTACTGTCAAAGTTGATGTTGCTCAAAAAGATAATAATTTAAAAATGATGACAAGCCCTGGATATACATTTCCTGCATTGAACATTATTATTATTTCATATATAAATTCATGAAATCAGTCCTGGAGCAATCCAGAGAAGTACTGGGTTGAAAGCCACATGTCTTATGAGTTTATATTTTAAATTTTATGAAGATTTTCTTGACAAATGAGATTCCTACAAACATTTATTCGAGATTATGTCTGATATTTCTGCTATTAACCCTTTGGAATTAATTGGAACACTGACTGCACACCAGGCCTCCTCACCTGACTTTATTAAAACGCTCGTGATCACAAGCACAATCCAAAATCTAGTGGAACATCTTCTGAGAAGAGTGGACGTTATTAAAAGAGCAGAAAAGGACTAAATGTAGAATGGGCTGTTCAGGAACTATATACTGTACAAACCTTTGGTCAGGTGTCCACACACTCTTTTTCATATATGATGTGTTTGTCTGATAAAAACGACATTAATATCCAAACTGTATCATTAAGGCCAAGGATAAATATTTCTTATTCATTCAGATAGAGAATAAAATGGTATCGTAGGTTTGTCAGTGGCGGAAATGTGTCCCACAATGTCCCTGACAAACATGCTGTGGACATTCAGTAGAAAATTTTACTTAACATCATGCATACACAAAGCACCTTAAAATACTTACTAACCAACTAAATTACTTTTCTAACTCGTGTGTCATGTAGATACACATCCTTTCTCTATGGCTCAATGATACCTCAATAACGTGCAATGTTTTGGTTTTCTCATGAATTGATATCACAACCTCCAGATGAAGGACTACTCTGATTTGAACCTTTTTTAACCAGAATTTACTACTTGAAACTCCTACAAGCGAACAGAAGACATGAGATAAAACTCGACTGGAATTCTCAGACACTAAAGCAGACTCCCTGGATGCTAGTCTGCAGCCAGTCATTGAGAATTCACTCTAGGTTGATAGTTCACACAGGACATGCTTCATGAAGACCTTTTCATGAAGATGGTCCTGATCAATCATACGCAGTGTCACCAGATGCGTGAACCACCTCCGAGTGAGAATAAAGTCATTGCGATTTTCAATTGATAAAGTGGTAAATACAATCATCAAGCGATAGAAACGTGTAAAGAAGTGACAAAGGTTAAGATTAAAAAAAAAAAGAAACATCTGAAAATAAACTCCAGCAGTGCGTGTGTGTGTGTGTGTGTGTGTGTGTGTGTGTGTGTGTGTGTGTGTGTGTGTGTGTGGTGTGTGTTCAGAGATAAAGTCAACATCAAGGAAGAACAACAAACAGAGACAATGCATTAATTTTCTTCTCTCTCTGTCTCTGTCTCTCTTTCCTTCTCTCTGGATAAGATGATGGAGGGATGTCAGAAAGGATTCAAGGATTCTGGAAATCATTTATCTAATGATTGATGAGCATGGAGATTATAATAATTTCTAAAATATATTTAAGATATAAAAGCATATTGACTTTTCAGGTGTAATACTGATTAATTCATTGTGATAACAGTAGTAAGAGTGAATACATTATGACTCTTTCTCTCTTTCTTTCTTTCTTTCTTTCTTTCTTTCTTCTTTTCTTTGTTCTCTCTCTCTCTCTCTCTCTCTCTCTCTCTCTCTTATTTTCTTTCTTTATTTCTTCCTTCCTTTAATTTCTTTCTTGAATGTTAGATTGATTGAGTGTGTTATTCGGTCTTGTTTTTGTTGACCCTACACTTCAGAACCCAGTAGTAATACTTCTTCTAGACTAGTACTAAAGTTCTAATGAGTATTTTTGTCCGTTATGTACGAGTTCAACAAAATCCAAAACTCTTTCTCACTCTCAGGGATAAGATAATGTAGTGATGTAAGAAATAATCCCATTATTCTGGAAATTGTTTTTTTTTTTTTTAATTGCTTGATGAACATGGAAATAATAAAATTGCCTAAAACATAATATTTATTTTTATTTGGATCTTTTGAATAAAAGCTGTAGGGGTGAATAAAGTATGACTTTTTTCTTTCCCTCTTTCTTCTTTTCTTTTACATTAAAAGATTGAGTGTGTTATTCTATCTTGCTTTTGTTTGTTGCTTTATTTGCCATTAAAGACAATATTTATTATATACAGC
The DNA here is from genome assembly GCF_014805685.1 of Silurus meridionalis. Lineage (NCBI taxonomy): Eukaryota > Metazoa > Chordata > Actinopteri > Siluriformes > Siluridae > Silurus > Silurus meridionalis. Next base: position 19,025,623 of record NC_060895.1, read on the forward strand.
AGTAAATGAGTTTGTACTGAAGTTCTGAATAGATGTTTTTGTCCCTTTCGTACGAGTTCAACAAAATCCCCTGCACCTACAGCACCAATATTGAAAGTGTTACCAGTTTTTCTTGCTTTCGGATGGATTTAGGACGCAGTCCCAGCCCTGTGTCCTCTTTCCTTCCAGTCTCTCTCTCTCTCTTTCTCTCTCTCTCTCTCTCTCTCTCTCTCTCCCTCGCTCTTCCCCCGCGCGCGCAGAGGTGAGTCGTCCTTCACCTTACCTTTCCTGGAGACGACGGCGGCCGACAGCGCGAGCGCCAGGGCGACCGCGCGCGCCCACATTGACGGCGTCTTCATTCTCGCTCTTCTCCGGAGCGACGCGGAGAGGAAAAAGTCGATTCGAAAAAAGATGTTCCGATGTTTTCTCTCTTTTTTTTCTCGCTCTCTTCTCTCACTCCCTCTCTCGTAGATTGTTCGCAGGACTGGTAATAAAACGAGCTGAAGTCCGACAGACAGACAGGAAAAGAAAAGTCGTCACCAGCAGGTTAGTCGGGATCTCTCCGCGCGTGCGAGCGCTCTGGAGCCGCGACCAGCCCAGGATACGCAGACCAGGCCGTGACGTCACGGGGAGGGGGGAAAATGAAGCACATGGATCATAGACACACACACCTACACCCACACACACACACACACACACCGATGTCTTAATGTCCTGCTGAGGACCTATTCCACATAATTATATTATAATTAATTATCTTATTATTTTAATAATAGTAGCTTTCTGTTAAAACAGCAGCAAAATAACCAACAATCAACCAACCGAAGAATCAGATAGATAGATAGATAGATAGATAGATAGATAGATAGATAGATAGATAGATAGATAGATAGATAGATAACCAACCAAATCTTAGCACAAGGTCAAAACTAAGGCTTTCCTTATCCTTGTGGAGAACGCGCGCGCGCACGCCCGTACACACGCGCACACAAACACACGCGCGCACACGCGCACACACACACTCTCAGGAGAGACATAAAAAGCGAGAGAGGGGAGGGAGGGTGCTTCAGCACCATGGACAGCAACTCATAGCGCATTCAGCTATTTAATTAAAGTAAATTATAATAAAGTATTATTTGTTTATTATGATTATAATGATTTTGAAAAATGCAGACAATCACAGCAATTTGTCTGATTGTTTGTTCGATTGTTTGTGTGGCAATAAATGACTCACATTTGTTAGATATGATTGCAGAATTTCACTTGCTTGAACAAGTGAACTTTTGTTTTCACTCTAATGTTCTGTATTTTGCTGTATTAAGTTTATAATTTGTTTTTTTTATTAAAAGAGCCTTTGTGCTGTTTTGACTTTAGGCTTTAATCCAAGTCAAACTTTTATTATACTTTATTACAAAACATTTAGAAACAAATGCACTTTATAAAACCATTTTTTTGTAGTTTAACTTCTCTACACAATATTAATAATTTAAACAATTTGATGATACTAAACTTTCCTTACTTTCTGCATGTAGCATGTCTACACTATATGCACTAAATGACTAGAACTTTTCTAGCCATATGTGATTCTTACCCAAACTGTTAAAACAAAAGTTGGACACACAATTTTATAGGATGTCCCTGGATGCAGTAACATTAGAGCCCTAAACTCAACCCTACTGAACACCTTTGGGATAAATTGGAACACTGACTACACCCCAGACCTCCTCATACTACATCAGTACCTGACTTTACTAAAACCCTTAGGGTTGAATGAGCACAGATCCCCACAGGAAAACTCCTGTGGAAGATCTAGTTGACTTGACTTGACTTGAATATTTATAGAGAAGAGTGAAGGTTATTATCACAGCAAATAGGGACTGATTGTGGAATGGGATATACACAAACTATAGTGTATATTCATCTGGTTGGACTATATCTAGAGTGAAAATTTTATTTAGTTGAAACATCAGATTTTCTTTCACTAAAACATTGTTGTTAAATCCTTATGAGCAATAGTTGGAAGAAGTGTTCTGTATTGTTTACAGTGTTCTGTATTGTTTAAAGATTTATGATTACACTCTTGATGTCACCCAAATGAGGATGGGTTCCCCCTTTTGAGTCTGGTTCCTCTCAATTTTTCTTTCTCATAACATCTAAGGGAGTTTTTCCTCGCCACAGTCGCCATGGCTGCTCATCAGGAATAAATACACATCATTCACTTTAACTCTTAAATTCTGTAAAGCTACCTAGAGACAATGTCTGTTGTGAAAAGTGCTATAGAAATAAACTTGACTTGACTTGAAGATAATATTTTAAAAAGATCATATATTTCTTATTAAATATTGGGGAAAAATATTGGTTGACTGACTCTGTCTCCATCTGCTGCCAAACATAAGCATCATTTAGGATATTAGCTTTAAATACAGATATATATATATTGCAATAGTACTCGTCCGGTACTTAGAACTTGAAGATATTTCTTCATTAGAATGTGAACTAAAGGTATTTATGTTGAGTAGTTTAATTAAAGATTCTAAAGTATTGTCATATGAACAGTTTGTTTCAACATACAATATAGTTCTTATTATGTGACTCCTCTTGCCAACATAAATCATAAGAACATAAAAAAAATGCAAAACATGAATTAAAATATACAAAGTTGTAATAGTACAAAAATAGCAGAAACATGCAGTTCCTGCAAAGGTAGCTTGGGGTCCATGTTGGTAATTCATCTATTATATTATAATTATATTCATATATAAATAATAAAAAAGTAAATAGTGGCACAGCATATAAAATAACAAACAGAAAGAAAAATGGTTGGGGACAAATAAATAATGGGACAAAGAAAAAATTGTATTTGGACAAAATGCTAAATTTTGTGGAAATCCAACAATGATTGTACCTTAAAAACATCATCCAAACATTGAAGCATGGTGGTGGAACTTAAGCCTTTCAAATGTTTAAAGCCGCTATTGATTCTATGTATTAAATCAAATTTTCATCGAAATGCTGGAGGTCTGTAATATAAAACTCTTCATTTAGAATTTGACATTGTTTCTGGAACTTGTAGGAAATTCTGGATGCTAAGCGTCTGTCCCAAAATAAAACGTACTATAGGTGTGACTAAGTGTGTGTTTGCATTTGCATGTATTCTCACCTTAAATCACAAAATGCACTATAACCCAGACCACGATACAGTTACTGATAAGAAAAAAATAGATGAATGATGTGCCAAGCTGCAAGCAGGTTCTGAAAAAAGTACAGTAGAAAAACTAACAAATTGACATTTCTAACACTGTATGTACAACAAATCTATCTACTGCTGCATCATCACGTCAGGCATTTGTAAATCTGTTTAGCTAGAACTGTCAGTTCTCAGTGTCTCAATTTTGCCTTCGTTAGAGCAGACAGAACAATCTTCTGCTTCAGTAGTCTCAAACAGGCTTGAAGTGAATATTTTGATCTCAGAACAGCACATCATTTGGCTCTGAAAAAAGTTCCGCATCTCTTTCAGCATCATCTGTTTAAAGTCATAACAACCGACCAGCAAACTGAAGCTGAGTATGTCCAAGATTTTTTGAGAAATATGTTTTAGCATATTTGAGAGCAGAGACTCTGATTGTAGCTTGAGAAAGGAAAATACAGTAATTATCACTAGCCAATCACAGGATGTGGCCACCAGATCTGCCTTGGTATATCATTAATGTGCTGGCCATCTGCTCGGTTTTAGGGTCAACAGCCGTGAGCCATTGTGTTAAACTTGGCTGTAAGCCTGGAATCACAAAAGGCACAGAGTTCTTAATATGATTGATGCGATCGCCAACATGCATAAAAAAAGAATTTCAAGAATTCTGAGAAAACATTAATCAAGTGACATTTTTGTAAAACAAACAGACAAAAAAAAATAATGAGGAATACTAAATAACTCACACACCACAATGTACAGGTTTGTAATTACATCATTTTGGACCAACCCAATTCACCTTTACTGCAATCACTATAGTGTTAATTTGGGTTCTGATGCAGGATTTGACACAGCAGTGAAGAAATATCATTACTCAGCTTGCTATATTTGAAGTCATCATGGTGTGAATCTCACTTTATGTGCTAGCTTCACCCTGCTGTTCTTGGACCATGCATTTTAGTTCCATGCCAACTTAACAGCATTTAATCAGGAACAAAACAAACGGCTACTGAGCTTTTTCTTGCCATTAAAAGCTGCTGGATTGTTTATGACCACAATCCTTATTGTTTATGTTTGGTACCAAATAAATGTATTATTCGTTAAATTCATTAAATAAAATTTCTATTCTTTGCTTTAAGAAGGTGAAAGAAGATAAACTGTTTGTGATTGTCTGAAAGGTCGTCTATACACTGCTGCCATCTGCTGCTCAAACATGGTACTACAGCAGGAACCTAAAAGGAACTTTGAGTCATTATATTCGTCATTTTCGTCCTTTTGTTTTAATAGTCAGTAACCGAAATTAGTCAATCAACTAACAAATTAACCAATCAATCAGTAATAAACAAATACATAAATAAACAGGAATGGCTATTTAATTAGTTTTTCAAAATCCAGGCAGTAGAAATGAAAATCTTTTACTTTTACTGCCAAAAATGTGACAAAAATACAAAAGTGACTTCTAAAGCGAGCCTCTTACCACTGACCCACTACTGCTATGCCCCAATGTAATCCTACTCCACATTTCGAGACATAGCCAGACCATGTAAAATGAAGTGGGCAAGCTTGACCCAGTGACATCATTGTGGTGGGGCAACCTGGCATAGAAGCGAAATACCAACAGTGTGCTTCAGGAGAGGCCACTAGAGCAGATGGTTCACCATCATGCATGGAGGAAATTAGGACTGAGGCATTAGGAGTTGCTGTCTAATGCTTCTTTCATTATGATGAACCATAGCCAGGATGTTGCAGTGACCTTCCTAATCCCTCTCAGTGTGTGGACACTTCGGTTCTTACAGCAAGAAACATTTTCAGTTCTGCATTAAACCAGTGGCTTGTTTATTTTTTATTTTTTGCATTGTTCTTTTTTTATTCATTCTCATGACGTCTGTTCCTGGCCAAGACAACACAGAGAGAGAAACTAGATGAGATGATAATTTATTTTTAATAAAAATGCTTCGCTAATAAACCAAGAATGAAGGAAGTATTACTGAATCTAGGCTTTAATACCTGCTGGTTTATAAGAGGCACTGCTCACTAAGATCATTTGGTAATATTTCTCTTAAATATATCACATTCAGTATCCAAATTTTGATTTGCACAATGAAAAAAGAGAGTTGGTTCACTTCACAATATGTGTGGTGTGTTTTTTCCCCTCAGTCTTTGATGCTCCAGACGTATGAAGATTTTAAAAGAATCATTGCTTCTTTGAACAAAATAAGTCAAGAATTTGATGGTAATTGTCCTCACCCAGGCCTAATTAAAATGTTTTTGAGAATGTTGTGTGCAACAGTTATTCAGACTGAAAGACTTCATAAAGAGCAAAACAAGATTCCAGCAAGCTGACAATGAAGCATACATAAAGCCACATGAGTAAATCTACCATCAGCCTCACTGATCACATACCTGTTTTTATGTTGTATTTATGTCTTTCCGTGCACCATACTCTCATATGTCTCTTCTGAGCTTGAAGCTTTTAGGTGCTTCCTTGCTTTGGAATCCACACTTCAGGTTTCGCTTCTTTATCTTGTTTTGTTATTTTTTAAAATCGTTTTCTATTTATTATTATTTATATTTTTATTATTATTATCATCATCATCAATACACTCAATATATTTAATTGTATAAAATAGTGTGATCAGTTTTAGATGATTACAAGTTGATGTTGATATCAAGGGAAAAAGTAGAGATATTTTTCACTCAGTTATTTTAAGTGTTTTAACCCTTATAATATATATATATATATATATATATATATATATATATATATATATATATATATATATATATATATATATATATATATATATATATTTACAGGTCAGGCATAACATTATAACAATAAAACATTATGATCAGTGAAGTGAATACCACTGATTCTCTATTCATCATGGCACCTGTTAGTGAGTAGGGTATATCTGGCAGCAAGTAAACATTTTGTCCACAAAGTTGATGTGTAAGAAGCAGGAAAAATGGGTGAGCATAAGGATTTGAGTGAGTTTGACAAGAGCCAAACTGTGATGGCTAGACGACTGGGTCAAAACATCTCCAAAACTGCAGCTCTTATGGGATGTCCCCAGTCTGCAGTGCTCAGTATTATCTAAAAGTGGTCCAAGGAAAGAACAGTGGCCAAGGATCATTGAGGAAAGTGGAGAGTGAAAGCTGGTCCATGTGGTCCGATCCAACAGACGAGCTCCTGTAGCTCAGATTGCTGAAGAAGTCAATGCTGTTAATGCTCGATTTGTCAGGACTGTTTTGGCAGCAAAGGCATATATATATATATATATATATATATATATATATATATATATATATATATATATATATATATATATATATATATATATATATATACATATATATATACACATGTTAAGGAGGTCAACAGTTTTTCTAACTTTTAGCTTCTCTGTTATGAAATGTAAGATGTCAGCATGAGGTTTATTATAAATTTCTGGTTAATGTGAATAAATAATGGTGTCCAGAAATGCTTCAGCCGAATAAGCATTATATCCTGATTTGGTGCAGTATTTGGTAAAGAAAGTAAACACGGTTCATTTAAACATGCTGTAAAAAATAAATAAAATGGGATAAGCAGCTGACTTAATATCTCCCTCTGGGGGAACTTTACATGCATAACATTTACAATACTGTATGCGCCAAAAGCCTGAGGCTACAGTGGGTACAGGTCTACCAAAACTAGAAGGAGGATATTGGAAACTGACCAGAAACTCAAGATTAGATCTTCTACTGTCAGGTTTCTGTGGATCTGTGCCAACTGTATCCTCAGATTCCTATTCTTTAGTAAAAAGGGCTTTTAGGACATACAGTCCTGTTAGTGTTATGCCAGTAAATTACACACAGGAGGGATTTTAAGGCAAATGGTTGTCCAATTTCACATTTTATAGCTTTTACTAACAGATGGATAAACAGACAGGCAGACGTATATATATACATATATAGATAGATAGATAGATAGATAGATAGATAGATAGATAGATAGATAGATAGATAGATAGATAGATGATAGATAGATAGATAGATAGATAGATAGATAGATAGATAGATAGAGAGATAGATACTATGACAAAAGCTTAAAAAGCTAAAGCTTGTTGTATATTTGCAAGTACTAATGCATGTGACAAAAATATCTCATATTCTTCATGTCTGAGCTATGAAGAAGCAGATCTACTGTTATAGAAAATGATTTAGAAACATCTGACCTTTCAGGATTGAGAATTTAAGAGCACTGCAGTATAAAGTGAAATATGTTTTGCCTGTACTTTTGGCATTCGCACACAGTAGTGGTTGTGTAATAGGTTCCCGCTGTCTTCCTGCCCCCTTCCGATTCCTGATTCTGTAACAAAAAATGATCCAAGCCTGTATTAATCACTCTGAACCATGTGGTAAAATGTGGTCTAACAAGAGCTAGGTAGATGTTTTTGGGCTTAAAGATACGACAAAAACACGATAGCATGTCAACCTAAAGAACGTAGGGAGACATGGTGATGGTAGCACCATGATACAGCTTCGGGAGAGGGGTTTTAATCAATGTCTTATTTGTCAGATTTTGTTTATAGACAATGAACAAACACCATCTGACATTCCAGAGGATTTACAAAAAGGAAACGTTTGCCCTTATTGTTGTTATTAGCTCACAGTAGTAGTTTTGTGTCATTGGTTTCTGCTGTTTTCCGGTTTCCTATTCATAATTCCTGCTTGTGCCTGTATATAAGAATTCTATAGAATATATATTATATAGTCTAGTGCTGATTACATTCCCTCTTTTGCATGTTTAATCACTAACAACATTGCTTTTAAATTGATCTAACAACCTTGTACTATCATGAACAAGACTATAGCCCCATGTCTGACCACCTCAGACTACTATTATTGTGATTGAATGGGCTGCAATGTGTTATATGATCATAGTTTATGTCTGACAAAGTGACATCAACCTCCCAGTTGGTTTTGTAGGTCATTTGTAATTTTTATTAACATTTTAATGTAAGTACAATCAGCCAAACCAGTTCTCAGATAGATTGCTTGAACAATATAATCCCAATTAGTTCCATTTAGAAATACAGCAAATCAGTGAACCTTTCAATTGCATCCAGGAACATGTCTTTGGCGAAAACTCAAAAAAGAAAAAAAAAAAAAGAAAGAAAAAAAAGGATTTAAATACAGCTTATTGTTCGGGAATTGAATCACAACCGACGCTCTTGAAAAGTCAAAGCTCTGGTTCACCAAAGGTTTCAAATCAATATACAGTCTGTCATATTTTTATTATATCCTTTAAACTAGTCAAACAGATGCCAATTAGACATTCTACACATATTTGATGAAACATCTTTTAGAAAAAAAAGTGACTTATTTTTTTGAACTGTGAACTGTTCTTATGAGTACATGAGAAGGAAACAATTTGAATGCACTTGTGCTTAGTTTATTTTTTATAGCCCAGGTTAAAATGTTAATTTCAATTTTACAGCAAACCACATCCTTGGGATATGAGATGAAATCCAGGGCAAAAAGCACCGATACGTATTTTATCGAATCTGTTCATTTATTTGTGTGTTCCGTGAGCAAAGTAGCATGACCCGAACTTTAACCGAGAATGACATAAATAAAAACACATAATTACAACCAGAAAAAACACAGCATTTAAAAAGGCAATAATGCAGCAATTAAAATCTCCGTTACAATGTTTACATTTCCATTGGGTTGAGAGAAGAAGGAAATAGTCATGAGGAGAACTATACAAATTTTCCTTTGAATCACTACAGAATACACTGTTCTAACTCTGCTAAATGCTGGTAAAAAACGGACGCTTTAGCTAAAGGATCCTAAACCAGGACATCGAAACACATTCATAAGACAGCTCTATCCAGGCGATGGTTAAACATTCATTAATCTTAATGCAAACAGTTGGATGTATTTGACCGATTTTCCACTATGAGTTTCACATCACATAGATGGTGGTCACATGGTGACTTGACACGATCAAACCCGTGAATGAGATTTATTACGCGAAAGTGTTGATGTTTGCCTTATAAATGTGCGTTATGCCTCGAGTTGCATCCTTGTAACGCAGTGTTACTGACGAGTGAACACTTTGGGGGCTAAACAAGCAGGTGGGTTCTCACCTTTAAGATTTCACTACATTAAATGGATAAAGAGTGTCGTACTATTCCCATCTCCTAAATGGACTATACAGTCTATATAGGAAACTCAGGCTATTTTCTACATATCATAATGCAGCCACAGCGATGCTCTCTACGTAAAACGCCTGATAGTCGAATATTCAAACCCAAACTTATAATCTGTCCTTTTATTGAAATTATATGAACTCGATCCTGTTGAAGTGTGTGGAAAAAAATCCATGAAAAAGGGAAAAAAAATTTGGGGATATTTTTTGGGCAATTTGCTGGGGATGAGGTGTTTGATCAATTGATTTAAAAGTGCTAATCTAAAGTTTTCTGTCAATAGTTTTAGGGAATTTTAGGGAAAAGTCAAATTTAGATCTTACAGAACGTTGCAAATTTAAAAAAGAAAACAAAATGGCGCAGATTTTCTTTTTTTTTCTTCCCCAAACGCAATTCTGAGGTCATTTCCGTTACAGACACCATTTCTCGCTATCCTACTAAAATTGAAATGTGACATCAAACAAATCATTCCTGTTAAGTGTCAGAGGATTGGAGCTACACGACCCTGATCTCCCCAACAGTGCGAATCCACATAACGCCTACCTCTCCCCTAGCGTTAAAACGTACTTTTCCAACAAAACGATCCCTTTCACATCGGTGTTTAGTATGAAAACAAAACCTGTGCAGACCATGTAACGTGTGTGTCGGGGAGAAAAGAAAATCAATAGAAAAGCCTATGAAGTCGATGTCGACCTAAAGATACATTCAGTCAAGTTACGGTGTCGTTGTCTTGTGCTGGTTTATACAACAGTCCGTTTTCATTCAGCCATGTTAGGATTTTTTTTTTCTTTTTATTATTAATATTATTATTATTATTATTATTTTACTCTCTCTGTGTGAGCAGCACAAAGTCATCTTTTGAAAGTTTTTGACATTCCACATAGCGAGTCGATACAAATTAACAACAGAAACGTCTATTGTAGATACCTTTTCAGTAATACACGCAATTTTTTTTTTTTTTGTCTGTGACATTTTAGTTTCAAAAAAGCATTAAAAACAGGAACAACACAAGTACGTTTATAGCATAATACACCAAATTCAGCATGCTCTTCTTTACGTTAGTGGACTGCAGATCACCGATTTTTTTTTTTTCTCCCTAAGAAGCAGTACAATGAATAATAGTCATTAAAAATAAGCACTAATTGATTAAGTCTGTGTTATATTTGGAACGATGATTGGATTCCTGTGATTTGATTCCTTTTTCACATGAAAGAGTATTCATGATGTGGTGAAGTGAAAGATGTCTGAGAGGGATCACCAGGCTCTTTTTTCCCCTCATGTATTGAGCAGTAGAGCTTCGAAATGCAATTAGTCGAGTGTTATTTCTGCATTCCGGCAGACAGGGTTTGTATGTTATAAGAGCTACAGTGATTCTTTTCCCCCCTCGGTTATGTTTACATGCTGAAATATAAACTATGACTTCACGCACATCACAGTTTTAAAAAAAAATTTTAAATGAAAGGTATGATTTTTTTTTAGATATTCCATAAAAAAAAAAAAAAAAAAACAGAATGCAATGCTGAACCCAGAGCAGTAGCAGAAACTACTGATATGGTTTCAGCATCTTCCAAAGCAAAAAGGAATCATTTTAGAGAGACCAGCCGCATAGATCTACTCCTTGCCTCTCTTTGTTTCCGAGAGCATCTGAGTGAAAACTCTGTATTTGCCTTTCATGTTGTTTGGGTTTAATCATTGGGCATGGAAACGTACATACAGTGTTGGGAAAGGGGACAGGGGTTGCTATGGAAACCCCTGTTGGTAAACAGGAAGTGAGTGAAAAAAGGGGGTATGATTATTATTATTAATTTTTTTAAACTTTAGTTCATTTGCTCAAAGAATTTGTAGGTGGGGTTTTCATATCCGTGATTCTGCATCTTACTGAGCTGCCTTTCCTCTGGGCTCAGCATGGGGTCCACCTGCAGAGAGAATAATGAGAGTGTTTTGTGCATTTTTATAGATAACAGTGCATCATACACACAAGCATGACGGATGTGTTTGAGATTCTAAACAACCAAATCTGCAAGTGCACCTGTCCCTGGGAAACTTGTTACTACAAACCCAATAACATTCGAATGAGTGAATTACGATAAACCTGTGATTTCCCTTGCAGTCCCACCTGGCGAAGTGTCTGCTACAGAACATGAATCATATCTCTCTGAATTCCTAAATCCCCATTTGATACATGTACAGATACACTTACTTCCACGATGCCATGGCTGATGGTGCCATATGGCTTACGACGCACCAGCAGCAAACTGATCACCATCACCATGGCAATTGCCACGGCAACCACCAGAAGCCCCACCATGGCACCACGGTTAAACGTCTCAAGAACGTCTGGCTGCTGAGGAACGAAACAAAAAAACAAGAAGAAGATGGATGGATAAATGGATTGATGGATGAATAGATGGAAGGATAGAGGAATGGACAAATGTATGAATATGTCGACAAATAAATGCATGGATGGATAGAAGATGGATGGTTGGATGGTTGGATGGATGGATGGATGGATCGATGAAAAGACAGTTGGATGGTCAAATAGTTAGAGAAATACATAGTCGGTGGATGGATGGATGGATGGATGGATGGATGGATGGATGGATGGGGAAATGAATGAATGATTGAATGGATCAGGTTAGTTTGATGCATTTCCCCAAAATATATCCAACATTTACCTTTTCATAATTGTTGATCTTCATGTTCTAATAATTGTGCCTGTTATAGTTACACCATATTACTTCTATCATGTTATGCTTTTAAAACACTAACCAGCTCATCCCGCTGGATTCCTGGAGACTTGTAGACCACCTGCTTCAGCTCCACAGAAGTGTTAAACTGTAAACCACAGAAAAAACCCTCTCAATACAAAAGAAGAAAGCATTCAAAATCATCATTCTAATTCCTAAATCCCATTTTTCACATATTGAATGTTATTTATCTAATGTAACTATGTCTACTGACTTCTAGCTGACTTTAAGACAGCAGTCACATCCGGCAGTAAAAACAATACCACATGCCATAAATACACATCTAGACTAAACTGCCCACTAAGGCTTTTCCGCCGGTATTAGGTTACTGATACATGTGTCACCTTCTCCTCATATTCATAGGTGGGAGCTCTCTCAGACGTGCTGTAATCGTACTCGTCTACAGCAGACGCTGTGGGGAGAGAATTCAATTAGCTGCAGAAGAGGGCAGACTAAATATGGAGGCAGATAGAGCACCTAGACAGAGCGCTTACCTTTCTTGCTGCTTGGCTGAGAATCTTTATGGCATGAGGTGGAGAGAGAAAACGATAAACATTATGCTTTGAAAGACTAAAAAACTGTTTATTTACAGTCTAAAACCATAAAAAACTGAGGGAAATTCACTTAATAAAATTGTTTTCCATTAAACATTTTTTCAGGTGTTAAAACTTCTAGAATTAGATGAGCTGGGGTGCAATTAGCGTTCCAGTTCATCCAAAAGGTGTTCAATAGGATTGAGGTCAGAGCTCTACAGCAGGCCACTCAAATTCTTCCCCTCAAATCCATGTAAATCTAAAATCTAAAATGTAATGGTGCAAAAAGTCAATCCATACAATTGTGTGTCTCCAACTTTGTGGTAACATTTTTGGAAGAACCACATATGACTGGAAAAATCAGGTGTCCCATTACTTTTGGCCATACTGTATAGTCTAGAATGTAATTAGGGTAATAGGTCATTTTAATTGTTTAGATAATTTTGTTGTGAGATTGGAAATTCATATAATAATATCAAAGCAACAGCTACAGAATTACAATAAAAGACAGAAATATATTAAATAAGTTTAACACAATAATCAAAGATAAAAAAACGAGTCTTTCTTCATGCATCGGATTCCAAAAATAACTGGTGAGCACCTATGCGAGGTGGATACGGACGGTTCTGGAAAGCTCTCTCCTCTTCCTCTTCATCCTCCTTCTCTTCCTCGCTCTCGGCAGGAAGCAGCTCCTCTGTGGTGCGCGTCTCCGAGAACGACGTGGTCATGAGTTCGCTGATGTCACCTCTCTCCGTCCGCACCAACTCCTCTGCATGGAAGCAGACACAATGTGTGTAAAGACGCAATGCGAATTTAGTATCTGTACTCGCAATGCTATTATATGAATCGTTTCTAAGAGGTCTCGTTACTAAGACAAGATTTAGGGCATGTCAGATCGTACGGATCTCATCGTGAAGCTCTTCAGCCAGAGTGGGAACCTTATAGAGCAAAGCCAAACTCTGGTTCATCCTCTCCTCGATCACGTGAAGGTGAGTATAGACCTGAAATCATCAAAACACACTTAGTGAGCGGAAAGTAAGAATGCAAGTTTCTAAATTTTAACATTTTAAATAAATTGTGTCATGTTTTAGCAACATGGCTTCCATTTCAAAAAGTATGTAACAGTTTAGACCATATGTGTCAAACTCAAGTCAATTACATCCGGCCCACAAGATCATTTTATATAGATCTATTATTATTGTTATTAATGGCCCGATATAAAACGCTGATAACACACAAACTACAGATCCCATAATGCAGCACTTCAGCTGCCTTTCCCGCATCAATCAAGTCAAGCTACTGTTGATGTATACAAAGCTATTGGAAAGTTATTGCGGAGCCCCTCACAATAATTTGTTGTTATTTTTACTTAAAGCTGAAAAGCAAAAAATGTATTTGTTAAAAAATTTATAAGTTAAAAAGCACAAATTTTATTTATATTTCCAGGTTGTTTTTTTGCAGCATGTTCTGACTTTGCAGCATGTTCATATTCTGAATTTGTATAATTTTGACAGTTAATATTTTTTTGGAGAGCAAAATATTTTAAGTTATTTAGAGTACAAGTTTATTTCTTTATTAAATGGCATAAAAGCAAAGAAATTGGATTATTTTGATTTGTTGTTATTTTAACGTTTATTTAAAAGCACAATTTTAATATTTTTTTTTAGGTGTTTTTTTGCAGCATGTTCATATTTCTAACTCGTATAATTTTGACAAGAGATATTTTTATGGAGAGCAAAATATTTTATGTTATTTAACGTTTAAGTTGATTTATTCTGGAATAATATTCCTGTCTGTTTTTATTCATATTTATGTTAAAAAAAAACATTTAGTTTTAGTGTGTTCAATAAATGTTTATCCTGTTCCCGCGACCTGAAGTGTGTTTTAAATTTTGGCCCCCTGTGCAATTGAGTTTGACAGCCCTGGTTTAGACAGTTAAATGACCTTAAGTGTAATGAGGTCGTATGGATTTTACACAAATGCGACACCAGTTCACCTCTGGTGGCGTTAATGAATTTGTTGAATGAAGGTAAAATTTGATTGAAGGAAAAGGGTTAGGGTTAGCCTAAGTGTAACCCTACTGAAGTGACAAAGAATACAAAGTTTCCTCATTTAGAATGAAACATTCGAATCAGGAATAAAAAACAAGTACTGTTTTATTTTATTTTAGATTAATTTTTCAGCAAAACTTTTATTCCTCTTACAACACAATAACCTGATGACACACCTTTTATTAATTATTTAAATGACGACATCCTTTTCTAGTTAAATTTTTCATTTCTGTTCATTCCTGTTCAATCCTGTTATCACTTATGTTATATTCAATCACAACCTCTTTTTTCTCATTTTAACTTACAGTAACTGTAGCTTTTTATATATAAAAGACACTATAAAGTCTAAGCTGACACTGGAGACTCCTTCCATAAAGCTTAAAAAAATATCATATATATTTCTTTGATGAATAGCATGCATTTTTTTTTTTTTTTATGTTTCTTGTTATATAGACCATACCCTGTACACCTTACATGTCTTTAAGTTATTAACATTAACCTGGTATATGAATTACACAATGCACTACTGTCAGAGGAGCTGAAAAAAAAAACTTAACCTTCTGACAAAACAAATTCAAGAATCCTGTGGTATAATAACAGAAACCTTGCTGTACTATGCGATTGTTCTGCGAGTAGGTAAGCAGCCAGGTCTTCATGTAAAGCTCTATTAAAAGCTCACAGGCTGAACAAAATCCGTCGACTACAAATATTTAGTAAAAATTGTTATTTTAATTAGGTTGTGTTATTTTTATGATTTTTAATTGACTTGTTAGAGCATGTGCGAGTAGTATGTGTAGTCACGTGCACCCACAGCTGGAACGTTTTCTGCATTCAGATTCCCTGTACTTTAATTACTTTGCTTAATATTGGGCTGTTAATGAGAAAATACTGCAAGGAGAAGAGGTATAGAGCTGTAGAAGTGGTGAGTGTATAAATCAGAATCAGTGCATAAATGCACATTTCTATTATTTACATAAAAAATCTCAATGGACAGAAGAATGATTTAATTTAGGAAAGAGTGGATGGATGGATGAATGGATGGATGGATGGATGGATGGATGGATGGATGGAGAGGTAAATGGTTAATGAATTGACAAATGAACAGAAGGGTGAATATACAATAGATAAATGGTTAGATAAACCAAAAGATGGATGAATGGATGGGTGGATCAACTGCTTAATAAATGGATGATTAGATAAGCAAATTGAGAATAGATGGATTGATAAATGGTTAGATGTATGAAAAAACTAGATGAATAGAATAATGGTTGATGGATTGCTGGATGGC
This sequence comes from Silurus meridionalis, assembly GCF_014805685.1. Classification (NCBI taxonomy): domain Eukaryota; kingdom Metazoa; phylum Chordata; class Actinopteri; order Siluriformes; family Siluridae; genus Silurus; species Silurus meridionalis. Next base: position 19,041,608 of record NC_060895.1, read on the forward strand.
TGGATAGATGGATGGATGGATGGATGAATGGAAGGAAGATTGGCTGGCTGGCTGACTGGCGGGCTGGCTGGCTGGATGGATGGAAGGAAAGATAATTGTCCCATAATATATTTATCTAGAATTTCACTATTTAAAAGTGTTGATCTTTTGTTTTTATTTAATTGTTGTTCTGATATTTACATCATATTACTTCTGTCATACAATTTTAATATAATATAATATAATATAATATAATATACAATTAGACATATGGGAACAGAAGCGCTAACTGTGGAAGTGATGAGTGTATAAATAACAGAAAATGTGAAATTAGGTAAAGAACATAACAATAAATGATCACTAATAGGGTTGGTCGAAGCGACTGGATTTTTGGTAGACGGAAAGAAGACAGACTGACAAAAACCCGTAAAGAGTGAGCACCTGGAACTTCATCTGCTCAGCCTTCTGAGGGTCTACAGACTCGATGTGCTGGTAGTGACGCAGTGTATGTCGCCGATCCTTCTGCTCGGCAGCCAAGTAACGCTTCAGAGCCTGCAGCACTCGATCTGGCTATATGTGGGAAACGTTTGTGTGTGTGTGTGTGTGTGTGTGTGTGTGTGTGTGAGAGAGAAAGTTAGAGATTAGTACATGAATTTTATGAGTCATTTTAGCAAATATTATGTGTGTATAGTGTAAACTAATAGTAGATGTTCAATAATAATCAGACATTCATAACAAAACATTAGGTAAATTAGTAAGGTTATGGTGTTGTTAGGAAGTCTACAGTGGCTCGCAAAACTATTCACCCCTTTCAAATTCCACATTTTGTAACGTTACTACCTGAGGTGCACTTAACTGGGATTTAATGCCATGGAAGTAGAAAAAAGCACATAATGAGAAAGTGGGAGTAAAAATTAATATAATTTGCATAAATTATTCACTAATGTTTACAAACAGTGAACAAAAGCTTGCAGTCGTTTACGTTTTTACCCTTGTTGCTGCATTTCATGCATTACATTAGTTAATCAGTTCCCATATAAAGTAACAACATTTGTTGAATAACTGGACATAATCTATAGGCTAAATATAAGCTTCATGACACATGAGCCTATTAAATCCACTTCAGTTCCAGGTTGCAAGTCAGTGAATAACTATGGTTTAAAATGAGCTTAAAGAGTACAGTATGTGCATGTGTGGGTATGAGGCTTAATTTTGCTGTGTGTGTCAAGTCAAGTCAAGTTTATTTCTATAGCGCTTTTCACAACAGACATCTCAAAGCAGCTCAAAGCAGCTTTACAGAAATCAACAGTCAAGGTGAATGGTGTGCATTTATCCCTGATGAGCGAACCGTGGCAACTGTGGCAATATACATACATACATACACACACACATTACCTGTGGTGGATCGCTCTGCACAGCACTCAGGTAGCTCTCGAGTGCCAGGCGGCGGTTGTTGTTCAGTGTGGCTACGACGCGGGCAAGATGAGTCTCCACAAGCCTCTGCCTCTCACCTGCTACCTGCTCCTCCAAAGTCTGTAACACGGCCTGGAAATGCTGAGAGACACAAATGCAGAAAGAGTTTATGTCAGCTTTTAAAAAAAAATTTAATATTTTGTCTTTATGTGTGTGTGTGTGTGTGTGTGTGTGTGTGTGTGTATATATTGGTTCTCACAAAAGTAAGTACACCCCTCACATTTAAGCAACCATTTCATTACTTGTTCTCAACCGACAATACTACAGAAATCAAAATTGGATATACTTTAGAGTAGTCAATGTGCAGATTTACTGTCCTCTGTAAATAACTCAACATACAGCCATTATTGTTTAAATAACTGGCAACAAAAGTGAGTACACCCTAAATGAACATGTCAAAACTGTGTCCAAAGTGTCGATATTTGTTGTGAGCTCCATTGTAATCTATCACTGCCTTAATCCTCCTGGGCATGGAATTCACCAAAGCTGCACAGGTTGTTGCTGGGATCCTCTTCCACTCCTCCATAATGACATCACGGAGCTGCTGGATGTTAGACACATGGCACTTCTTGTGAGAGCTTTAGAAGAGGCTTTCTTCTGGGATGACAGCCATGCAAACTGACTTGTAGCAGTGTGTGGCGTATAGTCTGAACACCGAAAAGCGAACCTTCTGCTTCTGCAACCTCTAAAGCAATGCTGCAGCACTCATGCATCTGTTTTTTTTAAGCGCCTTCTGCACCTGATGCACAGCAAGAGGACTCAACTCCTTTGATGGACCCTAGCGAAGTCTGTTTAGAGTGGAACCTGTCTTGAAAAACCTCTCAATGACCCTGGCCACTGTACTGTAACTCAGTTTAAGGTTGTTCCTGATCTTCTTATTGCCTCTGCATCTTTGTGGAGAGCAACAATTTAAATTCTCAAATCCCCAGGCAGTCTTTACCATAAGGTGCCATGTTGAACATCCAGTGGTCAGTATGAGAAAATTATACTCAAAAGACCAAATTTTAACTGCTCTAATACAAGATAAACAATATGTATGCCCCTGTCAAGCAGACAAAAACATGAACATGATGAATAGGACTTGTGGCTTTGCATGGTTACAAGATGTACAGCTGTTATCACTTAGAATGTACTACCCATTTCTTTTGCCAGCTATTAAGACAATAATGGCTGTATATTGAGTTATTTTTAAAGGGCAGTAAATCTATGCTGCTATATACGCTGCACATTGACTATTAAATAAATCTAAGTTTCATTTCTATAGTATTGTCCCTTGAGAAGGTGTAGTACAATGGTTGCTGAAATGTGAGGGGTGTACTCACTTTTGTTAGATTATTCAAAATGTTAAAATATTCACTGCTTGCCCTACCTCATTCAGTGCCTGGCGGTCTGATTTCGGGAGGTTCTTCGACTGGTTATCAGCCTCGGCCCACTCCTTCATAATCTGATCCGACACACACAAACATCTTAGAGTCATACGAATCGACACTGTTACTGACACGCAAAAAAAAACCTTAACGTGAAGTACAAAATGCGTTTTTTTCACACCTCGTTGATACGTTTCATCCGTCGCTCCTCCAGATCCATCTTGGCACGGAGGAAGTTGGCGTGTTCGCTGTCATCACTGGGCATCTCGAAGTAGACGTCTACGCCGTCTGTAGGACGCACCGTGGGCACTGGAGAGAAGAGCATGATCAATCAAGCAGTCGGTTAATGAACGATTGATGATTTAGAGTCAACTGTATTTAACTAATTACACTTGTGTCTAGACTTTGAATGAACACTACAGAAAAATAGTAAACATGGACTGATTATGCTGATTATGTGCGTATCAGTATAATGTGCATTTAAAATACTCAATAGTGAAGAAACAAAACTGGCATGTAAGTGCACTTTTAGTTAATTTAGTTCTCCTTAAAAAGACTTTCATAAATAAGACGCATTTACAGTACTCTGCTCTGGTTTCAGCACGCTTTAAATAAGTGAATTTCATTATTATATCTAAATAACTAACATGATATATAAAGCAAATCTGTCTTGATGAAAGGTGTAGTGTCTGATAATGTAAGGAAGGACAAAGAAACCTGACAGTGAAGACTGAAAGTGGAGGCTAGGAGGAAGAGTATCAATCAATACAGATATAATGTCAGACTACTCAGCATTATTGAGTTAGAGATGAAGCCGAGATGGAGGCACTGCATTTGCACTATCCAGTATAAACTCCGATGTGTGTGTGTTATGAACAGTAGAGTATGGGACACCCCACCACAGCCCTCAACCAGCCTCCATTGGGAAGTAAGATCTAATGAAATTCTCTTATAAAAAATGTACAGCATTTGAAATTAACTCCATGTAAAAATTATATTGAAATTTGTGCTAAACAATAAAGACAATCTTGGGCAAATGAAGTAACCTAATTCTCACTCGCTTCACTAAACCAATTAGCATGCTAGTGAGTGGCATTGTTCGAATTTTACCTAATAATAATTTACTTTTCTCAGGATTTATTATATTGAGGATTGGGCACAGGGGACACACACTAATTGAGTGGAATACTAAAATATTTTATATTATATACCTTATATACCACTGCACTGTTAAATGTGCAAATCTGGCTGGTTAGACGGTATTAATTCCTTTTCTAAGACAAAAGCTCAGACTCAGGCGGCAAGTTGATCAAATAACAGGTTTGTATCAATTCGTTCGTTTTTAATGTGTTTTCATAGTAATGAATGGAGACTTGCATTAATGGATGTGCCACAAATAAAGTCTAATAACAAATTTTTAGAGCCGTGATGTTTGTTTAACATTTAAAAAAGTCTCTGTAGGCAGACATCTTTACAGTGGAACCTACAGAACACTGAGCTGCCACTATGCTATGGCTTTAATGGTGATTTCTGAAAGTATTGTCTAGCATAAAAATGAGAATACATCACGTCTCTGTAACACTATAGGTTGTTTCGATATTATTTGCAAGTTTGGAAGGATGAGTGAGCTGCTTTTGGTTTTCAAGTCAATCTTTTATCTCACCAAATGCAAATAACAACATAAACTACCGAGTCTACCTCTTGATACTTTGATATACAGTACAGACCAAAAGTTTGGACACACCTTGTGTGTCAAACTTTTGTCTGTACTGTATATATATATATATACAGTACAGACCAAAAGTTTATATATATATATATATATATATATATATATATATATATATATATATATATATATACAGTACAGACCAAAGGTTTGGACACACCTGCTCATTCAAAGAGTTTTCTTTATTTTCATGACTATGAAAATTGTAGATTCACACTGAAGGCATCAAAACTATGAATTAACACAACTGAAAATATGTCATATTGTAGGTTCTTCAAAGTAGGCATCAAGAGAATGCCAAGAGTGTGCAAATCAGTAATCAAAGCAAAAGGTGGCTACTTTGAAGAACCTACAATATGACATATTTTCAGTTCACTTTTTTGTTATGTATATAATTCCATATATAATTCCACATGTGTTAATTCATAGTTTTGATGCCTTCAGTGTGAATCTACAATTTTCATAGTCATGAAAATAAAGAAAGATCTTTGAATGAGCAGGTGTGTCCAAACTTTTTGTCTGTACTGTATGAACAGCCTAAACACTAAACACACATACATACACTATATGGATAAAAGTTTGTAGATAACAGACCATAAGATTTGTACGTGTTTTTGAACATCCTATTCCACATTCAGTCCCTATTTTCTGTTATAAGAACCCCCACTCTTCTGGGAAGACGTTTACCAGATTATGGAGTGTGATTATGGAATTTGTGCTCAATCAGCATTTTATTGAAAAGGTATTCAATAGATCAGAGCAACATTGAAGGCCACTCCGACCTGTGTAAAGGTATAGCTTCATGGAGCTGGCTTTGTGCACAGAGGCATTGTCATGCTGGAGACTTTAATTCTACTGCATTCAAAGACACGCTGTACAATTGTGTGCCTTTAACTTTGTGGTAACGGTTTGAGGAAGAACTATAAATGGCTGGAAAAGTCAGGTGTCCTTGTCATTTCGTCCATAAAGTGTACAAATTGTAAACAGCATCAAAACAGTTATTTTAGAATGGGTAAGAACAGAACTCATTAGTCTCACAACTGACAAAATAAAAGTTCAACTTTTGTTACACACTGCTGACTAGACAAATTGGCATTCGAGTTCTTTAATATAGCCAGATGGCGACTAACTGATGATGCAGAACACTTGTGATGAAGAAGAGCCCAATACCTCTTCCACATTTACTGCGATCTGGCTACAAAGAGAAAATGAGGAACATTACAAATACAAAGATATGGCCTTTATTTATAATGCAAAGCCTTTTAAAATCTTTCACAGAGGCTTTATTACACATTGCCAGTATAAGTGTGTAAAGCATTCAAAAATATGCAAGGGCATTTCTAGAATCCCACAGCCTCAGTGCATTGATTTGTAAATCTGTATTAGAGTTTGAATTACAGTTTGATGTCAGAGCCACTCACCGTCTCCATGTGGCAGAGGTTGTTGTGTAGGGGTCTTGGCACCCTGAGAGTTCTTCTCATAGTAGAAGTTCTCCAGATAATCAGAAGCCTGATAGGTGCCCGAGTCGATGGAGTACTCGTACTCCTCCGGATCCTTCACCGTTGTGGGTGCTGCCTCTTCGTCTTCTTCGTCATCTTCATCTTCTTCGATTTCTTCTTCCTCCACGGCTTCTTCTTCCTCCTCCATGTCATCCTCCTCTATGTCTGTTTCAGGGGAGGGGCTTGGTGTGGATGGAGTCACCTTCACGCTGCAGTGAGAGAATTATAAAACTGTTGTAGATCATGAAATGTTAGCATTTTAATACAGTTGCTGCTGATCCATATTGTGATCCGAGTTGATTAGTTTCTAAAAACAACACCTCTTGCAGTGTTTTAATTCCAATTTTAATACAGCAATTATACAATATTTTTTAAAAATGTATATATTACAAATTTGTACTTTATTTATCTGTTTATCGCTTACATTCTAACAACTACAGTACAATCGTTCCCTTGCCAGCTTTTATTTTTCAGAATCAAGAATTAGTTATTTAGGACTATAGTATAAAATCATTTAACAATTATTAAACATACCACATAACACACTGTTATTATTCTTTGTGATATGTCCATAACACATAAAATTGCTTTAAACTAAGTGTTCTGCTCTTGATAAAGTGCAACTTTATCTGGCAACAAACTCAGGCAACAGTTTAGTTTATGCTTGACCAATACACATATTTTTTACTGGCTTCATTAAGGCACTGGTGTTGGTGTAAGCGGAAAAATACAACGCCTCTATTTCCTAAACGTTAGCAAATGGCCTTGTAAGATAATGGTCACTGAAGGATTCAGATACGTGAAAATCAATCTGCTTCACACAATGGCCTCCAGCTATTCATGAGTTTTCTAACAGATATCTTATTTAATCTTCATTATGCATTATTTATTATTCTTTAGTTTCCTGTTCACACACATGGTATATTTACTGTTTCACATCATACCACATGTACATTCCTAATACTGCTCTTTTATGATTTAATGACTAAAAATGATGCTGTTCTATACAGTCTTCTTCTTCTTCTTTCGGCTTCTCGCATTAGGGTTCGCCACAGCGGATCATCCGTCTCCATACCCCCCCTGTCCTCTACATCTGCCTCTTTCAAACCAACTACCTGCATGTCCTCCCTCACCACATCCATAAACCGCCTCCTTGGCCTTCCTCTTTTCCTCCTTCCTAATCACTAAAAGCACTGTTACTGATACGAGGTAATGACAGCAAAATCTTTGTACTGGGTTTTCACTTATAGATCATTTTATATGTGTATGTATTAAATATGAATTAAATATATATTTTTATTGCCATTCTAGCACTTTTAAAATGAAGGATGGACACAATGCATGATATTTTGCCTGGCATACACCTGGCATTTCCAGCTTTATGTGTTTTTTTCCCGAACTGAAACCATAAAGTTAGATGCACATAATTGTACAGGGTGTCTCTGGATATGGTAGCATTACATTTTCCTTTCACTTAGAAAGACCTAAAGACCTAAACCTGTTCCAGCTGGACAAAACCCGTGTACACAAAGCCAGCTCCAGGAAGACATAGGTTGAAGTGTAAGATCTTGAGTGGTCTGTTATAGAGCTCTGACCTCAACCCTATTGAACGACTCTGGAGTAAATTGTTTACTAACACCCAAAATCCTTTCAGAAGTGTGCAGATTGTTATAACAGCGAATGTGGAATTGCATGTTTGAATAGTACATATGACTCTTATAGTCAGATATACACACTTACATGCAAAAAGTGCATTGCATCTATAGAGAATGGAGGTAAATGCTCCTACCTTGTGGTCTCTTTCTCACCGGCCAGTGATATTAAAGGCGGAGTTGCTCCCTGTGCACTGTCTCCACCTTCGTATTCGCCACGCCCACTAGCCCCGCCTCTTCCTGGGCAGCAGACGTACTCTACACCCCGGAAACGATCGCCACATTGTAACAGCATCCCGTAACTATGGAGCTCAAGGCTGTCTGCTGCACATGCCTACAGAGAGCCAGAAAATACAGAGCAGAAAGAATGAAGGTCACAACTTTTACTGTATCTACTGAAGTTCAATAGAATTCCAAGCTGCATTCTGAGACTTAAAGCAACATGATGTAAATGTATCAGTTAAATTAACACAATTAAGACAGTTGTTTATTCTAAGGAGGGAAAAGTAATCTTTTAATTTGGGATTTTTAAGATTTACAGCAATAACTGATTACCAACATGACGAAAATATGAACAGCTACCATTGTTATTTTTCAAAGTAAAATGGGTGTGAGGACTGATAAAAACATTTGATATCAATGTGATTGGATTTCAATGTTAAAGTCACATTAATGTTCACTAATTTAACCAAATTCAATATCTCAATGCAATGGCATGATCATATATTTTTTTTAATTGCTTAATAATTTAGAAATGATTTGTTGTCAAAATTGGAAAAACAGCAATCCTCCAAGTTAAGCAATAAACATGACTTTTACTGAATGAGCAAAATATTTCTTATTCATTCATTATTCAAGGGGGATAATTCAAGTTGTAGCTATACTATAACTATACCACCTTTTAGACCAATCCTACATTCTCTTACTCTGCTTTTACTTTAACAAAAAGTGGATTTAAAAAATTGCCTCATGATCTCAAGATTAAGTGCACATGGGTTACGCAGCAGGACAACAATCCAAACCACAACAGAAGTCCACCTCTGAATATTTAAAAAAACAAAATGAAGGTATTAAATTGGCCTAGTCAATGTAAGGATTTAAATCTGATTGAGTTGCTGTGGCAAGTCAAGTCAAGTGGCTTTTATTGTCATTTCTACTATACACAATGGTACACAGTAAAACTTACTTTCAGCTTCTCCCATTAGGGGTCGCTACAGCGGATCATCCATATTCATGATCCGCATGTTCGATTGGCACATATTTTTACGCTGGATGCCCTTCCTAACGCAACCCTCTCCATTTATCCAGGCTTGGGACCGGCACTAAGAGTGCACTGGCTTGTGCAACCCTAATGGCTGGGGTTGGTTCCCTGACTGGGGATCAAAACCGGGCCGCAGCGGTACACAGTACACATTAAAAATTAGACAACGTTCCTCCAGAACCCTGGTGGCATGACTTGAAACAATAAGAGTTGGACAAATTTCTTCCACAGTGAGTTATTAGGTTTTGGCAGCATTTCTTTTTTTTTTACATAGGGCTAGGCAGGTTTGTTCAGCTTTATTTCCTTAATAAATGACATCACTGCGTTTTGTATTTACTCGGGCTATCTTTGTGTACTATTAAACTTTGCTTGATGAAAGGAAAAATTTAAGTGTGACAAATATGAGAAGAATAAAAGAGATCAGGCAAATACTTTTCACAACACTGTATATACAGTAGACAGACAGACAAACAGATGGACAGACAGACTCCTGCACAGGACTGAGGTCATTTAAGTCCAGTGCAGGAGAAAAATGAGAAAAAAAATCTGAAAAAGAGGCCAAACAAATGAACACCAAAGAGGAGAGCAGGCCGGAGATCAGGCAGAAAAAGAAAATGATGGAATTAGGATAACAGAATGTTCCGGAAGATGCCAAAGTAAATGTCATGACATTAAAACAACATTCCATTCCCTCGCTCTTAAACTGATTTTCCACATAAAAGTGTCACAACTAAATACACTGCTTGAGATTTTATACAGGATTGAAAAATCCTTTTTGAATAAAAGACTCTGCCAGGCGCTGCTCATTTGGTTAATGTCATGTTAGAATGTCATGTCATGGTCATGTCAGGTTCATATCATGCCATGTTATATGCGATGTCATTAACTGGCTCCATATATGGACTTTAATTCACTATTGCAGGTCTCCTGCTGTTCTCTTTAGCGCTGTTCCCGTGTTTATGGCAATTACATTTCTGAATTATGATTGTCCTTGTTGTTTATGGTCTCCCTTAACGCTTTGGTATGTTTATATCCTGTTCTCAACTCTATAAAAGGTCAATCATTTCGGTTTTAAAGGCTGTGATGGGTGTTATTATGGATTATACAATTTATGGCGTGTCTTTTTGATAGTCCAATTGCAAAGCAGTGTTTCTTCAAGTGCAAATATATTAGTTTATTAGCTGTGGTGTGATTTGCTGCATTTTGAAAGTCATTTCAGGAATGACATTTTGTGTGTAAATGAATTCTTCCAATGGGCAGGTATTACAATTCTATTTAATATGATGATTAAGAAACCTTAATTTTTAAAACAAATCTTAAATATCTGTCTCATTAGCTCAAAAATAATTTGATTAGTTATGGCTTTTTATGACTGTGGTAAAGTTTTATCACCAATTACAATCACCATTTTATTAGAAATGTGGCACAAGCTTTAGATCCACTTGTTTAAATATCTCTCGAGCTTTCTGAGTATTAATAATCATTCCTGTACTTACATGTAACATAGTTCATACGTTTTTTCACTGGGAAATACCCACTAAGTTCCTGAGCAATTTACCATCCAATTTAAAAACAATTATTGCAATTCTTTGTATCTCACTACTACTTGTATGAGTTCATCCTAAACATAGTCTATCAACCAAATGATATCTGGTCAGAAGCCAGAAGGTGTTTCTTTTCTACTGATTTTAACCAACAAACAAATTTGGATTTTGGGGGGCAAAGTTGTTAATCTTCTTCTTCTTCTTTTTTATTTCGGCTGCTCCCATTAGGGGTGGTCACAGCGGATTATCCGTCTCCATACTACTCTGTCCTCTCCATCTGCCTCTTTCAAACCACCTGCATGTCTACCCTCACCACATCCATAAACCTTCTCCTTGGTCTTCCTCGTTTCCTCCTTCCTGGTGGCTCCATCCTCAGCATTCTTCTACCGATATACCCCATGTTCCCCTCTGCAAATGTCCAAACCATCTCAATCGGGCCTTTCTCACCTTGTCCCCGAAATGTCCTACATGCACTGTCCCTCTAATAAACAAAATTGTAATCCTGTCCATCCTCATCACTCCCAACAAAAACCTCAACATCTTCAGCTCTGCTACCTCCAGCACCACCTCCTGTATCCTCACCACAGTCCTATAAACTTTCCCTTTCACTCTTGCAAATACTCTTCTATCACAAATCACTCCTGCTATCACTCTTCTCCACCCACTCCACCCTGCCTGCACTCTTTTCTTCACTTCTCTAACACACTCTCCATTACTTTGCACTGTTGACCCCAGGTACCTGAACCCCTCCACCTTCTCCACCTCTTCTCCCTGCAACCGCACCCCTCCACTGCCCTCCCTCTCATTCACACACATTTACTCCTACTGCACACTTCACTGCTGTCACCTCTTCTCTCAGCCTGGCTTCCACTACTCTTTCCCATAACTTCATGGTGTGACTGATCAACTTTATTCTTAAAAATCGGCATCATCCAACCTTCTCTCTCTCATTTTCCTCATTCATCAGCTGCTCAAAATACTCCCTTCAGTGGGGGTCCCAGTTGTTGTGTAATTCATATATTTTTTACTAAAATTATCTTGGGGACCTGCCAAAGTCTACTTTTTACTTGTCATGGGGGTCCCTAATGTCCCAGATCCCCCCTCCCCCCAGCACCCCCTCAATTCAAGCACTGCTTGCAGCACATCCTTCCCAGTTCGGTTTCTCTGCCTGGCCAATTGGTACAAATCCTAAACTGGTAAATAAACTAGTAAATCTGATTTTAAGGGGAAAAAAGTCTCCCACCTCTTTAGCAATGTTATGCCAGTAGATGTAGCTCTCACAGGAGTCCATCTGCTCCTGATGCAAGAAACGACAGCGGTCTGGAACCAGAAGAGCCTCACTCACGTACTCGCCTACTGTCCAGAAAGAGCAAGAATTAGTGATTGTAAAGGGAATGGCAAAACGAGAGCGACAGCAGAGAGACACAAATATAAATGGTCAGAAATATGGACGTCAGTATGACAGGGGAAGAGTGTAAAACTAAATATCAGTTGGCAGGTGAAATCACTGTCAAAAAGAAATCTCACTTTCAATTCATGTCAGATAACAGAAGAGTATAAAAACCTCAGAAATGGCAAACAGAGTTATCAATGCTCGTTTTGGGCTGATGCAGAACACTTAGAACAGAAATTATGATGTGTGTGTTGTTCAGGAATAAAGGACAAGGCCAACTAGAGTGAAACAGCTGCGAGTGCAAATTCTGCTTGTTCATCATAATTAACAGCTTTGCACTGCAATCTAGCAATCTGTTTTTGTATTGCAATCTCAGTTTCCTCTACGGGATAAAGGGGTTCAGGCTTTAACTGCATATGAAATTTTACATAAATTATGCAAAGCGGTACATGCAATGCATCTGTCCCTTTGTAAATGTCAGCATGGCAGGAGAAAATGTACAGTGATTAAATGTACAGTATTGGTGGGCTGGAACAGTAAATATGGGTTGGCTGTGGGTGACTAAAATGTCTCAAAAAGGTGGGAAATTGCTGCTGATGGGGACTGGTGGGGGGTCTGTGACTAGGATTGGATTGAATGTGAAAATGACCTACAAGCAGGCACAGTAAATGACTAGGTTTTGAATGACTGCTCTGTCACATATGGCAGCTTATGAGGTTGAGTAGTTAGGTGTGGTCTGCTCACAAGTTGTCTACGTCTAGTTTTGGAGTGGCCAGGAGCATGTTTGCTAAGACTAGGAAGCGGGAATATAGACTCTAGAAGTGTAACAGCTACTGTAGATAAGACTATAGGTGGTAGTTTTATTTTTTTATTTGTAGAGCACATTTAACAGAGAACATTGTCTCAAAGCAGCTTTACAGCGATAAAGCGGTTATAAAATAATGTATAGGTTTGTTTCTTATAATTGTTTAAGTGTAATTTGTCCTTAATGCGTAAGCCAGTGGCTAATGTGGCAAGAAAAAACTTAATGAGATAGCACGAGGAAGAAACCTTGAGAGGAACCAGACTCAAAACCCATCCAAATGCTGGTATGAGTTAGGATTAATTTAGGGCTGATTAAGGTTGGTGTTACCAAGGATTGAATACATAGCTTTGTAGTGGCTTCAAGTTAGATTTGATATGGGTTTGTTGAGGCTAAGAGTGTCTGTGGGTTGGAGTCGATTGTATTGAAGGGACTGGTGATGGACTGATTAGGGTATCAGTTGCTACTGACTGACTGTGACTGAAGTGATCGAAGAAACATTGTATATGTGTTGGAATGATGGTGAATATGTTCAGAGTGATCGAGGTGGAGAGGCTAGGTTTGGAGAGGAAATTTGTCAACTGATTTGAATTGGAGCAAATAGGTGTTGTAGTACTGTTCTAGGGCTGAAAACTAATGTTACTTCAACCCCATTAAAAAGTAAAAATGTGTAGAATGTAAAGAAAAACAAAAAGCAATGTTTTGCAAATCTCATAAACCCATATTAGATTCACAATTCACTTGTATACCTATTTATATGGGAACTAAGGAGACCAATCGCTGAAGTTTTCAGAAATAAATATTTATCCATATGTGTCTGAAACAAGATTCTAGCAGCTCAACAGTTCTGGATGCCCTTTATTGTATTTCCTGTTTCCTGATGCGCCAAATGATTTTAAATGGTGAAAGGTCTAGACTGCAGGCAAGCCAGCTCAGCACCTGGACTCTTCCACTACGAAGTCATGCTATTGTAATAGATGTAGTCTGCAGTTAGCAATGCAATCTTATGTTGAGGAACATTATTCTGAAAATGTTCCACAATTTGTAGACGCAGTCTTTCACAGATTGGTGAAGCTCTGCCCATCTTTACTTCCGAGATGATGAGTTCTGATGAGTTGCAAAATGTTTCATTTTTAATAATACTTACTATTGTTGCCCCGTCCCAACTTTTTTTAAATGTGGTGCAGCCATTAATTTAAAAATTACTTAATTTTTCCTTAAAATGGTACATTTCCTCAGTTTAAACATTTGATATGTTTTCTATGTTCTATTGTAAATAAAATATAGGCTTATGATATTAGCGAATTATTCCATTCTGTTTTTATTGATATTTTACACATTGTCCCAACATTTTTGGAATTGGGAATGTACAAATTAGAAAGCATGAAGTTCGCTGAGTTACTAAGGTAATCATGTAGACAAGTTGTGCTGTAGGGTTGACTAATTAAAGATAGGGTGGCTAAAGGCCTACAGATTGGGGCTGCTATATGCAGGGTGCCTATAGGCCAAATTGTCTAAAGGTGGTGTATTATTTATGGGTGGTGTAGCTTGGGATGGGGTGCTCAATGTAGTAGCGCCTGATTTAGGACTTACCCAAACAGCGATAAGGAACGACAATAAAAGGTCGTGTCTGGCAGTGACCCCATCCTTTCTTACACCATGCTGGGATGGTAACAGGAGTAGAAGCTTCTTCAACATGGGAAATCTGCAAACCGGGGTACATCTAAAATACACACAAACAGACAGAGGAATAAAAGTCAGGTTCTGGATTGATATGAACTGAGATAGGAAAGATACGTTAAAGATGGATGGAAACAGTAGAGGTACAGCGGGTGGGGTTGGCAAAGTTAAAAAGTGAACGATAAAAGAAGAAGAAAAAATATCCAAGCTCTTGATGGAGTGCTAAATCTTTATGCACACTGAAATATTGTCTGGCTTTTAATTATTTAGTGCACATCCTAACCATTTCTATTATCTTTATATCTAGTCATAAATTGAAACTTAAATTTAAGTACCTTTACATTAAAACATCGAAACCTTCGAAATGACCTTGCCGAAAGGGGTAGAATTTGCTATGGAGGCATATTAATCCTGTGTTAAGTCTGCTGGTTTTTGAAGGTATAGCTATCTTTAGAGCTCATAGGTTTAAGTTGTTAGAGACCATATAGTGAAAATCTGAACAAACAAACTAAATATATACATATAAACACAATTGTGCATTATATAATATGTTATCATGATATAATACAAAGTCCCAGGTGAGCCATAAGTGTCACATTAAAAAAGTGAATATAAAATTGTTTTATATACCAACTAACTATCATCTAACCAGACACATGAATGCTGAAAACATCCTGAGTAATAACTAAAGTTGAGCTAGCTAGCATATATTTTAAAACCTTTTTATAGATAAAAAAGATAAACAAAACTATGCAACAAACTGTTCTTTTAGGATTATGTATTAACATTTTCCTGAGATTTATTGTTACATTTCTTAACAAAAGCATTCTGAATGAATAAAAATGACTCTCTGCATAAAAACTACACTAAAATGAGTCAAAACTGCAATCCCAAATCATGGCTACTGCTGCTGTATATCGGAAAATGTAAACAATACAGGCAATAAGAATAAACCGACAATTTCAAAGTCATGAATACCACCAAAATGAGGCTGTTTATTTAGAATATTGGCATACACGTAATAAACACGACCCATTTGAACACGTCGTGTGGTGTAATTGTACTGCGGTTTTGTTATCGTATTGCCTATAGAGTAGCCGAGGTAGTCACAATGCGCTTTGCAGATAAAATGCGGCTCTCATTCCTGTTTAAGCTCTTTCCCTCGTTAATGTGGCGTGATAAGCACTCCTGCTCCCGGCTCATTTGGGAATACACACCTCAAGCTTACTCTGCAAAGTTGCACTCACATCATGCATTTTTATATGCTGCAGCCAGCAGGTTATGTTTTAGCTTCTTTATGGATGCTTTACACGTGCCCTCTGCAGCCCTCAGAATACTAATCTAAGCACTCATACTGTACAGACTACGTTTCAATACTGTTAAATGTATATTTAATATACAATTGTTTGGTATAGGAAATAACAAAAACACCCCACATTCTTGGTTCTTATTTAGAGGATCAAGGAAGTTATATAGTTAACACAATTTTTTTACAATTTGATTGCAGTGTGAACATATCGTCACTATATAACTTCACTAGGAGCCTTTGCATCATATAATGCACCTGATCCAGTAAAATATGATTATTTAATGCGGTCACGAGATCTAATCATTTCGGTCAATATTGATTACATTTAAGATGGAAAACGCATCTCACAAAAGTGAATACACCCCTCACATTTCAGCAACAATTTTATTATATCTTCTCAAAGGACAATAATATAGAAATGAAACTTGAATATTTTAGAGTAGTCAATGAGCAGTCAATGAGCAGCTTGTATAGCAGTACAAATTTACTGGCCTCTAAAAATAACAGCCATTATTGTCTAAATACATAGCAACAAAAGTGAGTATACTCTAAGTAAACATGTCAAAATTTGTGTGCAAAGTGTCGATATTTTGTGTGAGCACCATTTTTATTTAATCCTCCTGGGCATTACATTCACCAGAGCTGCACAGGTGGTTGCTGGGATCCTTTTCCACTCCTCCATAATGACATCAAGGGGCTGGATCTGAGCCAAACAAGTTTTTCTTAGTCTCATCAGACCACAGGACGAGAAATTTATGCTCTTAGCCATGTTGTCTTCAGCAAACTGCTTTTGTGTGAGCACAAATTTTTGTGTACTTAAAGCACCACATATTAACTGTTTTAATACAAGATACACAAATATGTATGCTCCTGTCAAGCAGACAAAAACATGAACATGATGAATAGGACTTGTGGCTTTGCATGGCTACAAGACAAACAGCTGTTATCACTTCGGGTGTACTCACTTTTGCTGCCAGTTATATAGACAATAATGGCTGTAAGTTGAGTTATTTTTAGAGGACAGTAAATAAGTAATGCTATACAAGCTGCACACTGACTATTATATATCCAAGGTACATTTCTATAGTATTGTTCCTTAAGAAGAGATACTAAAACAGCTGCTGAAATGTGAGGGGTGTAGTCACTTTTGTGAGGTACTGTATTTGCCCTTTGCCTGGGGGTCCAGGATGATGTTCTACTTTCATCCTTGTGAATCCCAAAATCCAGTTATTAATGACATCATTGTGAAGCATTATATCGTTTTTCTTATGACTAGGCAAACAATTCTATAATTATTGTTGTGGCTTTGGGACATATAGCAACTACCCTCTAAGATTTACTACCAGTGTTAATACCCTTTGATTTCCATTTGGTTTCCATTTCCATTTTGGTTTCTATTAAAAAAGGTCCATCTTTTGTAACTAAAGCACAGGAAATCCAATGACTCAATCTGTGGCAATGGTGGACGACGAGTCCACAAATCATGTACTTGAAATAAGTACAGACTCACTAATTAAAATATTATTCCAGAAAAAGTAAAAGTGCTCCCTTTAAACTTGTATAACTTGAATAAAAGTACAAAAATATTTGTCTTCAAATGCACTTAAGTATCCAATGTAGTATAATTTATTATGGCTATAATGTCCTATTACAGCCATAATAATACTACATATTTCATACCTCTCTCTCTCTCTCTCTCTCTCTCTCTCCCCCTCTCTTTTCTGTCCCGTGATTCCAAATTGTTCTCGCGGTATTATCTCTGGCTTTTATTCAAAGCCTACATCCTCGATGACCTTAAACATACTCCCACCACTATTAATAAAAGTTTTTATCCACTCATAAATAAAAAGGAACGACTGATTTAGCAAAATGTAGTTGAGTAAAAAGTAGGTATTTGACTTTGAAATCTCCCTCAGATGTTATGAGGAAGAAACCTTGAGAGGAACCAGACTCAAAAGGGGAACCCATCCTCATTTGGGTGACATCAAGAGTTTGATCATAAATCTTTCAACAATACAGAAATTTAGTTTATAATAATTTTTTCTTATTTTGACAACAGGAGTTTTGAGAAAAAAATAAGTAATGGAGTGGGTGATGAGATGTAGCCTGGCGTTGATAAGATGTGACAATTTTCCTGTAAAAATAATTGTAAAAAAAAAATAATAATTCTGTTAATCTTATACTACAGCAATGTGCCAGCAATTAAAATGTTTATCTTATAAACGATCAGTTTATTACACTTAAGAACTGTATCTCATCACATTTAATGTTGTGGAAAATCTTTCCAATACCAGTTTCTTTTTTTTTCTTTCACTTAAATAAAAGCGAAGAAACTCAGCAGTAAATGCTCCACTGAGATCCAGCTAGATTTACCTTATTATAAGCTCCATTTGTATGAAGAATACAAAAGAGAGCTATGAGAAATTCCCTCAGTGCGAAGGCATATGGTGTGGGATTATTCTGTCTGGCTTTGTGAAAGCCCTCGGCTGGTGTGCAGCCTTCTACAGTGTCCAGCAAGGAAATGACATATTCTTTGGCTTTATCACTTCATTAAGTCTATAATGTGATAGGTCTCAGTGGGATGAGTGCTCATACCAACCATGTGTGTGTGTGTGTGTGTGTGTGTGTGTGTGTGTGTGTGTGTGTGTGTGTGTACAGTTTGGGGTACTGTGCCAGCACCAGACATGGCCAGCATTAGACATTAGCACATTAGCATTGCTTGGTTAAGTATGCTATGTAACAGTAGCTGGAGAAACAGTGCTCTATTTAAGGGATGCTCATAAGGAAGTGTGCCTGCCTTGGACAAAAAAACCCCCCAAAAAATCCATGCCATGTATTAGCAAATTTAGACATAAATTAAATCATATAATTTTTTAAACAAGTAATAGGAATGTATGTTAAATACTAATACATAAAGGCAGAATATAAGTGTATAACTCATATCAGAGCTGCACAGCTGTGTTCCCATAGGCTAACATGGCTGCGGCGGTTAAGGTTTGACACCCCTGCCTGTAAATTAAGGGAAATGAAAGCAATCTGGCTCTACAGTATAATACCCAAAAATTGGTTTTCATATTTTTTTTTTATTTTTAAGCATGTGAAATTACATGTAAGGAAAAACAAATGCGTACAAATGCAAATACAGCTTTAACTGTTCTCAAATTATCCAGCTAGCTTGCTTCTGCTTCTAAAAGAAAAGGAATCTAATAATATCCCATGCCTTTGTTTTTTTTTTTAATAATAAGCACGTTTAAACACAAATGTGGCACCAATATTGTTCACGTTTTGTATAAATGGCGATACAACAATGCACCAGATTCCACTGTGAGACAGTAAAAAAACAAAAAAAACAACACAGCATCATCTTTCGTCTATATGAGATCAGGGCAGAACACAAATCTTCTTAAGGGAGAGAAACTACTGTAGCTACGCAATATTCCTCCCCCTGAGGGCCACGGTGAAAATAAACCTCTGTGGCTGATTGATGGTGAAAATCATCATCATTTTATTGCACATCTAATTCACCGTCGCTTATTTGCAGCAGACTGAAACGATGAATAAACGAAGCAATGCAAGATCGTGTAGTACGCTTTTAGAATAATAATACGTCCGTCGTGTGACGAGGGATTGAACGGCTTTGCAGCGATTTGGTCGACGCGAATATTCAAAGTTTACTGACATAAAATCTGACTGATAAAATGCAATTAAATATATTTTCTCAGATGTATTCACTAGCTGGGATTTGATTGGTCAAGAGTTTGCTAGATTTGCAAGGTTTAATTGGCTACATGGGGTTTAAACCAGTCACGCAAGGTTAACAAACATTTTGGTAGTTTTAGTTTGATTGACTCGTCAGTGATCGATTTAATTTCTAAGATGGGCTTCACTGCACAAACTTCTGTACTGTACTGGTCAGTGCTACTGTATTACTGTTTTTCCTTGTCTCTTGTTGTCTTTTTTGCACTAAATGCTGTGCACTTTGTGTTGTTACTGTAGTTTAGAGTTCTGTGTAGTTCTGCGTTCCTTTTGCTAATTATGTTGTTTGCTGTAGCACCTTGGTCATGGGGAAACGTTGTTTCGTTTCACTGTGTACTGCACTGTATATGGTTAAAATGACAAAAATGTGTACCGTAATTTCTGGACTATTAAGCGCACCCAAATATAAGCCGCACACACTGAATTTTTTTAACTAATTTTTGCCTACATTGAAACTAATGAACTTTACACAGGCAGAAAGACAGTGTCTGCTACACAGCTTGTATCTAAACAGTAGCCTACCAAGAAAGTCATTGTTCACTGTCTTCCTCCTTCCTTTCACTACAATTTCTCTCGAGGGTTTTTCTTTTGGCATCGTCATGCGTTTAAAAATCACCATCGGTGAATCTTTTCTCCCGATGCCGTGCAGCTCAGAACACAGGTGAAGTGTGTTTTTTCATGCCCGGTTGTTTTCAGCGTTACAAATGATTCGCATTTCCTGTAGACAGTCCGAGTGAGCAGCAGGTCAAACGCCAGAGGAACATCATCCATATTTATGATGTGGTGCGGCCCGATTCAGTGGGAGCGCATCTGATTTAATATAAAGAGTTTCATTGGTTCACCTGAACCCGTTCCGCAATTTCATTGGTCTAATGTTGTGGGGCTTAGTTTTTTGGCTTGAAGCTTGTGAAACCGGGAAACCCAGGAAAAATCCATAAATTATCCGCTTCATTGTTTTAGCCGCGGGAATCAAAGAGTGAAGAAAAAGTAGCGGCTTATAGTCCAGAAAATACGGTACTTGAATTAAAATCTGTTAAATATGAGGATGCATCAGAAAAAGTTGATGAGAAAAATCTCACTTCTTTGCCATATTTGATTGGTCAGCTTAGGTTCACTTGGTTTAGCTACTTGCCTCAAGTAGCTGGGGCTTTATTCATTGGCTATGTATGTTTGCGGAACTAACTAGGATTTGTAACATTGGCTTGTTGGTATTTAATGGGTAGTTAATTGATTATTTAGGTCTTTATTAGTTGCAGAGGTTTGATCAACTTGGGTATTTATATTTAATATATATATATCTATCTACTGTATATATGTTGAGTTTTATTTGACTATCTGCAGTTTTTAATTGATTCAGCTCTAATATTTATTTAAGTTTCTGGGATTTTGGAATAATGTATTGTGTTCAGCTGAAATGAGATCTGAGTGGTGAGGAGGGCTAAAAATGTTTTTTTTTTTTTTTTATTATACATTTTATTTGTATCCCTTTTTATTTGGTCTATGATATACACCTTGCCAAGTGTGAGGAAACCATGGTAAAGCAAAGAAAATAATGCATGATATGACAAAGACACCAACAATTATTCAAATATAGTGTTATATAGAGTTTTTTACTGTACCTCTTGACAGTAGGACAGGATCTTGTTGGGCTGGGTAAAGCAGCCTTGACGGCCCTGTGGGTCTGGTTCCCACTGACCTGTCCCAGTGTTTAGGTGCAGAAGCTGACGGCCACAAAACATCGCAATCTGAGGCTCAACCACTAGGGGGCCTCCCACTGGTCCATTTACCTCAGTCATAGCCAGACCCTGAGAGGGAGAAGCAGAAACAATTAGCATTCTGAGTGTTTGAGTGTTAGAATGTAAGTATAAGATCCCATTGCTTTAGAGATGTTTCATCTAAACAAGATTAAACATCCTTTCTTTACTCAGATATAAAAAAATAAATAAACTCTACCGAAATCATTTTTAATCGCTACACTTTTTTTTTTTTTTTTTTTACTGATGCGCCACGTTTAAAATCAAGCACCACCGCATGATGCACACATCCGGCAACTAAAACCGTCCGTGTGAAAACAGCAAAAGACCCGCCTGGTGTCCTGATGATTTACGCAATTCAAAACAGCGTAATTACTTTGAAACATTTACAAGAATATTTTGTCTTTATGCTCTGTTAAGTATAGTTTAATTAATAATTAACATACATTTGCATAAAGCGTCTATATTTGTCCACGCCCATGTTGATTAGAATTTAAGGTACATCCAGAACAGATAAAATTGTGCGATTAAGTTGCAAATAATCATGAGTTCAAATCATTTGATAAATCATGATTAAATATTTTAACCGATTGACAGCCCTTGTGTATATATGTATATGTATATGTATATATAAAATCACTCTTTCTTTTGGAACTGGTAAAATAGCAATCAAACAAAACACAGCTCAGCAATCCTTTCTTAATTTCATCAATTTCCTCTTGTTCTGTCTTCATTCTTTAATCATTGCCTATTATCTTCTGTTATCTGTAGTCCACACATGCCTTTCCCCAGAGATACAACTTGCATCCTCAAATAGTTATTGAAGAATGGACTGATTATTAAGCTGAGATAATTTACCAAAACATCCAGTATGGTTTTGTGATGGCAGTAGGAGATTCAGTGATTAGCTGAGAAACTAGTAATTGTCCAGTAAGCCTTAAAGCTACAGTGACTTTTAATTCTGGTTCTCAAACTTTAAAGGTTTTGCCCTCTTTTATGCTCCTCTGTGGTTCCTCTAAATGCAATTCCTTGATAGAAAAGAATGTTCTAATACCCTCCCTCATTCCTGCCCTATTTTGTCCTTATTTATAAAAAGTATTTTCTCATTTGTCCCTTCCTCGTCCTTCTTAAGTTCTTACTCCCTCTCAGACACTACCCCCATCTTGACTGTAGCATGTTGGTATTGATCTGGGATGTGTTTCTTGTTCCTGGGTAAAAGCCCATGGGACCATCATACAGCTGGAGTGAGCAGTAATTCAGGGCTACAGTCAGGTGTTAATACAAGCTCATCGACTGTTCGGCCACTTAAGTACTTCAAAATCACAGACGGGATAAGAGAAAAAGTGCAGTAAAAACCAAAGCTGTGCGCTCGATTGATTAGCTGAGCTTGATTGATTTGTTCGGTCTGACTGGTTTATTGGGTTGTATTTGTGAGATGTTTGATGAACTGGTTAGCTCGGGCTAAATGGGTATTGTTTGTGTTTTAGGGTAAAGTGAAGAGCTGGATTTTAATGGTTATTTGAGTTGGATTATGTTTAATAGTTTGTTCAGTGACTGAATTTGATTGGTGAAGTGTGTATATTTGATTAAATGGGTTTGGTAGGTTATGTGGAGTTGTTTGTCTAGATGTTTTTTTCCTGGTTAGTTGGCATTGAGTCTGTCTGTAACCAATGTATTATCTAAATTTGTTAATACCAAAATAGTATCTAATATTGAAAATACTAATTCATTATCTAAAATTGATAATGTCAATGTAATATCGAAAGTTATCTTATTGCCATATCTAAACCTAATCGTTCCAATGTATTATGTAAACTGGATAATATCAACATATTATCTTATCTTGAAAATAAATACATTATCTTATAATTGCCAAATTATTATTTAAACTTAATTATACTAATATTTTATCCAAACTTGATTATACCATTATATTATCTAAAATGCAAGGATGGAAGACTGATGAGAAGATTTCACACTCAAGCCACCATTGAGACAGCAGATGTTGGGGGGAAACGGATAAAAAAGAAAAAGGGATGAATGAAGAAGTGTCTCTACTGGTCTGGGTAAAAATCTTTAAAGTCCTACTTAAAATGTATGAGGAGAAAACTATTTTATATATATATATATATATATATATATATATATATATATATATATATATATATATATATATATATATATATATATATATATATATATATATACACACACACACAAGATAAAATTATCATTTGCATA
The DNA here is from genome assembly GCF_014805685.1 of Silurus meridionalis. Lineage (NCBI taxonomy): Eukaryota > Metazoa > Chordata > Actinopteri > Siluriformes > Siluridae > Silurus > Silurus meridionalis. The sequence continues at coordinate 19,065,047 of NC_060895.1, forward strand.
AATACATACATAGCGAAGGATGTAAATATACACCCACCCAGTAAACCAAATGAGAAAACCCATTAGCACATGAGCAGGGAGATAACAATATGCGTAGAGAGCACCATTAGAGCTGCTAGATAAAACATGGAGATGAAAAAAATAAAAAAGATCCCCTCCAAAATCCCCTCCTCTTTCCTGAACTGCTGAGTCTGCATTTGTATTGGACCACTTCCCATGATGCAGTGCTGTCTGAAGGTACAAAAAGATCTGGCTAGGAATTCTCCAAAGGCATTAAGCTTATTTTCTATCTGTAAATTAAAGGCATGTCCTAACATAGCTCTTTACTCTCAACTCCGTAGAGCTCATGTAAAACATGGTGGGATTATTAGAGCTGAATCGTAACTGACCACTGGGAGCAAAGTGAATTACATCAGGAGATTAACTATACCCCTGCCTTCTATTACCAGTAAATATGATATGTAGTTTTATTACGATGACACATTAGTAGTTTTACACACCTAAAACACATTGTTTTAAAGACAACATAAAACTGTTATAAGCACTGTCATAATTATTGATGAAAACAAGATTCATAAAAAGCATTGTAGTAACTCTAGAGACACAATAAAATCTGGTTCACTCATAAAAGCCTATTTTGAAGAAAGACAAAAACACACAGCTGTACAGAAGAAGAAAAAAAATGTGCACCATGTCAATGGTGCTAATATGTTAATAACCTTAAGGCTTTGAATGCATAAGGATTGGTTTGTTTTGGATAATGTGCTTCTGTGGTCTCTGGAGAGCCAAGATAACGGCATGCTACTCTAGCTAATCAAGCATATCTGGTTGCTCAGCTAATGGCTAAATGGATGGCTTCTTTTTTCCCCCCTCTCCTTTTCTTTTCTTTTTTTTCTACGCAGGAGGAAAGTCAATGCCGCACAACTGACTTCCGGACATCTGAGAAGATAACTCTTTTGTTCACCCTCTGATACGGAGTACCCCTCCTCATACACGTCGGCATATGCGCATACACACAGACACACGTTGCACGCATGCACTCGCATTCCCCGAGTGCTTCAATACTTAGACTTGCTGATTTATGACAGCATTCCTGTTATTGATCACTACATCAGGAGCCCGAGGGTCTGCCTTAATGATTGCATGCACACACGCATACAACAGTAAACGTGCACACGCACGACCTGTTTCAAATCAAGGCTCAGATTACATCGGTCAAGGACAAATACATGGTCCTGTGATACATAATATATCATTCGTTTTACTTTTTTATTTCACAACACTCTTGTATGCTTATTGATATTAATATATTAACGTAGTGCACTCCATCGAATAGACTATTGTTGCTATAGTAACAACTTCAAGACACCTTTCCAATTTGCATATTTTTGTCAAATATTGTTTTTTTTTAAAACTAAACATGTACACGTGTACGATGGCAATTTACTGTTTTATAAAAGGAATAAAACCCTTCAGGAAGTGCTGCTATCAGAAACGAATCATCTTCAGGGTAAAAACGGTCAACTGCACTTTTTCACATATTTATTCCATTTAACACTATTAGCAAATAATTATAACACTTAAAACACCCCGACACACGCACGATAACATCCTTTGACATTCATTTGTATCTGCAATCAGATATACTGTATTTTCATCTGCCCCAATCAGGAACTTAAAGAAAGCTAACTGACTGGTTAGCATTCAGCAGTCCTATTGGCTTTTAATTAGCATTCCGATCAGGACGTTTTTTTTTTATACTGAAAATGAAGCCCATCGACTTTAGCATTTCACAATATTTAAACAAGCCACTGCATTAGCAGTTAAAATGTTATTAACAATTATAACGTTATTAGCCGAACTCTTTTACAGCTTAATCATTATGGGCATGTAGGCATTTATAATCAAATAAGCGGCTAATTACACTTAAAGTGTTTCTCAAGACTTCAGAATATGGCCGAAATGAGATGAAATGAACACATGGATGCTGGAGGATTAAACCGCAAAGTAAAAAAAAAAATTGGATAAACAAATCGTGACTCTAAGATGACTGCTGTAAACGTATTCACTCTGCTACATTCTTTTCTCCATTTTGTTGGTCTCTCTCTCTCTCTCTCTCTCTCTCTCTCTCTCTCTCGACAGACAGACAGACAGACAGACAGACAGACAGACAGACAGACAGACAGATAGATAGATAGATAGATAGATAGATAGATACAGCCATATATGGTTCTTTCCAAACTGTTACCACAAAGATGGAGGCACACATTTGTATCGAAGGTCTTTAATTGTGGTAGCATTACATTTTTCCCTTCACTTGAACTAGGAGACCCAAACCTGTTCCATGCCTCTCCATTAGCATATGGTTTACATGGGTTGGAGTGGAAGATCTTGAGTGGACTGCTATAAAGCTCTGACTTCAACTTTATAAAAACTTTGGGATGTTGGGCCTCCTCATCCTACATCAGCACCTGACTTTACAAACACCCTCGTGGCTGAATGAGCAAATATCTCCACAGTTACACTCCAAATCCTAGATTAGCATCTTCTCAGAATAGTGGAGGTTAATGTAAATGCAAATGAGGACTATACAAGGACTAAATGAGTACTAAACAAGTCTATTGATGCTGAAACAATAACTCAGCCAACTCAATAAACTAAATAAACTCAAAGGCAAAATAATAACTACAGATTCAATGTCATCGACATATAAATAAGCATAAAAAAAAATTCTGATGCTTTAATCTATAAAGAAAAAATATATTTTTTCCACTCAGTGTTTTGTTACATAAATGCTTCTAAACGTAATGAGTGGAGTGTAGGCTTTTGAGCCGTCCCTGCATGTTTGGACGTTGTGATCTTTTATTATTCACATAGACTGACGAGAGAGTGCGAGAGAAAGAGAGAGAGAGAGAAAGAAAGAGAGAGAGAGAAAGAGGTGGACTGAGTGAGATGCTCAGCAATCTGTCCACCCACGCTTGTCCTGTTCTGTTTCCAAGAAGAGTTGCTTAATTTGACAGCTAGAACTTGTTGTATCCTTACCAACTACTGCACGAAAAAAGTGGTGTGATAATGAAGCACACACACACACACACACACACACACACACACACACACACACACACACACACACAGGCCAATATGCTGAAAAAGCATCAGCGCCAATATGTCAAAATACAAGTACACAAGTACCTTTAGGAGGTAGAACTTCAGCTCCAATACCCAAAACTTCATATCAAAATTCCCAGAAGACAAACTTCATTCTTTACTTGATTATGAAAGGGATCTTATAGCATCCAAAATACCAAGAAACTGTCATTTAAACAGAAATGCATGATCATATTTTATAGTTTTGCTCATATTTTGCCTGACTTTTTTTTCTTCATATTTTGGCTGTTCACATAAACTCAATGTGCATCAATTCATGACAAGCTATAACAGATAAAAAAATCTGTTAATGCTGACGCGAACTTCGCCCCGAGACAGACGCTCTTCTGACAGGTCACAAAACACGCTAATCGTATGAAAACCAATGAGAATAAGACAAAAATACGATATCAAGGTTGATGCATTGTCATAAAAGATAAGTGCGAGTTCAAAACATGGAGTTTTCTTTCAGCGTTTCTGCAGGTTTCACAAAGTCAAATGTAAGAATTTTTGACCTTTTTAAGACCATTAATAATTCAATTTAAAATTTGTATCACAACATCAAAAATACACAAATACATTATTAGCAAAAGGCCTTAACTACACCCTAAATTATGATTTTCTTAAGAAGAGTGTTGCTAAACTTGCACTTGCCCGTAGCTGAGAAATAAAATCCGTTTTATGTTTGTGGTACAAGCTAAGAGACATTCATACCAATAACAGAAAGCTGATTGGCTGTTACATGTTGGTCTCATTTGTAGTCGTAATACAGTGGATTATTTATATATATATATATATATATATATATATATATATATATATATATATATATATATATACACAGTACAGACCAAAAGTTTGGACACACCTTTTCATGCAAAGTGTTTTCTTTATTTTCATGACTATGAAAATTGTAGAGTCACACTTAAGGCATCAATGGCTATTTGACCAAGAAGGAGAGTGATGGGGTGCTGTGCCAGATGACCTGGCCTCCACAGTCACCGGACCTGAACCCAATCGAGATGGTTTAGGGGTGAGCTGGACCGCAGAGTGAAGGCAAAAGGGCCAACAAGTGCCAAGCATCTCTCGGGGAACTCCTTCAAGACTGTTGGAAGACCATTTCAGGTGACTACCTCTTGAAGCTCATCAAGAGAATGCCAAGAGTGTGCAAAGCAGTAATCAAAGCAAAAGGTGGCTACTTTGAAGAACCTAGAATATGACATTTTTCAGTTGTTTCACACTTTTTTGTTATGTATATAATTTCAAATATAATTCCACATGTGTTAATTCATAGTTTTGATGCCTTCAGTGTGAATCTACAATTTTCATAGTCATGAAAATAAAGAAAACTCTTTGAATGAGAAGGTGTGTCCAAACTTTTGGTCTGTACTGTATATTTTCTTCATATTAATGAATATAAAGAAAAAACTACAAAACTATGGAAAATAAACAAAAACATCCTAAAGCTATAGAAGCATTTAAATCAGCATTAGAAGTAGTGTTACATGGACAAAAATTAAGACCTGTTTAACATTATTTAAGACTCAGAACTGCAAATATTAAGACCTAAAATTAAGATTTATTAGTAAGATTTTTTTTTTTTTGACATTTCAAGAAAACCCTGCCTTATTATAGTTTCTATGTTAATTTGAGAGTTGAGATTTCTGAATGTTCAATACTGCAATCTGTCAATCAAAATAATAATTAAACTAATACTACCACTAATAACAATAATAATAATAAAATGTCAACTTTTATACCTTCATTTTATTAAAAAAAAGCACACTAACAACTGCAAGTATATTAAGTGTTGAGCACAACTTATTTGCCATCAGCCAGATAGCAAGCCTGATATACTGCAGTTCAGCTTCATCAGTAACAATGGCACGCCATTAATCAAACAGCACTGCAAATAGCGCGGTCATTATTCCTCTCTATAAGAGCTCTTCGCCGAACTAGTGTACGACACACACAGAGATTCAAACGCACATTCTGCCTGAGCCTGCTGCATAACTCTGCGAATGGTACTGTAAATGCCTGTACACCGTACCACGACCAGTGTGGTACTGTCACTGCCTGGCCTTGTCGAGTTCTGCTCCATTAAGCATTCACTCCCCCTCTTGCCTTTTTTTTTTGTAGCAGGATGACCTCATGTTTAGCGTTGACGTAACCGCGAATCCCTGCCGACTAAGCTAGTGTAGCGACGGGGGAGCTGACGTTATTCTGTCATGTGTCACAAATCTTTTAACTAATCCAAGCTGGTTTAATCAATCAGGTTGCCCTGCAGTAAATACACAGTGCTTGTGTGGGGCAATGCAGCTCTACGTTTTCTTCACATGCACTCATCGCCATTTGGACACAAGCTTCAGGGATGATCTCATGCACTATGTGTCATTCTAGACAGCCGTTGTCAACATGTTACACTGTGAAACATTTCAATTTAGCGAAAAAAACAACAACAACAAAAAAAAAAAAATTTCGGTTGTGATGATGCGTTTCCGCACTTCATTCACTCTTCTACATCTTGGTTGCTAAGCGAATAATCCAAACTAATTTGCTGGTGTTTATATGTGCACTGATTTGAACGTGATCTACCACAACTGAAGCTGATTCGTGTTATTGTAAGGTATGATGTTAATAAAGGTAGAGGTAAAACAATTAGAGGAGTGCTGCGAGATAGAAATAATCAATGATGAGGTGGTGTGATGAGTTTTTTAATCACTGAGAAAGAATGGCCATGTACAGCATTGCCACTGTACTGCATCACTTTGTCTAATACAACTTCAATTTGCTAACAACTCAATTGGTGTTGAATTGATATATGCAGCACACTAGGTCATTTAATAGTATGAAGATTTACTTTGACCAAACAAATATATAAATATACACATATTACACTTTATTCTCGTAGAAAAATCGAATAACATATTAACACATGCTTGGCATCTGTTGTTCTTCACTACTAGACATTTCATTCTGACCTTGCAATCCAATTCATCCCAAAGCAGTTCAATAGGATTCAGGTGAGGTGACTGGGCAGGTCATACCACAATAGTCAAGTCAAGTCAAGTTTATTTCTATAACGCTTTTTACAACAGACATTGTATCAAAGCAGCTTTACAGAATTTAACAGTTAAGGTGAGCGATGTGCATTTATCCCTGATGAGCAGCCATGGCGACTGAGGAAAAACTCCCTTAGATGTTATGAGGAAGAAACCTTGAGAGGAACCAGACTCAAAAGGGAAACCCATCATCATTTGGGTGATATCAAGAGTGTGATTTTAGTTTTTAAAACAATATAGAACACTGGAGAGAGAACTAACATGAGCACTGGGATGTATTATGGGTAATGATCTTTTTACAGTCTTTTAGTCATTTGTGGTTATAAAACTAGGATGTACTGAGCAACTCATAAAATAGCTCAACATTTACATTAGCTCCTAAAGTTAGTTCCTTTCACCCAGTCTCTAATCCAAAATATCCCCAAACCTTTAAGCTTTCACTTTACGGCATTCGTCAGATAGCCTTATCCAGAGAGCAGTTGAGGGTTAAAGGTCTTGCTCAAGGTCCCAGCAGTAGTAGCTTGGTGGTGCTGGGATTTGAACTCATGACCATCCGATCCAATGTCCAATACCTTAATGAGTGAGTTACCACCTCCACAATACTACAACTACTCATACTACTACTACTAAAAAAAAAAAAATTTTGAAAATACGTTGGAAAGCTTACTGACTGTTACAAAGCCCTGACACTGGAGACTGTTTTTGTTAAGTAGCAGTATCAATACCCTGTAATGTTCCTCACTCATCACATTAATATTGTCAGAGCTGCTGTTATGAAAAAATATAAAAATCAACACCAATCATAAGTAAGCATTAAACTGCGCTGAATGGGGTGGGAGAATATTTCTTCTATTGTGTGCACCTTACTAAATCACATCTAGCATCATATCTGAGAACAATGCAATATATTTATTTAGGCAGCTTTAATTTAATAAAATGTAAGTACATTTTTCACACATCTAATGAGGTGCCATATCAAAATGACAGCTATAACAACACCTCGAACATATGCGCATATGGCGTCTCATGACCCTGGTGCAATGCTGACACACCATTCATCTTCATGACTGGAACAACGGTAGTATGTAGGTTTGTAATGAGGCTTTGTTTCGCAGTTGAAATATATGAATGTGGGGAAAGGTTCTGCCTTTGAGAGTTCAAACCCCTTCTGACAGTCTGAATCTGGGTGAGTTCAGCTATTTTTAACCTCTGCTACCAGCTCTGTGGCATTGGGGTGTCATACATTATGTTCTGTTCTGTAATAGAGGTTTTGGGCCATCAGTGTTCCACATTACTCATCTATATTTAATTGCATGAGGAACAAAATACAATGCGGTGTACGGATGCATAATTGGGAATAAACTGACACACACACGCACATAAATGTGCCTGCATGTGCTGTGTTTTTGCAGCACAGATGGCCTGATAGCGGGTGGCTGCCCAATTCTCTTAACCCTTTAGCCTTCCTACTATCCCATTTTCTCTCTCTCTCTTTTGCTCATTCTTTGCATTCTCTCATCTTTTCTACTCTCTCTCTATTTTTCCCTCCTGTTAATCCCCACCTTCCCCCCATCTTCACTCCTCATTTCCTGCCTCTCGTTCTCCCCCGTCCCCAACCGGTGCTGCGACGATTGGCGCATTCATCATTGTAATCACATTAATTAATTATTCAGCGCTCGGCTTCGTTTGCCTGCCGGTCCTTGATTAGACGAGCCGAGCCGCAGCAGAACCCGATAAAAGAGCTCAGCACTCGGCTTGGGTCAAAGCGACGAGTCCTCTTAGTACAAAGTTGTTAATTACACACCACATCCTAATAGCACTTCGTAATTAGTGCTTCACGTCCGGCCAGCAAAACTCATCGGCAAGCCAACGGGCTCTTGGATGCGACGTGTTCCATATCACTAATTTCGGGTGGTGACCCCGGCTGAGGTGAAGAGGCTTTACAAGGGATTCCTGGAGTGGCAGCCGAACCGCCTGCTCTCAGAACATATTATCATAGTGCATTAGCCGAGCCAGCTGGGTGAATGGGGCAACAGATGGCAGATGATCTCCACATGGGTTGATTTAGGACAGAGTCTCCACTTTACACACAGCAGCACCTGTTGAACTTGATTTTATAGCCAAGAATGGTGTTTATGAAAACTAGTCATCGTTAAGCTTTATTAGGATTAATATGGTGAATGCTGCTGTTTTGATGAACAAAAAAAAAACAGTAGTTAGAACCATAATTCTGGCTTCTACTCATATATTTATGACAAGCTATGAATAAATGCAATTGCCAAGTTTTAGCAGTGCTAGCACTAGTCTTTACTAACAAGTAAAGGAGACTCATAACACTCATATATTGTATTATACAATGAACAAAGATAATACAATATATACACACCGACCAGCATATTTACACCGCATTCACACATTTCTCTCAAAGAATAGCAAACATTGAAAAAAAAGAAGCTGAACAGCTGTTACTGTTGCTCATATTCCAGCTTGAGGCGACATCAGTAGCCAGGTAAGCAGGCTTTGTATACCATTTCACTTTATTTATGAGCAAATTTATGAGTAAAATTAGTGGTTCGCTTACGACTCTAATTGCCAGAAGTGTTTTGGTTTTGGGTTTTTTTACACAGGAAATGTGGTCTTGTGTGCCGCAAAGAGGCTCTGAGTGCATGTTCAGCAATGAATTACATTGACATGACGTTTTTAAATGTACAACGTGTCATGGGTAATTACAAATATGCTCATAAAGAAAGATGATATATGGCTGTAAGATATATGGCTGTATAACACGTTTCCTCAACTAGTGTTTTATTAATAGTGGGGGAAAACGCTGTCTAGCACTTGAAAATCACATATAGATGTTCAAATGGTTTGTGTGAGGGTCATAGGACATGATTTATCTGCACTCTAGAGCAGTGGTCCCCAACCCCCGGGCCGTGGACCGGCACCGGTCTGTGGGTCAATTGGTACCGGGCCGCACAGAAAGAATACATAACTTACATTTTTTCCGTTTTATTTATTATCTAATTTTGAACGATGTTTTGTTTTGGAAAATGATCGGATTTTCTCCACCACATCTGTCTATGACTCACTCTTGATGCATGTCATGATGCCTCCATCCGCTACCTTCTTAAAGGGGCTGCTCCGGCCGCTAACACATAATACATTACCGCTAAATTTAAACCCCCAAGCGAGCAAAATAAACAAAAAACAACACAGTGGATTCGCGTTTATTATTATATTTATAAAATACCAGTTTTTATGCCGGTCGTATCATTTTATTTTGTTGTATTTATCCGCCACACCTTAAAGGCCAGTCCGGGAAAGTACAAAATGGTGTAGAAATGTCTTCGTAATGGGAGACATCAGAGAAGAATGGCTAGACAAGTTACAGCAACTCGAATATAATCTCTCTTTCAGAGTAAGCAGAAAAAAACACCTCAAAATGCACACCATGTTGATTCTTAAATCTAATGGGTTACATCTACATATCAAATCGGGTTCCACACATGCAAAGTCCTTCTGGCCTGAAATCTGAACCGTACCATATGTGTGATTGAGTGTGTGAGTAATGTCTGAGTACCATTTTCTGCATACATTTCTATATGTGTGTGTTTGAGGGTCGTGACGGAAAAAGTACACGTAGACTCCAAAGCTTCCGCTTGCAGAGCATCACGATGTTGCTGTGCTGAGAAGCAGGATTTTCCCACGTAGCTGCTTTCACACCACCCTTCCTAGCAAATGCATTCCTCCTCCGCACTGGGATCTCTCTCCTTCCTACACTCTGCCGTGTCCACATGGCGTGACGCATTAATAAAGCTGTGTTCTCACTGGATGAGCTGTGTGCTTGTTTTCCTAAGTAAATTAATCAAAATTCACCACAGATATTCAAATATATCCGCAAAATATTTGTCATGCGTATATTGTGTGAAGACGCGTTTCACCGTACTTCTTCTACCTTCTTTTTTTTTGCAGAACGCCATCCATTGCTCGGTCCTAAGCATTCATTATAGGCTGTGTCACTTGTCCTGCATAAATGTAATCTACTTCCTTTTTATAGACATAATTGCGAGTACATCAAGGACGGCAGCAGCGAGCCTCTATTTCTTTCTATAGACGTGCACAAAGGGGCTTTTTCATTTTGGAAATTCAATTACTTCCATTCAGATTGAGACATGGTTTGTATCGCTGCTGCTTGATTACACACTCGGTCTGCTTCAGAGGTCTTTCCGCCAGAGCAGAATGTCAAATGAAGCCGCAATCAAGCGCTACAGATTGGACAACAAGTACAGCGAAGCCCCGGGTTGCAAACCCAAAGGGTGTATAGAAAGATACATGGATAATAAGAAGAGAGTGTGTGTGTGTGTGTGTGTGTGTGTGTGTGTGTGTGTGTGTGTGTGTGTGATTCAATAATCTATCATAGCACCTGGGAGGCTGAATCTCCACTTAATGACAAGGCCACAAAGTCCATGAACTTCGAATAGTGTAGTTTATTGAGTTAGAACAACATCTGTGGATTTAAATGTGCAGAATATTGATGTATTTGAAGCCAAACTCAAATTTTTTTTTGTTTTGTTGCCTAATGAAGAATGCACTCCCTATAGTTGGCTGTTGTGATAAAGAGCTATATGACACCATATTGACATTTTTGTTTTGTTTTGTTTAATGACTCTAAAACCATATGCAGTATACAGCAATGTGTGCAAAAAAGTGTCACCTTTTCTGTGGCTGAATCTCAAAAAAATTATAAATGTTCTAAGTTTCATAAATACTGTGCATACTGTATTTAATAAACAATGAAGTCTACACAAAGGCACCATGTTACAACCTATCTAATGAGTATGCAGCATAGTGACAAAGATTTAGGATTCAGCCTGTACATTATGAACATGAATTTTAACATGCATTCCAGGAAATTGAGCTAAACATAAGGGTAAATAATATTAATTTGATAACCAAATCCTATTGATATTGGTCCAGAACTTTGCCCTACACTTTGCTGCCCTATTCAATAGCATAGGCTCTTTTATATAAATTTAAGGCAATCCAGTTTACTTTTAGGCAAGTGGAAAGATTCAAGGAGGAGCAAATAATTATGCATACTCGTGAATTTCAAACGTACTACAATGTTTTTCACTTCGTCGCTAGAAACACTTGCAGACATAAAATATTATTTCGAGTAAACACATCATGTCGTTGTTAACCATTTTATTCATAAATAGAATAAATGGTAGTTTTCTTATGCATCCAATATTCTTAATGTATCCAACATAATATACAGATAAATGTACATTCAATATGCAGTTTGGGGAAACGTCGCTGGGGTGAGAGATAATAGATCCCTGCAGCTCCACATTGCAGAACTCACGCTCTCTCTCAGTCTCTCTCACTAGGATGATAGTGTGGAAGCTGTGACTCACTAAAGTTCGTCATAAACGTAGTGGGCCTGATATCGCCTGCTGCTCCTGTTTACATGAAGGATGTTTTCTGACCTTCTGATATTTCCCACATTTCTCCGCTCACAAGCAGTTTGGAGTCGCAAATGGTCGCTCGTTTCTTTTCAATGACAGCTAATGGAAATCTGCAAACTTTACACATCAGTGGTGCCGCTTTAAAATATAATCGTATTCGTCTTGTCTCTGATATATCATTACCGCTACATTTTTTTTTGCTTACGTGCCATTTTCTTCCATTCCATTTGGGATTAGACGAATCGTAGCTTGTCCCTTCTTGGCAAAAAAACGTATGTTTTTGTTACAAAACCCTAGTGAGCACTCGAGCGAGCGCTGTTTCTCAGTTTACTGTTTTGGTTGAGGTCCAGCTGCTTGCTGAATCGCACCTCAAAAGGAAAAAAACCCCGTTGAGCTGAAGATGATGAAAAAAGTTGCGAACTGTACTGTTCTTACGAGCGAAAAGGGAGAACATGAGTTTGATGTGGGCTATGAAATATTGATAAGCATGTCAAGTAAACAAGCTTTTTTATCAGCCGATGAAAGGGAATTGCTAAACATAGACTGACGATAACCACAAAGATGATTCTGATTACTGTAGATGAGTCACCCTCGTTGCATTTCCAATGTCAGTGAAGGGAACAAAAGAAGCCCGTTGTTTTCAACGCACAGCCATGTTCTATAAGCGAATAGGGCTGAGGACAATTATGGAAATACAAAGGCATTCGCTCTTCAAGCAAAAGAGCTGAACAACTGGTCAGCTCTGATTCAGCCTTCATGAATTATTGCACACATAAATACATGAGTAACTGACAGTTATTGTGCTTGTTTGATAAAATCTATGTCCATCCTTTAAAGTCTAAACAACATCTAGCACCCTTGGGTATTCCAGCACCCTGAAAGCTGCAACCCCGACCCCCCTATTTATAAGCATTAAGTTTGACCCAGTCACAGGGTTCTTCAGCTGCTTTGCCAGCTGTGCTTGTATAGCTTGTGTTTGCTGAGTGGAGAAATCCATCACAAGTCTATGTGAACTTGTGATAGAACCAATACTGCCAGTGGGTAAACACTGCTAAGTGAGATTAGCGTGTTGTCTTTATGTAAGCCCTGGGTGGATATGCTATCTGCATGCGGCAGGTGCCTCGAGGGCTTTATTGAGTTCTTTGTGTTTTTACCTAGTCATTGAGTCACTGTAATCCTGTACCTACAGTATAATCCCTTTGACAATGTTTATAAAGGACCCACTTTGAACGAGTGCAAAGTGTATGCCTTCTCAAATCACCAAATACATACACCTTAGCCACCGGTCCAAAACTATGTACTGAACCTGTACTTACACTGGAAATGATTTTTCCCCCTGTTGGCCTTCCTATAAATTTGCAGAGGCAACAATGATAACACCAGGATCATGTTATATTCATACAAGCACCCGAATATAAAACCACATATTTAATCAGAAATTTGATGTCATCCAGTTGAACAGAAAATTCTTGTGTATAAAATACACCAGTGCATCATTGTGTACTCTCTGCCTTTTACAATATAATCACGTCTTTTTTCAGGAAGGGCCATGCATATTTCGGCAAGACAGTGCTAAACTGCATACTCCATCAATAACAACAGCGTTGCTTTATAGTCCAGATGCTGAACTGCCCTGCTTGCAGTCCAGACTTTCACCAATGAAAAACATTTGATCATGAAATGAAAAACACAACAAAGAAGACCCAGGAATATTGAACATTGAATATTGAATATTCCTTTCCCAAAACTCCAGCAACTGGTCTGCTCAGTTCTCAGACATACAGTACAGAGACTGTTGGTAAAGAAAAAGGGGATGTACGATCTAAACAATGCAAAGTCTCAACTTTTCTTATGAGACAAGTTACAGCCATCAAATTCAAAATGACCTTATTGTTTCCCTTAACATTTTACATTTCCTCAGTTGAAACATTTGATATGTTCTCTACGTTCTACTGTGAATAAAACATGGGTTTATCAGATTTGCATATGATTGCATTTTGTTACATTTTATCCCAATTTTTGGGGAATTGCGGTTGCAATAATATAGATTGTTGAGAACTCTGTGCTGTAAAGGATGCAAAGTCTGGGAAAACTAAAGAGATCCCACAATTACTGCACCTACATAAAGATTAAAATTGCTTAAATTTTTCATGTCACTCGCCCCACCCATTCTGAGCTGCTTTTAGCCGCTCTGCCTACCGTCACCAGACCATTCAAAATGCAAGATGTTGTCATCGACAATTTTTTATAAAGGGTCTGGAATGGTGTTTGAAAAAAGAAACCAAACATTGCAAGGTCATGGCATGTGGTATAAACCAAAAACAATTCACCAAACAACATTTTCCTACCAATTTCAGTATGACCATTTATCCATTGAAAACGAGTTGTCTCTTACCCTATAACAGCTATAAATGGCCATTCCTTTATGTGACTTTCTTTTCTGTCTCTCAAAGTAAACAACCCCAAAAATGCTATTAATTCCTCACAGAAAAACACCAATATCAAAATTTTTAAAAAATTTCTTTACATATTTCTGTAGAGACGAAAATTTACATTACAGGGACAAGCACGCGAACATAACCAGAGCTGTTGTTATAGAAAATAAATCAGCTCCCTGACCAGTTACATTTGAGAAAATTGAAAATGTATTTTAGAATAAACTTTAAGTGAATCAAAATAAACTACAAAATACAGCAGCCACACCATGTATCAAAATAAACTACTGTATTTTTGTATTTTAAAAATACTAAAAAAATACTTTTACAAAAAGAACAAAATTTCTTGTGAACTTTTCATCAATTGGCCTGTTTAATCTGTTCCTTCACCTTTACACCGACTCAGCTGATTAAGCAATGTTCGATAGCAACAGGTTTTCTCTGATAGATTCAACCAGTTTACACATCATATATTCACATACATAATCCCTGTGATCTCCCAGAGGAAGGTTATTTTTAAAGTAACCAACAGTTTATTGTTGAACAGTTTGCGAATGACTCATAAATGTATCCTAATTTAGTTACTAGGTGTTTGGTAACGAAGGGCCACTTTGCATCAGCAACACTGAGTCATTCAACACAAACAAGTCATTCAAAAGAAAACAACTGATAGCACCTCCAGATACATTTTCTGTTCTAATCTCAACAAGTCTGGGCAAACTACTGAGTAAGCACCAATCAGAGGCCGTGTTTTTATGACGTCATCATCTAGAATGCTTACAAAGTATTTTACTGTATTTTAAAATACAAAAATACAATTTACTAAAGTATATTGATGCAAAACATGAAGCCATTTTCCTAGACCCTATCAAATACAAATTACAAAATCCAATTTTATTTAAAAAATACGTATTTGAAATACATGCATTATAAATACTGCCCATCCCTGCATAATGCAATAAATAGAAGTGGGTATTGTACCTATATCTGATTTACCTCTAAAACAGATTTTTACCTGTATACTGAAAATAAAAACAAAGGCTTAAAACAAACAGAGGCATACCCTCAATGGTACATTGCAAAGGACAGAACTTTCAAATCAAAACTAAGAGAATATCAGACCTCCTCCGATACTTAACCTCCTTTCGTGCTAATCACACTGCCTAGCTTGCGCTTCTAACTGTTATTAACCCCGAGGCTTGAAAAAGCAATTTGCAGGCAAATTATAATGTCTCTGACAATGACCAG
The DNA here is from genome assembly GCF_014805685.1 of Silurus meridionalis. Classification (NCBI taxonomy): domain Eukaryota; kingdom Metazoa; phylum Chordata; class Actinopteri; order Siluriformes; family Siluridae; genus Silurus; species Silurus meridionalis. The sequence goes on from NC_060895.1 coordinate 19,080,407, forward strand.
ACATGAACCAGTCATGTTAGCATGACCACCTCAGCTAGTGGATTTCACACCCTGCTAGCTTTAATATTCCGTTAGCTATTTAGCGATTCTTTTTCGACTGAGTGGACACAGCAGCACTGGCATCTCGGCATCCGTGAATATTCCCTCCAAGCTCTTTCATTTTTATACAAATCACTGTCCCTGAGCCTATATGCATTCTCTCTCTCTCTCTCTCTCTCTCTCTCTGTGTTGTCAAATCACTAATCTTTGAGTGGATTTGCCTCCCGTTCCTTCCACGCTATTACAGATTAGTGCATTGCATGAGATTGGATTTGAGAAGATTAAATTCATTTCCAAGCATTTTTTCTCCCTTTCTACATTCTTTTCTTTCCTCTTTCGCATTTTCTGTCACGCTAAACAAGCAGGTGTGTCGGATGTTATTGGTGCATTTAGGATATGGATTTTATGGTTGGTTATTTGATTAAAAAGAGCTAAACCCCCATCAAATGATTTCCCTTTTATCCGTGCGTTAGATATGCAGTAAGTAATCAGGCTAGTCCCAGCTGCGCAGCTCGCTTGTACACTGTGCGGCTTTCTGCTCCATTGGCTTCGGTTTCCTTTGGAGATTTTGCAAGATGGCACCCGTCTGCACCTCATCTCGCATATGTTTGTTTCTTGTTTCTTCGCTGCACTCGGAGGCTCTGTTCCTGTCCCTGACTTGTTTTTTAGCGTGCATCAAAGTGACAGCTGCATTTCCTCCTGAGACGTTTCACATCTTCTCTTTAAAATGTACTGATGCACTGTGTAACCCACATTTCTAGTTATATATTTCTTTTTTTCTTTCTTTCTTACATTTGCTTCAGTGCAGGCCCGATGCACATGATGCATTTTAATATTGGAACAGGTTTATTTTCTACCGCTGCATGAAGCCACATTATAAAAACGTTTACGCCTAGGGGTTTTTTAGAACAGCTTTTGGGAAGATGGAGGAAACCGGTGAACCCAGTGGAAACCCATGAAGACACTGGGAGAACATTTGAAACTCGGTAAACTTAGATCAGGATCAGACTGGGTATACTGGAGCTGTGAAGTTATCATGCAACCCACTGTACCACCCTGTGACATATAACTAAAGAAATTGAGTCCTAATTGTTTTTTAATAGATATAAATGTATTTATATGCTACAGCTATGCTACAAGTAACCTCTTTTTGTCCTATTCACCCTAAATTTGTAAAACTCTTATGCACTTTTGTTCCTACATGCATTTTTTTGTTTTAAACAAAGGAAAATTGTAGGATGTTAACTATTTTTTGGTGCACATTAAACATTAAAGTACTACGATTGACTGGTTAACTGATTAACTAATAATTAAGTATATAGCTTTTAGTATTGATAATAAACAGAGGTAAAACCAATAGGAAATGCATATTGGTTTAAATAAGAAACTGAGAACCAATGGTTCCTGGGTCTTCAATGTATTCACATTTAGTACATTGTAAACAAAGGGAAAATGGCAATATCTAAATGATGCAGTAGAATATGCATAGAACGGGGGCTTTCAGTAAGCATTGTCAGAAGTGAAATCAACCAAACACTTCAGGGTAAATAGTCCAACAGTTCCTATAGAACTCATCTACTGAAAATAAAATAAATTTAATGTAATTTAATTTAATTTAAAAATTCTCTAAAAGAAAAAAGTCTTAACATCACTCTAGACCAGCGGTCACCAACATGGTGCCACATGTGTAGCCCGCGGGCCTTTTCTAAAAATTAGCTGTTTCCTACTTTGTTAAATCATTGTTGATAATTATTATGAGAAATCATTAACATGATCAGTGTCTTCACATAGATAAATATCATTAATTATTAATAATAACATATAATAAAAAGTAAATTGAGCAAATCTGTTGTTTCAGATCAAACTGAAAACTGTGTGTATCAAACTGGTAGCCCTTCACATTAATCGGTACCCAAGAAGTAGCTCTCAGTTTCAGAAAGGTTGGTGACCCCTGCTCTAGACTAAAGTTTGAAATATCAGATTACAGGGTTAAGATAAATTTGGTCCAGTAGGTCAGATCACACAAATGGCAGCAATCAGAAATAATAATAATAATAATAATAATAATAATAATAATAATAATAATAATAATAATGTTGAATGTTATAAACTAAATATATCATGAAAACAAAGAATAAAAGCCATTGTTCGGATGTCTGTGTCTACGTGGGTGTGTACAAATGCTGCATATATTTGTGTGGGGGAGTGTGGGCAAGTGGGTTTGCCCCTTCTTGTCTAGCGTGACACCCCTTGCTTTGTTCCCTCACACCTCCAGCATGCCTAATTAGCGACAGCCTGCGTCATGACAGGCATGATGACACACGTACTTCTCGCCCAGTCATCCTTCCTCCTTTCTCTCTCTCTCTCTCTCTCTCTCTCTCTTTCCATGTCTCTTCCAGTCTGCCTCCTTCCTCTCAGCTCTTTCACTTTAAGTATTTATGCACACATTTTATGCCCCTTGACCCCCCCTCCAACTAACATCACTCTACAGCAGCATCATTTGCCCACAGAGGCCAGTTGCTGTAGCAACGCCTCCCTCCGGAGGTGGCTACCTTCCCTGTTGCCGTAGCAACCGGTTCCCAGTAGGATTCCAAATGAGCCATCGTTCACTTGCTCTTGCTTTCATTTTCTGGCTCTCTTTCTCTCTCTCTCTCTCTCTCTCTCTCTTTTTCTCTCTCTCTCTTACATACACTCTCCTTTTTTTCATCCTAGGAGTGAATGAGAATGAGGTTTTTGTGTCCTATTTTCATCGAATGTGTGTTTCGCTGGTTATTTGATTTTATTTGCATAATAAACCACAGACTGCATCTGAGGCGTGATTTATAGCACCAAAGTCATGAGTCACACCGTTTTTAATGAAAAAAAAAATTGTTTTGCTCAGCCTTGTTTGGGCACTACGTATAATTAAACTTTTGCATGGATCCCAATTAGTTAGTTAAATTATCAGTGATAAAGGGGGTCTGAATTTCAGTTTTGTAAATGCAATCATCGGCTCATTCTGAATAATAAACACTCTAACGAGGCCTGGCTGAAACGATACCACTGCTGATGCGGAATTAACTCAAATGTAAACAGACAAACTGATAGTAAACAAATAGATTTTATTGTTTCGCTGACTGACATAATATTTATAAATAAGTCACCTCGCAATCCGATTAAATAATTGTAAAGAAAAATGTTAGCGTCCCATTCTCATCCTGCTCAAATATTTTTATCCGGCTAAATAAATAAATGCCACCTAAAGCAAATTCACATTCGAAGTCAAATCTATGTTTTAGAGGTTTTTATGGTTTTTTAAAGCACAAATCCTTGCTTTGTAGAAACAAAAATGCCAAAAAAATGCAAACACACACAGTCTGATTATGCATTATGCATTAATATGCAAATTTGAGATATTTGAATGTTATATGCCAGCCCAACCCCACTCACTTCACCCACCACCCTGGTATACTACACTACATTATTGTCAATCGCAAAAAGGTAGTATATGGAATTGTCTTGTAGCCGCTATTCTGAATATTAGCTTGCTTGGATCCAAAAAGGTATCATAACATTTTTAGGAAGAAACAATAAAGTATATAGTACTGGCTACAGCGTTGTCAATAATGCAGTAAGATAGTCATACATATTTACAGTAAAGTACTGTAATATTTTACACAGAATAATATAAAACTTAATACAGTCCATTTGCTAGATTTTACACAGAATAATATCACAATCCAGTCCATTTGCTTATATGTCGATGATTCTAAACTGTCAAACAAAGCAGCATAAAACTGAACATTAAGGGTCTTGCTCAAGGACAAAACTGTGGACGTTTGGTGGCGCTGGGATTTAAATCTATACCTTATAATCTGTAACTCAAAGCTTTCAATGCTGAGTCAACACAACTAGTTCACAAACTCTGCATTCATTCAACCATTTCAACCGCTGAATAAACTCACACTACAAAACTAGTCTATGAGAAGGTTTGCTAGGTGTATGCAAGACAATTTGTGGTGAATGTTGGTAAATAGCAAGTTGTCTTGTTAATTACAAGTAAGAAAAGTCCAAATTTGCAGAAGGTAAATACAAGTGAAAATAATATTTGTATCATAATCATTACATAGCCTTTTACATAGGTAGAACAAGAAGTAAATGTATCCTGCAAGAGTTGCCTCAGTTCTACTATTATCTAGGTTTGCTAGCTAGAAACATATTCGTTAGGTAATTTTTTTAATAGTATAATAATTCTACTATAGAGATCATCGCTAAGACCACAAGATTTCATATTGTATTTAATGAGTCTTTATTAAACAGAAATCAAAGTAAAAACTGAAATCTAGGTAAGCGGTAACAATTTGGAACTTAATAGCTAGCCATGAAAGTGGTGTCAGCCACCCAGGGTCAGTAAACCATTTAAAATGTAATGTGTTTTGGTACAAAGTACAAAAGTTTTAATGGGTTTCTTTCAAAAGTTTCAGTCGGTTTAACGAAAATGCTACAAAATGTATTTAGTAAATGGCTTCAATCTCCATCTCAGGCTGTTTTCTGATCAATAGACAGCTAATGGCAATGTGGCATCCTTACACAGCCATGTAATGGATAGTTTTCAAAACCCTTTCCATTTTAAAAATCCCCCAGAACCTTCTGATCAGGATAAGCCATGCCTCTCCGACTCACAAGAGAATCTACAATTCGTGAGCGTACGTTTAAACCCAAAAGCATCATGGCAAAGCCGCCTCATGCGCTTCTTGATAAGTCTCGAAAGAAATGATCTGACAGCTTTGTGCTTTGCTGAAAATATTGTGAATAAATCATTTGACAAGAATCTTTGAACCTTTTGAATGCTACAATATCGCAACAAAGGTAAACATCGGCTCCTTTTCTATTTTACAGTAAGTAGAGAAATAAATGCAGAAACAAAACAAAAAAAAAAGGTTGCCTGCACGACTTCAAATAAAAAAATGAATGTGATATACGAGGTATTCTAGTATGACACCATGTAAAATGTTAATAATAAATGATAACTGTACAAGTTTAGTTACCCCCCAAAAAAAACAAAAAACAAACAAACAAATAAATAAATAAATAAATAAATAAATAAATAAAATTAATTAATTAATTAATTAATTAATTAATTAATAAAAAAACAAAGAAGAAGAAAAAACTGGACAGTTGAACCATAAGATACAGTATATTCAATATTAGTTAAAATTTTTGGATGCCTGGAGCAGTATAGTAATTTGAAGGCTAGATTTTAATGGATACAGAGCTTTCAATAATAAATAAATAAATAAATAAATACAATAATAATAAAAATAACGAATTATATATATATATATATATATATATATATATATATATATATATATATATATATATATATATATATATATATATACACACACACACACACACACAGAGGAGAAGCAAACACTTTGAAAGACTGAATCAATCTGTGATCAATGCAGGTCTAAAAGCAAATGTTTTTAAATGAAGAATAAGATTTAGGAACACATTTGTGATCAATGTGCTTGTTTGTTGGTATGGATGTTTGCTGGGAACAGTTAAAGCCTATTGAATGTATCGCTGCATTTTTTCTGCCAATGGCATGTACATTGATGGGGTAAAATTGGCATCTAGAACAGACAAGTATAGAGAAGCCTGGAATGAGAGGCAAAATGAACAACGAATGAACTGAGAAGTGAAAATGTCAGAACTGTGGAGATCTGAGTATAACAAGAAAAAAACACTAGACTCTAAGGACGGGTTCATTCATTATGTAAAAAAATCTGAATCAGCTTGTATAATAGCAATGTTGGACTATAATGCATGAGAACAGAAGCTTTACTTGGTCCTGTGAGGAAGTCAGGGCATTAAAAATGGAAGAATGAAGTTGCAAAGGCATGGTAGAAGACTAACCCAACACAAAGGCTGTAGAGGTGGGGGAGAAAAAAAGGGAAGGGTAGGTGAAGAGCAAAATGAAGGAGCAGCTATCAAAGAAAATGATGGAACGGTGCAGAGGAGAAGGGGGGGTTCAATGACAGATACTGGAATAAAAGAGAGAGAGAGATCGATGAAAGAAGAATACTGACAAGGTAAGATGAAAAAGCGATAGTGGCAAAAGAAGCACAATGAGAAAGAAGCTGTTGGAAAGGAAGAAGGGATTCTAGCAAGAATGAATAGTTGAAAGAAGAGCATGGTTTTAAAAATGGGGGTTGGTGATATATATTTGAAAGGGATGTTGGAAAGGTTGGAGGTTGTTGAAAGAAAGAAGGTAAAATGATTGAGGGTGGCTGAAAGAGGGAAGTTGTAAAGATTGAAGATAATTATGAGAGGGGAATGTCACAAGAATTAAGGGTGTTTGAAGGAGGGATGGTAAACAGATTCTGGAAAGAAAGCAGTTTGAAAAATGTTTACAGGAAGGATAAAAAAAAGAAGTTGTGGGGTTGGAATAAAGGGTGCTAGCAAAAGTTGGAGTATAAGAGTTGTTGAAAGAAGGATGTTAGGAAGATTGGAGATAGTTGAAAGAGGGATGTTGAGAAGAGTAAGAATGGTTGATATACTGTAGAGACACTGGCCGATAAACCAAGTGGTTGACAGAGATCTGCCGTGATAAGGGGGTTAAAAAGCTATGCTAGCACGAAGACGGGAGAGGTTTTGAAAATGTCATTGGGGATTGACAAGGTGATGGATACAACAGACAAAGAGTCATGATGGCATGATGGAAAGATCAAGGGGAATCAAGATGAAAGCAAGATGTTCAAAGGAATGAAGTACGTCAGAGGAGCAACGCTGGCAAAATGGAGAGAGTTGTGAAGCACTACTAGAGGGATTAATGTGGTTGGAGAGGTAGTGTAGGACAGTAGAGAGAAGAAACGAAAAGATACGGATGCTAGTATACCGTTTTAAAAGAGGATGCGGGAAAGAACAATACTTGACAGAGTTGCCTGAAATGACTGGTGGTTAAAAAGGATACTGGTGGATACAAACCAGGGGTAAAGAGATGAAGTTTAGAAAGGAAAGGTTGGAAGAAAAGAACACTGGTGGGCAAGAAGGAGAAGGTTTGGAAAGATAATGCTGGAAACTCAAGGGAGGTTTGAAATGAGATTCTGCAGAAAACAGAAGGCGATGGGTTAGAAAAGTGATACTGGTAAAAAGGCGGACGGGAGGGAGGAGGGTGGGTTGTCAGAGGGTTGTAAGTAAGAGGAAAGTATGAGGGTGCTAGAACAGGAGATACTGGCAAGAAGGAGAATGTTTGAAAGAGGAATGCTGTAGGAGGGAAGTGCATGACAAGAATACCCAAGTTTATCTGACAAGAGAGGCTCTGGCCCTTTCCAAGGCCCTACATAATTAATGGAGATGCAGCAGCCTGTCGTCTTTTTTAAGCATTCTGTCTGTGTAAGTCACACCCATAACTATACCACACAGCTCTTCTGATGCTGATGATGGGAGCCTTAGTGACAGAAGAAGAGGAGCTCGGGAGCTGTGTGCTGCAGGCAGAGAGATACCTCGTTTTCCTACAAACAACTGGCTAACTTAGAATACTCTGCAGGGCCTCATCACCAGTTCCAGAACTTCAGAACCATATCTGGCAATGACATTGCAAATGTAGTTGCACCACTGTTCATTATTTAGGGCTGTCTGCTTTTATCTCACCACTAATATGAAAATAAATGTTTTTTTCACATCTTTTGTTGATACCTATGCCATTAAGCAAAAATAATTGTTGCAAAATGTTCCTTGTCACCTGGGAGTTAATGTTAATGATATATCATTTTTTCATGTACCATTTAAATAATGTAACAAAATGAGTTCCAGGTAGGTATTTACTTTAAGTAGGTAAGAGGAGATGCCCACTGAATTTGACAAAGATTTTTATTTTGAACTTAAATAAGCCGCACCTGTCTATATATCTACACTGAAACTAATGAACTTTACACAGGCTTTAACTAAAGACAGTGTCTGTTACACGGCTTGTATCTAAACAGTAGCCTACCAAGAAAGTCATTGTTCACTGTCTTCCTCCTTCCTTTCACAACAATTTCTCTCGGGAATTTTTCTTTTGGCATCGTCATGCGTTTAAAAATCACCATCGGTGAAGTTTTTCTCCCGATGCCGTGCAGCTCAGAACACAGGTGAAGTGTGTTTTTTCATGCCCGGTTGTTTTCAGCGTGACGAATGATTCGCATTTCCTGTAGACAGTCCAAGTGAGCAGCAGGTCAAACGCCAGAGGAACCGCATCCATATTAATGATGTGGTGCGGCCCGATTCAGTGGGAGCGCATCTGATTTAATATAAAGAGTTTCATTGGTTCACCTGAACCCGTTCGGCAATTTCATTGGTCTAATGTTATAGGGCTCAGTTTTTTGGCTTGAAGCTTGTGAAACCGGGAAAAACCCAGGAAAAATCCATAAATTAGCCCTCATTGTTTAAGCCGTGGGGTTCAAAGCGTGGGAAAAAAGTAGCAGCTTATAGTTCAGAAAATACGGTATGTCATCTAACAAAATGAATATTTTGAGTAAGTAAGTACTCAAAAACTGTTGTCATCTGTACTTTACTGAAGTAAACTTGTTCAGGAAAAGTCAAGTATCTTACTTTTGACTCAACTACATACAAAATCAGTTCTTTTTTATGGCGTGGATTAAAACTGGTCATGCAGCAAGCCACCAATCAGGGTAGAGCGCACGCTCTGTCTGAACTTGTTTTGATTTTAGCTCGATGGTATCTACTCAGCATGAACATACAGTTCAGCATCAGTCGAACAGCAAGCAGAACATTCTGAGAGTAATCAATGATGGAAGAAACTCCTGACTCTAACTTTCCACAACACCTGTGGCCTCATTTGTGCAAAAATGGTTTAAGTAGTTGTAAAAAAAGTTTTTGGGCTCATGATCATTTTAATAGATATCAATCAGTGTTTGACTCATTAATATCATTTTATTAATAGATCAGTGTGCTAAGAGTAACATTAGAGTCTTTCCACATAAACTGAGTTAATTAAGCAAAAGTCTTGTGATAAAAATAATAATAGGAACATTATAGCCATAATAAATCATAGTACTTTTGATACTAAAGTACATTTGAAAGCAAAGTACTTTTACTCAAGTGAAAGTCTAAAAGGGAGCACTTTTACTTTTACTGGACTAATATTTTAGAGTTTATCTTTTAACTCAAGTACATGGTTTGTGTATTTCATCCACCATAAAATATACATAGTCATCATCTTTAAAATATAAGCAAGACAGTATGATACCGTTTAATATACAGTAATTCCTGTTTATCGTGGTGGTTACGTTCCAAAACCGTCTGCGATAAACAGGCGCCACCCCAAAAAAGCTTTTTCTGTATACGGTACTGTACTGTATTAACATTTTACTTCATTTTATAATTATTAATGATATTTTTATTAAGAAATTTCATTATTTCAACATAAAACTCCATAAAAACAATTCCCTATAAGTTTTTTCGTCTATCGTGCTATCCATGAGAGACCGGGAAAATTAGCTAAACAAATTAGTTATGTGGCAAATGCAATTCCACGATAAACCGGGGCGCCAGATTCGAACCGCAGTAAAGCGGGGAATCACTGTACATCACAAGTGAACAAGTGTGAAAAAGACATGCTGTGATATAAATATAACATTATTATTAAAGTATATAATTATCTCCCATAATTAACCCTGCTAAAAAAGTGATACAGCATCCACCCTTTCCACATTCTGCTATAAAAAAAAATACAGTTAATATTCAGGGCTTAAAGTCTAAATCTGCTAAATGATTTCAATTTCTCACTTGTAAAAGGTATTTAAGAACCCCTACTAACTCCTCAACAGCAAACCTGGGTTTTGTCAACCTGTGAATTTCTAATGGATAACATACTATCAAGGGAGCCACCAGGGGTTTTGGGAAATTTACATGCCAGTCAATGGAAGGTGTTCACAGACACCTTAGTTTACTCCATGAGGCTTACTGGGTCCATGCTGAGAGCTGTACTTCAGAGAGCTGGCAACCAAGAACATAATTAAATAATCATGAATAAAGCGACATGTTGTGGAAACTCGGCAGACTGTTTGTATTGATATTTGCTTGAAACAATTAAACTGCTCATGGGAGTCTATTGCAGGTTCTCGCCTGTAGCATTGACAGTGATTGGGGAAAATTTGCATAGAACAGAAGTGCATACAGACACATGAAACGAGCGAAGCCATTGACCTGAGGGAAAAATCGAAAAGCTGTATATACAGCTGAAAAAAAAAATCTAATGGCAAAGGAGATAGAAAGAAAAACTAGAAAAAGGGTACCAGATGAGTAATTACTGTATAGCAGGCTACAAGAACTGAAGACAAACACACCAGTGTCTGGAATGACAGCATTGAGCATCTTGAAAATGGAGCAGTTTCACCTGACCATGACCTCTGACATCTACGACTTCATCGTAAATTTGAAAAGATTTAACGATGTGATGAAGCAACAAGTCATTTTTGTTACCTTCTCACCTCTATAGTACAACTAAAAAAATTTATGTATAATTGTTGTTTTGTTCTACTTGCACCTTGACAAACTTTGTCAGCTGAGAACCAATTGAAATGCAAATAACCAAAATTCATTTGCATACTTATACAGTATGTGTACTGCATAACCCACCTGAAGCTGGGGGTATAAAAGCAAAACATTTTTCTATTCAAATTAGACTGCTAATCGGCACGAGTGCTCGGTATAGCGCTAACCGTCAGCGATTCATGGTAATTGTATTTAAATCTCACTGGTGTATCCCACTGTTATTAACTTAAGACGGTGTTCATCTTACAACAGGCATCACAAGTTGGTCTGCTGACATCTTCAGACATCTTTCCAGGCTACAGTAATTAACACCTGACAGAGATATTTTAAGAATTGTTTTCATCATATCTCTTGATCTGCAGAATTTACATTACATTTATGACATTTGGCAGACGCCTTTATCCAGAGTTTTCATCTTAACCAGCTATCTCAGTTTTACAGCTGAGCAATTGAGGATTAAGGGCCTTGCTCAGGGGGCCCAGCAGTGGCAGCTCCATGGTGTGGTGCTGGGATTTGCAACAGCATGTGTACAATATGTGCATATTTGAAGTATCAAATTCTTCTATACATTATTCCTGACACAAAACAAGCAGATGTGCTCCAGTCCACACTCCTTAAGCATAGCGCTGCTCAATTCTTCATTACGATTGGCTGGAAAGTGCTATGACAGTGGTTCCAGTTTCAAGGAAAATTGCCGGAATGTACACTACTAATCTAATTCCGTATTGCTTCTACAGCAGCAGCTTATTCACAGGGACAGCAAAAGAAAAAGGTTTCTGTAAGTTTCTGTAAGTCGATGTTTATTTAACATTGATGAAAGTAGTCTCTAGGATTAGTATTCTGTAAGATCTAAGCCCCTAAGGGAAAGCCTGGCTCGAGGGTAGTTTTCTCAGCAAAATCTGCTCTGCAATTTTAATTGTAATACCTATAAACGGATAAAAAAGCATAATGTGTTATTCTTTAATAAGAATTACAAATGTTTATCATTATCCAATTGTTGTGGTGAAAGAGTAACAACAATAATAAAAAGAAAAATATTAAATCGTGCTGCTTTACTAAGCAAAGAAAATCGCAAAGAGGAACATTAATTAACTGAATTAATGGTAATACTGGTTTTCTTCAACATTTAGCTCGAGTTTGTAGTCCTTCATCCAGGATTCTGATATAAATCCGTAAAGAAATGTGGCTCATTAAAAAAAATACAACAGAAACAAAAACGAATGGTGTCAAATAGTTAAATGAAAATCTCAAACATGGTCTCAGATGTTCTAATTAGTAATGTTTCAGCAGTAAAAAATAGGAAGTGGTTGCATAATGGTTGAGACTTCTGTCGAACTTTTTGATCAGAAGAAACCCTTGAGAAAGGCCCTTAACCCTCATTTGCTCAGTTTGTATAAATGAGATACCTGTCGCTTGGGATAAGATAAGATGTAAAATGGTTTACATATAGAATGAAGTTGTTTAATAGTTTATGTCAGGTGTGTTTAGAAATAAGTACATGAAATGAAACCACTGGGTCAACGTTTTCTTATTCAAAGCGACTTACATGTTACCTCATTCATGAGCAGCTATGGGGTTAAGGTCCCTGCTCAGGAGCCCAGAAGTGGCAGATGGGTGTGGCTGTGATTTGAACTCACAACCTTTGGATCCAAAGTCCAATGCCTTAACCACTAAGCTACAACCTCTCGAAATTTACTGGAACACATAAGCTGGAATCACAATAACGGCGTATCATACAGAAGGAGCTTCCACATTTTAGCCCAGCAGAAGCAAGCTGTGAAAAACAGAGCGGTACGACAATCATAATTCCTTTTGACAGCCTTAACATTTGACACGCCTGTAAGTGATTACACTTTAGTGTTTTTGTAAAAAACGAGTGTCATGCACGTATACTCTTGTATTCCAGAAGCAGAAATAATAGCGTTAATGTCAAAAAGATTTCTACACATATCTGTAATAGGGAACAGGGTCACAATGAATGATACACTAAGAGGTAGTTTTCATAAAAATGAAAATGAGTTAAATGAAAAAAAAAAAAGAAACTAAACAGTTAAGTAGAGGTCCATTAGTCTCCTTGCAGCATGCAGTATTCCAAATCATCTGTTAAACATCTATTATAGAAAGCCTATCTAATATCTCCTGACATGTAAATGTTCCACTTCACTGTCATGAGTGCTGAGTGTAATGCTATCGCTGGATAATCAATGTGTGCTGTAGAGACAGCACATCTCCAGACATTTCTTCCCTCAGGCCTGTTATCTCCCAGCAGCCCCCCTGTGAATGCACAGAAATCTCTGACAGTGATGAAATGGGTCACGTCCCCCGCCCCAGGCCTTGGGGTTTAGGATTTCTGTAATGCTCCGGCTTGCGCCTCTCTCTTTCCATATCTCTTCCTTGCTCCATCTTTCAAGTAAACTCCCGGAATGTACTTATTTGTAAGAAGAGGAAGATCCTAAAGATCAAGATCAGGATTAGCACCAGGCTTAGTGGTCATAGCTGTTCTTAACGGTTGCACCATGGGTGCAATAATGCCATTTAGTTTACAATTTCGAAGATTTAAGAAATTTCTAAGTTTGGCCTTTATTTTGTTTACCCTGTCTCAATCACACCTCGGTCAGCTTCTGTTCCATGAAATCTTATCTACTCGGTACAGAACTTCCAAGCCTGTCTGGTTGGGGCTTCCTACAGGGAATGAGGCAAAGCTTTGATAGGCTCCTCGGTTTCACCCCCACGGCTCCACAAACCCAGAGCTGGAACAGCTGCCAATTAAGCTTAATCCGGCAAGGCGTACAGGACTGAAGCGTGCATTGTGTACAGCGCCTCGCCCCGCCGAAAACTGCCTGCACCTGATAAACACTGTACCCGAAAGATGAATGAAGACACACTCCGCCTGGAGCAGAAGCCTGCTGCCGGCCTGAGCGCTTTCATTTACGCAAACCGTCATATTTGACTGGTAAATCCCTTGTTCTGAATTCTAAATAAACACACAGAGCTTTGGTATGTCAAAGTCAGAGCTGAGCATGTGCACAGGATTATTTTTCATATCACTATATTTGCTTAACCTTTTATCAAACGGGGCAGAAAGACTCGTTTGGTTAATGTCTTGTGTAAGTTTTCCACTGTTAAATAAATACATAGATACAATACATAATTTAAAAAAGCAACAAAAAAAAGGGACTAAGCTTTATATATATATATATATATATATATATATATATATATATATATATATATACATACATACAACAATCTCTATTTGTGAGACCATTTTGCTTGGCATTAACTCAGGTGCGGAGCAGTATTGGTTTTAGTACCACTGCCAATATTTCATGTTAAAATAGATTGCATTAAAATATATCATTACAACAGTAATAATATTAAACTATGCAAAGGCAATTGAAGCTCATACCCAAATATGACAGAATAAATTAATTAATTTTTTGTCTTTTGTTAATGCTTTTAATTAACTACGTAATTCATTTGTTTCTTTCAGGAAACATAAAAATTGACTTGGAAACTTTGTTTCAAGTAATACAATTCCTAATAGCTGAATTCATGAACTACATTATGAACTACACTACAAGTTAAAAGATGAGTGAGTTTGTTTGGGTTAACTGTAAACCATCAAACATTTCTCTTGTTGTTTTGCCAGGAGAGAACAAAGACAGTGACGATATTTCTTTTGTAGTCACACAAAGATTACAATTCCATGACCTCAGTTTAGTATCTCGCTGTTTCATTCAGTGGTGCACTTAAATAGCTGACATACAGTTTATCGTTCAGCATGATGTACTGTAACAATGCAAATGAAGATGTGCTGCATCAAGTGCTATTTTATAAGCTCAATAATGAGGGGGGAGGTCAATTTTGATGAATCGTTTGATTTCAAAGCAGAATACAGCCCAGTGTTTGTGTTTAAAACAAAATAATCCTGTATTAATCTTTCATACAAAAATTAGAGGGACTTATTTTGTAAGTATAAAATATTACAATATATAAATTTGCAACAGCTGCCGGGTCTTATTTCAATACATAATTCAGATTTAATACTATTAGAAAGTTTTAAATGCATGTTAGTCTTCTCTTTGGTCTCTTCTATTGAACCTCATTGCCTATTTGTTTTTTAAATATATATAAAAAATTATAAATTATGTTTTAATGTATATATTTAAAGTGTAAAAAAAAGTGTAAGACTGAGAAATCAGCAACAAAAACCCTCATTTAATTAGTCCAGGCATCACCGTTTTTCCTCGAAACGTCAACAAATGAGTGCTGTCATGATAAGCCGTCTTGCTTCTTCATTATCGCCCTGAGAATGCAGAAGCAAGAAAGTCGAGAAAGAAAGAAAAGGGAGGGGAGACAATGAGCCGAGTCGGCGTGTTTCGTGCCCCGTGGCCCGTGCGTGCAGCAGAGCACAGTACACTGAAAAACATTAGCGAAAACTTGATTATCCCCCAGCTCAGAAATTAATTAAATGAGAAAGAGGAGATCTGGTGGGGCTCCTGCACTCCTATCTGTCTCAACAAATACTCTGGCTTCCAGCTACAGCTGCCAGGGACAGCAAAGTGCTGAGAAAGTATTGCACAAGCAGGACAATTTAGCAATTTAACCCTTCAGTCACAATTCTTCCTGCTGCTGAGTACCAAGACATTACCCCAATGCATCTTTCCAGCTAAAGTGTCTAGACCTGAGCAAGCTTTCCTGTAATGCCTCGGATTTGCTGATTCTTGCTCCATTTAGTGCTCGCTGTGTTCATTAAGGTTTCTCAATATCAGTATTATACAGTATATCAGTAAATAACAGCAACTCATTTTGTAATAATGTATATACAAACAATCCTGGTTGTAATGTTCGAATAATTTGAAATAAAGGCAACACAGCAGGCTTTCTAGAAAGCTCAGCTTTTCACTATCCAGGCTCTATTCATTTCAAAGAAGCATAAAGCATTGAAGAATCATCTTAAAACCTTAGCACAGAAAACTATAACATTCTGTAAAATGTGTTGCTTTTGGTGTACATAGCCTTGAAAACTGAAGTAGGCAGCAAAAAGCCAGTAACCTAGCTAACATGACTACCTAGCATAGATTCTCGCTAGAATGGAAATCAATCTAAATCGTAAAATATTACTAAAGGGTGTACAACTTAACCTCAAACTATAATTGTCCTCCTCATTTGTTATTTTTCTTACTCAGAGCTCAACTTCCACCGTTTCTTCAAGTGCATCCAGTTGGGTTGCAATTACATCTGTGCTAGATTTAGCATAGTTTCATCCAAAATAAGAAAAACCTAATTGATATTGATTTTTCAATTTTTCGATTGTTCATTCCATTTTCTATTCCGAAATTCGAAGGATCTCTTTGCGTAAATAATCATTTTGGTATGAAATACAGTGGGTATCGGCATCAAAGTCAAAATCCTTTTACTGACTTGAGGTTACAAGTTAGTAAAAACAATGGACATGACACATAGACATTGACTGCTCAAACAAAAGTGAGCGGAACCACACAAAGTACGCAGCCTTAACAGGCTTTAACAGTGCTACGGCATGTACCTCCTGAAGAGCCGTACAAGCGGAGACCGATTAAATAAATGTGCTATTAGAATAAAACTCTTCCCTGTGTGTTAAAATCTCAAAAGATAAACCATCTTCATGTAGACATTTGTAGAACCATAAGCAACAGCATGATTGTTCTTCATGACCTTCATCTAATATCACAATTGTCCCTCCTGTGTATACGGCTACTGTTTTCCTCTTTCCCTCTAACTAATGTGTGCTTCAGTGAATTTCCACACTCTTCTCTTTTACACTGTACCAAGTTCTCTGTGTTACGAAACAAATTCTTGTTTGCAGAGAGAACAAAAAGTGTATGGTGCTCACCCACTCATTTATTAAGCTCCAGTTTGTTAGAATGGATGTTCTAGTTTAATGGTTCATACACTCGGAGGGGGAAAAAGGCCTCATGTCGCTTCTGATTATTGACATATTATCTGTGTTACTACAATAACAGGAAACAGGAAATGTACAAATTCCGATTTGATATTAATATTTTCTATTTAATTTAAGATTATTTAGTATTAAACCCTGGCATTATTTATCTATAGTGTTGTTTTTTTGTACATTTTACTGAAAATATCTAGCTTCATTTGAATTAATTAATCTGTTGATAATATATTTAGTAGATTTTCTGTCAAAATTCATTTAGAAAAGATTTCTTTCACTGTGGTTTTCTTTTGCCTCTCAGAACTCATATGGAAAATGGCTATAGGTCCAATCCATAAGTTATTAGTTGTATGTGATAGATAGATAGATAGATAGATAGATAGATAGATAGATAGATAGATAGATAGATAGATAGTCAATGATGTCTGAAGTGTTTAAATTCATTTCCTCATCAATTTTTCCCACCATATAATTATGGTTATTCAGCTTTTGAAAATGTACTTTTTTTTCTAAAATGGTTTGACAAATTATTTTACAAGTCTAAAATCAAGGCTAACTGGTATTAATGTCCTCCCTCTATTTAAAGGGGAAAAAAATCTTATTTTAATACTAAGTATTTTCATTAATCAAAAAGAAGCTCAATTTACAGCATCCAAATATATACAGCCTGAATTGTAATATTTTTACTTTAGTGTATTTAAAACTAATGGTTATAAATCCAAACACAGAGTGTAATGTGAATAATACTAACTTAGTATTATGTATAATACATAGATGCTGGGCCTGATTTCTTTCTAGCTCATTCTGTAGACTGATCGGTAATGTGACATCATGTTACGTCACTAGTGATGATGAAATGATCTGATTTGGTGTTCATCTGAGCTGATATTTTTCATCCTGGGGCACTGACGCCTCCATACTATACCAGCAGCAGTGATTAAAAAGGTGGATGTATTAAAAAATTACCAATGTGGAATATTTTCATGATCAATCATTTTTCATAATACATTTGCCAGAGAAACTAGAAGTAAATCAACAAAATAAATATTGTGCAGTCAAATTACAGAACAACACAATAATGTACACTGCATACACTTAATAAAAGTAAATTATTTTCATTGACTTTGGTCATCAGATATACTAGCTTTTCTGGCTAGCTAATGATAAATTAGCCTAACAAGACGAACATTTCAAAATCAGGGTTTTTCCTGATTTTCCTGAGATCACAAAGTACATTCACTAAAATCAAAATCACGCTCCTTTACCAAGCAAATTAGCATTTTGAAAACATCCTTTTCCAAATACGAAGCTTTAGCAAAACTTTTGCAGAGAACAGAACAGAGAGCAGGAGTGAACGCTACTGTGTACCATGCAACCACAGCTACGTTCTCTCACCTCGCCTCCTGCAGTATTTCATGCAGTGCGTCTTAATTAATGACCTTGAATCACTGCACTTTTAGAAGTGTGTGCACAAAAACTTCCAATCATCCATTAAAAACAGTTTCCTAATGTTTATCATGATTCATTCCAGAAAATCTGACCTTAGTATCATATAATTTGAGCCAAAGTTTCAATTATTATTACAGTTGCTTATTGAAAGCTTTTGTGTTATGGATCATTTTGTTGTTTGGCGTTTGTTATAATGACCCTGTTTGGTGTAAGAATGCCTCCATTTGGTGCAAATTAAATAGATAATACACAGTATATGGACAAAAGTTTGTGGACACCTGCCTTTGTGTGTGCTTTTTGAGCATCTCATTTCACATTTTGTCCCCATTTGCTTTTATAATAACCTCCACTATTTTTGGAAACTGTACCACTAGATTTGTGTGTTTTAGGCTTATTCAACCTCAAGGGTGTTTGTAAAGCAGAGATGGGAAGTAATGAAGCACAAATACTTTGTTATTGTACTTAAGTAGATTTTTCTGGTACTTTACTCTTTATTTTTCTGACAACTTTTTACTTTCACTCTACATTTTTTACACAAATATCTGTACTTTCTACTACTTACATTTTTAAACCAGGCTCATTACTAGTTTGATTCTATTTGGTGACATGATCGATATTTTTTCTTTTTACTGTGCGCCATTTTCAACCCACCACTAGTGTATCATTTACTGGCTCTCACACACCACAGATGTAGGCCAGCCTACGAAGCAAGCAAGGCAGAAGGCAACAAGAAGTCTGGGGGTAACGTGGATGACACAGAAGGAGTCAGTGATGTAAACATGACTGAGAGCCTGATCACCTGATCATCATCATCTTTGCTCTGCTTGTGTTCTATATGGTGGATGTTCAGCCTGGATACATTCATTAGATAACCAAATTAGAAATTATTTTGTATTCATATATTAATATGATGTGAGGTCCAGTTACCAGCGTGACACTAAAACAGATAGTAGTAATGGCTACTTTTTAATTAAGTACATGTACAAATATGAGTATCTGTATTTCTACTTGAATGAAGGATGTGTATTTTTGACATCTCTGTTGTAAAGTCAGGTACTAGTTGAGATGAGGAGGCCTGGGGTGCAGTCAGCATTCCAAAACAACCCAAAGGTGTTCAATACGGTTGAGATCAGGGTTCTATGGCAGGCCACTCAAGATCTTTCACCCATGTAAACCATATCTTCATGAAGCTTGCATTGAACACAGCAACATTGTCATCCTGAACCAGGTTTGGGTCTCCTAGTTCAAGTGAAGAGAAAATCTTATGCTACCACATCCAAAGACATCCTATACAGTTACGCGCCTCCTACTTCGTTGTAACAGTTTGGGGAAGAACCACATAGGTCTGGTGTCCCACTTTTTTTTCCAATATAGTGTAGCTATAGTGTAAACTCTGGAGATTTTAGCCTTATGGTATTCTTAGAACAGCTTATTTGTGAAGAGCCTAAATGTTTCTTGAAAAGTTTCCTCATTTCCGAGTCTTCAGTGCTCTATGGTGAGCCATTATAGTTACAATAATCTACAAAATTTTTGAAAATAGTTTGTTCTAACAAAATTCCAACACCCATATTTCCCATTTCATACACAAAACCATGTTTATGTGTATTCTCGAATGCTCCCCTTATAAGATAAGTGAAGACTAGACTGCCAAAACTATTGGCAAAAAATCCATACCAATAGTTTTTCCGGGTTCTAGAGGCGAATCATTGACGCCACGTGCTGTTTGTTTTGACACATGAAAGTGCGTGCTGTCCCTTATTCATGTTAGTTCATAGTTAAAAGAGTTAAAGAGTTACCATTTCACATCAATCTCATCCTTAAAATGGAAAACTTCGAATGCCTTCACAAAGGCCAAAGCATTGAAATTATATACTTTATTTTTTTCATAATGAAGTTCAGTACTATTTCACATGGGGTGTTTTGTTTGTTTTTTTTGTTTTTCAATCCAGTATCCATTTGAAAAACTATCGGTTGATTAATCAGTTATCGGCAAGTACGGCCCACCCTAGCTATAAGTATTGGTCGACTCTAGAGAATACTTTAGATCATTAGATTTAGATCAATTGATAAAAGCAAACAAATATCAGAAAGCATTTTTAAATAGATAAAGCCTGTATATTTCTTTAGCAATGCTTCTCTTTCTCTGCAATTATTCCACCATTATGCCACAGTATAATCTGTGAATGCACTCCATGTCAGCGCTTATATTAAGTGAAGAAATTACACCAGGATGACTTCATTTCCGACAGTTCATTACAGACCTATTCTGCATGCGTAATCTGGATGATAAACTCAGGCAGAATCCACTGTACACTTGAGCTCCTTCTGTGACAGTAATCCATTAATACTCTTACAATGAGGAAATGATTCTACTACACTAACACCAGGTTTACGACTAATGCCATGGCAGGTGTTTTCTTTTATTATTTTTTTTTAAATAAGATATAATGTTTTCATTAATCCTATTCAAAGTGAACCAAACACTTTGCCTGCCTGTTTCAATTGAAAGCTAGAAACAGGATTTGTGCTTGATCCTGATTATGCAGACAGAGATCACTACAAGGTGACTTGGTGAAATCTTGCTTTCTTCGAATTTCTTAACAGCATGGAGTTTTAAAGCTACAATACAGTACCCTGATCTTTGCTGACTCCTAAAAAGCGCATTTTTTAGTGTTAAATAAATCTCCAGAAAAGACATTTTTACTGCTGGTTGCCGGTTGTGCATTTTTCCCCCCATCAACTGTGGTGGAAATGGGTTTCTGAAACCGCAAAACTTGTGTCTTTCTTCACTATAGATACACTTCACTAACTGTGAGCATATACCAGACCTGTGCTCCAGGGGAACGGCAGGATTTTTTTGTTATCTCCAAGCTGAAGCCCAAGAACCGGTATCTCTATGCTCAAGCTGAAGCCCAAGCAGCGGTATCTCTATGCTCACCCACATCAAACTGCCAGTCCTATAACGCTTCACTGACAAATCAGACGTACAGACACCAGGTGCTAGAGGCCAAGTTAATGCCATCGACCAGCAGGAGTCCGGGCCGAGTCTGTCTCGTGTTCGCTCTCGTTATTGTCCATCACTGTTTGACGTCTTCTCGCAATGTACAATGCCGTCGCCTCAGGATGGCGGTATGAAAAAACGTCTGCGATCTATTGATTTTATGCCAGTTATCCAGTGCACACAGCTGTTGGCGTCGCTTTAAAAATACAGGATAAATGGAGATTTCTGATTGTAATCAACTGCACTGGAAAAGATAAGTAGCTGCAGGATCATTGCTTTATCAGACTGATTGTCATGCGTCGTCTGTAAGGAATAATATAAATAGCCAAATCCACCTTTTGTAGTTATGTGATTTTGATTGCTTTTAATCAGGGTTGTAAAGAGGCCGAAAATTCCAATAATGTTCCAGAAACTATCTAGAAACTTTCCATGGGAACTTCATCTGGGGAATTTTGGAAATATTCCAAGTTAAAAACTTACAATAAATGTATGGGAATGAATTCAAATGTTGGGGCAACTTGTATAAACTGTTATTATACACAAAAAAAGTTACATTTTTTTCATAAGCTGACAAGCATTCAAACTAATAATAAAAAAAAAGAAATGACATTTGACTTTGATATAACTGTTAGTATAATTGTGTTGCAAAATAGCTTACATACAGCACAAAGAAGTTTTAAAACACAAATGTATGTAATATTTGTATTATAATGTACATGGCTACTGACATAATTTTGTGTCCAGGATTTAATATATATTTTGGAGGAATGCAGAGTAAAATTTCAAATAAATTTGGTTGTTTTAACTATGATTATCTTGCAATATTTTTTTTTAACTACATTTAAGTTCCCTGTTATACGCTAACCTGCAATTTTGTACATTTCCAGTTTATCACCATTAATTCCTGTTAATTCCCATTGAAAGTTAAAAGTCTTAAAAATTCCTGGAATTTTGCAACCCTACTTTCAATTCATACTTCCAGGGAAGCTAAATCAGTGTTAATGTATGCTAATTGTTACATCACAGGTTCATATCCCAGTACCTAAACCCTCAGCAGTATAAATAAAATAATTGTAAGTCGCTCTGGATAAGGGCATCTGCCAAATGGCATAAATGTACTTTCCTTTATCATTTTCCGCTCTGCTAGCTGGAAAATACATGAATGGGAAAAAAACAAGCACAACATAATAAGGCTGTACCTGCACAAGAGCTAATAATGGCTAGAAAAACAAGCCAAATAAAGCAGTGTGTAACGCTTAGGTTATGAAACGTTAGATATAAAAATAGCTACATTTGGCAATAAACTTGTTCAGGAAAGAACCACGTATGCGTGCGATGGCTGTGTGTCCACATACATGTTTATACATTGAGGGCACTGGCTGGAATGTAAACCAATGCAGGTTTACAGATATTGTGATTTAATCTCTTCTAAATGTAAAATAATCCAAAGATTTCTGTCTTTGATTATGAAATACTGTATAATGTCTCAAAGTCCTCCACACTGAGGAAGCTCAACATAATAAATAAGATCCAAAAATGTTCAATCTCACATTATTTCCACTGAGTCTCTTTGCATATCCCAGTGTTGTTAGGAAGCTGAGGTCAGAGTGCAGGGTCAGCCATGATACAGCGCCCCTAGAGCACAGGAGGTTAAGTGCCTTGCTCATGGGCCCAAGTGTGACAACTTGGCAATACTGGGGCTTAAACCCCTGACCTTCTGATCAGTAACTCAGAGTCTTAACCACTAAGCTACAGTACCACTTCCTCTATTTGCAATATTATGATGTCTATCACAATATGTCTATTGATATGATTCAACCTTCAAACATCAGGCAGTAGAGTCACAGGGTTTCCACCTGCAATATGTATAATAAATAAATAAATAAATAAATAAATAAATAAATAAATAAATAAATAAAGGGATAAAAACTGGTGATTCAAAATGACTGCCCTGAAACAGAAAGTTTATTTCGTGTTGATAGAATGAAACCAAAAATAAAATCCCAGCCACAACAAGCTGCCACTCCTGGGCCCCTGAGCAAGGCCCTTAACCCCATAGCTGCTCAGTTATCTGAATAAGGTGTATAAATGTAAGTCGCTCTGGATGAGAGCATCTGCCAAATGGCATTAATGTAAATGCAAATGTCACACACCACACATTACATAAATTTCTACCATTTTTCCCTCCACAAAAACTATTCGTTTATGTCCTGCTGATGCACCAGTAACGCTCGGCACTCTCCCGTCCCACGCACTGCAGATTTTTCAGTCTGCTCCGAAACACCTCCTTCACCTCAACACCTAATTCACAAGCCATGAAGGCACTTGAGAGAAAGGTCAACACTTACATGGTAAAATGGGAAGTGTGTATGTGTGTATGTATATGAGTGTGTGCATTAGGAACCCCCAGGACTGAAGCTACAAACCATCCCGCTTCAACCATGTGCATTTTTCTTTATTTGCGTTATTATTTCTCACTCTGTTCACGGCTTGGCACAAAATCAAATGAATTGCTCCGAGACGTGCTGAGGCCTTGAACATCAGCTGTGTGAGCGAGTGAGCGTGTGTACGTGTGTGTGTCAAGAGGTGCAAAGCATCAATCCCTGGTGCAATAACAAACAGAGCCAAGGGCCAAAATCGCACACAGTCTCGGAAAAGACGGAGGCCAAAATCTCAGGCAGTGCGTTTCATCCGGCACTGCGGAAATGAGTCAGTCTTTCATATAGGTAGATGCAGATGGATGTTGTTAGATGCATCAAACCCTACACACACACACACACACACACCCATGTACATACAAAACACACCCTAGTGAAATCTGAAAAGGACTAAATAGAAATGCATGATTTAATATTTACCTACAAATAAATGCATAAAATATTTACAATGTATTATATATATATATGCGTGTGTGTGTGTGTGTGTGTGTGTGTGTGTGTGTGTGTGTGTGTGAAAATTATATCTATGACACATCCACGCCACGCCCTTTAGAAATAAACCATCTATGCATTTAGAAAAAGGTCTCAAATTATTTCCTCTGTTCTTTTCTTTATTTCTCTCTCTCTCTCTCTCTCTCTCTCTCTCTCTTTCTCTCCTTCTTTCTCTCATCCGTCTTGTTCTTTAGAACTCGGGATCACATGAACCACATCATTCATCTCTTACCTGCGCTCCGGTCCACGCGCACCACGTCAACAGCGTCATGAACACGAGCGCGATTTTATTCCGCATCCTCGCGACCCTCCTCTGGTTTTATTCTAAAGAGAAATAAAAATAAATCAGGTGATGAAGATCAGAGCGGCTCCTTTCGTTTGGGATGCGTGTGTTTGAATAAAGAAGCTCAGGCTCCTGCAGCAGCTCTGCGATAACCGTGATGCTGGAGAATTTTTCTCTCTCTTTCTCTCTCTCTCTCTTTCTCTCTCTCGCTCTCTCTGCTGAGTGTCGCGCGCAGCCCCGATCTGTCGGTGCGATAATCACAGTGCGCGCGCCCCTCCCTGTCCTTCTCCGCTCCTGGGGTTGCCAGATCGGCCAAAGAAATCACCGTGCTGTGATTGTGTGGTGTGCACATTTTTATCTGTTCTAAATGTTCTTTAAATGAATACTTTTCAAGTTTTTAATACTCTTATCAACATGGGAATGGACAAAGATGGATGCTTTATGCAAATAGGACACCAAACTGAACTTTTGCTGTGTTTCCACAGGGACAGTTTTAATATATACAAACGTATATTATGTTATTTTATATATAATCACCACTGAGTCCAGACCTTAACCCCATTGAGAACCTTTGGGATGTGCTGGAGAAGACTTTGCACATCAGTCCGACTCTCCCAATATTAATCAATATGTTATTATATATTTGGTACCTGGGCCTTCAGTGGGGACTTACCCGACTTAATCTACCTCTTAATATCACCACTATCACATCGCAATTATAGAAACCATCAATACGATAAAACGCAATATAACAACACGTGACATTACAGAGAGAGAGGCATTTCACATATGGAGCGTGAATACCATATTACTAAAGCAAGAAACCCAGTTAAACCTCTACACTACCACCACAACTGTGCACCTACATCATCTGGAGCAGTTCAGAATCAATATTTGCCTAATAACATGACAAAAACATAAAAATTGTAATAAAATCCAACATACTCACCAGAGATGTAAACTTATAATTTGCACCACTCCTCAGAGACTGTTATCCAGTGGTACCGCTCGTATTCACTGATCTGAACAAACCCTTTCCTGGGCTGAGACAAGCTAGCTAGCTTTGGGGTTGGCCCACCTCCTCACAATGTCTAGCTTTTCTTGAAAATGGATTTTTCAGTATGTCTAAGACCAAATCAACTTCTCTTTCTCGGTAGGTGAAAAAAACCTAACTCAGATTTATTAATGTGTGCAGAGCTACACACGTGTTTTGCCAGTCGAACTTGGCTTTAACAGTTTTCCTCTGACCAACCAATCAGCGGATGGAAAAATGCTGGCTCTATTCTGGGCCAGCAAGCTGCCCTGTGAGGAGAAAATGAAATCTGATTGGTTAAAGAAACAGATCCATTGCTAATATTCTTCAAGCTAAAAACGCCAGCACTACTGATCGTGAAGGCCCTGGGCAGATTAGATTGACATGCGAGCACATAGCGGCTTAGATCTGATTGGACAAAAAATCTAACATCCACATACACGTACTAGAGCAGCCACGAGAAACGCTATGAAGAGAATGAAGAGAATAAACTGCTGGCAAAAAATTTATACACATTTATAGAACAAATATTAGAATTTAGGTTGTAAATGTAGGTCAGTGCTTCTGATAGTGTTAAGGCCAGCAGAGAAAGATCTGCTGGCTCTGACTGCCCACCACTGAAACAAACATCTAAGGAGATCGCTGAAACGACTTAAATTGGGTTAAGAACTATCCAACGCATCATTAAAAATTCATCATTAAAAACTGGATAGTGGGGAACCATCATCTTCGAGGAAGAAATGTGGGCAGAAAAAAATGACCGTGAACTGAATGATCGTGATTGGTGATCACTTAAACGTTTGGTGAAATCAAATTGTAAAAAAAAAAACAGTAGAACTCACGGCTATGTTTATTAGTGAAATTAAGAGCATTTCCACACGCACAATGCAAAGAGAACAAAGGGAATTGTGACTATTCAGCTGTGTAGCCTTAAGAAAACCACTTATCAGTGAGGCTAATCGTATAAAAAGGCTTCTATTTGCTAGGGAGCATGATGATTGGACTCTGGAGCAATGGAAGAAGGTCATTTGGTCTGATGATTCCAGATTTACCCTGTTTCAGAGTGATAGGCACATCAGGGTAAGAAGAGAGGCAGATGAACTGATGCACCCATCATGTCTAGTGCCTACTGTATAAGCTTGTGGGGGCAGTGATATGATCTGGGGATGCTACAGTTGGTCAGGTCTAGGTTTAGCAGTGTTTTGTGCCCAAAGAATGACGTCAG
Organism: Silurus meridionalis; assembly: GCF_014805685.1. NCBI lineage: Eukaryota > Metazoa > Chordata > Actinopteri > Siluriformes > Siluridae > Silurus > Silurus meridionalis. The sequence continues at coordinate 19,106,853 of NC_060895.1, forward strand.
CTGACTACCTGAATATACTGAATGATCAGGTTATTTCATCAATGGATTTTTCTTCCCTGATGGCACAGGCATATTCCAAGATGACACTGCCAGGATTCACCGGGCTCAAATTGTGAATTCAGAGTGGTTCAGGAAGCATGAGACATTATTTTTGAATTCGAATCAATTCAATTCATTTTTATTTGTATAGCGCTTTTAACAATGAACATTGTCTCAAAGCAGCTTTACACAGATAATGTGGTGATTAAAAGTGAATATGTTCTTTATGAGTAAGTTTGTTCCTGATTAACGAGCCGGTGGCGACTGTGGCAAGGAAAAACTCCCCGAGATGGCATAAGGAAGAAACCTTGAGAGGAACCAGACTCAAGAGGGAACCCATCCTCATCTGGGTTGCACCGAATGTCCATTTATAGCAGATATACGATGTTGCGGGGTGCAGTGATGATCAAAAGCGAACTGTATTCCTGAGTCAGTGAAGGAGACTGTTGACATTAACTACAGTCCAATCCATCCTCAAAGCTAGAGGCCGTGAAAAACCGTCCCATGCTGCACAGAGTGGCCCCCAGTCGAAGAGAACACTATTCAGAGGCAGGCCTGGACGAAGTGGGAAGATCCACGGAGGGGAGAGGGGCAGGAACAGTGGTCACTGGAGCACATGGATTGGCCACCAAAAAGTTCAGACCTTAACCCCATTGAGAACCTTTGGGATGTGCTGGAGAAGACCCAGCGGTCCGACGCTCCCATCATCAATACAAGATCTTGGATGAAAATTACTGCAACTCTGGATGGGAATAAATGATGTGACATTGAAGAAGTTTATCAAAACGATGCTAAGGTGAATACGCCGTTATCAAAAATCAAGGCGGTCGAATTAAATATTAGTGTGGGACTTAAAATTTTTTTTTTTTACATTTATTTATTTATTTTTGTATATTATATAATAAATAAAAGTTTGGAGACACCTTCTCCTTCGTTTTTTTTTATGATTTTCAACATTAAAATGGAACACATCCAAAACATGAAAGAACAGATATATAATAATGTGTAAAAGTGTTTAACAACCCAGAATATGTTTTATATTCTAGTGATTATATTCTGGTAGCTACATTTTGCTTTGATGACAGGTTGGCAACTCGTGACATTTGTCAGACCATCAGATTTACAAGGTAGTCACATGGAATTGAAACAGATTCAATTATTGCTGCTACAACTACTGAACGAATCCATATTATGCCGAGAGGTTATACAGTCACCAAAACCATCAAACTCTATGATGAAACTGTCTCTCATAAGGACTGTCACAGGAAGGCAAGGCCACTAACTACCTCTGCTGCAGAGGATACGTTTATTAGACTGGTACTGTGTATATTTCTATATAGCTAATAATAATTATTTTTTTTCTTTTTTTTTATTCAACTATTTATAACCAGCCTTTATTTTTGTTGAATATTTTTTCAAATCGCATACAATATACAGTATATAGTCACAATTATGTGAATTCATGACCTTAACACCCATATGTGTACTTTCCACAGAGTCAGAGGGACATAATTAAACTAATCTACAATTGATTTGATTTTGTTCCCATGTTCTAGCATTATTGATTTCCATTCACTGGAACTAAAAGACAAAACATAAAAGCTGTTCCATCATGGCATTGCTCCTGCTCCTGTGCACAAAGCAAGACAATTTGTCCCAATTCACCTACTATTTGTCTTCAATAATCCCTGAATAGTCTATACATTTTCCAAAGGACACTTTTTCAGCCACTCACAGCCACATGCTTGTAAAGAAAAAAATAAATGAAGGGAATGGTAACAAAATTTTACCATTTATAGAAGAAATTATATAAGGACTAATTAAAGAAGAAAAGTTGAAAGGCACAAGATGTTGTGTTTACAGTGACAGTAACTCTTCTCTTACTTTTTATGCTAGCATGCTAGCATGTCCCAGCACTCTTCTAATACACACCCAGAATCATGCACTACATTAATTATGTACCTGACTTCAACCAAACTGAACTGCAGTGAACTCGAATGCTGACTGCAATCCCAGTCGTTACTGTTTGACATCAGCACATGACCTTACCAATGCTCTTGGGACTGACTGAGCAAATTTCTATAGCCAGGTTTCAAAATCTAGTAGGAAGGAAGTTGGCTGTTATAAATCGAGACGAAAAAGGGTAAGTGGGCATGAGGAGCCGAGAGAGGATGCTTTGGTGCAAATATGGGTATTATGGTAAGGTGTCCACATACTTTTGTTCGGAAATTGTATGCATTTGACACCAGTTTATGTGAAGCATGTGTAAATAACTAGCATGCGTAAATACAAATGTTATATAATTTTGTGCATTCTGGTCTTGTGGAATTATCTTGCTTGTGCTTTGTATTTTGTTGCAGGAGACAGCACCACCTGTAGGAGTGGAGAAGAGCACAGAGAGAAAGAGAGAGAGAGAGAGAGAGAGAGAGAGAGAGAGAGAGAGAGAGAGAGAGATTTTACAGTTTTTCCTGATCAGTGTTGGTAAATCTGGAGTCTATCCCGGGAACACTAGGTGTGAGACAGGAATGCACCTTGGATGGAATGCCAACGTATCACAGGATACTACATGCACACACAAACATTCACACACTCACACACACCTTCAGGCTGTTCATCTTTGCCAGTCCACCTACTGCCATGGTTTTGGAGGGTGGAAGGAAACAGGAGCACCTGAAGCAAATCCATTTGGACCCAGGATGAACATAAACCCAGGAACCCATGGACTACTGTGAATGAGCAAGACTTTGTAAGCAGACTAATGCAATACTTTTAATTGGATACTCTTGATTCATTTATTGATTATGATGATGATGATGATGATGATGATTATGATGACTTGTTTTTCAATCATTATTATTGCAATGAAATATTTGAATGACATACTGTCACGTGATGATTGCTTTATTAATTTTTTTTAGCAAGTGGTAGACTTTTAGATCCTATAAGAAACTGGTGTATTTATAAAATGTATACTGAAACAACAACAAAAAAATGAATACATAAATACAATTTTATTTCATTTTATTTTCCAGAGAGCTCTAGAAAACAGACAAACGGTGTGTTTTTTCCACAATAACAATATGAGTGCTTGGGTTTCTAACAGCTAATGATAACCAAGCAAGAAAAGCAAAACAGAAATAAATATTATTATATTATATAGTATAATAAGTATTATACACATAATGTTCACACTGTAGTATGTGTACAGTTTGTATGCATGAATGAATAAATGAATACGTAAATGAATAGAATAGTAACAGCTACAGAAAACTGAATAATACTATAATCTGTTATATTAAAGACACTATACTGTACTTAGACAAATCCACTGTATTCATTTTATCTATATAAATCAGTGTGAGCATACGTATATTGGCCACAGGGGGGCAGTCTTTATATATTAATGAGCTTTCATGCCCCTTTACATGCAATCTACGTATTTCTACAGGTTTATTCCCCATGTTTCTGCAAGTGAATAAACATCCTATACAACTGTGTGCCTCCAACTTTGTGAAAACAACCACAAATTGCTGGAAAGGTCTGCTGATACTTTTGTCCATATTTTGTATCAAATGATGTGATTTTATTTTTCAATGAATATAAATACTTACCATTCATCTGAAATGTATTAAGAAATTAGCACCACAGTGGATCAGTGTGGAAAGGACATCTTCCTATGTGTACAATGTTTGCCTTTTAGAGCCCCACCTTTTTTTCCTCCTTTTCTTCCATCCTTTCATTTATTATTAATTCAAAGAAGAATAACAAGTTTCAACAAATACAAAAGGTCACATTGCATCTCCAAATTATAGCAATTAAATCAAAAAATAAAATACAGAGGTGGAAAATGACGTTTCTTTCATTTTTAATGCACATAACATTATTTACATTATTGACATTATTGAACAAAAAATTTCTCCTTAAAATTGAACAGAAATTAATTCTTTATTTTTTTTCTTTAATTAATTCATATTAATGCACATTTATATATATATATATATATATATATATATATATATATATATATATATATATATATATACACATATATATACACAATTAAATATAATAATTAAAGAAATTAATAAAAATTATATATATATGTATATATATATATATATATATATATATATATATATATATATATATATATATATATATATATATGTATATAATTTTTTTCTATCTATTTATTTATTTAAAACATTTACATTTTTAGATGTTATATTTACCATCCAAAATGTAAAAGTTCTCTGCTACATAGTTCAACATTTTGACTCTTAGGGCTACCTGGTCGTTTCACTTCCTGTATGATGACACAAGTGCCAAAAGCTGAACTAGTGTGTGAAAAGAGGGAGTGGTGAATACTATATAGTGTGTTAGTATGTTAGTGTGTGTTCACCTGTGATGGCTCTTGTATCGTCCCTCCTCTGACTGCTCAGTGAAGGTGGAGATGTTTTACTGGAAAATCTAACAGCAAAAACAAGAACAAGAATATATTGTCCAAACCTGCGCCGCTTTGTTTGGTATAAGATTGGTACTTCTAAACAAACACCTGGCTTCCAGTTGATGTTTTTCCGGGAAGAGAAACATCTGGATTATTGGTGGAGGAAATAAACGCGAGGAGTTTTTTCTCATTTAGTTCCTGTTTTTTTTCAGGAACAGGACGCGACCACCATGAGTACGGCAATGTATAATAATGTGAGTCCTTCCTATTTATTAACTTCCAGAAGACATCAACCACACCTTTTCCTGCTGTGTTCTCGAAACGTGTGTGTGTGTGTGTGTGTGTGTGTGTCGTAAGGCAACAGGTCAGGCTGAGCTGAATAGGCATTGAGTTACATTGAGGCATTGAGTTACATTGAGGTGTCAGAAGGTGTATAATTTGCATTTTATTGTAATTTTAAATTCACAATTTTATTGTGCTCACCTGTGTTTAGATTGTTTAAAACTCCAAACATGCTGTGCCAATCTTATCAACATATTAATTTCTAGTGTATGTATGTGTGTATATATATATATATATATATATATATATATATATATATATATATATATATATATATATATATATATATATATATATATATATATATATATATATATATATATATATATATATATATATATATATATATATATATATATATATATATATATATATATATATATATATATATATATATATATATATATATATATATATATATATATATATATATATATATATATGTGTATATATATATATATATGTGTGTGTGTATTTAAATGGTGTTTTAAATTCTGTAAATCATCAGGACACCAAACAGAACTTTTGCTATATTTAACAATGAACAGTTTTAATTGCCGGATGTGTGCATTATTTCTCTGCTTGATTTTAAACTTACATATAATATATATAAATAAAAAATCTTTGATAAATTATGGCCCAGTTTAGTTTTAATAATATTCTTGTGGACTGGGTTGTGGGGTGTGTGTGAGATATATCTGATCAGATGCCGGATTTGGATATTGGCTCTAAAAATGGCAAACTACACAATAAATAATAGTGTTCTATCTGTAGACTTTTCCTGAAAGCTTCTTAGGACCCAGTAGCAACTCTGTGTTGGTTGAGGTCCTATACTTACTTATATATCAATACTTACCATACCACTCCAAACCCCATGCAAATCCATCTGGACTGCAGCTAATTGGAAACAACTTACAATACCATGAAACAAGATGATGAGCTAAAGCTCTGTAAGTGTTATGTAGAGAGCAAACATTTAGCTGGAGTGTTCTCGAACATGGAATGACCTGTCTAGTGACTGGAATTAAATTCTATATAAATTTGATTCTATTGATTTGCTCCGGGATGAACTGGATCACAAGGTCAGAAAGAAATATCCAACAAGTGAAGATCACCTTTGGAGAGTTTTATAGGAGGCATGGTAAAATATTTCAAACAATAAAATTTAACATGTACATTTATATATTTACTTGATCAAACTAAATCATTTTAAATTACCTGGTTTGTTGCATATAAAAATAGAACATGCATTTGTCTCTCTCATACCATAAGTGTTTCCAAACTTTTGACAAGCAATGTGTTGTGTAGTATCTATGCCCCATACTACTGCAAATCCATGGCTGTAAAGAGTGCATGGCTCTGTGCTTCATTTTTAGTGTTGTCATGTCCTTGGCTTAAACACCTGAACACTAAAAGTAGGTGTCCACATACTTCTGGTCATACAATGTTTATTAGATTAGAGTGAAGGTCAAAGTATAGCTGTGATAAAACTAGGAGGAGATTCCAAGAGGGAAAGATGCTCTTTTTCTTAAAATTTGTGGTTAAAACTGTACAGTCACATGACTCTCAGATGAGTCTGCACACTTTTAGCTAGTTTATTATGGTTTTCCTGAGACTTTGAAATAAAGGCAAATATGTATGTTTTGATGCAAATTCTAAAGTATAAATGGTTAATAAAAAAAGCTTAACAACTCTTATGAACTGTTCTGGCTGACCTTTTACTCACTATGTTGAGCTTCTGTTGAAAAGTCTGTGCTGTAAATATTCTTGAAAGTACATCTATGACCAAATCACTTTCTTCTCCTCTGCCAGCCATTGCGGAATGAAAAAACCCCACAAAAACAGCTATTAAATTCACACACATATATTTGAGTTTGTACAGTTAGCAATGGAGGTAGTTTGGGAATAATTGAATACATATTAATTGATAAAAAAAATATATTAAAATGTAAGTAAGTGTTTCTGAGTTTAGAGAATTTAGGCCAGCAGAGAAAGCCTTGCTGGCCCTTGACAGCATGCCACTGGTTAAAAGTAATGAAAACTTAAATATACAAGACATAGTGTGATGAAATTTATGATTTTGAAATGAATAATAATATAATTCAATGAATAAAATGCAACAGGATGTGCTTTTATGGGAAAATGATCACGATTGGTTGAGATGATCTGGCTTGAGGTGAAGTCGCTTAGTTCACAATTAAAGAACATTTCAAAATGTTCAATAAAATTTTATTTGTAGCAGCTAAAACCCTTGAGTCTTTTTTTTTTTTTTTTTTTAGATCTGTTGATGTCAATAAGTTGAAAAATGCATGTTTGTTACTGCCGGATAAAAAAGAAAATAAAAAGAACACGTTCCCTCTCACAGACTGGAAACTCAGTTTAAAAAAAGTTAAATCGTTCCAGTTCAATCATTTAGACAGTTTATATTGACTGATGGACACTCATCTTAGTCCATATTTGAGAATCTCTATCAGCATTGTGGTCTTAGTTGCAATGTAAAGTGATATTTGGGACACAAGCTTTAATGCAGCATAAAGGATTTTTCAAATATCAATAGCAGGAAGTGTAGACATGTTCAACCAGGTGTATACTTCCTCTTTCTGCTATTTTTCAGACATGCTGTAGCTCACCTGTTGCTTATTAACGGGCAAATGAAACGGTAATATTTAACATGAGGGGAAACTAAAAACCCGAGTCAGCATGTTGTGCAAGTCTGCATTGTGTCATTGTTTGGCGAAGTGTAAATAGAGATAATGGAGATTTACAGTGGTGGTTAAAAGTTTGAAACCGTTTGAATTTTCTATATTTATTGAATAAATATGATAGAAATCATTCCCAGATTTCATACACATACAAATACAAAAAATTATCCAATATCACATATTCGTGAATGGCAAGTACATGTAAACCTCTAGAATTAGCATTTATTATCTTATTTGTAGGACAAATTAGAGTCCATTTGTTTTCAATCAATGGTATGGCAATTGGGTGTCGTCTTCTACTTCTTCTTTTGGCAGCTCCCGTTAGGGGTCACCACAACGGATCATCCGTCTCCACACTCTATGTCTGCCTCTTTCAGATTAACCTCCTGCATGTTAAAGTTCAAGTTTATTTCTATAGTGCTTTAACAATGGACATTGTCTCAAAGCAGCTTTACAGAACTAAAGCATGACTTCCCTCACCACATCCATAAACCTCCTTAGCCTTCCTCTTTTCCTCCTTCCTGGCAACTCCATTCTCAGCATTCTCCTACCGATATACCCCATGTCCCTCCTCTGCACATGTCCAAACCATCTCAATCTCGCCTCCCTCACCTTGTCTCCAAAATGTCCTACATGTGCGGTCCCTCTAATAAACTAGTTTCTAATCCTGTCCATCCTCGTCACTCCCAATGAAAATCTCAATTGGGCGTTCGTGAGTTTCTTAATTTATTTAAAGAATATGGATCTTTTAAAGCATGATCCTCACAACAGGTGCAGGATGTATCATAGCATGAACAAAGAAGTTTCCTGAGGAGTTCATCAGGCTGGAAAAGGTGATTTAAAACATCTCTAAACAGTTTACACTCCAGAGATTTTCAAGCACCATTGTAAAAGTCAGCAATAATGGAGGCAAAAAAAATTTATATATCGATGTGTTTATCTATTAACTGGTTATCATGAGTAAAGTCTCTAACCGAGACAGAAGACAGTGTATGTAATATGTGGGGTAATATGTTGATAATTCTGTTTTAGCTTCTCTCTGTTGGTGTGAGCAAGTGTGTATCTGTAAATAAGATGTGCGCACTGTAAAGCCAGCTTTTCTAGTTTGTAGGGGAGAAAGCAAACTGTGGTTTTGCAAATTAACCAGTCAAATAGCTCAAGAGTGATGCAAGTGGACTGTAGAGAACAACAGAGGCAAAGAGGTTCGCTGGAATTTTGAAAAGAATGAAGTCTGAAGTGTGTGTGTACAACAGTGGCGGGCCGTGCATTTAGTACCTGGGCCTTCAGTGGGGACTTACCCGACTTAATCCACCTCTTAATACCACCACTATCACATCGCAATTATAGAAACCATCAATACAATACAAAAACGCATTATAACAACGCGTGGCATTACAGAGAGAGAGGAATTTCATATATGGAGCGTGAATACCATTTTACTAAAGCAAGAAACCCAGTTAAGACTCCAAACCTCTACACTTCAACAACAACTGTGCACCTACAACATCTGGAGCAGTTCAGAATCAATATTTGTCTAATAACATGACAAAAACATAAACATTTTGATAAAACTCAACCTACTCGCCAGAGATGCAGAGTCATAATGTGCACCGCTCCTCAGAGGCTGTAAGCCAGTGGTACTGCTCGTATTCATTGGTCTGGAATGGAAAACAAACCCTTTTCCATCCTGGGACAAGCTAGCTAGCTTCAGGGTTGGCCAACCTTCTCACAATGTCTAGCTTCTCTTGAAAATGGATTTTTAAATATGTCCATGACCAAATCTATTTCTCTTCCTCCGTAGGCATAAAAAAACCGTAACTCAGATGTATTAATGTGTGCAGAGCTACACACGTGTTTTGCCAGTCGAACTTGTCTGTATTAGTTTCCCTCTGACCAACCAATCAGAGGATGGAAAAATGCTGACGCTATTCTGGGCCCTGTGAGGAGAAAATAAAATCTGATTGGTTAAAGAAACAGACTCACTGATAATATTCTCTATAGTAAAATGCCAGCAGTACTGACTTTGAAGGCCTTGGGCAGATAAGATTGACATGGCAGCACATAGAGGCTGAAATCTGATTGGACAAAAAAATCTAACATACACGTACTGGAAGCAGTGCAGCCAAGAGAAATGCTATGAAATGAAGAGAATAAACTGTTGGGAATAAATTAATACAATTTCATGGAACAAATATTAGAATTTAGGTTGTAAATATTGGTCCATGCTCTGATCGTGTTTAGCCCAGCAGAGAAGGCTTTGCTGGCCCTGACCGCCCACCACTGGTGTAGTTGCATTTGCAATTGTTTTTATTTGAATGAAGCTAACCAAATATCAGTTATTGTTGCAAGATTAATCACAATATCTATGTAATATTGTAAATATTGCTCAGCTGTCAGTTGGTCATGGACAAATTTGTTGATATCTTACCACAAAAAAAAAAAAATATATATATATATATATATATATATATATATATATATATAACCGTACACTTTGAGTAGTACATCAAATTGACAAAAATGATAGGTTCATGTTTATGTATAAATATTACTCACTTATACTTTCTCATCCAATTATTTTTTCTTTTTTGGATTTATTCAGATTTCCAGGACTATGCTTTTCAAAATCAATGAGAGTGACAGGAAATGGGAGTCAAACACATGTCCTCTTTTAACAATGTTATGTCTTGCACATTTTAAAACACACATTGTCAAACAGCCCCAAACAACCCCAACATGCCCTGACCTGCCCAACCCTATGCAATATTTTACCTGATGGTATGCAATCTCTGAATATGTTGCTTTAGCTAGTATTATATTATTCATTATTGAATTGTTGAACTAACATTATCTCCATATGTTGTCCTATCAGTGTAAAGTGCATGCTTTTATTCCATGCTTTTATTTTTTTTTAATTCACACAACATTTTATATTTAAACAGTCTGATCAAGTGTGACCACCTACAAGTAAAAGTTGAAGCTCTAAGAAATGCAGTGGGACGATCTAAACTGCGGCGATCAAAACAGTTGTAAAGCTTTTTTAAGAACCATTCATACTTTTGCATTTCTTTCTTGTAAAATAAGCACAAAAAACACACAATTTGTCTTCATTCCAAATCCTGAGGAAATCCGTAATGCACGGAAAAAATGCACCAAAAACCTGGGGTGGTTTTCTGAGGTTAATATTGATGCTTCTTCTAGAGGAGATTTGTTGAATTGTGTTTATTGGGTTTCTTGCTTTAGTATGCATTAGTAATTAATAAGGCTGCTGCTATCAATTATTTTAGTTACAGAGTATTTTAATGATTATTCAGTCAGTTAATTGAGTGATTGGATAAGAAGTACTTTTGCTTTATAAAAGAGCAATACTAAAGATAGAAAATAAGAAAGGTCACTTAAAATGAAGAAGAAATTAGTTTTTCTTTTAAGAAAAATTTACACTTTTATTGCTGAAATTGCATACAAAAATATCGGTGAAAACGTAACGTATTTAGTGCATTAAATTGCCATGTTACATCAAAATACAAATAATGTGTTCAAAAAGCCCCTCTGCAGTGGCGACGTAGAGCAGGATATGGGAAACTATTCGTTTAATGAAACTCATAAATATTCTAATTTATGTATTTATTGATTAAATCTCGCACAATATCGTGATGTGGTTTTTTTTGTCTTTGGAACAGCTGCTTGAAGTTTTTCACGAACTAAATTCGTGTATTTATCGGCAGTTTTAAAAACGCGCTCCACTACCTGCTCTACGCCGCCACTTCGGAGGGAACGCGCTGTATATAAATAAAAATTAATTTCAGATCACTTTAAAAATAATAACTGCACTGTATGATGTTTTCTTTGTTTTAGTTTGAAATGATCCCACACTTTGGAAACTTTTCTGGCGTTTACTTTGGCCTGAATCTTCTCCTCACCCCTCGCTGTTTTGTCCCCCTTCCTCCATTTTTTATTCTGCAGCGTCTTCTGTGTTACCTGTCCTAAGCGCTCCAGAGTTTAACGGGTGGTGGTGGTGCATCAGTAATATTGGTCCGTGGGGAAACACAGTGCTTCGTGTTTATTTAAATGGACTAACCAAATTTTTGTAATCAAATTACTCGAGTTACTCAAGGAATCGTTACACTCCTAGTATTTCAGCCAAGTCTCACAGTAATATAGTCCCGTATACGTAGTATCTGTAATATAGTCACGAAATAGTCACATATTTTTGGTGCCTCCGCCAAAGATACCACAGATGCTGCATTGTTTTGTTTTGTTTTTTTCTCTTTCTTATTGATTTTTTTAATCTTCAAGCACAATTACTCAACATTTAAACAGGAGATTTTATCCTTGTTTTTATTGCTTTATATTCGGTAAGCTACTCGCTATTATAAACCATCGTCAGTGGTCACATTTGGCATTTCTGTCCGCATTACCCATGATTCTCTGCCTCCGTTGCTATGGAGCTGGAGCCAGAAGGAGGCAGTCTTGCTTAATGTCACAGAAAAAGAGGGAAATTTGTGTCCATCAACACGAATCAATAGATTAAAGTTCATGACTATATCACAAAATGCTGTGAGACTGTGTTGAGTATTTAATGGCATTTATTCTCACTGCATGAGATACGTGTCTGTGATGCAGCACTCTGTTATACTGCGTTGTGTATAATTTTGATGGTTTCTATAGCCATGGAGAAAAACAGAACATATAAAGGAATCCTCCAAAATGTATCACCAAAGTAAATACTAGAATAATTATGGAACTGAAAGACTTTATTTAACTATCTGCTGTAATCAAAAATCTGTAAAATGCTCTAACATCTCAACATGCCCACCTTGATCTTGCCATGGAAATAGCCACCGATGCTGGCATGGCATTAAAAAACAGTAACCAATCAAACAGTCTATAGCTGTGAAGTCATTATGATAGTATAAAGAGGTGGATTGATTCAGGTAAGACTACACTTGATCTGCTCTACACTATCTACTGTTTGTAATCCAATTATCTGGATCTGAAATATGTGTGACATTTTAGCCTTTGTTTTTCTTCCTCCTTCTGCGTATTGCGCTATTTTAGTCTGTGTGCTTTGTTACGGTGTGTATTTCTGTAATTCTGTAATTGAAAAAAATTATTGATATAAATCTAAGGTTTTACTATAAACCTAAATAGCTGCTGTCATATCAAGCGTTAAGTGTATGCAAATATGCAAATAGAACAAAATAGAAACATTTTATTGAAACAGAGACGATAGATATGGAGATTCACATTTCTAATTTTAAAAGATAATATTTTCCCTGTAAATATAATGACATTTCACAGATTAATAAAAATATAAGAAATGAATGGTGCATTCAGCCTTTTGGAGAATAGTATTATATAAAAATATATAATTATAATCTTTATATATTGTTATTTACAAAAGTCTAAATAATGAAATGAATGCTACAGGAAATCTCATTGAAGTCTTCTGCATAGCCAGAACATGCCTATATACATACTACATTCTTCAATCTGTTTTTTTTCTCTATTTGTTTTGACTGCATGAGCTCCTCTATGGCACGGAGCGGTTTGCAATGCCCCAATGCTGTAACGTCTTTGACCGGACATACTGTACATAAACGAAGAAGGTGAGCTGTGGTTTTGCAAGAAAAAAAAATCACTACTACAACATTAGTGTCCATTTACACAATTTATGCTCCTGTTAATTCGCCGCCTAAACGTGGGCAAGTGCCTGTCATTCATGATTCATAGTGCTCATCACACGCTGTGGTTAATTTAAATAAATTTCACTCGCAGTTTTAATTTCACGTCTAACGCCGTTTGAAGTAAACCGTTTGAAAAAAGGACGAGGTTCAATGGGAATATGCATGCAGGAATTGGAGCAGTGTCTACCAGGCCAATGCTTTTACTGATCTATTTATTCATTAGTGAATCATGCTGTTGGTTAAAAATCGGATCAAATGCTGCTCGCTGTAGTGCTCCAGAAAGTTCTGAACTTGTAGGAGAAGCAGGACGTGACCTGTTGAGGAGTTGCCGGCATATGTCTATATTCCAGAAGGAGCATTAATCTCTCTTTGATCTCGGGTCTGTGTTTAGTTCTCGTTTCACATAGATTTTCATAGCTGTTTGTTTTGGTGGAAGTTCACATAATACATTACAAATGGAAATCACACCCTTAAACTCTCCATGAATAGGTTTAAGTATCTGTAGTCTTTATTAAACAATATTGGATATATGGATGTATTATAAATATATTATATTATATTATAATAAATATGCATTTATACCAAGAAGAATGCAAAATAACATTTTCCAACAGAATTTATGCCACTAATACACCCAGTTCTCAGACTTTTATGTCAAATGTTTTTAAAACCAGAGAACTGTTTATTTCACACCCGCGTATTTGGCATGTTTGTATGAAACTTCTCAAGCTTTTAAGGAAAATTTCAATTCCATAAAGACATGATGCTTTTTATAAAAAAAATTAAAATAAAAAAATTGCCATTTTGAAAGCTTATTTAAAGTTTTAAATCTAGTACTCTACAGTAAGCATTTTTTAGATGCCCAGTTTCTATAGCTTTACATTCTTGCTCTTAACTGGCAGAAAGAGAACCTTTCTACCTCAGGGTTGCCTCATGCTTTTCAGTTCACTGAGGAACTGTAACTTCCTGTCTACAAATCAGTTCTTTTTGATGTCTGTAATCAACAAGGTGTTTGCATTTGAAGTACTGCTTTTCTAAGGACGTTTCTGTAGCATTTTATGTAGATGTGTGTGTGTGTGCGTGTGTGTGTGTGTGTGCGCGCGTGTGCGCGTGTGTGTGCGCACGTGTGTGTGGCATGAGAACTACCATACCAAAACTCCCCATTGTTATATTTGATATGAACATCGGTACAAATGTTCTTATTAAAAGTGGTTAAGGAGTATATAAACATTTGGCATGAATTCAGGATAAGGGTGAAATTTAAACGTTGGGTATTTTAGATTTAGGGTTTCATATTTGCTTGGCTAACACTTGCTTTAAGTGCTAAACGAGGAAGACTATAATTCAGGCAACCTGAGCATACTAAGTATATTGCCTCCAGGACCTAACAGTGCTCGGTCTATTCTCGGAGTTCAACTTTTCACCCTCTATAACATACAGAAAACTCAGTATTTTTACCACAGGACCACACAAAGGTTATTCATCTCATGGATATATAGACACTTCTCTTCTTCACTAATAATATCTATAGAGGAGACTGCATCATGTTTTTAAGTGCATGAAACTTGCTTTGCAGCATTTGTCCCAAGTTTGTATAAGGAAAAGACAAGACATGACTATAATGTGAAAGATTTCTATTTTATTTTCTAGATCTGCTATTTTATAGATTATAAATATATATATATATATATATATATATATATATATATATATATATATATATATATATATATATATATATATATATATATATATATATATATATATATATATATATATATATATATATATATATATATATATATATATATATATATATATATATATATATATATATATATATATATATATATATATATATATATATATATATATATATATACACTATATTGTCAAACGTATTGGGTCACCTGACCTGACCTTTTTATGGTTCTTTTCAAAACTGTTACCACAAAGCTGGAGTCACTCAATTGTATAGGACGTCTTGTATTTAAGATGGAAACCCAAACCTGTTCCAGCATTGCAATGCCTCTGTGCACAAAATGAGTTCCTTGAAGACATGGTTTATATGCTTTTGGAGAGAAAGATCTTGAAGATATATCCAAACTCATCCCTACTGAACACCTTTAGGATGAATTGGATTGCTGACTGCACCCCAGGCCTCCTCACCTTCATCAGTACCTGCCTTTCGTAATACCTTTGTGGTTGATAAACACAAATATCCATAAGTACACTCCAGAATCTAGTGGAACATCTTCCCAGAAGAGTGGAGGTAATTATAAGAGCAAATTGGGAATAAATGTGGAATGCAATGTTAAAAAATCACATACAGTATTTATGACCAGGTGACCCAATACTTTTGGCAATATAGTGTGTGTGTGTGTGTGTGTGTGTGTGTGTATATGTCAGGGTGGCCATCATGAAACGGAAGCGGAAGTAACTCATGCTTAATTCGTCAGTTCAACCAAAACACACAAGTCGTGAAGAGTCACAAACTGAAAGTATCCGCTAGGGACCAGTAATCCACAAAGGAAAGAAATATCCAACGGAAAGGAGTCATCCCAAGCGACGGGGTCAGGAGACGGAACCAGCAGGGAATGCTGGCGGTCGAGGATCCACGAGATCACCAGCATGACCTTCTAGAACGTACAGCCTGTGACTCAAGAACGTGAGTTTATATAGTTGTATCCTTAACGAGTCACAGGTGTCGGGAATCAAAGCCGGCAGCGGCAGAGCGAAGGCAGTGTGACAGCTACCGAGGGGGGTGTATATATATATATATATATATATATATATATATATATATATATATATATATATATATTAAATTTTTTCCAAAAAATACTTCAATGTTTTTACAGTATAAAAAAATAAAGTGGCAAAAATAAAATATAAACAACACTTTAGCATCAGGCACGAATAATGCATATAAATTCAACAAAAGCACTGCTCAACACTGTGCAAAAATTCATGAAGTGTAAGGCCATTAGGGGCGTGCAAACAGTGACATCCTTTTTATGAAAGAAATCTTGTACACAGCTTTGCCTCTTCCTGAGAAAAAACAAACAATAATTAACATTAGGAACCAATTTAAACATGAAATCTAGGAATGCTAACAATATATAAACTACTGTATTTCAAAGAGGGTAGTAAATCTGCATATTTTTAAATGAACTGAATGTGAATAATTACAATGTTGATTACTTTGAATAGAATATTAATTGTATTTCAGAAAGTGTAGTGAATTTGTCATTTTATTATGAAATACAGAAAGCATTTTAAATGTAATTTAATTATTGACCAAAACACAGCAGGTTAGAACACAACAATTACTCCCAAAACTAATTGTAATAATAAATACTTACAAAGATGACTCGTCCTTTTGAGGTCGGAGAGCGCCAGGATGTTTTCTTCTGAGGTGCTCGTGCATCGCAGTTGTGCTGCCGTGGTACGAAATTTCGGTTTTGCAAAGGGAACAAAGGACCATTTTATTTGGCCTCTGTTTAAAGTATTCCCATACTTTTGGTAATCGTGGTCTATCTTTTTGTGACAGACTGGCACTTTCTCCATTCCCAGGAGCAGAAGCTGCCATTACACGAGATGAATGTAAACAGTGTGATGCGTTGACACATTTCACGCATGTGTGTGTATATTATTGAACAGTTTGTAGACACCTAACTATATTTATATATCTATATTCCCTATATGCTCTTATAGTAACCTACATTCTTCTGGGAAGATGTTCCACTACATTATTCATTACATTTGAGGTCAGAGCTCTGTAGCACGTCGCTAAGATCTTCCCCTCCAACACATGTAAACCATGACTTA
Organism: Silurus meridionalis; assembly: GCF_014805685.1. Lineage (NCBI taxonomy): Eukaryota > Metazoa > Chordata > Actinopteri > Siluriformes > Siluridae > Silurus > Silurus meridionalis. Next base: position 19,123,901 of record NC_060895.1, read on the forward strand.
TTAATTTCCACCTGGTTTCTTATACAGGGGCATTAGCATGCTGGAACAGGTTTGGGTGTCGTAGTTTAGTTTTTCTTTTTTTTAAACCAGATGTTATTTGTCAGTAGATAAATACCTTTTACACAGACGCATTAATGACCAAAGAAGGCAGTGAACCTGTAAATAAAAGAATGTCGGATTCTTCCTTCAGATCTTAAACCTACGATCAATCATTACATATTAAACAAGTGGCAAGAATACTAGGTCATGTGTACCATGTACCAACATGTCCCAAAAAAGGGGTGCTGGTAGCTTAGTGGTTAAGGCGTTGGACTTTGGATCTGAAGATGATCAGTTGAAATCCTAGCAACACCAAGCTGACACCTTTGGGCCTTGCTCAGTTGAATGAATTAGCAAGTCACTCTGGATAAGTGCATCTGCCAAATGCTATAGATGTAAATATAAATCAACCAACTATAGATTCAATTATGTTCTTCCTAAAATCTGGTATTAAATTAATCAAATGTTCATTAGATGTCATAATCATTTTAAAACTGACATATCTTTCTGCTTAAAGGTGACAACCCTGTGCATGTTCTCCATCTCTAGTAAACATATTTTACTGAACTCTCCCTATTTTAATGTCACTAGGCAACACTTACTATGTACAGTACAGACCAAAAGTTTGGACCTTCTCATTCAAAGAGTTTTCTTTATTTTCATGACTATGAAAATTGTAGAGTCACACTGAAGGCATCAAGGGCTATTTGACCAAGAAGGAGAGTGATGGGGTGCTGCGCCAGATGACCTGGCCTCCACAGTCACCGGACCTGAACCCAATCGAGATGGTTTAGGGGTGAGCTGGACCGCAGAGTGAAGGCAAAAGGCCCAACAAGTGCCAAGCATCTATCGGGGAACTCTTTCAAGACTGTTGGAAGACCATTTCAGGTGACTACCTCTTGAAGTTCATCAAGAGAATGCCAAGAGTGTGCAAAGCAGTAATCAAAGCAAAAGGTGGCTACTTTGAAGAACATAGAATATGACATTTTTCAGTTGTTTCACACTTTTTTGTTATGTATATAATTCTATATATAATTCCACATGTGTTAATTCATAGTTTTGATGCCTTCAGTGTGAATCTACAATTTTCATAGTCATAAAATAAAGAAAACTCTTTGAATGAGAAGGTGTGTCCAAACTTTTGGTCTGTACTGTATATATAGTGAGCTCTCTCCAGAACTTGTTTGGGAAGATATAACCAAAAAAGTTCTGTCATATGTAAATTCAAACAGCTTGTATAACCGTTTATGCCACGAGGTCTCAAACACTGTCATGACAATAAAATCTATACTGCTACTACCACCAAGATAGTAAAGAAAATGATGTATCAGTAATAATGTATTATTACTATCTACAATTAAATGAAGCAGCCTTTACGTATTTTTGTAACAAATACCTTATAGCGGAGTAAATATTTTTCTTGTACACGGGCCAAAAAGTAACAGGTTTGGGTTGCTGGTGCTTGGACCTCTGACCCTCTGATCACTTTTCCAGAGCGTTATCCATTGAGCCACCAATTCCTGGAGCAGTGTAGCATTAACAGAGAGACTGAGGCGGATAAACCCTCATCAGACTGTATCTCGGGTACAGTGAAGCGGAACGCACTGATACTATTGCGTTGGCCCATAGCATTATATTTATTTCATTGGTAGTGGGAGAAAGTTTTTTCTGTTTAGCAAAACTTAAACATGTCTAAACCCCTGGACATACACTGGGAGTCCTCCATGAGCTTAAGGTGTCCAACATTGGGGAATGCTGGAAGCTTCTGCCTCTGTCTTTTTCTTAATTCTTCTCTCACTTATTTTATTGTATATATAAAGTTTAAACCTAAAACTCACCTCTGTGACTTACTAAGTGTCACAAACATGTTCATTTATTTATTTTTTGAATGATGAATGATTTTACAATGGGCTGCAGAATTAATATTTTTGAAACCTTGAGAGGAACTCAAAAGAGGAACCCATCCTCATTTGGGTGGTATCAACAGTGTGATTAGTCTTTAAACAATAAAAAACATCGGAACTTCCGTGAGAACTACAATGAATCCTGGAGTGTGTGATTGAGTAATGTCCTTTCTACAGTCTTATACAGTCAGTTGACTTTGTGGAACCAGGAGCTACTGAGCAACTTATGAAATAGTTCAACATTTGATCATCATAGATCCAACACCAGCTCCTCTATGCCAGAGCCTTTAAACAGGTGGGTCTCTAGAGGGTTCGGGATGTTTGCGGGGCATCTACTTCTTGGAAGGTCCATAATCTTCTTGAGGTGGGACACAACTGGAGCTGGCGCAACCTCGGGGTGCCTCAGGATGGGTAGAGAAAGAAAAGCATTAAAGAGGAATTAGTGTAGCTGCTGTTTATAATATTAACAAGCATAAGTTGATAATGTGCATTTGATCAGACAGTTGAAATCTTAGTTTACACTTGTTTTGATTTATTAGACTAAAAGTTTGTTTACAGAAGGAGAAGGTGCTGAAGATTTGGCAGGACATTTTTTTTATATTACATGAAATGAAGGTCTGCGTCAATAACATTTTTTTAATTGTTTTTTTTTATATAGCATATATGGCATGGTGGGCCAAATCAAAGTTTACCACAGGCCAAATTTGGCCTACAGGTCCTAGTTTGGGCATCTTTGTTCTAAATAATACTAATATAGTTGTTAAAATATTCTTGTTGTTATTAATAGTAGTACTACGGCTTTTCTGATCCGGTAATGGTAATCATAAAAAGCAGTAATTTCAAGCATCAAATCATAAAGCAAAGCATTTCCATTTTTTTGTTCCTCAACTAATTGACTTCCCCATCCTTAGCCTCAGTGACCTCAGACACATGTGTAAAAAGTTATGTAGGTCATTGGTTGTTCTTTTACAAAGCATCAAAGACACAATTAGAAGTAAATTATGATACAAAGCAATGGTGTGCATCTTCAGCTATTTACTTCAGGCTTGTTGAAACAGGAATGACTGCAAGATGCCAATTTTGAACTCAAACCAGATTTGCAGCTCAAATAAATGCCTCAGGTGGGGCTGATGCAGAAAAATGTTTGGAGCCTTCACCCTATCATAATGCTACTGCCAGTTCTGTCTGTAACAGTAACAGACTGTAGGGAAGTCCCTGTTGAGTTTAAAGCTAGCTATTATCAAGCTAAATACATAAGAGGTAGCTAGCACCCTTCTCTTAGCAACTGACAATAAGCTACTTTTTAGGTATATACATATTGCCACTGGGGGGGCTCTTAAGGTTATAAAGATAGAGCTGAATGAGATTGAGTTAGCATTAGTGGATATACGTTTTAGGGTTTTGTATTAGCAGTGTAAACTACATAATAAGTCAATCACCTGCTTGAAAGCCACATAATAGCATAATTATAATGTTAGAGTACTTTCACTGTCCTGCTTTTCTTTGAATTGAAAGTTTTAGGGACTGCTGCTAGTAATGGTAGCATTCTAAGCTATTTCCTAGGCTATTCAGGTTCTTGGAATACAACAGCCCTATTACCACATTAAATAAATCTTATACTGATTTATGAGAATGATTAAAAGAACCTGCTGCGCCTTTATTTTGAGAAAAAAGAAACCCAACACTGCATTGTTGTTGTGTTTTCCTTTTCATACTGCACTAGACATGCTAGCAGAGTTTTTAGACTGGTGATATTTTTGCCCCTGACCTGCATGTGGAAGTGTTTTTGATAGAATCTACAAATAACTTTTGAGAATCTTGTCTACTAAATGTAAACTTTGTAATTTTTTTTAAACATTTTTCTGGTTGTCTTTGAGTTTATGGCTTTCTGCTTTTTTTTATATTTTATTTTTGCCAAACAGACGGCAGAGTGAAGGAGCTTTGAAACGTCTTTATATCATGACTGAGCAGGAAGCACACACAAGCATTTAGGACTGGAACACAGTTTTTGCACTCGTGCTAAGGCGTCAAGAACATACATGTGCTTTGTACATCCATGCCCAGGGGCTAATTCTCACAAATTGCCACCCCTCCTCCTCCGCCCAAGATGGTTATTTTCCCAAAACAACATGCACCAAGTGTTTCAGTAGTCAAGTTGTAACATGTTGTCCGTGGGAGCTTATAACGAATACAGTGTCTTAAGAATTTTTGGCTGAATGTGTGTAGGACTTACATAATGTTCATTGTAATGAGCAGATGAACTGATTAGATTTCAGAATTGATCACAGAAACTACAAATGTCCAACGAAGTTTTTTTCATTTGTGGCATACAGATTAAAGTATAGAAGGCCTGGACATGTTGAAGGTGGAAGCCTCCTTGTTCTCCAGTATATGTTCCTCTTATAAAACAGCATTATTTTAACAATGTTCCTGACAGCATTGGGTCCAATAACAGCTGTGAGCTGTGTCCCTGCCATGTCTAGTCTCTCTTTTACACCACAAAAAAACCCCAAACATCTAAATATAAGAAAAAAAGAAAATGCATGATTTAAGAAGATGCAAACTAGAAACATGTCAAATTATCAGACAGGAGGTTTTTTTGAGGAGTTTTTGCAGAGTAGGGTGTATTTACAGTGTTCCCTGCATGGGCTGTGGATTCACTGTTACCCTGAAAGAATAAAATTACAAAGATAAATGAAAGAATGAATCATTTTAATACTTAAAAAAAAAAAAAATCAGAACAATAGTATGCACTAAGAACGATTAAGCAAGTATGATGTACAGTAATCCCCCGTTTACAGCCGCCATATACGGAAAACAGCAATAAACAGATTTTTTTTTTTATTGTTTATGTCATAAATCGTCCTCCCACACACTTTAAACACACACAAAAAACATTTGCAAGAATACAGTAATTATATATGTTTTAATAAATTTAATTATTTCAACATACACACACACACACACTTTCTTTCGGCTTCTCCCATTAGGGGTCGCCACAGCGGATCATCTGTATTCGTGTTCCGCGTGTTCGATTTGGCACATGTTTTATGCTGGATGCCCTTCCTAACGCAACCCTCCCCATTTATCCGGGCTTGGGACCGGCAATAAGAGTGCACTGGCTTAAAAATTAGTAATTAAAAATAAAAAATTTGTAAACCGGTAGAAATGTCTAGAAACAATCATGTATTTGGTTTTTAGTGATCACACAATAGGAAATAATACCTATATTTACACTAAACTAGTGTCATTTTCCAAACCTGTACTTCACCCCTATGGGAACTCGAGCGTGAACTTGTTTGACTTCTCTTTTTGTTGCACTCGCGGCGCTTGTGAGGCCTTGTGAGGCATGATCCGTCACTGCCGTGCCATAGTAGTTTTCCACATGACTGGCGCAGTAAATAATCTCTCTGCTGTACTCGGAGCTTGACGCTGAAGATGTAATAATGGAGTCGACCAGTGATCTGGTTTCTTTTTTACATGCACCATGTGAGTGTGAGACGAGATAGGCTCCAGTCTCCACAGTGTCAGCCCTGTCAAGCCAAAAGTTTTTGGACAGCCATTGGTGCTTTCTGGACATCCCAGTTTGGTGTTCTAATATTCCAATCTTCTGGGAAAGCTTTCCACTAGATTTTGGATTGTGTTTTGGGGATTTGGGATTAGGCAGTGAGTTCAGGCATTGATATTGGATCACTAGGCCATGGTTTGTTCCAGTTCATCCCACGGTGTTCCTTAGGGTTTTGGTCAGAGCTCTGCGGGTGACACTCGGTTCTCGGTTTATTATCATGCTGGAACATATTTGGGACTTTCAATTTTGTGGCAACGGTTTGGGGTAGATGTGATAGTCAGGTGTCCACGTACTAATGAACATATCATGTATCTGCAGTGTGACCTATTTGGTAGTTTACTGAATAAATTACCAGTAAGTGTAGCTACAGAGTACAGCTTGCACTGGTAGTGTTTATTTTAGTATTTAATTTTGTTTTCAGCTGAGTTGGTACTGGTACAATGCAGGATGTGAGTAAACTTTGGGTTGGTGTGGTTTTGATTTATGCATCCTGTAGTCTCATAACCTGAGGTACTGTTATGAAACTACCTAATGTTGGGGATTGATTTTGGCTATCATGTCATAAACTACAAAAATTTTTATGCATTTGGCAAGGTTGACAAGAGAGACCTTATCTCACATGTTATTTAATGTTCTAAAAAAAACAAATGAGCTAGCAGGCTGGGAAATCTGAACAGTTATATCGTATCTCTCATTTGTCTAATGCACATACTAAGCAATCTACCGTGTTCAAGTGGGGCATGACTGAAATGTCAGACGTCAAACTGAAAAGGTGGACTAGGAGTCGGCACATAGCATTCTTTTACTCGGTTTTAATGTGTTTGTATGAATAGACCACCTGTGACAAAATCTTTATCCTGGAGTCAGTGAACGCAGGAACGCAGGATCCCTAAAAGAAGAAGGGATCGAGTCAATGAAGAGAAAAAGGAACGTTTCAATGAAGGCAGGAAGGAAAGATTCAATGAAGAGAGAAGGAAATGAGTCAGTAAAGGAAGGAGGGAATGAGTTTGTGAACGGAGAAGGGAAAGTGTCAATGAAGGGAGAAAGGAACGAGTCACGATTCTTTATGAAAGTTAGTAAAAGTATTAATAAATAAAGAGAGGAACATTGAGTAAATGAGGGGATGAAAAATCTCAACAAAAAAAATCAACAAACAAAAAAAGCAAGCATAAAGAACTAATGGAGAAAATCAATGAATCAGAAACAAAAACAGTATCATACACTTGCCTATGCAAAGCTATAGTGTCTATAAAATAGACCTGGTTCCAAAAATGTATATTTAATATGCAAATGTAAAAATTTTAATTCAAATATATATTTTATAGAATTATATTTAGAATTTTTTGTATTTTTAAATGTTTGATCCCCCTCCAATATAAGGAGTACCTTGTCACGTGTGAGAGGTAAGTTTTAGCACCCTCTGCTGACTGGGGATTAAACTGTAATTCTAATAAATCATTTACGAGCTGCTCCTTGTCCCACTTGACTGCCACTTGGTTAAAAATTGGGATTTATTTCTTCTTTTTTTTTTTTTTTTTTTAAGAAAATGAGGTGGAGCCAAGCAATAATGTTCAGGCAGTGTGTTTAGAGAACTATCCACTGTAAGATAACACACATATTTCAAATTGTTTGGCCATATAGGTTCACAAACATTATAAACTGCACCTCTTTGCAGTAAATAATGCATCCTTTTTTTTTTTTTTTTACCTGCAAAACAATGACACCATTGAACAAATAAGCTAAAACGCTGATCGTGCTAATTCTTTGACTCTAATACAGTCTTCTAAAGAACATGTGCAAATGTTCAACAATCCTCTAATTCAGTCTCAATTTCCCTCTGACTGAAAAGCCTGTTGAACAGGATTGTGTGCGCTTGCTTCATTTCGGTTGTGTCAAGTTCGCTTTTTGACAGCCACTCCCTCTGTCCTGATTTACCACCAGTTCGAGTTTTAGACAGTTTTCAGTGTGGTGACAGACACCTCTTAGCGGCAGTGTCAATAACATCACGTAATGAATATGGTTTGTGTGTTGTGTCCTGTTTGTGTGGTCTCATGCAGAACCTGATATAATCAAGAATGATTCGGACCCATAACTCTTGTGGGATATATTTAGACCATTTGGTTCCTGATGAGATTTTCTATGTACATGACACCACATCATGTATGAAATGTTTGATTTTAAGGTCTAACATAATGGAACTAATGTAGTAAATAGGATTTTACCATTTAGAGAACTAAAATATAATAATGTGTAATGTTATTTACTATAACGACTCAAATGTGTAATCCGGTTGATCAGCGTTAATTAAATCATTAGCAGAGAGTATAATGGGGAGGTTAAATCATTGGACTCATTTGAAAGTTGAGTTCAAATCCCTGCCACACTTCTGGGCCCCTGAGCAAGGCCCTTTACTCTATAGCTGCTCAGTTTTATGAATGAAATAGTTGTAAGACGCTCTGAATAAGGGCTTCTGCCAAATATATAGATAGATTCAACTTTGTCATTGCATAGTGCAGGTACACAGCAACAAAATGCACTTTGGCATCTGCCAGAAGTGCAAATAGTAGCAATTGTGCAAATAGATAATGCGTAGCATATGTACAGCATGTAATATACAGTGTGTGTGTGTGTGTGTGTGTGTGTGTGTGTGTGTGTGTGTGTGTGTATATATATATATATATATATATATATATATATATATATATATATATATATATATATATACACACACACACACACACACACACACACACACACACACACACACACACACAATATTAGAATCGCACTTTATTCCATTGTATCCTCAGATAAAATTGAAGGTCTAAAATTCTTGCCAAAGGTGTGAACTGCACTTTGGCTTAAGGTTTTTTATTTATTTTTTTTATTGTAGCAAATTCCATTATTTTCCCTCCAAACACTCCCTCTTGACTCAACTCAACACTGCAGTTGACAATGACGGTCCTAACTTATCTGAAAAGCTGGAATGCAAGAAATTCCACTCTGATCAACTGATAAGATGATCAAATATGATAACTTTTTTTTCTTTTCACACCGAAAAGTGTGTATGTAGGTTTTACGATCACTGAAAAACAGGTTAAATTGTTAACCACTTAAACTTCCCACAGTGAAAGTGACATTTCCTTTTAATCAATTTATTATTATTTTTTTTATATAATCTAAATGCAATTTTAATAGCACAAGTGTATTCGAATTTGATATATTATTGTATTACTGAAAAATGTTTGGTCAAATGTCAAGTCTGTCTATCTCTTAAATTTTGACCATTTCTCTCTACCTCTCTTTCTCTTTCTCTCTCTCTCTTTCTATTTTAGTGTCAAAATGGCAATGAAAACGTCACATTTCTAGGAAAGGACTCAAAGATGCCATCGAAGCAGAAGAGGACGGGGCTGGTGGTGGGGCTTGTGCTAGGGCTGCTGGTGCTGGCGGCTGTGGCTGGTTTTCTCATATGGTGGTTTGCTGGTATGAACATTTTCTATATCTTGTGAAACAATTCAGCAATTTGGACAAATCCTCTGAACTTCTAGTCTTTAATATTTTGTCTTTAAATAAGTGATTTGTAAAGTATTTGTCAGGCATATGGGCCATGCCACCTTTACTAAGACTGGTGTAGAACACACCTAATTTACTAAGATTGACAGGCTGCTAAGCCACACCCCATTACTGAAATTAAGTAGGTATGCCTGTCAATCATAGTGAACAAGATGTGTCCTAAATGGTAGTCTTATTAAAGTAGGTGTGACCTCTGTGCCTGTAAGTCTTAATGAAGGAGATGTGTGCTATATGCCAGTCCGTCTTACTACATCAGGGTCTCCTGTGTGCCTGTCAGGCTTAGTCTTAGTAGAATAAGTGTAGCTCATCTGCCTGACAGGGTCACAGGAGACACCTTCACTAAGACTGACAATAAAGGATGTCTGCCAGTTTTATTAATATGGGTGTGTCCTATGTGCCCCTCTGTCTTTGTAAAGGAGATGTCTACTATATACCCATCAGGTTTGGCAAATAAGGTGTCTCTTAAGTGCCCCTCAGTCTTAGTAATGGAGAGGTGTCTCATATGTGCCCATTGGTCTTAGTAAATGAGATGTTTCCAGTCAGTCTTTAAAATGGAGGTGTTTCCTATGTGCTTGTCAGGCAGATAAGCTACTCCTCCTTTATACTAAGACTGACTGGCACATATGACACATCTTCATTAAGACCTTCGGGTCACAACCTCCTACTTTAACACTGACTGAACTTATTTTGGGTCAGGAATTGTTGATCCGTCCAACTCTTACATATATTTCCGCCTGCTTTCACAAACTGTCATTACCTGTCAGGTTAACAATTTGCACATTTCACTTAGTTTACAGAGAAAAACTTCTCTTCCTCCAGTCAGACCCAATCAGCTCCAGCAAGACTCGGTACCCAAAATGGGAGCCCAGCGAAATTTGGGAACGCTAGTCTTCAGCGGAGAGATGACGCTGGTAGATGCCACCTACAAGCCTGAGTACAACGATCCCAAAAGCTTGGAGTTCCGAGAAACAGCTGATGCACTGCAGGACATTGTAAGTTTTTCTAATGAACCATCATGTACACATTGAAGTCCAAAATTCAGATAAATGTCCTTAGGGGGTGGTTCTAGATTCTATAGGTTGTGGTAGGTGGATTAACCTGATAAAGAAGCAACTAACTGTAATATTCTTTAGGCTGTGGTTTTATTTTTATAAGATCAACCTGTGATCAGCGTGTGAGAAGTTTATTCAAATTCCAGCAGAGGGTGCTACAGATATTACTTAGGAACTCCAGCATCCTTTTTTTTTCATTACATATTTTATTCTGGATCACAAAACATATGGGTCAAAGACGAAAAGGGTAACATTTATGTATATTAATACTTTTCTGTAATATGAACAGGCTTTGCAAGCAAAAGAGACATGACTTTGACCCACATATACACACAGTATCAGTAAGTGTTCCACTAAAATACTAATAATAAAATAAAAATAATTCATTGTTAATGCATAGATATACTGTATACACACATACTCTACAGACAAACTTTGTGGACACCTGGATATAAGATTGAACATTTCATTCCACATGTAGTCCTCATTTGCTTTTATAATAACCTCCATTCTTCTGGGAAGATGTTCCACTAGATTTTGGGGTAGTGTTCTTATGCAGATTTGTGCTCATTAAGCCACAATAGTGTTGGTAAAGTCAGGTACTAATGTAGGTGAGATGAATTTATCCCAAAGGTGTTCAATAGGGTTGAGGTCAGAGCAGGCCGGTCAAGATCTTCCACTCAAACTCATCTAAACCATATCTTAATGAAGCTGGCTTTGTGCCCAGGGGCATTGTTATGCTGGATCAGGAAAGCAACAAATGAAATGCTACCACATTGAGAGACATCCTAAACAATTATGTGCCTTCAACCTTGAGGTAACAGTTTATGGAAGGGCCACATATGGCTGGAAAAGTAAAATGTCTCAGTATCTTTGTCTGTATAGTGTATAGTTTATCTCTAATAAGATCACAGATGAAGTCTCTACTATTTCACGTTTACTTTTCTCTGTTTTTGGTCACTGAGTGTTTCACGTCTCAAGTTAAAAACAAAACAAAAATCATTCAACCTGGGCAAAAATCATTTTAATGTTGAGCCAATTCAGATTATCCAAGTCTGATGGTATTAACTGACTTTGTAACACTATGCTCTGTGTAAGGCTAGTATTATTTTAGTGACTTCTATATCAATCTTGATTGCAAACACAACAAATTTGTTCAAAGAACTTGGGTTTTACAAATGCACTTATTTTTGTTCATAGAAGGATGAAACGCATGTTCAGTACACAAGTCGCATATTATGATTTACTGGAAGAAAGAAAATGGGTTTCCAAAGCAAAACAGGTCATGTAATTTCTGCTTTGGTTCATTGGTTCAGGTCTGTTTCACAGTAATATAAACTCAGATCTTTTGGGTTAGGTGTTATTGGACTGGATTTTAGGTCCATTTGTGATTGATTTAATACTATATAATTTTACACTAATACAATATTTATTGTACTTAAATGTAAAGCAGTATCTGTGTTTAAATGCAGTCTATGAATGTAAAATCGATAATGATCGATAATACAATTCATTGTCAACGAATGCCATTATCTTTTAGTTGGGCTGCTCGAGTTATGGGTTAGCGTGAATGTAAGATAACCGGCATTAGGAAAAATTGTGTGTCCCAATTCATGTAAGGCATGGGAGCATTTTATATTAAACACAATAAAGAAAACTGTACCTGGAAGTTATGCAAAACAGAGCTGGCGTGGCATGGAAGTACCACAGTGATGCACCAGCATGTAAAAAAGAAAACTGGTGTCACACTGGATCTGTTCTGTTGTGAATTGTGAGCATCAGGTTGCACAATCACCTCGCTTGCAACATAGTGAAGGATTCAATTATAACGGTGCGAACGAACAATAAAAAATGTTTTCACTGTTGTGATTTCAGCGAATGATTATGCATTTGTACACCAATGCATTTTTTTTTAATCAAACCTGTTAACTTCCTGTGTTTCTCTGTTCCATTCTCTTTTTATAGCATTTGTCTGCTACAACAGTAACTAATCTGTTTTCAAATGTGATTTACTGCGGCTTTACTACGTTCAAATGCTTGTTTTCAATGTTTGTCATTTTTAATTTATGCATATATCATTTAATTATTATACAAAATTTGTTATATATTTTAGATACTTATATCTTTAAAATAAACAAAATCAGTTTTTTTTAAATAAAAAATGTCAATACAATATTATAAATAAAAAAATAAAATGTATTTTATATAGGTTTTTCAAGCATAGTTGTCAACTTCCTATCTGCAAAATACAATACAAATGTTGATTTACACAAATTGCTTCAGCTTGCTTACTCATGCTGTATTTTTATTATTAATATTTTAAAAATTACAGAAGGAAACAACAAAGCATGAGTGAATTTGTTCAAAGAAAAAATCCCCTATGTACTCCTCAACAAGCAGCCACTACTGGTAGTCGTTGACTTACGACCACAATTGGGACCGACATTTGGTCGTAAGTAGAGTAGGCTATATGTACAGTACTGTGAAATGATGCCGGAAAAAGCCGTGGCGATTGGTCATGGGGATCGAGATAACCAACGTTAAGTGGCAAATTTGCTCCCCTTGTGCTCGAGATATTAGGGTTCGTCGACATAAAAGAATCGACATAACCGCTTAAAAAATGCTAAGACAAAGCGAGAATTTGGCGGTTCCACTTCAAAAACATCGACTTAATAGGGTTGGCGAGTTAACCGAGGTCAAGTGGGTTTGACTGTATATGTGTGTATGTATATATATATATATATATATATATATATATATATATATATATATATATATATATATACAGTACAGACCAAAAGTTTGGACACAACCTTTTCATTCAAAGAGTTTTCTTTATTTTCAAGACTATGAAAATTGTAGAGTCACACTGAAGGCATCAGGGGCTATTTGAGCAAGAAGGAGAGTGATGGGGTGCTGCGCCAGATGACCTGGCCTCCACAGTCACCGGACCTGAACCCAATCGAGATGGTTTAGGGGTGAGCTGGACCGCAGAGTGAAGGGCCAACAAGTGCCAAGCATCTCTCGGGGAACTCCTTCAAGACTGTTGGAAGACCATTTCAGGTGACTACCTCTTGAAGCTCATCAAGAGAATGCCAAGAGTGTGCAAAGCAGTAATCAAAGCAAAAGGTGGCTACTTTGAAGAACCTAGAATATGACATATTTTCAGTTGTTTCACACTTTTTTGTTATGTATATAATTCCATATATAATTCCACATGTGTTAATTCATAGTTTTGATGCCTTCAGTGTGACTCTACAATTTTCATAGTCATGAAAATAAAGAAAATTCTTTGAATGAGAAGGTGTGTCCAAACTTTTGGTCTGTACTGTATATATATATATATATATATATATATATATATATATATATATATATATATATATATATATAAAATACACACACACATGCATTTATATGTGTGTAAAGAGAGAGAGAAAGGAAGGTTGGATGATGAGGCTGAGACTGATGTTAAAATCATTACTTGTGTTACTTGGATGCAACTATTTTGTACATTTTCCATTTTGAATCAACACTCAACATAACAGAAAATTGCAGTATTCTTATTTATACAGTATACAGAATCATATTTCTAAGGTCTGTATTTTCTTACACTGTTTTGAAACACCATGAACATCTGTGAATTCGCAGCTCATTAAATGTGCATAAATTTGCGAAATAAAACTGCGACAACTACAAAACCTGTCAGTTAAAAAAATATAAACTACTTTCTGGAAATGTATTAGGGGCCATGAAACTGAAAAAGAAAAATGTATTTATATAATTTTTCATTAAATTCTCTGTACAGGTTTGTAGGATATGGGACAGAGAAACTGTATATGGAGTCTGACCCAGTGATCTGAACTGATCCCTAACGTTTTTTAAATGGCATGTGAAATGAATTCTGACAGCACTTAATTGCATGCATGTTATTAGCTGATCATCTAAATTAGTCACCCTTCTTAGCACCAGTGAGCACTGAAATAGCAGTAATTAGCACTCCTCTTAGTAATTATTTCCTCAGTATGAATATTTCCTCTGTTCAGAAGAACACCAAGGAGACTGTTTTCTGAAGCATTATTTAGCTAAATTGCAAGAAGTGCATTTCTCATCCTATGCTGATTTGAGAGTAATTTGACCCCTTCCATCCCCTTTACATGTCAGCATCCTTAATATTGACAAGGAAAGTGTGTATGCAACAGGTACCGTACGTATCTGTAGTGCTCGGTGATCCACTAGCTGACACACACAGCTCTGAACAGGCTCCATAATGGATCCCATTATGCTGATGTTCCATTTTTATGGCCAACTAGGATTGTGTAAAATCTTGAAGTGCCGCTGAAGAGTCAGTGGTTTGAATTATCATTGGCATGAAGGGCCTTGTTAGGAATACACCATCTTGATTTATCTGTATTTAAAGATGAAATCTTATGAAAGTGTTTAATGGCTGATTTTAAATGGTCATTTTAATAATCAAGCCTATTTTAGTACCTGTACCTATTTGAGGAAGTGGTGGGTTTTTTCTTTTTGTTTTTGTTTTTTCTTGACATCACAGTCCCAGTCATGAAGGGCCCAGATCAAGGAGAGTATTGCTTAAATACTCACTAAACCCAGCAGTTAGCTGCTCACATGAAACTAGTGTCTTTGAGCTGGGAAGTAAATAACCTAACTGTGCTAGACTCTGCTCTGTCAGCAGTGGATTTAATGACTCCACTTATAGAAACTGCAGACATTTGACTAAACATTCTGGATTATGAATAAAATATTAAATTGATGCACTCGTCTTGTTTTCGTTTAGGCGTGTACTGAAGAGAAGTGTACTACTTTGCAATCTTTCATGTTCTGTTGCCTGCTGTTTCAGTTTATTTTTTAACAGCACATGGAAATGCAGATATATCTTGCCTCTCAGATATCTTGCCAGGTTAGCTCATACTAGTCAGTTAATATCTCATGCTTGTTACAGCAGTAAAGATTCTAGACATTTTGAACCTTACAAATCCTCTCTGAACCCGTGACAGGGAGACCCATGCTAGGTAGTTAGTGATAGCAATGAAAATGATAAAGATTGTGAGTCAGGTTTCTTCCTCATACAATCTCAGGGACAAATCATGACATTTTATATTGTCAATCTGTCCCAAAGCAGCTACAGTATCTAAAAATAATGTCCATTATTAAAATGCTAAACAAATAGCATTGATTTGATTCGAATTGATTTGAATGCATTAAATATTTTATGAGTATGGCTTAATTCCCCTCAGGTTAGCCTTTGTTAGCTGGCTTGCATAACTTAGCAGTAAACAAATTAAGCTTTAATATTTCTTAGGAATCCACCCAGCTAGCATTAGTGGTTCCGATTGTGAATATTTATAAATATATCTTAGAAACTTTCACATAGTTTCAGCAGAGCTAGATCATGTCTGTCAGCTTGTGTAGCGTAGCTGGTGAAAATTGTGAACCTGTGTTGATAGCCTAAAATATTCACACAATATATATTCTGATTGCCTCATTTTAGCCTGTTAGCTAGCATAACCAGTTTTTTGTTGTTTATTTATTAAAACCTTTTAAAATTGTAATGATTATAGACATGTATTAACATGGGTTAAAAATCATCTTAAAAATCCTTTCAGATTAGCTAATGCTAGTCAGCTAGTGTTAGGGGTTACTATTGTAAATGTTTATGAATATAGCTTTTTTATTTTTTACAGAAATCCTGTCAGGTTAATTCACTGTAGCTAGATGGCATACATTTGTTAAATTACTGAAATTATTAATTACATTTCCAGTGGCTCATACATAATTTTTTTTCTCTCTCTTTTGTTCTATGGTTTCTCAAATCATAGTTTATGCACATGCATGGGAAGGGATACGATGGCTGATTTGAATCAGCCTGTCATATTTTAACACTCTTTGTTAATTATGCCATTAGCTCAAATTATGTTCACAGCGTGATGAAGAGTTGAAGCAGCTCACAGGCCTGTGCACCAGTGAGCAAACCCCACCGAAATTAAACGTTAATTTCTCTTTTCAGGTCCTGGAGCACAAAACTGCATAAAAATCTCTGCCAATTTAATCAACCTTTTCACCAGAACATTTGAAAGTGTGTATAGTCATTTTTTGCATATTAGTATAGGGTAATATTTAGAAATCAGGGCAGCTGATGGCCGATATATGGTGAAGATTTTTTTTAGCCAATATGTTTAACAGATTTTAATTTTTTCCCCTCTTCATCTGATAAGATCTAACAGTTAATTAGTAAGATGTAATACAGCAAATTGATTGACCAACACAAGCCTCTACAATCAGTGCACTTGTTACCTGGTTTTGGTAAATGTGCCTACCTGTGGCCTAAACTACAACCGGATAAAAGGCTCGCTAGCAATACAGTTAAAAAAAAGTGTGTTCCACATTGTTGGCTCTAGTCAGAAAGAGCCAGCTGTTTTTAGCAGATTCTGAGTGTCGAATTGGTGGCGGAACTCATCGGTGAGAAAGAGATCTCAGATTAGCTATTCTGCTTAGTGAATGAGCAAACGAGAAAAAAAATTAACTGAAGAGAGCTAACAATGACTGACTAAAGAGGGAACACAAACACTTGTTTCCTTTCTTGCCACGTCTCTTTGCAACTTAGCAGACAATTAAAAACAGCTACACGTATTCGTTAGTAATGATAGGTGTCATAGGTGACTACTGCCACCTGCTGGTATTGTTTTGTTCTTTCACACAAGTGCAGAACAAACACACATTGGTGTGTCAGATGCGCCTGCCTAATATTAGGCCTAATTTGCAGCACAACCGGCCCATACCGATTACATAATGCTAATTATCAGCCCGATTAAACGGCTGTCAATCAGTCGACCTTTTTAACAGTATATCTGCTAAATTGTTGATTTTTTTAAGAAGGTGTTTATGTAGGATGTTTGCAAGAAGTCACCAGTATCAGGACTTTATTTTTTACATTCAGAGTTAACCCTACGTTGTTTGACAAGGCTGATACCATTCTCATCATATTTATCTGTTGCATTGTAAGTGTAGCTTGTTCATGGACATTGAACAGCATTATATGCTATACTATAAATGGATAGAAAAACAAATCTGGTTCAATAATATGTAAAAATTGTTTGGCAAATTGTTCTGAGGAATCAAACATGCCAAGGTTTTCTGATACTGAAAATAAAGTGCTTTTGACCCCATATTGAGCACTGTTCAGTAGATATTACAAAGAGATATACTGTTATCAGTTATGGTCACTGACAGCAGCAGTATTGTTGATTTGTATTCTTTTCAGTGATTTTGGGGCTCAGCAGAATTTGACACGCGTCGCATCGCACATTTTGACATCATTACGTGCCTTCCGAATGATGTGCCCAGATTTGCTGTTGAAGTTTTACGGCTAGATCCTGCTCTCACTGCACGCTGCCATTGTGCTGCTTCAGTTCGGTTTGCTCTCTTAAACATGGACTCTTTCATCTTAAAAATGCTGAGCTTCAAACAGACTGCGCTGTAATTTGATGTGCTCTGACGTGCATTTGGAAGGAAAAAGAAACTATAAGTAGGCTTGCATTAAACCTGTCAGTGGAGATCTGATGGCTTATGTAAAATTTAAACCCGGTCTTGAAATCCATCAGTGTCAGGGTTTTTTTCTCTTCTGGTTTTAAATGAGGCAAAGGCAGGCAAGTGATGAAGCGTGAGGGTATAAGTGAACTTTGAGGTGAGCACTTGGACTTGCATCTCATTTCCTTGGGCTGAGCCTTGAGTTCAGTGCTTAAAGAACCAAAATGGTAATTTCATGAATTATGCATTACTAGTAATTCTAAAACTATAAGCCAACAAGATATATTTCTGTTTTTAAACCTTATTTGCAAAGTAAACATAGTCTACACTGTTTTTTGGAAATATTTATCATGTGTATATTCAGCAACTCGAATGATCCAATTGCTGGAGAGCTCTGTAGTATAGACTGAGCACTATCATTTTTATTATTTATTCATGTAATTGTCTAATGAGCAAATCATAATGCAGCTGATCTCCTCGACCTTTTATGACATACTGAGTTTACAGTAATTAAAATAATCCAGACACCAGCAGTTCTTCAGTTGATTTGAAAAGTCAAACTGGTTTAAACTAGCAGAAAGGCTAAGTACCTCAGGTAAACACTGTTGGTGAGCAGAAACCCATGTCCGAATGTGCAACACCACAGACCTAAAGGCAGGGGGTTACAACAGCAGAAGACTGCATTGGTTTTCAGTTCTCTCACACAAGAACAGAACTCTAAAGCTACTTGGGGTACAGGCTTGCCAAAACTAGACCGTTTAAAAACTAGAAAAAAGCAAACCTTGGTCTGATTATAATCTCATCATGCTGAGGGGCAGACATGGTAGGATCAGAATTTGGTATCAACAGCATGAATTTATGGACCCAGCACACCATGTGTAAACAGTCCATGCTGGTGGAGGTGGTGTAATGGTGAGGGGAATCTCAATCATTGCATGAAAACCATAGCCTTACGAGTACTGGTGCTGAATATGTGAATCCCGTTATGGCCGTACCCCTCTCAAACTGGGGTCATGCTCATGAAGATAAGTTCAATGTACTTTAGTGCCCTCACCAGTCAAACTAAATCCAGTCATTTGCATTTATGGCATTTGGCAGACGCTCTAGATAAGTGTCTTTCATTCATACAACCGAGCAGTACTAATCCTGCATAGCACTGATCCTGATTTTGAGCCCAGGTGAAATGCAGAAGCCCACCAATTAATGTGTTCTGGTCTAGAAACTACAATATCTAAGCATAAAATCTAGTAAATAAAAATGCTAAATAAATGACATCAACTGAGTGTAAACACGATATTAGAAATCATGTCTTAGTAAAAATGTTTAGGCAGTTCTCATAAGAAGAAAGTTTTCTACTGTTAGATGTATAAAACGTCTACACTTATTATTGTAACTTTCTTTGTTTGTTGTATTTGTCATATCTCCATCCACAGTGTGTCCCTTGTTCCCTTGAGGCATGTTGCATGAAGCGTGTGCAATCTCTCTTTAATACGTACAGAGCTTTCTGTAGGTCGAATAAGACCAGACTATGCATTTCCATATAAACCCTGTGTCAGACTTATAGTCGAGGCTCTCTTTTATCATTTTTATCACTTTAAGCGAGCCATCACTTCAAACCCACACTCAGATCGTATTATACGGCCGGGAGAAACTGCCAATGTCAGCAAAACCATTTTGATTTCATTGCTATATATGCTGTATATTTGTGTGTATGTGTGTGTGATTGTGGAGTGGAATTTTGAGTTGTCCCTGATTTCATTTAGTATCGAGTTTTACTAGCATCTTACATCGAAATGGAAAACATGAATAAAATGGTTTATAAATTTTAACCACCAGTGCCGCTGGCGTGTTTGATACAGTTCTTTATATCACTCATATATATATATATATATATATATATATATATATATATATATATATATATATATATATATATATATATATATAATATCTTTTTTTTCTTCTTCTTTTCTCTCCGTATTCAGCTGAATAAGACGATCGCCAACGACAATTTTCTCTTCAAGTACTACAATAAGTCTGTCATCTCTGCCTTCAGGTAAGACCGGTATGTGAGCAGATCTGCCAGAGACTTCTGTTAATATTTATGAGATCATCAGTGCTAAATGCTCATGTGTATTCATCAATGTAATGTTACTGTACAGCAATTACAGGCACATTATTGGTGTCAATGGATCTTTAATCTTTAGCCTCATGCATCATCTTCTTCGGTTAAATCAGATCAGTATTTAAGTTTATGGGATTATACAAAAACCCTAATAAAGGTTTACAATGAGATTTACAATGCCAAGATATCATTGTAGTGCACACAGAGAACTGTTATATAAAATTTGATACCACAGCAATCTTGATTTCTTGAATATGATAATAAACATGGTTATTCAATGGTTAAATTTAATCAGCAATATGAAATTTACATGAATACAATTTATATTTATGCAAATTTAAGCCTTTTAGCAGACAATGGCTCAGAATCCCATGCTCAATCTACAGTATCTATGTATTGTGTTCACAGGTAGTAGTGGTGTACCTGCTATTCGCTTTTTATTTTTTTTCCCCTGTTTTAGGTGGGGGAGGTCTGGGAAATTATTTAAAAAAAATTATTTTTGTTTTTTTATTTTGTAGGCAATTCAGATTTCATAATAAGTGTTTGTTATTTTGGTCCACTCTAAAACTTACCCTGGTTCAACATATTACCCTTGTTGTACGCTATCCCCAGTGTTTGTGCGTTATTTCTATATCGATCATGATACCATATACTTCATATAGGCATCTTACATCCAGCACCATGTGCCTTTTATCATGCAGTGTGGCCCCAACCCTAGATGAGCATAAGAAAAAAAACAGGCTGTCACACATTTATAAAACAGAACATTTACCAAGCAAAATGGAGCTTAATGGCTAAATAGCTTAAATGTATTCATGCAAATTTCATTCTGCTGATGAAAGTGATTACCAATGAATAACCATATTTATTATCAAATTTGAAAATCCAAGATTGCTGTGGTATAATATTTAATAATATAGCAGCTCTCTGTGTGCACTTTCATATGGTATTAGAATTATATTATAACCGAATTATCACCATTATCTAGAGCGACTCGTAAGTAAATTAGGTAAAAGTAAAAAAAAAAATGTTTTAAATAGCTAAAAAGCACAATGTGTTTATTAATCAGTTATAAATCGCCATTGTTGTCAATCGAAAAGAAATCCGATACTCTGTCTTGTTCCACTACCATACTGAAATTGGACACAGACTTCAGATATAAAAACAGACTTGAAAGTGTGTTCTGTTAGATTAATGATTAGGTCTGCAATGGTTGAGTGAGTTTGAGGTTTGAGTGATTTCCTGATTATTTTCCCAAAGCTCCACTCACAGGATCTATGGTTGCCTTTATAAAATGATTGACGGTAGGCAGATCCAAACACAAACGAGAAGTTCTGGACCGAAGTCAGTTTTCCGGGAATGTTTTTGTCATTTTTATTCATTTTTTTAATGTTATGGATGGATGGATGGATGGATGGATGGATGGAACGAACATTGTCATTGCATAGTACAGGTACGCAGCAAAGAAATGCAGTTTCACATCTACCAGAAGTGCAAATAGTAGCAATTGTGCAAATTGACAAGTGCATATAAATGTATGTTTATGTAGAGCATATAAATATATGTATGTAAACATATGTACAGTAAATAAATATAAAGTCTATGGCAGTGAAAAATGTGCAGACATATATATATATATATATATATATATATATATATATATATATATATATATATATATATATATAATACATAAATGTGAAATAATAGGCAGGTGTGTGTGTGTGTGTGTGTGTGTGTGTGTGTGTGTGTGTGTGTGTGTGTGTATACATGGATACACATAAATAAAATAGAAGTGCAGATGTATGTAAGGGACAAAATGTGTAGAGAATGAGGGGTATAACTGAAGTTATACACAGTGTTTATACAGTGTTCTAACATTGTAGTGTAGAGTTCAGTAGGGTGATGGTGGATGGAAAAAAAGCTGACCCTGAACCTGCTGGTTCTGGTGCGTATGATCCTGTATCTCCTTCTTGATGAAAGCTATCCTAGACTAGTATTTGATTGTGTCATAGAAATGAGTGAGGAACAGTACCATATTTGACCACTATGTCATAAACCATGTAAGTTAAATTTTTTGAGGCGTGTTTTACATGTAAAAACATGAAATGCAATTTGAGACTATTAAATACATAAATATGAACTGAGCACTTTGACAGCCCCCTTCCTTATGTCAAGAAACACATCTGTCTATGCTTTCTGAATTCTAGAAACGATTCATTTTGGTCCTATTGAGACCAGTAAACCGCCAAATGTATGGAGTACATGTATCAGTGTGTAGTCATGGTGCTGACACTGTTAAATGTTTCTTCACGTGTGCAGTGACGGATTGATCGCCTATCACTGGATACGTTTCGATATTCCTCCAGAGCAATCGGAGCTGATTCCCAAGCTGACAGCAGACCGGGTGCTGGAAACCCTTCGGCGAGGAGTCCGTCAGGAGGGCAAACGCAGCATTCAGGCCTTCACCATTATCAATATCACCGCCTCAAGTAACACACACACACACACACACACACACACACACACCTGCATGACTGCCATTAAACACCTCAATATTTACTGAGCACCAATATATTATGCATTATATCGCCAAAAGTATTGTGACACCTGACTTTTTCAGCCATACGTGCTTAATTCCCGAACTGTTACCACAAATCATTATAGGTTGTATAGGTGTTAATTAAATTGTGTAGGATGTATTTGGATGCGGTAGCATGTAATTAACCCTTCCTTTAACTAGGAGGCCCCATGACAATGCACCTGTGCACAAAGCCAGCTCCATGAAGATATGCTTTACATAGGTTGTAGTGTAAGAACTTGAGTGCCGTGCTGTAGAGCTCTGATCTAAACTCTATTTGGGATGAATTGAAACACTGACTGCACCTGACTGAAATGTCCATGAATGTTCTCACTAAGCACCTTGTGTATAAAGCACAAGGAGCAAATAGAGCACCTTGTCTTAGACATGAAAGTAGCTATTGAAATGGTTCCTGTTTAATATGATTGTTATTAAGTGGAATAGGAATCGACTAAAGAGGTTAGACTTTGGCATTTAAAAGTGCATAGACATGCACATCAGTGTAAAAACAGTACAGCGGCGATAATGAGAAGATGATGAACGCATGATTGAGCTGTCGACTCGTGCAGTTTACAAACGACCTTAAGTCTGGGTAATAAAAAGGTCAGGATGTATTTTCATTTTCCTGTGCCAGAATGCCTGTTTTTTCCCTCTTCTAGTGAGATGAAGTGAAATGTTTCATCAGCACATTATTCATGCATTACAACTTTACTGCTGTTGGTGAGAATTCAGCTGTGTGGGAAGTAATGAGATTGTGGTGATAATTATATTTATAAATGCTTATTAGGGCAGTTATTCTAAAACTCTAACATCCAGGATTGGTTTCATTATTTGCGTTCCCCCTCTTGCTTTGGCCAATTACGTAGTAATTTCGATTTCCAGTTGTATAAGGGATTGGAAAACCCATTAGGAAGTAACTGCACTGGTGGTTGTGGCTGACAGCACCGGTTGTTGCTGTTTGGTTTCACAGAGCACATTGTAGAAAGTACAGTATACAATAAATAATGCACTAAGCTAACACTGAATAAAATAGCATAGTACATGAAAGGATGGAAATTATGTTATTGGAAATGATCAACAATGAGGTGATATAATGCAGACATGGCAGAAACAGTTATATATATATATATATATATCTCCCAATAAATGCGAGTGTTTTATTTCTCTTCTACTACAGCATGCTTAAGTGACAAATGTATAGTACTATATAAATTAGAGGATGACCAATTAATCATTTTTGCCGTTTAATCTGCACGATAGTTGATTGCTGGAACTTTCGGCTATTTGGCAAAAGAAAAAACAGTATGATATGTTTTCCGGGTCACTTAATCCAGTATGAGAGCGGCCTCTAGAGTAGAATTACTGACACCATGTGCTGTTTATTTAAAATGTCATTTTTTATTTATTTTGGATGATTTGGAGTGTTACTTTTTGTTTCAGTTTGAATGAATGTCTTCTAGTTTCCTCAGTATTTCTTAATATTATTAATATATTCTTATTTATTTAATTTAGCAGATTTTCTATTTATTTTCTTTTTGTAATAAAGTTCGGTACTGTTTTACATGGAGTGTAAGATTTTTTTTTTTAATCCAGTATCCATTTTCAAAAACAACAATTGGTTATCGGCAAGTACAATTCAACCTAATAGCTATCGGTATCGTTAAAATAAACTATTGATCGACCTTTGATGTAAATGGTTAAGTTTATCTCATGATAGTTACCTTTAATATCATGAACTGTCAATAGAACATGTAGCTTGTTTGTGCCGTACTTGGATTTGTGGTACGACTTCATTTTAAGTTCTCAGAAAGCCATGTTGATGTGTGTCTCAGAGTTCTGACTTGCTTGCATTAGATTTACTGTGGGAGATGTTTGTTACCGTCTGTGGCAACCAGGATTTGTGTGTGTGTGTGTGTGTGTGTGTGTGTGTATTTTTGATAGTGTGTGCACCAAGGTGAGATAAGATATTAAAGGATCTGCAGTATTTTGGACACTCATATAGGTAATGTTGGACAGAATGAGTGCAAAGGTGTGATCACATCTTCTCATTCTCTCTTTTCTCAATCTCTCTCTGCAGTTACAGACCCCCGGATGGCCAGGAACCCGAGAGACTGTGAGTAAAGCATGTCCTATTTCAGTCACTGCTGCTTTGCAATTTTCCACCTGGCTTGGCAGCTTCTCTCCTGCCAGTCACTAAAAAATGGCTTCCCTTTTCCATTCTTCTGCTGCTTTCCTGCATGAACATGTAAAACACTATGCACTTGTTCAGCCCCAGCACTTATTCCTGCATGTTTTACCTTTAACCTGCACAAAAGTCATAGAGGACCAATCTAAGTTTTAGACACACCTACACTCTTCAATACAGGATCCCTTCAAGGATTCTGTGGATAGTTTTTTTTATAATTTAGTTCATGTGAAATCGAACTTCAGATCATGTGAGTGATATAAAAATGAAAGGGTTTAAGGGCGGCTGTTTTTAGACCCATCAGGCCCTCAGTCAGATTCAATTCTATTATGTGAAGTAAAAAAATATTGAAAATAATAGAAAATTCAATAAAAGTAGTCTTTTTTTTTTTAGTATTCTTAGTTTAATACCAATGTCTGTACATGAACAATAAATAGAGAGGGTGAGAGGAAATGAGGAAAGAAATGTAAGAAACGAGAAAAAGAAGGTAGGAAAGAAGAAAAGAAAGTAAGGAAAAAGGTAGAAAAGGAGAATGGAGAAAGAATGAAGAAAAGAAGGAAGGAAGGAAAAATGCAACAAAGCAACTGTACATATTAATTAAATATTTTTAAATAACTTAAATTTGATCATGATGTAATATAAAATTAATTTAATAATTTTAAATATAATTTTTTTTGAGGCCATAACACACATTTTCTCTGTATACTTTTTCTGAAAGCTTTGAATGTTAAAAGTCTTTTTTTATATATATAACTTACTTAGACATCTAGATTTAAAGTTCATCTTAATGTATTTAATATATAAATTCCCAAGTTTGACTGCAGTTTATCTCTGTCCAAGTAAACATTTCTATCCAGGGTTAGTCTTTTTTTAGTTGCATGTTTTGAAGCATCCTCTTAGCCTGCAGTTTCTCTGAGTGACAAATGTTTTTCTCTCCAGCAGCAGAATGTCTCTTTCGTTTGGATGCTACTTCCACCATCCAGAAATTCCAGTCTCCTGGTTACCCAAACGAGCATCCAGTCCAGACGCGCTGCCAGTGGCAAATCCGTGCTCCTGAGGGCAGTGCCATCATGGTCAAGTTCCCTTATTTCTACGTTCAGGACTCCTGCTCCACAGACTATGTGTTCATCTTTGACTCTCTCAGCACTGATACAGCTCACGCCATCACACAGTGAGTAGACGTTCCACAAAATGTGTTTTGCAAACAAGTATGGAAACTGTATGCCTTTTTTTTTTTTGCCATGGTCTACTTGTTGGTTTGTGTACAGATTTTAACTTGTTGCTTGTTTCTTTAGCACTTTTTTTGTAAAATGGTCGCCCTGAAGTAATGTTTCGAAGCTGCTTTATAGATATTTATTGAATCTGGTTGGTCAGAAAGTGTTTATTCATTTTACCATTAAACTTAAATTGCTTCAAGACAATGTTCATTGTGAAAATCTCTATAAACCTGACTTGACTTGACAATCAACATGGATGGATAAATCACATGTACCCAGAGATTTAAAGCTAATCACATGCTCCACTTCCCATCAATGTAGATAGGAGTGTGTGTATGTGTGTCATATCCTGGTCCTGGTTGTCCACCATCAGCTCCTTGTCTTCTCAGTGTTTAGTGCAAAATTGTTGTTGGTACACCACCTCTCGCCAGACTCTCGACCAGGTCACCAGGTAGCAGTTTAGCTTTGATGGGTGATCGTGTTTTCACGATCGAAGCTATCTTAGAAGATGTAAATTTCTTCTGGAAGGATGGTCTTGCTGGTAGGGGGTGGTGTTTCATGGTTTGTAGTTCATGATGGTATTAATGCCTGTCCACATACTCCAGGGGTATGGGTGATTTGAACGATTGATACATACATACATTCATACATAATGCACATTTCATTTGACATCAATGCACAGGTTGCAATCCTGGGACATCAATACACACCTGAAATGCTTAAAATTCTTTTGCAGGAATTGTGGTCACCGACCCCCAACCAACCCCCTGGAAGTTATATCCTCTGGCAACCTTATGCTTATTAACTTCATCACTGATAGTACGGTTCAGAGACCCGGATTTGATGCACGTTATAATGCCATCTCCGCCATTACAGGTATTATTATGAAACAATGTTCTCCCATTATGTTCTTATGCCCACACTGCATATAAATAGCTAAATGGAATCCTGCATATAAATAGCAGGAACGTAGCATGTTCCTGATCAGGCACTTACATAGAATCACCAGATATGAACACAAATGAACCTGGTCTTTATCCTGCAAGCTTCAAACCTGAGTTCTTGATTATGCTTTGAAGCAATTTTCTTTAGGTTGGATCTCATGGGTTCTCACATATGCTGTATATTAAGTGTGGCGTTGAACCTAAAGGTGATTTTAAAGTATTAAATTAGATTTTTTTATCTGGTCATGCAATATTACACTTAATAACAGAATGGCTATTCGATTGTCATGGCATTATAACTATTTTTTGGTGCTTTATTCTTTAATGTCGTGCAAAGTGAGTTGAGGTCTTTAATCTTAAGCTAATGTGGTATGATTTGTCTTCTGTAGCTGCGACGTGCGGAGGCGTTCTGAACAACCTGACCGGAAACTTCACCACCCCATTCTATCCGAGCTTCTACCCCCCCATGGTGGACTGCACATGGAACATCAATGTAACCACACTTTCTATTCTCTCATAACTTCTGTATCTGTATATTACTTTATTTGTAGTCGCTTAGCTGAGTTGTTGATGTACAAATTCAATTTCCTCATCATCAAACATATAAACCGTAATATAATTTTATCTCAAGCTATGGACTTTGTTTTACGGATACTCTGTGGCACATTGTTATCTATAAGAATTAAATACCATCATACTGTTGATGATCAATAGTGGCATTTATATAAAAACAATTTAGACAAATCAGTTTATCGTAAATATGGGTTGGTCAAGTTCTTTTTGACTGTTCAGTGAGGATGTAGCACAGAATGGTGTTTAAATCTGTCCTTTACTACACCTCCAGTGCTGACGCTGTGCTTTGTGATGTGCCCAGGTCCCAATAGGTATGAAAATCCGGGTGAAGTTTACAATGTTCCGCCTGAAGGAACCGGGCGTCAGCATCCGCGTTTGCAACAAAGACTATGTGCAGATCAATGGCACAAAGTAGGACTTGCTCTTCAGTATCTTTTAATGATTACACAAGACCATTATGTTGTTTTAAATCATAAAATATTTACATCAATGTACATTAAAGTCAGATAATCTTAATTGTGGCCTAAAATATGATCTTTTTTTTCTGAAACTCATCCAGAGTGACATCTGAGATTTTACGTTTGGTTTCAATTGATCCAAAATTTTACATCTACAGCATATGGCAGATGCCTTTATCCAGAGTGAATTACAGTTATCTAATTTATATAGCTGAGCAGTTAAAGGACCCAAAACTAGGTTCCCTGGTGGTCTAGTGGTTAGGATGTGGCGCTCTCACCGCTGTGGCCCGGGTTCGATCCTT
This sequence comes from Silurus meridionalis, assembly GCF_014805685.1. NCBI lineage: Eukaryota > Metazoa > Chordata > Actinopteri > Siluriformes > Siluridae > Silurus > Silurus meridionalis. The sequence goes on from NC_060895.1 coordinate 19,151,970, forward strand.
GGTCAGGGAACCAACCCCAGCCATTAAGGTTGCACAAGCCTTAGTGCCGGTCCCAAGCCCGGATAAATGGGGAGGGTTGCGTTAGGAAGAGCATCCAGCGTAAAAACGTGCCAAATCAAACATGCGGATGATCCGCTGTGGTGACCCCTAATGGGAGAAGCCGAAAGAAAGTAGTAGTTGAAGGACCCAAAACTGACAGCTTGATGGTGCTGAGATTTGAACTCACAACCTTCCAATGAGAATTCCAACATTTCCCTTGTTTTATTGTAATACCAACAGCATTGTAATGAGTTAATAGGTCAAATTCTTCAAGGTATTTAATTATGAATGTTTTTATTAACTTTGAATTTATTGCAAAAAAGGAAAATGTTCTTTTTATAGAAACCTTCGCTTTATTTTGTTTCTCCAAGTATTGTGGCTGTTAGCTTCATGTCTATATGTTAAGTTTACATGTGCGCCCCAACTGATTAGGAATGCGCGAAGCATAATAAAGAAAGGTGGTGTTTGTTTCTGCTTGTGTGTAAGGTACTGTGGCGAAAGATCTGCTCTGACTCTGAACAGCAACTCCAACAACATGGTAATAACCTTCCATTCGGACAGCTCATACACAGACAAAGGCTTCAGCGCCCAGTACAATGCATACGACCCACAGAACCGTACGCTGCTCTGATTTCCTTTCAAAAATAATATATTATATAGATCATAAAATTTTAATGTTCATATTATTTTCAGTGAGTTGTTGAAGATTTTCAGTGCTGCTTATGTGTCAAAAAAGCGGAATGTTTCCATTTATTGGCAATGATCTAATGTGTGATCACTGTCCTTGTGTCTGTCTCTCTGTGTGAAGCTTGTCCGGGTCAGTTCAGCTGTGCCACAGGTTTCTGCATCTCCAAAGAGTTGCAGTGTGATGGCTGGAACGACTGCGGAGACATGAGCGACGAGAAAAAGTGCAGTAAGTACTAGAAGGATGTTTCTGTTTCTGTTTTTCAGTAATATTCTAACACTAATTGTTTTTTTTTTTTAACAAATTAGTTATGCATGCACACGTAGAAGCGATAGCAGACCTGCCAATATTTACGCATGTTGAGAGCACCACATTTCTTTATTTCTTCCAATTCAAAAGGCACATGAGCCAATCAGCAAATTAATCTGGAATGATTGGTAATTATGCTGATGATTTGAACTCTCAACTTCTCATTGGAATTCATCTCCATTTACCCAATCTCAATTTAGTCGTGTTGACCAACATTTAGATTCTTTTCCCACAAGAAAAAAACAGTAACACTAAACCCATGCTTTTTGTTATGCTAGAGATGGAGATTTTCCATTTTTCTCCTGATGTCAATTCAGTCAAAAAAATTTTCACTGTGGCGACCCCTAATGGGAGAAGCCGAAAGAAAGTTTATATATAAATAAACATAGTATAAAATCAGTGGCTATGAAGTTGATCAGTGGTAAGTTATGCCTGGTCGGTGTATACACAAAAGAATTATATATATTACACATCCGAGTGTATGTGTCTTCTCATTATCTTCCAGAATGTGAGGAGGGCCACTTTGTATGTGATAATGGAATTTGCAAACCTATGTACTGGGTGTGTGACCAAGTAAACGACTGTGGAGATGGCAGCGATGAACGACAATGCAGTAAGTTATTTGTTTGTTTGTTTTAAATCTGGGATGTTAATCTGTGTTGGGTTTTCTTTCTGAGCATAATTCAGCATTTCCATTATATCTGCCTCATAGTCTTCTGACTAGATTATGAATGAATGAGTGGTGGAACAAAAAGACCTAAAATAAAAACCTTGACCAAACCCTTAATATAGGAGGTCAGACATATATTTACAGTTTTTGGTGTCCATTTACACACTTTGATACAGTCAGGCACCTTGATTTGGGGAATCTGTGAAGGCCGCCTGCCTTTTTTAGAAGGTCTTTGCTAATAAAATGCAGAAAGAATGTCTGTGTATTAGGGATGTGCTTCTCCATAACTGAGGCTGATGCGATTCGCATCTCAATGCATAGCCAATAATACGATACATTAAAGATACACATGAAGTAGCTAACGATGCGATGTGTAACGATTCAAACCTATAACGATGCAGTGTAAACCGATTTTGAAAACAATGCGATGCAAAGAAAAAATATGATGCTATGCAACTTAATATGGTACAGATAGTTCGACTTTATTCCTTTGGTTTAGACAAACAGCAAATCATCAATTTACTTAAGAGCCTTCTGACTTCTAATGCATGGCCCTTTTACAACAGGCCTCTGTAGTGCAAAAAATAGTAAAAATTAGAATTAAATCCAGTATACGGTAGTATACTGTAATTTGTTAATAATACAATTTTATTTAACTATACAGGATATAGGTATGTGCCAGCGAGGCATGTGGACAAGTGCTGGTTTGCGAATGGAGGGTGGCACATAGGCTGCTACATTTGCCTGCCCCTGTGACCCGCGAAACTTAAAATATTTTTGTCCCATATGTCGTTATTTTGTTGTATTGCTGTCATCATCGCAAGATCGAAAAAGTTTAACCACTGTAACTCTGATACTTCATGTAGGTCTGTGTAGTGTTGTGATACGTCGCGATACAAATGCTAACTTGTATCCAGTTCACACTTTAAATCGATGCATCTCATCGTTGAATTTTAGTGGCAATGCACCAATGCGAATCTGTAGATTTTACCATCCCTCAAGTGTACTGTTGACAGTATCTCTCTCTCTCTCTCTCTCTCTCTCTCTTTTTCTGTAGGCTGTCAGAAGAATCAATTCCGTTGCACTGATGGCACTTGTTTGCCCAACACTGTAACTTGTAACGGGGCAAGAGACTGTGCAGACGGCAGCGACGAGGCCTCCTGTAAAGAGTGTAAGAGACATTCCTGATATCTCTATCTATTTCATCACATTTTTTTTTTTTTTTTAATGCTGGAACATCAGAATATTCACCCAGACACATCCAGATTGTTTTGCAGGCCAGAACATTTCTGTATAATATTTCAATGATTGTCCTGATTTTAAATAATTATTGCTGATGACACAAAACTTGGTTCGACACGTACCTCGGTTTTTAAGTCACAGTTCGGTTGAATTTCGGTACATTTATGGGAAAGTAATGCAAAACATAAAATTGCTTGTCGTTTTTTTTTTTTTTTATTAACGCAGTTTATTATTATTATTATTAACATTTGTAAACATCAGTTTACATTTTTAAAACGATTCTAAATAAGATGCCTATATATAATATTTTGTAATATTTTATAAAAATTAATATATAAAAATAATATAGAATCAATCAAATTAACATAATACACTTTATTATTAAATTGATTAAATTGACACATTAAATTGATTAAATACAATTAAATAAAAAAAATAATAAAATTCAAAAATTTAAACATTTAATTAAATAATTTGCATTTGTTAGACCCCATTTGAAATACAGACATGTATGTAAGTGTGTGTGTGTTTTACATTTACTATTTAATTTTGCTGTCTTTGTGCTGCCCATTTCTAAATGAGCTCATGAGCTGTTTCTGCTGGTAGGCGTATACCTGCTGCCAGTCTGAAGTTAAACTAAATACTGATTCAGCTATGTACCGCACAAACAGACAGGTGGTAAAAGCTTACTGCATTCTGAACCGAATCCTCCTGAATCATCCTTCAGTTTCTGTCCGTCTTGCACACTCCATCCTGCTCTTCAGCTTGTTTAGTGCATAATTTAAAGCTGATCAGTTGCCTCGCCCTCTATCGACCAGGAGTTGTGATTGATATCGTAGCTCTGGCTGTACTGTAAGAGAGCAGCGTCCAGTCTTTAGCTAGCTGTTCAAACCCGCACTTTATTTTAACGTGGCCTTTTGAAGCGCTCGTATCCAATGCATAATAAGTGCAGGGTTCCTTAAATCTCCACCAGCAGAATTATTCGCTTCTGCTTTGACTAATAGATTGAAGTATAAAGTATTAAAACATTGAGTTAAAAATGATCAAAAGTAGATTTTACCAGCTGTTTTGTTTTTCTTTTGCCCTGTTAAAGCTTAGCTTCAGTAGAACTTGACAAATAGATTTCAAGAAAAAAGGTAGAATTCATGATGTTTGAGAGGGAAGGGAAAAGCGGAAAAGAAAGAAGGATTAAAGGAATGAAAGATAGAAAGGATTGAAGCAGGTAAATGCACGGGGAAGAAAAGCAATAAGGAAGGAAAGTAGTAAGAAAAGGGGACGAATGGAAGAAGAAAGAAATAGGATGGAAGGGTTAAAGAAAGGCAGACAAGTAAAGTTGGAAAAGGGAAAGAACAGCAGACATGAAGGAGGATAAGGCAGAAGAGAACAAACAAAGAAAGGAAGGACAGGCAGGCAGGAACAACAAAGAAAGGAAGGAAGGAGAGGAACAAAAATTAAAGACTGAACCAAATGCAGGAAGGAAGAAACAAAGGAAAATGCAGACAGAAATTGAGTTGGAAAAGAGAAGGAAGGAAGGAAGGAAGGAAGGAAGGAAGGAAAGGACAGAAGGGACTGGAAGAAAGGAAGGAAGGAGGAAGGAAGGAAGGAAAGGACAGAAGGGACTAAAAGAAAGGAAGCAATGAAAGGCACGAAGCAACAAACAAACAAAGGAGAGAAGGAATGAAAAGCAGGAATGAACAAACAAAGTAAAGAAAGAATGAAAGGCAGGAATGAAAACAAAGAAAGGAAGGAAGGAAGGAATGAAGGAAGGAAAGTCAGGAAGGTACAAACAAAGAAAGGGAAGAAAGAATGAAAAGCAGAAAGGAAGTAAAGGAAGGAAGGAAAGGCAGGAAGGAACAAACAAAGGAAAGAAGGAAGGAAGAAGAGGCATTAAGGAACAAAAAAAGGAATGAAGAAAAAGCAAGAAAGATGGAAAATATGGTAGAAAGGAGTGCAGAAAAGAAGGGCGTCAGGGGAAAAGGGGAAAGGAATTTCATTGCCCTGGTGCTAGGTTTCTTCTTCGACATTTATCATCACTTCTCTTTCTCTTTCTCTTCTAGCTGCGGGAATGTGCACAGATTTCAGCTTCAAATGTGGAAATGACCAGTGTGTGAACAAACTCAACGCTGAGTGTGATAAAGTCACGGACTGCTTAGATGGTTCTGATGAGAAGGACTGTGGTAAGTCACTGTCTATCGCTGCTTTGCCTGTTAGCCTGGGCATCAACTTTAATGATGATTTCTGAATTAATAAACACACAGGAAAAAAAAAAAAGAATATAATGTCATTAAAGGCAGCTGACGTCACAACATTATATTCTTGTGGTAACTAATGAGCATAGAAGCCAGAAATTTGTGCTAGCTAATTAGCAAGTGTTTGTAGAGCTACAATAACAACCACAGTAGTACTGAAACAGCAGGCCAAAATAACAGCTTATTATTTAATTGACTTGACACCAATTTATTATTATTATTATATATATATATATATATATATATATATATATATATATATATATATTTTTTATTGGTTGCTTGGTTTCAGACTGTGGTGAGCGACCATATAAACACAACAGGATTGTCGGAGGGCAGAATGCTGATGTGGGGGAATGGCCATGGCAGGTCAGCCTGCACTTCCAGACCAGCGGGCATGTCTGTGGTGCCTCCATCATTGCCAACAAATGGCTGCTCAGTGCCTCTCACTGCTTTATGTCTGAAGACCTTTCGTAAGTGGAAGCACATGAAAAATCGATACTGGTTAAATTTCCACATGGTGAGATGACTGATATAATGGGGGAAAAAAAAAAAAAAACTTTGCTTGCGTGCAGAAGTGTCAATTGAAAAGGGTCATTTTCATCCTTTATCATGGGAAAAACATTTGAAATAACTAAGAACATGCTCGGGTCCGGGAGGTTTGTTTTCCAATATGTTCCTAAACACAAAATGTGAATGAAAATGCCTTCATTCGTTTTTTTTTTCTTTTGAAGAGAAAATGATTAGAAAATACATGTATTTGTTAAATGTATTTGTTTTATAGGGGTGGTTAAGTCTCTGGGTTACTGATAAGAAGGTCAGGGGCTTAAGTCCCTGTATCACCAAGCTCAAACTCTTGGGCCCTTGAGCAAGGCCCTTAACCCTCTGTGCTCCCGGGGCACTGTATCATGGTTGAACTTAAGTTCTGACCACAGCTTTTTTACATCACTGAGATATGTGAAGAAAGAATTTTACTATGCTGTAATGTGAATATGACCATATGATCAATGCCTTGACTTGTACAATATTTCCAATCTAATGAGCCTTAACCTCAAGTAAATTTCATTTGTGGGCTTCACTAAGGAAGGTTTGTCCACTCTGGAGTCCCCAAATGACAAATAATATGATCAAAAGTAGAGAAAGCTATTCCGAGACTGCACACTGCAATCACGACTAATTTTTTGATAGCTGATCAGTTATTTTACACTCAGGTTGTTTGAGTCCCACCAAACGCCTAATTATAAGATGGCAAGAAATTATACTTTTTTTTATTGTGAGAAAAAATATTGTATATTATTGTATATTGTATATTATTATTTTCATAATTAGATTTTTATATAAAAAAATTGAATGAACACAATGTACACAAACGCTCCTTACATCAAATTTCATCAGTGGTTTTGAAGGTTTTTATTATTATTATTATTATTATTATTATTATTATTATTATTATTATAATCTGTTTATTTTTTGCATAAAATAATGTCCTTAGTCCCTGCAAGTATCTCCCTGCACTGTGCATTATATGAGAATTATGAGGTACACAGCAAGTAGTTTGCTTTGTCTTGTAACAATATTTCTGTCAGGTTTTCAAGAATATCGCAAATGATCCCATACAAAGATTATCCCAAAACTTGTAATTCCCCGAACTCTCCAGCAGGTGGCGGACTAAAGCTGTATTTCCACCAAGCTTTCAGCCTTCCTGCCTTGTTATTTACCTGTTCCCAGTGCTGCTTTTCAGCTCATTACCATGCTGTGCCACAAGAGTTTTTGAGCAGAGAAGTACAGAAATATGCAGTGTAGAGGGACTCGAAAACCAGGATTGGGAAAACAATGCACTAAAGTGTGACAGTGTGAAGCGGTGTGCTAAAGTGTGAAATGCATTTAAGTGTTTCGCTTTGTTCCTGCATGGGCCTTGGAGGGAAAAAAAATGCCATGCTACAATCTATTGAAAACAAAGGTCTCAGGGGATTTTAGCAGGAAAACTTGAACATTAGCTCAGGAAAACATTTAGGATTGTACACTTGGATTAAGAGCCACTAATAATATGAATCAGTCTCGCTTTCCTTTTTTTTTCCAGTCCCATATTTTTCCATTGTATGTAAGACTAATTGCTTCTCTATGGCTCTGTAGTTACCGTGAGCCAGGGAACTGGATGACCTACAGTGGAATGAACGATCAGCAGAAGGAGGAGAAATCTGTGCAGATACGTGGGGTGAAGAATATCATCACACACACAGACTACAACCAGATGACATACGATAACGACATTGCACTACTGGAACTTACAGAGCCACTCGTGTTCTCCAGCACTGTCCATCCGGTGTGTCTTCCCTCCAATTCACATGTGTTCCCCCCTGGAATGCCCTGCTGGGTGACTGGCTGGGGTGCACTCAGGGAGGGAGGTGAGTGAAGGGATGTGTGGATGGAATAAGTTGTGTGAAGGCAGGTGCTTATGAAGGGAGGTAATTGAAGGAACGTGCTTAGAGAAGATAGGAGGTGAGTGAAGGGAGGTGCTCAGGGAAGGAGGTGAGTGAAGGGAGGTGCTCAGGGAAGGAGGTGAGTGAAGGGAGTTGCTCAGGTAGGGAGTCACGTTATAAGAGGTGCTCAGAGAGGGGCCTAGTAATAGGAGGTGCTGAGGGGAGTGAGTGAAGCAAGGTGGATATCTCAAGATGTTTAGGGTTGGAGGTGAGTGAGAGGAGATGCTCAGAGTAGTTGTTAAGTGAGAGGAGATGATCAGGATGGAACCTGAGTGAAAGTAGATGATCAGGGTAGGAAGTGAGTGAGAGGAGATGATTATGGTAGGAAGTGAGTGAGAGGAGATGATTATGGTAGGAAGTGAGTGAGAGGAGATGATTATGGTAGAAAGTAAGTGAGAAGAGATGCTCAGAGTAGAACCTGAGTAAAAGGAGATGGTTAGATTAGGAGATATTTTTATGCGGAACCTGTAGCACACACCACTGGACATATTTTTGTACATTTTCCTTTCTGTCTGTCTTTCTTTCTTTTTTTTTTACTTTCTTTCTCTCTGTCTAACTTTTTTATATTATGTCTCAGCTTATCTGCAGTCCATGTTTAGTCATCTTTATACTGGTCATACTAAAAGCTCCTTGTCGAAATATGATCAAAGCTGTGTGCATGTGTGTTTTTATGGCTTTGTTCCAGGAAATACTGCGACACTTCTTCAGAAAGCAGAGGTGAAAATCATTAATGACACAGTATGTGATACGGTGACGGAGGGTCAGGTGACCTCGCGCATGTTGTGCAGCGGCTTCCTTTCTGGAGGTGTGGATGCTTGTCAGGTATAGACGCACACATACAGTAATCTTTGTTAAAAATAGATCCATTTACTGTACACATACACACATTTCTTTCTTCCCCTCAGTCTTTTCACTTAAGCTTTGAGCTCGATTGGAAATGTCATATTAAAACTTACAAGATTCCAAAAAATCTGTGAAATGACCAGAAACACGGGTTTATAAGAAATGCCAGCTTCAGTCTGAAATAATCGAAGGACATCCATCTCTGCTACACTGCTGACACATTCTCTGCTCTTCCTCTTTTCCCCTCATGATCTGTAACTAAACTCATATCTTTCTTACTTATCTAGTTTCCCTTTTCGTCTCCCTCTGTGTTAAACTAAATGGTCATATCTATACATTTGAATGGTTGTATATGAACATTACTACTAAACACAGTCAAATGTAATTTAATCAAGACTTTCTTGATTTTGAGCCTTAATAGTGTAAGACAAATGTTATCAAATTCTAGCTAGATTTAAGACTCTGTCACACAATTTTACAAATGATTTTAAAGTCATGAGTTGCATATTTGCTTTTCTGAGATTTTGGATGTTATGGGCATTTTAATAATAATAATAAAAAATAAAAAAGAAATACCGTATTTTCCAGACTATAAGCCGCTACTTTTTTCCCACGCTTTGAACCCCACGGCTTAAACAACTAATTTATGGATTTTTCCAGGGTTTTTCTCGGTTTCACAAGCGTCATGCCAAAAAACTGAGCCCCATAACATTAGACCAATGAAATTCCTGAACGGGTTCAGGTGAACCAATGAAACTCTTTATATTAAATCAGATGCGCTCCCACTGAATCCGCACCACATCATAAATATGGACGATGTTCCTCTGACGTTTGACCTGCCGCTCACTCGGACTGTCTACAGGAAAGGAGAATCATTCGTCACGCTGAAAACAACCGGGCATGAAAACACGCACTTCACCCGTGTTCTGAGCTGCACGGCATCGGGAGAAAAGCTTCACCGATGGTGATTTTTAAACGCACAACGATGCCAAAAGATAAACTCCCGAGAGAAATAGTTGTGAAAGGAAGGAGGAAGACAGTGAACAATGACTTTCTTGGTAGGCTACTGTTTAGATACAAGCCGTGTAACAGACACTGTCTTTCGTTAAAGCCTGTGTAAAGTTCATTAGTTTCACTGTAGACATACACTGCGGTTTATAGACAGGTGCGGCTTATTTATGTTCAAAATAAAAATCTTTGTAAAATTCAGTGGGTGCGTCTTATATTTGGGTGCGCTTAATAGTCGGTAAATTACGGTAGCAATAAATTAAAATAAGTCCTAGAAATCAGTAGGGGGCAACCCAGAGGAGTCGACATTTCGATTGGAAGAGCCTGATTCGGCTACCAATCTCGCATTCACTTCTTCACAGAGGAGTTATGGGATGAGGATCCTGCCATTCTGGTGATGTGTATGTGCTCAATGTCTGATTTCACGTAGAACTATCGGTTTTTTTCTCAATAAGTTAATATGCAGTGGTGATGGACAGGTTGACGGACGAGGTCAGACAGGATTCTCTGTCGACTATGATGTTTGCGGATGATATTGTTATTTGTGGTGAGAGTAGGGAGCAGGTTGAGAAGAGCCTGGAGAGGTGGAGGTACGTGCTGGAGAGAAGGGGAATGAAAGTCAGTAGGAGTAAGACAGAGTACATGTGTGTGAATGGGAGGGAGGGCAGCGGAGTGGTGCGGTTGCAGGGAGAAGAGGTGGAGAAGGTGGAGGAGTTCAGGTACCCTACCTCCAGCTCCACCTCCTGTCTTTTACTCAATGCCACTGTCTCTAAGCCATACAACATCGCAGGTCTCACCACAGTCCTATAAACTTTCCCTTTCACTCTTGCAGATACTTTTCTATCACAAATCACTCCTGATATCACTCTTCTCCACCCACTCCACCCTGCCTGCACACTTTTCTTCATTTCTCGAACACACTCTCCATTATTTTGCACTGTTGACCCCAGTTACCTAAACTCCTTCACCTTCTCCACCTTATCTCCCTACAACTGCATGTGATGTAATGTGATACATTAAGTGTTTTAAAAAAGATCCGAAAATAGGCCACACCTCAATCAGTGGAATTGACACTAACAGAGGCCATGCCGCAATATGCTGGAATGTATGTTACAGTGAAGGAGGTGTGGCCTTCGTTTCTATACAGGCAGAAAGTCACCGAAAGATTCCACCACTGTGATAGATGGCCCCATAGGCCACACCTCCTTCCTTGTGAATAAGGTTTAGTGGTTAAAGCATTGGACTTTGGATCTGAAGGTTGTGAGTTCAAATCCCAGCCACATCAAGCTGCCATTCCAGGGCCCTTGAGCAAGCCCATAGCTGCTCAGATGTGTGAATGAGATAAAAGTAAGTCAGGATGCTGTAAATGCATTGAACATAGATGAAGCCACAGCAGAAGCCTCCATTGTGAAAGATAAACATGAAGAAACTCCTTTACTGCGACAACTGATTTTAGAAGCCACACCTTCTCCACCTGTCACAAATGAATGCAGAAGCTACACCTCCTTCACTCCATATTATATACACAGTTACCATGAAGTTTCTATTAGGACAAATAAACCCTGAGACTGCACCTCCTTCATTGGGATGGATAAACAGAAGCCACATCTCTGCTGTGACTGAGGAACATTGAAGCCACACCTACCTCCCTGAAAGTGACAAACACAGCAACCATGCCTTTTTCACTAGGGCTGATGAGAACAGAAGCCACGCCTCCTCCACTTTACCGAAAGGGGCAAAAGCCACACCTGCTTCATTGTGAGCAAGGTATAGCTTCTGTGACAAATAAACAACACCTGCACTGTGACAGATGAACACAGAAGCCACGCCTCTCTTGCTTCAAGTGATGAACACAACAGCCATGCCTTTTTCACTGTGGCTGATGAAAGTGGAAGCCACACCTCTTCTACTTTACTGAAAGGTGCTGAAGCCACACCTCTTTCATTGTCAGATTTAATATTCTGGCCTTTTTGAGAGATGAGAAATGCTTAATTGGTTGTGTTTTGTTCCTCAAATGTAAACATGACTTAGACTTTGTATCTCCTGCAGAGTGTGTTTGTGCGTGTGCTTGTTCACAGCTCATGCTGCAGGAGTATAATTGTTGTCCTCTGCTCCCTGATATGAAAATCGGACCAATTTCCATAATTCCTTTTGCTGTTGTTCATCCTTTCTTCCTCATACTTGTCTACTCTTTCCACCCCTAATCTTCTTATTTTACTCCGCTTTCCTCAGACAAACCCTTCCTGCCTTCGCCTGTCTCTTCCCATCTCTCTGTATCTCCCCAGTCGCCCTGTCTTCTCTAATTCACACTCATGTGCTGGCTCGTCCTCTCTCACGTTCTCTCATTTCAGTTTCCAATCCAAACAGGCTTTATTGCCTGCGCTGTTTACGCAGCGATATTGGCAAAGTAATTAACGGCAAAATTGTATTACGCCTAAAACAAATCATTCCGGAGTAATGGCGGCGAAATGAAATGGAACAATAAATAATACGGCTAAATTAGAAGTACGATATGATTGATGACAAGTGATCATAATAATAATTAAATTCTCTATCTGTGTCTCTCCCACCCACAGCTCCTCTCACTCATTATCGTCTCTTTCGTTATGTTTTCTTTCAGATTCTTGTCTATTATTTTCTCCCTCGTTTTCTTTCTTTATTCATTTATCTTCCTCTGTGTCCTTCTCTTTTTTTATTTAATGCAACGTCTCAAAAATCAAATGTCCACAATGTCCCCCTTAAACAGCTAATACACCTTTTGTACAACCTCTAAGTTAATTATTTTCTTACATCACCCAAAATATATTTGAATGAACATCCACCTCTAACCACATCCATTTATTTAATGCTTCCACACAGACAGGATGTAAGATGTATTAACGTCACATCAGCTGTATTGTACCTGAAACAAGCGGTCACTCCTTAGCGGACCTTTCAAGACCTTTCTTGCAGCACTAAAATCGCATTTTGGTGCGGAAAGACTGTAGGCTGTAAGGCGATGCATTAAAAGAGTTTCTGGAGCCTTTCTGTGGTTTACATCATGCACCATTATCTAGAAAAGAAGCTAATGAATTTTTTTTTATTTCCTCCAGAACGAATGCAACACTTCATTATGAAACTTTTATTGTTTTGTGGTTTTAAATAAGTATATTAAAGTATATTGTTTATCAGTGCAGGTTATTTTTTTTTTACAGATTTTTTTTTGGTGCTTTTAGACCTTTGCATTTAATGCTGTTGAGCATCTGTTAAAAAAACAAACAAAAACAAAGTTTGTCAGAAAGTGTCAAAAATTTAACTGACCCATTGCACCACTTCCAGAAATGTTAAACAATTAACAGTTAAACAATTAAGAGTTAACTGTCTTCCTACTGAAAAATTATACAAATTAATGATTATACACTATATGGGCAATACACTTAATCATACGACTATTGCTTGAACATCAATCCACCAATCCACGTTTAGTCCCCTCCACTCTTCTGGGAAGATGTTCCACAAGATTTTAATACGTGATTGTGGAGGTTTGTGGTCATTCAGCTACAAGTGTGTTAGTAAAGTCAGGTACTGATGTAGTGTGAGGAGGCCAAGGGTGCAGTCAGTGTTCCAATTCATCCCAAAAGATTTCAGTAGGGTTGAGGTCCGAGCTCTATAGCAGGTCACTCAAGATCTTAAAGTCCAACCCATATAAAAACCATATCTCCATGGAGCTGGAAAAGTCAGGTGTCCCAGTACTTCTCCAGGTTTTTCTGTTAAATAACAAATCATTTTTTAAACTGATGTATTCGTACTTTGAGGTTATGCAGATGTCATTACTATAGAAACAATGATGTATTAAAAACAAGTTAATTAATATAAATCTAATGTCAGAGCTAGATTCTAGTTTGGAATGTAGGGATATTGCAGCAGAGCAGTTTTCTGTAAATAAATAAATAATTTTAAATATACACACAGTGTGTATATACAGTGTGTATCTGTGTATGTGTGTGTATGTATATATATATATATATATATATATATATATATATATATATATATATATATATATATATATATATATATATATACACTACAGACCAAAAGTTTGGACACACCTTCTCATTCAAAGAGTTTTCTTTATTTTCATGACTATGAAAATTGGAGAGTCACACTGAAGGCATCAAGGGCTATTTGACCAAGAAGGAGAGTGATGGGGTGCTGCGCCAGATGACCTGGCCTCCACAGTCACCGGACCTGAACCCAATCGAGATGGTTTAGGGGTGAGCTGGACCGCAGAGTGAAGGCAAAAGGGCCAACAAGTGCCAAGCATCTCTCGGGGAACTCTTTCATGACTGTTGGAAGACCATTTCAGGTGACTACCTCTTGAAGTTCATCAAGAGAATGCCAAGAGTGTGCAAAGCAGTAATCAAAGCAAAAGGTGGCTACTTTGAAGAACCTAGAATATGACATTTTTCAGTTGTTTTACACTTTTTTCTTATGTATATAATTCCATATATAATTCCACATGTGTTAATTCATAGTTTTGATGCCTTCAGTGTGAATCTACAATTTTCATAGTAATGAATGAGAAGGTGTGTCCAAACATTTGGTTTGTACTGTGTATATATATATATATATATATATATATATATATATATATATATATATATATATATATATACATACACACACACACACACCCTATTTTCCGGACTATGAGCCGCTACTTTTTTCCCACGCTTTGAACTCCGCGGCTTAAACAGCGAAGCAGATAATTTATGGATTTTTCCAGGTTTTTCCCGGTTTCACAAACTTGAAGCCAAAAAACTGAGCTCCATAACATTAGACCAATGAAATTGCAGAACAGGTTCAGGTGAACCAATGAAACTCTTTATATTAAATCAGATGCACTCCCACTGAATCGGGCCGCACCACATCATAAATATGGATGCGGTTCCTCTGACGTTTGACCTGCTGTTCACTCGGACTGTCAACAGGAAATGCGAATCATTCGTCACGCTGAAAACAACCGGGCATGAAAAAACGCACTTCACCCGTGTTCTGAGCTGCACGGCATCGGGAGAAAAACTTCACCGATGGTGATTTTTAAACGCACAACGATGCCAAAAGATAAACTCCCGAGAGAAATTGTTATGAAATGAAGGAGGAAGACAGTGAACAATGACTTTCTTGGTAGGCTACTGTTTAGATACAGTAACAGACACTGTCTTTCGTTAAAGCCTGTGTAAAGTTCATTAGTTTCAGTGTAGACACCTGCGGCTTATAGATAGATAGATACTTATTTTCCTCACTGTATGTGTATGTATATATATATATATATATATATATATATATATATATATATATATATATATATATATATATATATATATATATATATATATATATACACACACTAAGGAAAATAAGTATTTGAACACCCTGCTATTTTGCAAGTTCTCCCACTTAGAAATCATGGAGGGGTCTGAACTATTTATTTGTATGATACAGCTGCAAATAAGTATTTGAACACCTGAGAAAGTCAATGTTAATATTTGGTACAGTAGCCTTTGTTTGCAATTACAGAGGTCAAACGTTTCCTGTAGTTTTTCACCAGGTTTGCACACACTGCAGGAGGGATTTTGGCCCACTCCTTCACACAGATCTTCTCTAGATCAGTCAGGTTTCTGGCCTGTCACTGAGAAACACAGAGTTTGAGCTCCCTCCAAAGATTCTCTATTGGGTTTAGGTCTGGAGACTGGCTAGGCCATGCCAGAACCTTGATATGCTTCTTACAGAGCCACTCCTTGGTTATCCTGGCTGTGTGCCTCAGGTCATTGTCATGTTGGAAGACCCAGCCTCGACCCATCTTCAATGATCTAACTGAGGGAAGGAGGTTGTTCCCCAAAATCTCGCAATACATGGCCCCAGTCATCCTCTCCTTAAAAAACAGCTCTTTGGTCTTGGCCATGTTAGTAGTTGGATTCTTACTGATTGTATGGGGTGGACAGGTGTCTTTATGCAGCTAACGACCTCAAACAGGTGCATCTAATTTAGGATAATAAATGAAGTGGAGGTGGACATTTTAAAGGCAGACTAACAGGTCTTTGAGGGTCAGAATTTTAGCTGATAGACAGGTGTTCAAATACTTATTTGCAGCTGTATCATACAAATACATAGTTTAAAAAAATCATATATTGTGATTTCTGGATTTATTTTTTTAGATTATGTCTCTCACAGTGGACATGCACCTACGATGACAATTTCAGACCCCTCCATGATTTCTATTTCTATATACACACGCACAAATATTGTTGTGCACACACACACACACACACACACATACACGTGTGTTTGTTTTTTATCGTTTTTTGTTTTCCCGAACACATTTACCTTTTTGTCCCCTTTCTCCCTTTATCTCTTAAACTAATACTTTTTTTTTTCTGTGCCTCATTTTTCTTTTTCTTTTCCTGCACTCTCTTCTTGCATATTAATTTTTCAATCTACTACCTTTCCTTTCCTCTATTAATCTTTTCCCCTTATATAGCTGTTTACTTCTCATTCTCACATTTTCATTCTTTTTGTTTATCTTATCTATTTATATTTATCTGTATCCTTTTTTTGGCTCCTCTTTTACTGGCTTCTATTAATCTTTCCAGTCTCCTGTTTTATTTATTTATCTTTTTTCCACCTTTGTTTGTCTTTTTTAACACAATTTCTAGTCTTAGCTTTGTTCCCTTAGAGTATTCTATTTTCTTATTAATTATAATGTACAGTGCAGGTCAAAAGTTTGCGAGCACCAAGTATTTTATTGTTTTTGAGACACATGCATGTTCCTTTTATATATTTAACGAACTAGTTAAAAGGCAAACACACACGATTTGGACAGTGAGTTACTAGAAAAATGTTCTGTGGATGAGTCCAAATGTGAAGTTTTTTTGCTCTAACAGAAGAACTTACTAGACAGAGAACAGAAGAGAATATGTTGGCAGACTGCCCCATCTTTATAGTTAGACATGGAAGTGGAAGCTTAATAGTTTGGGGTGGTTTTGGAGCAGGGAATGTTGGAGCATTATTCTGGGTAAAAGGAAAACGAATCCAACATAGTTACCATTCCATACTTCAACACCATTCAATTCTTTCTGTGGCTCATTGAAACCAAATTCACCGTACAACAAGACGATGACCCGAAGCCTACGTCTAAGCTCTTTAAGCGTTATATAGAAAGCAATTATCCTGAGTGTTATTTATCATGGAATGAGCTGTCCAGTCATCATACCTAAATCCTATTGAACTGCTTTGGGTCAGAATGTCAGAAAGAAATCTACAACGATTGAAGAACACATTTGGCAAGTTTTTACTAAAGGCATCACAACGTATTTCATCTGAATGTTTGTCACTGTCCAGATAACAAGAGTGTTTAGAGCTGTTGTTTATGCTAAGGTTGGGTTTTTCAATGAGAATAAACCGTAATATCTGTGCCTTTATATATTTGTTTGGTCAAAGTAAATCTTCATCGCGTTAAATGACCTGGTGTGTTGCAAATAAAAGGAAAGAGCATGTGTATCTCAAAAACCTTTAAAGTTTTTCCAAACTTTCGATAGGTTCTTAACATTATATCTTAAATGTTCTTGTGTGTTTTGTGCAGGGTGACTCAGGCGGTCCTCTGGTTTGTCTCTCCGAAGCTAATATTTGGTTCCAGTGTGGGATAGTGAGTTGGGGAGAAGGCTGTGCACGTCGCAACAAACCCGGTGTCTACACACGACTCACAAAGTTCCGTCAGTGGATACGTAAACACGCTGGAGTGTAGCAACATCAGCAGCTTCTGGATGCTTTGTGTATTATACATAAGTGTATAAGTGTAAAAGTATAAGGGTGTGTGTGTGTGTGTGTGTGTGTGTGTGTGTGTGTGTGTGTGGGTAAAGATCTCAAATATTTACCAAATGATCCTTATGGACGCTTCTATTTTTAATTTTATGTTGTTTTTTTTATAAATATATACATATATATATATATATATATATATATATATATATATATATATATATATATATATATATATATTGCTAAGCCTAAAGCTTGACCCAGCTCTAAAGTCTTGACTGTCAATTTTTTTTTATCATTATGAACTTATAAATATAAAACTTTAATAATTAAAAAATATATAATATATTAATGAATAGTGGACACCAATAGTTTTAAATAAAAAAAAAAACAATTGGAGGGATTCCAATCCAGACTCAAGACTGTTACATTTGAGCATTTATTTTTCTTCTTCTTCTTAAAAAAAAAAAAAAAAAAAAAAGCAGCATGTACATCCTGTCCAAGATCAGTTTGGAATTTATAAAAGTGTTTCTGAACTTCTTGTATTTATCATCACTGGGGACAAAACGCTTCTAGAAATTTCACCAGCTCTTCTGTGAAAACTGTTGCACTTTTTTTCTTTTTTTACTACTTTTAAACTGTGTGTTCTCAGGACTCTCAGCCAGTAGAATACAGGATTAGCCAAAAAATGGGTCATTTCACACATCCTTTTGCCCAAACACTCAAGGCCATGTTGGGTCATCTGGCTCTCTGCATGCTAACACCCTGACTAGCGAAGCCGGAGATGCTCTGAAAACAAAGTGAACTTGCGAATGAATCTGCTTCTCCTACTGCACAAGGATCGAGTACTTCATCAGACTGTTTCACACTCTTTCCCATCTTTTAAATTGATTGTTGAAACAACATTTTGGAACAATGTAATACAACTGTTCATATTTGCAGCTCCTTTCATGGTAATTGATGAACATTTCCATTTTAAGCTTTTATGATTAAATATATGCATTGCAGTTTTTTTTCTGTCTTTAAGTGTTATATAAAGTCCGTCTGTCCAATATAATCCAGTAGTTTTTTACCCAATGAATTTTACAAAACGTAGAAAATTCCAGAATCCCTCATTCAGTTATAGTACTCGCTGATGAGGCAATATATTCTCTCTCTCTCTCTCTTTCTCTCTCTCTCTCTCTCTATATATATATATATATATATATATATTTTTTTTTTTTTTTCTCCACAGTTTTATATTTATAGTGTAAGAAAGTGTAAAGGAATCCATAGTTTTTTTTTTTGTTCCCTAGATCCATTTTACATCACTACTACTAATAAAATATAATTATGATATTATGCATCCCATGTGGATTAACACTACCAGGTGTTCGCAATCTGCCTTTCATACAGTCTTATCACCTGAAGGCATATGAGACCATTATTTTATAAGTTATACTTACAGCAATGTTTAAATAAAAAGTATATGTAAGAGGTAAAACACTTGAGGGTGTACTGTTATAGGAAATTAGTCAATGTTGTGTCTGTATGTATGTATGTATGTATATATATATATATATATATATATATATATATATATATATATATATATATATATATATATAATTTTTTATTTATTTTTTTTATAAAAAAAATATTTTTTTCCATTAAAATTTTGTTAATTTGGCAAAAAAATGGTGGTAATGTACTAGCGTTGCCTTGCAGTAGGCACTACAGGTTTATGATGGAAATGCATAGCAATAACCCCATAATAACTTGAAAATATTGTAAGTCGAGATATGTAAGCCTAGACTACCAGGGGTCTTTGAGAATGGTGATCAGTATGGGGTGTATTGTTGGGTGTAAATTATTGTTATTAATTTAACAAAACAGTAATTTACAGTACAGCACCGTATAAACTTTACAGTAAATATGTATGTGGAAAAAGGCGCATGCCCAAGCAAGTGGAAGCTGGACCCTCTCTATTTCTGTATTGGGCTTTAAAACCCCAAAAACTGAAAAAAAAATTATGCTAACTAACACAGAGACAACTGAACTCTGAGGAGAGTAAGGCATTTCACAAGTTGAAAGCATCCTGGCAGCGTCCCAAGGTATGATTAAAATGCTGTTTAAAAATTCAAAGATTTTTACCTTTTTCGTTTGTTTTCAGTAATGTCATAGTAAGATTGAAAAATCACAAGTCGAACCACCGTAACACAAACTTTACTGTGATATGGTTACAGAAAATGAATTAACCCCTACTGTACAGAGCAGTCAAATATATGACGTTCAAACTAATGTGAGAAATGCCAGAGAGGGTGTCACCTAATATTCCAATTTTACACTTTCATTTCTTTCAGAAATGGGTAGCATATAAGGCTTTGGGTTATTGATTGGAAGGTTGGCAGTTCAAGCTCCAGCACATCAAGCTGCCCCTGTTGGGCTCCAGAGAAGGCCTTTAACCCTCTCTGCTCCAGGGTTAAAGTGAAAGGTTATATATAATATATATATATATATATATATATATATATATATATATATATATATATATATATATAGCTAAAGATGCCATGTTATAATAAGCTGGGATATGCAAAGAAAGAATTTGTGCTGTACTGTACATGTGACAAATAAAAGCATCTTACAGTGCATCCAGAAAGTATTCACAGCGCTTCACTTTTCACATTGTTGCAGCATTATTCCAAAATGGAATCTCAATATCTATATCCCATAATGACAACGTGAATATATATATATATATATATATATATATATATATATATATATATATATATATATATATATATATATATATATATATATATATACAGTAAGGAAAATAAGTATTTGAACACCCTGCTATTTTGCAAGTTCTCCAATTTAGAAATCATGGAGTGGTCTGAAATTGTAATCGTAGGTGCATGTCCACTGTGAGAGACATAATCTAAAAAAAAAAAAATATCCAGAAATCACAATGTATGATTTTTAAACTATTTATTTGTATGATACAGCTGCAAATAAGTATTTGAACACCTGTCTATCAGCTAGAATTCTGACCCTCAAAGACCTGTTAGTCTGCCTTTAAAATGTCCACCTCCACTACATTTATTATCCTAAATTAGATGCACCTGTTTGAGGTCGTTAGCTGCATAAAGACACCTGTCCACCCCATACAATCAGTAAGAATCCAACTAACAACATGGCCAAGACCAAAGAGCTGTCCAAAGACACTAGAGACAAAATTGTACACCTCCACAAGGCTGGAATGGGCTATGGGGAAATTGTCAAGCAGCTTGGTGAAAAAAGGTCCACTGTTGGAGCAATCATTAGAAAATGGAAGAAGCTAAACATGACTGTCAATCATACATATATATATATATATATATATATATATATATATATATATATATATATATATATATAATAAAATCACATGTACATAAGTATTCACAGCCTTGACACTCAACATTGAGCTCAGGTGCATCCTGTTTCCACTGATCAACCTTGAGATGTTTCTACAACTCCATTGCAGTCCATTTGTAGTAAATTCAGATGATTGAATATGATTTGGAACCTGTCTGTATAAAGTCCCACAGTTAACAGAGTATGTCAGAGCACAAAGCAAACCATTAAGTCCAAGGAATTAGACCTTATAAGACAGGAGTTGTTTCGAGGCACCGAAAAAAATCTCCAGCATTGAAGGTCCCAATGAGCACAGTAGCCTCCATCCTATGTAAATGGACTAAGTTCGGAACCACCAAGACTCTTTCTAGAGGGTATTAGGGCCTTAGTCAGGGGGTGAACAAGAACCAGAAGGTCTCTGTGGAGAGAGAAGAACATTTCAGAGGAACAACCATCTATGCAGCACTCCACAAATCAGATCTGTATGGTAGAGTGGCCAGACGGAAGCCACTCCTCAGTAAAAGGCACATGACAGCCCACCTGGAGTTCAAAAAGACTTGAGGCTGTAATTGGTGTCAAAGGTACTTCAACTATCAAGCAAAGGCTGTAAATACTCATGTACAGTACATGTGATTAATTAATTTTTTTTTTTTTTTTTTATCTTTAATAAAAAATCTTTTTATCCTTATTTGCAAAGATTTCAATGTATTAAAGCTCTGTGAATTCTTTCCAGATGCACTGTACACTACTTATGCTATAGCTAGCTTCACCTTAGTTCAGCTTTTAATTGGGTGGTTATTCAGGTCATTTTTGTAGCTGGTGAATGAAACATTTAAAATTTTTTGCCAATTTAAAACTCCAGTCTCAGCACACATGGCCAGTAGAATGCTTAAGCAAAACTGGTTCATTTCACTCATTTTTTTGTCCAAACACACTGGGTAAGGTTGGTTTATTTGCCTGTCTGCATGCTAACACCCTGACTAGCTAGGTGCTTTCTAAGCAAAGTGACCTTACAGATGAATCTACTTCTCCCACTGATACCTTGCAGTTTGACTGCAGTGTGAGTGATGCAGTTACAGACAAATAAATCAACCCATATCATGGTGACCAATCAGATATGTGAAATCTGAGAAATGTCAGACAGGGAGCGGCCTGATATTTTAAACCTGATTGACCACAGTCTCTCTCAGGAATAGAATTGTGACCTCCTACACTACTCCGAGGTTACTCTGATTCTTTTTGTGATTGGCAAAAAGCTTTGAGCCATATTAGCCCCGCCCACTTTTCATGTGCTAAACCAGTTTTGGCTAACCGAATTAAAAAGCAATTGGTTCCCAGGTGACCGATCCAAGACAACAAATGACATCATGCTCACTTTTTATTGTTACATTATATATATACTTACCGGCCACTTCATTAGTTACACCTTACTAGTACCGGGTTGGACCCCTTTTTGCCTTTAGAACTGCCTTAATCCTTCGTGGCATAGAGGCAACAAGGTACTGGAAACATTCCTCAGAGATTTTAGTCCATATTGACATGATAGCATCACACAGTTGCTGCAGATTTGTTGGCTGCACATCCATGATGCGAATCTCCCGTTCCACCACATCCCAAAGGTGCTCTATTGTATTGAGATCTGGTGACTGTGGAGGCCATTTGAGTACAGTGAAGTCATTGTCATCTTCAAGAAACCAGTCTGAGATGATTCGCGCTTTATGACATGGCGCGTTATCCTGCTGGAAGTAGCCATCAGAAGATGGGTACACTGTGGTCATAGAGGGGTGGACATGGTCTTCTGCTGCTGTAGCCCATCCGCCTCAAGGTTCTACGTGTTTGCGTTCAGAGATGCTCTTTGCACACCTCGGTTGTAACAAGTGGTTATTTGAGTTACTATTGCCTTTCTATCAGCTGGAACCAGACTGGCCATTCTCCTCTAACCTCTGGCATCAACAAGGCATTTGCACCCACATATTTGTCGCTTGCTGGATATTTTCCCTTTTCGGACCATTTTCTGTAAACCCTAGAGATGGTTGTGCGTGAAAATCCCAGTAGATTAGCAGTTTCTGAAATACTCAGACCAGCCCGTCTGGCACCAACAACCATGCCACGTTCAAAGTCACTTAAATCAACTTTCTTCCCCATTCTAACGTTCTAACTGCAGCAGATCATCTTGACCATGTCTACATGCCTAAATGCATTGAGTTGCTGCCATGTGATTGGCTGATTAGAATAATCAACCTAATAAAGTGGCCGATGAGTTCCATCCATTCCATCTTCCATGGTTTACTGTAATCTTATTAAATACTTGATTGATTTGACTTTATTCAAGAGATTTGTCTTTGCTAAAATGAATTATTTTATTTTTATTTTTTTTAATATGATCTCTTCAAGCCTGATATAATGTACATTTGCTCACTATTCTGGATTTTGTATCATTTTGTACAGTCATACACCCACAATACACTGAAATTGCAATTTGTCCATGTCAAAAAAATAAATAAATAAAAGCCATTTAAATATTACTGTTCTACAGATATTTCACTGAGATCTGTCTTGCTCATCTCTGGATAATGAAAATGTATTGAAATTAAATCAATACATTTTTTTTCCCCTGTTGAAACAATTCTCTCTAGAGAGTTGGATAATTAGCACATTTCTTGTATTTAGTAGTATGTGTTCTGTCTTGATCTCTAAAATGTGGAAGTTGAAAAAGATGAAACCTGATGCATGCCGTATGGACAAAAGTTTGTGGACACCTGATTATTAGATATGTATGGGCTCTTCTCATCCTGCATTTAGTCCCTATTTTCTGTTGTAATAACCTCCACTCTTCTGAGAAGCTGATCCAATAGACTTTATAGGGTGATTGTGTAGATTTGTGGTCAAGTCAGGTACCGATGTAGAGTGAGGAGGCCTGAGGTGCAGTGTTTCAGTTTCTCTTAGTATAAATGAAAGACAAGGTAATGCTCTCAGGTCCAAAGACATCCTATGCGATTGTGTTCCAACATTGTGGTAACAGTTTGAGAAGAAAAAAATCACATATGGCTGGAAAAATCAGGTGTTCAAATAGTTTTGGTTCTGTTTTAAAATCTCAGGACAACCAGCAAGTTTTACCTCATTAATCAGGTTTGTTTGTTTAGAATTGTCCAAGTTACTCAGACCAACGTCTAAACTGGTAGCTTATCGATTCCAGTATAATTATTGCTTCAGTAAACCTTTTTTTTTTTTTTTTTTTTTAATCAACAAGATGTACAAGATGGCAAATATTGTACATGCTAGTGAAGATGATTATTTATTTTGTTCAGCTCAGCCTGTGCTTGAGCATCTACTAGCTCATCAGACCATGCTGGATCTAAAGCAGTGGTAGATGACTTGCAGAAATATATATGCAAGCATCTCACTGTAGAAGAGTGTATATTTTATTGACGGTAACAAATGGCAAGCCAATATACACTCAAGACTTATTTAAGACTTGCTGCATAAAATCTCTGCTAGGGAAATAATTATCTGATGCAAATCTCTAGAATAACTTTGATGATTAACAAGAAAAAAATAAATGCATCATTCTTTTTCCTATTAAATGTACAAGCTCTGATCACTTGTACAGTGCTAAGCCAGTGTTTATTTATCACCATTTTCTTTTTCTTGCTCAGGGTTTGTTAAACTTTATTTCTAGCTTGCCAGCTCTCTCTGAGTTCTGTGGGTGTTGGCTTTTTGAACATATTGTCATTAATCAATGTCCTTGATTCAGACTGCTTTCAGAACATTAGCAACAATACTAGGGAGATTTTTAGACCTCAGACTGTTGTGCGAGTCAATAAACAAGAAATCTAACCCAAACCTGACTTCTCCGAGTTCTTCGAGTTTCCCTGAGCGAGAGCAAGTGACTTTTTCTACTTTCATACTCCTGACCTTATAATGTCACTTTTAAATCCATTAAGAAATGTTACATACTGCAGCTTTTAACTTTGAACCTGTGAGTCAGGGCATTGCATAAATCTTTATGTTTATGTTGATCTGAAGGCGACTAGAAAAAGGTTTAGTAATCACCGGTCAGCTTTTAATTACAATTATAATTAGTTGAATGTTCCAAATTAAAGAAAAGAAACAGGATCAATATCTATTAAATGTAACATGATGGTGGGACTGTACACTGTGGTTTTAAGCTTTGGTGAGTGACCCATCAACAACCCCACCCCACCCCACCACCACCAACGCCATCTTTCTTTTCCCTTTCTTTTCTTTTTTAATTGACCCTAGAGCTAAAGCAGCTATGTGACTATATGAACTGCAGCATGACAGTATGAATGTAATTTATTAGGCATTATTTATCAGACTTCAGTACTAGTAATTGTGGATTCATATACACTGTATGGCCAAAAGTTTGTTAACACATGGCTATCGCACAAATTTTTCTAAATGACAATTACAATTGTGGCATTTAGCAGACGCTGTTGTCCAGAGCGAAGTAAAGTGTTTTAAGTCTCTATTAATAGATAAATCCACACTGGTTTGCTAGATTACAACTTAAGATAAATCCGCCTACAACTCTGTTAAGATTTTTTTTTGTAATAAAGCAAACTTGGAAAGTGTTAGTTTAAGTATTTCAGGAAGAGGAAGGTCTTCACCCGTTGCTTGAAGATAGCCAGGGTCTCCGCTGCTTGGACATCTAGAGGAAGTTCATTGAACCACCTCGGTGCCAGAACAGAGAAGAGCCTTGAAGTATACTTACCTCTTATCTTGAGAGAATGTGGTACCAGTCGAGCAGTGCTAGAGGTCTCCATCTTTGGCCTTGTAGGCAAGCATCAGTGTTTTGAATCTGATATGTGCAGCTACTGGAAGCCAGTGGAGGGAGCACAACAGTGAGATGGTGTGGGAGAACTTGAGCATATTAAAGCATTTGAAGCATATGATTGTACAGAATATATTTGGAGCATTACAAACACCCATACTAGAAGACATAGTTTGTCAATAGTAAAGTGGTCCTGCACTGAGTCTTGAATTCATACCACAACTTTTGATTACATTTTACCCGATCTCACTGATGCTCTTGTTGCTAAATGAGCTCAAATAGCCACAATAATGCTTCAAAATCAAATAAAAAACCTTCCTAGGACTGTGGAGCATATTGTAACAATAAAGGGGGTACTAAATTTGAAAATTTAATTATAAGATTCACAGATTCTCATTGGGGCATCAGCATAAAAGTCTGGATTCAGCATAAAAGTCAACATTGTGATCTATTGATTTATAAAAGTGTGCATGCAAGTTGTTATTTGCATTGCTATGCATTGTTTGTAAAATATTTACATCAGGGGAAGAAACTATTTATTTATATATAACTATTAGTAGATGTGCTATACTTTTATTGTTTAGAAAGTGACCAATAATTTGTTACCAGTATTTTGTATGTAGATTGATTTCTCTTTGCTAAACTGTTTCTCACGCATATTCTCTCAGCACCACTGCTGCTACGTGAATATGACGTATCGCGACACTGCCGAGACCCGAGGCGTGTCCTGGGAGTCACATAGGATACAGATTAACATGGCAGAGGTAGAGCTGCATCTTCCTGGAGACAGAACACGAAAGAAACTGTGGGTTTATTTAATCTTTATTCTTTATTTCTTTTTTCTTCTACAAAAGCCTGTTAGTAAAAGGGTAATGGGTTAGAAGTCGGAAGGCACTTAAGTACATTTTGATTTGCTGTCTGTCTAAACCAAAGAAATAAAAGTGAACTCTTCTATATAGAATTGCATAGCATCATGTTTTTTTATTACATCGTATTGCATTGAATAACACTGTGTTGAATCAAATCGGAATCAGATCACACCGCATCGTAATGGGGGAATTGTATCACATCAGTATCTGCTTCATATGAATCTTTAACGTATTGTATTATTCGCTATGCGTCTAATTGCGAAGCCTCAGTTGGTTTTTCTTAGAGGTTGTCTATTTTTTTTCCATGTTTTTATCAAGCCTTAGTAAGTGGTCTGGTCAGGGTCTTAGGGGTTTAAATTACTGCTTAATTAGAAATATTGAACATCATGTACAAAAAACATATTTCTCTTTGAAAAAACCCTACATTTTATTCAACTTAAAGTTTAACTACAGTTAAAAATTCTAAAAAACAGTTTAATAAAATTACAATTTTGCTTTAGGTCACACCCACTTTATATTAAATCCGAATTCTGATTATGATGGATTTAGAGCCAGATACATTCAATGGCACTGAATTACACTCATAATGAATACATAATTGTATACTTCATTTTTCTTTTATTTTGTCTCTATTTTTGTACCTCTGGGCATGACTTTATAACATCCTATTCAATTATAAAGCTTCTTTGCAACACAGGAGGTCTGCAAGAATTTAGTAACCATAGAAGCAATGGTTTAGTCTTCTTGATGGATGAGCTGGTCTTCTCTAATGTTGCCCTACCGTCCACCTTTTATAAACACTTGCTTATTAGTGTAAAACATGGTTCCTGTAACTGCTGCCAGCATATAAATATTTATGTCATGGCTCCCCCTGTGTCGCTTGGGTATCGCTTTACTTGTAGATTTAAAGCATTCACTTGTAGATCTAATGTCAGTGTTTGCATTGCGAATTTGATCGTGTTGACCCACACAACACATGACATCATCTATCACTTATTATATACATTATATATATTATTATAAATGACACTATTACATATCCATCTGTGCTGTGTTTCAGGATTGCCTCGGTTTAATGTAGTTCGGAATGAAATATGAATCAAATGCAAGTGAGCTCTGGCATCGTTTTTCACTTTGCTAAACGCTGACTGTTGCTTGGTGTCAATCTCGGTCTCCACTGGAAAGCTCCAAGTTGTAGGATTAATTAGATCTAAGAGCATGAGCGAGAAGGGAGACGTTATTAAATAATGGCTGCGCTCCAGTCTGAAGACTTGGCTTCCAACTCCAGTGCACAGCAAAGCATGTAAACCAAAGCAATCCACGCAGGCATCAAGGATGCCACTTTTTATATGCCTGGAATCGGTTCAATTTGAGGTGTATAGCACTTTTAAGTGGAAACATCATCACCAAGCAACTTCATTTCAATCTGGATGTTGATTTACTTAATTTTTTCATTATATGTAGAAAAGGTTGTTCACCCCTGACCAGAAGTACCAAAATTTGCTGAGAAGAATTTTTCTTTGATTAATACCCCTATTAATGCCATGCAACTCGTCTACATACATTTTGGCAATTTAGCGAATGTATCTCTGAATGAATTCAAGCCAATTCAACCAATATTTTGGTATTTTAAAGGTAAAGATGCCTTTACTCGTCACATGTATATTACAGCACAGTGAAATTTTTTCTTTACATATCTTGGAGATGTTAGAAAGCTGGACTCAGGGTCAGCCATGATACACAGCTGGTTAAGGGCCCAAGAGCGGCAAATTCTTGATACTAGAGCTTGACCCCTGACCTTCCACTCAGTAACCCAGAGCCTTTTAGATAAATAATTTTACTTCACCTTTATTTTATAGGAATAATTTTCTTTAGAACTCATGTTTGGTTATGGTATATATATATATATAGTAAGGCGTTTTTATTCTATGCATTAAATTTCCATCACATACCTCAGAAATCTGTTGAATGTCCGATTCTGCATTTGTGTTGATCACCATAGTGCCAACTGTAACGTAACAGATTTACAACTATGCACTGTTTAAAATGTTATAATTTGTATAATAGCACATACTTGTATGATGGACAAAAGACAGAGAATAAAAGAGGCTGGTAAAGAACTGACCATTTATAGCCACTATAATGTAAGTAACAACTTGTCAGGTGGTTTTTATAACTTTAAACGTACAAGTAAATGGATTAATAGGCCCAGTATTCCCAGTATTTAGTATTCTGGGTATGTAGCTGGTGATGGAAGCTAGTGATGGAGGTAGCTGAGTGGTTATTAGACTTTGGATCAGAAGGTGAATTTATATCCCAAGCTCATCAAGCTGCAACTGCAGGGCTCTTGAGTGAGGCCCTTTATCCTCAGCTCAAATTGATAAATTAGATCTTTGTAAATCCTTCTAGATAAATGGTGTCTATCAAAATGCAATACATCTAAGTGATGACTAGTCAAAGTAAGCAACATTTTATTCTTTTTCCAGATGTATAGAGTCCAATCATTATTTTAGTGTATGTTTGATATATTTGAAGTTTGTAGGCCCAATGAGAGATGGTAAGGCTAAGCAACTAGCTAAATAAGAAGGTAGCTAGGTAAGTAGCTAGCTATTTGGAATAATTATTAGACACTTTATTTGTCAAATAAAATATAAAAAAGTTCAATACTTCTTTTTTTTCTTTCTATGATGAATATATGACATAGCCTGACATACAGTATTGACGTTTTACCAGTAATACCAGCTAATTTATTTAACATCTGCCAAAAAAAAGCCTCCAGTCCCAGCTGCTTTTTATTTGAAATGGTTTTATTTAAATATAAATATGTGTACAAAGTTACAAGCAACAATAGCTCATTTTAGCGAATAAAACCTTGATGCATAATCTTAAAAAAGAAAAGAAAAGGTGTCTAAAAAACGAACACAACCCCAAAACGATGAAGGACTCATACTTACAGTGAGAACGAAAAATGGACTAAACCACACGCTGTGTTAAAAACAAACTGAATAAACTCAAATTCAATATATATTTATATGCATTCATAATATAAATGTACTTTACAGTTGAGCAGCTTACACACTGTACATTAAGGCTTATATAAAGTATAAAAATAAAGACAAGCAATGTGTTTTTTCAGCACAGTTCACTTTGTGAATTTACTTTTCTTTTTTTCTCCCCCCTAATGGAAATCACTCAGGCCCGAAGAAAAAAAAATGGCAGTACGGAAACCCCGTCATCGGGATTACCACAATCCAATGGCATTAGGTGCAGTATAGCAATGTCTCACACAAGGAATGGACATGGAAAGAAACGCTCGATACGTTCACATAGACACGTCATCTGCATGCAACAGAGAAGAGGAGAGAGAGAAAGAGAGAGAGATAGAGAAAGAGATAGAGAAAGAGAGGGCTGAACCCCTCCCCCCAGATTTTTACACTGGTTTATCAGTAGCAGTTGTGTTCTACCTTTGTATTGTGTGTAAACATGGTGGAGATACTTTGATTGTGTCATTTTAGACAGAACATCTCTGCACTTTCTTTAGTAAAAATCACAGTCGCTAAACGTTTTTACTGCATCTCGATTTTGCAGTTTCGGATTGCCACTAGCTTCTCAATACACCCCGAGGCACCTTTCATTTGCACCCAAAAATCAGTAACATGCCATTTTGGGGTGCAAAACACGCCTCTTGTGTTTGGGTTGCATCCTACTTAGGGCTTTCTTTTGTTCTGCTAATCAGAGAAAAATGCAACTGAAGTGCATTTTTTTCTCTTCATTACATCTTTTCATTTCCAAGAAGTCCTTTCTTTATTTTCTTTTTCTTCTTGAGAAATACCCCAATAGATTTCATGAAAGAGCCGTCGTTTCCACCAGTTCATCTCAGCTTATTTGTGATTTCCTGTTGTAGTTCAGTCCTCATGTCAACGACACACAAAATGTGCTTACGATTCCTTCAGCATGCCAACACGAGACTTTTATTTTATTTTTTCCTTTTTTGATTTGATTGTGGTCAAGCGTAAGATCATTAGCTTCTCATTTACAAAAGTTAGTCCGTTTGATCTGTCTATGATTTCTAAGCGTCGTCGGGTGCCCGTCTCCATAACAAGTGAAATTACAAAAGGATGGCATTCATTCATAAGAAAGTTCTGCTAGTAGACGAAGCTAAACACAATTAAATTAGCTTGGACAATCCAGAGGTGACTCGTAAACAGGTGTTGTCCTTTCTCCGATAGCTCAAGAAGGACTAGCTGGATTTGACTCCCAAGGCGCAATTCAAACTGAAGGGGTAAAGAACACTTCGATCGAACTCTGCACCTTCCGCAGAATCTTGCACTCACACGTGAGTCTGCATGCGTTGCTGGGATGGGCGTCCATAGTCAGACTGCTGCGAGGACGCGTAGGAAAAGCGGGACGACCCGGACACCTTGCTGGCCTGGTCTGATTGCTCAAAAGTGTCCACTTTGTCAAAGGAGGTGGGTTTGACGTAGCTGGTGAAGGCACGGCTGTAGGTGTTGGGCAGGTACAGCGGGTCCTGGGGGTACATTGTTGGAGTTGTTTGCTGTTGTGGCTGCGGTTGCTGCTGTTGTTGCTGCTGCGGTTGTTGCTCATAGGTGGTGCGGGTGGCCGGAGTGGTGGCGTAGCGGTTGGAGAAGTCGTAGACACGTGGCTGAGTGCTGGTCTGGCTGTACAAAGGGCCTGGAGATGGAAGCTGGCATGGCGTGTACACGGGCCGCGAGGTTGGGATGAACTCAGAAAAGCCGGTGCGAGCGACATTGCGTTCATCATGACCCCGGACGTTGTAGTAGCCATTCGTGGGGTCCTGCATGGAGAGAAAAGAAGAATATGAACGTGAAGAACCATTCGGTAAGTAACCACAATCAACAATTCTTTACCGTAGTACATTATTCCTGAAAGACAGATTTCTATCCAAAATGTCCAACAGCACAACAAACTCTGGATTTAAACGAGAAAATAGAGGCTGCTGTTTATACATCTTTAATTTTAGCTCCAGATGCATAATTCTTGCATTAAATCATTTTACCAGAGGCAAAAAAAATGGAATTTCCAGCTGTTTGTGTCTATGTTTGGAATGACACTTTATATGGTGTGACACCCAATTACCAGAATTACAATTCCCACTTTGGTTATTTTCCAAAGCCAAAACATCAGCATTCTCAAATTTATCAGCATTTTCTGAGGCCATGCATTTCAGGCCATTTTCATCTTTCTTATTTTCTCATGATCACGACTTCATTGCCTTGCTATAACAAAAGTTGTTTTCTCATCATGACTTCATTTTCTCTTGATCTCAGCCTAAACATTGTTTCCTCGTAATTGTTACTTAATTTCTCCATGTATTCGGCAGAAGCGCATGCTCTCGAGGCAGCATCATGGATGATCGCATTTGCTTTTACCTTCAGGGACTCGCACAAACTGAAATAGCTTTATGTCTGTCTATGACTGACATCTTACTCATGAGTGTCCAACACTTGAGAAGGAGGCTGTCATTCACCTCAGGGTCGAGATTTTCTTGCAATACAATTACATTGTGAGAAAACGGGTTTTTACGTTGAGATCACGGAAAAAACCACTTGTTGTCACGAGAAAACAAAACAGAAAAAAAGATAATGCATGGCATCTAAGGACTTCTGTACCAATCAGAATTAAGAACAACACTGTACATTCATACTTTCTCTAATTCAGTGCTCGTGGAGGGATGGCTGAGAAAAACTGACCCCTTTTAGGGCCTGGGAGTTGGGGTTCCTTAATAAATGATTCATGTGGATAATAATCTTTAAAAATGTACATAAATGATTAAAAAAGGATTTGCCTGATCATTTCTTTCATTTTGATTAGCATATCTGCTGTGCTGGAATGATATCTGGTCAGCAGTGGGCCTGTACTGATCTTACCATTCACTGATGGATAGTCCAATTGTGTATAAGTCATGTACCTAGATATATATTTTAATAGAGTAGTGAAGATTTCAACAGCAATGATACCCAATCATATCACTGTTAACATCTGCGATTGCAGAACCCCACCGAGCGAGTATATTAGATTGTGAAAGATCTCTGAATAATAAAATATCATCTGGTTTCGCCTTCTACAGCTTCAGAAGTATTTTTCCCTTTTTTGTGAGGTGTCCTGTTTCTCAAGAAAAGTGTAAAATCTTGTATTGGACTGTGTATCATGCCAGAACTTTGCCATCTTCCATCGATGTGTAGGTGTTTTGTCTGAGTAGAGCAGTACTCACATCACTCAACATGACCGTGCAATACAAATTACAGTACATGAACCTTTTGTTTAAGTAACTTTTTGTTTTTTCAATCTGCACCAGACAGTTGCATCAAAGCAAAAATGTTACACTAATACATTTGTCACCTAAATAGTCAGGCATGTTACTAATAAAAGCATTTAGAAAAGCCTTACCTTAATATCTGATCTTTCATCATCTTCCTCCTCCAGCAGATCGCTGTGCTCGGTACGTGATGTCCCGGGAGACTCGCTGCTGTTGGGAGCCTGATAGAAATGAAACACGCACACATACGCAGGTTGGTTATACACTGCTACACACACACACACACACACACAAACACACACACACACACACCCTGCTGCAAGCCAGCTGAACTCTCATTAGGATGCTTATACTGTGAGTTTGCCCAAGCATAAAGTCTTCAAACAGTTAAAATGCTAAAAAACATATCATTTTTAAGTTTTGGGTAATATTTTTATGAGCTTGGAATATGTTGGAATATGCGGTACAGCCAGAAACTGGGGAACATTTTTGACATATATATATATATATATATATATATATATATATATATATATATATATATATATATATATATAAAACACGTTCTCTCAGCACTACTGTGCTACGTGAATATGATGCATCATAACTATATGGAGACCGAGGCGTGTCCTGAGAGTCACACAGAATATAGATTAACATGGCAGAGGTAGAACTGCATCTTAATAGCGACACAACAGGAAATGAACGCAAACTAGCTGGTAAATATTGAATTGCAATGCATCATATCGAATGGAAATCGGATCACACTGCATCACAATGGGGTGAATCGGATCGCATTGCATCAGTAACTGCCTTAATATGTATCTTTAATATATTGTACACATTGTTCACATCGCCCTCAGTTATGGAGATACACATCCCTATGTATATATGTGTGTGTGTGTGTGTATGTGCATGTGTGTGTGTGTATGTGTGTGTATGTTATGTACTAAT
Organism: Silurus meridionalis; assembly: GCF_014805685.1. Classification (NCBI taxonomy): domain Eukaryota; kingdom Metazoa; phylum Chordata; class Actinopteri; order Siluriformes; family Siluridae; genus Silurus; species Silurus meridionalis. The sequence goes on from NC_060895.1 coordinate 19,185,595, forward strand.
TGCAAAGCTATTAGAGATGCTCACCATCGGCTCCTTCACATCCTCTTCGTCATCATTCCCACGGGCTGCGTTGTGGTCACTGTGCACGATTTGCACACGGATGTCACTCTTGGATAACCGCGTCCCCTTTTTTCCTACAAGCAGATCAAAGACATTAATGATCAGTAAATTTTTTTTACAAACAATGATATTTAGATGAGTGATCCACACTTTTACTAATGTTCATTGGTGTCAGCTGTTAAAGCTTTAATACTAACATTACAGATACATTTGCCTGCTGGGTGACATTTTGAAACACTAATCACTATTGAATCTGCTTTAATACAAAACAACCCATCAGCTTTATTCATTTCTTTTTGACTGTATTAGCATCTGTTAAACGAACCCGACTCCTGACCTGTGACCTCACCTTTAGCAGCATGTCGGCAGCAGATGGACGCCAGGGTGATGACGCAAACGATGAAAACGCAGCCGCCCCCGACAGACGATCCGATGATGATCAGCAAAGGCAATGCCTCTGTAACAGAATAAGAAGTCAATCGTAAAAAACGCGTGCTGAGACATGTGTCCGCTGACTGACAGCCGGGTCAGCGCGTACAGGCAACGCTTTTTCACGGAACTGCAAAGTCAATTTATTTCACCAGCTCGCCTTTTTAAATCTTAATTGATTTTTACACACGGCCCCACTTCTCTAAAGCCAAATCAGCCTTGAGATGTTGAAAAAATGTTAAGAATGATTGCGTTTCATTACAGATGCGTACGCAAGACCTCGAGCGAGCCTTGCCTTTTCTTTTTTTTTTCTCTCTCTGGAGCATTCGGAGTGAACTGGCCGGTTACGCTTCAAAACGGTCTGTCTTACTGTCACTGCTCGTAGCCCTCTGCTTATAGAAACTCATCCGGCATGGCATTCCCAAGCCTGGAGAATTTTCTTTAATCTGAGTTGGAAGGGGGTTAACCAGGCCTGACACGTACCAAACCACCTGACGCTAATCTAATTAGAGATTGCAGGAGATATAGCGTCGCTCGCCAGATTTCTCCTGAGACACACTTCTTCTGCCTTGATGTAAATTGCAGGCGAGGACCTGGTTTCCACCGTCTCTCACCGCTGACTGCTTAGGCACTAGATGCTCAGCCTTATTTAAACAACCCCAGGCTCCCGGTGCAGGAGGAGCGATGAGCCGAGGCCCGGCCGAGCGGTATGCAGGGACACCCAGAGGCCCCCGAATCAAATTAATCCAGGCTCAAAATCTATATCTGTGTTATGGGGCAGATGTATTCATTAAGCACTCCATCTCCTGATTAAATGATATTGATTTGCCAGAGTATAATTAAGATAAGCGCACTACTAGAGGCCCTTTTTTCCCCCTTTTTTGTTTTTTTTATTGGATCTGTTGGTCTGGAGCTGACTCTGGAGAAGGGCCTGTCACGAATCAGGCCGGGATAAAAGGCAGAGAAAGGAGCATCATGCAGATGGACATAATAAATGAAACCATTGAATTATCCCAATACACTTTGTGTATCCATCTGATAACGAATTTTTGGCTCCTCTTTCAGTACTGTACTAAAGGTTGGAATAATATGGCAGCAGTGCCATGCGAATTTATATGAGGCCAAATCATTTACGCACACACACACACACACACACACACACACACACACACACACACGCTTTTTTCTTATTTTCCTTGGGAGGGTCTGTTTCAACACATCTAGCCTCTCTCTCTCTAGGACACTTTTATCTTCTTAGTATTTTTTTTCAATAAAAGCCACAAATAAAACAAAATGTGGTTGTGGAACATATTTAAATCGTTATTTCTCCCCCATTGTTTTTATTTTTTTTGTAAAACTTTACCTCCACTATCCTGTGCAATGATTTGCATAACTTGAAGTTCATCTTTTCTCAGATGTTTAAATGATTTTACTACAACATTTACATTTTATATTGATATCGATTTCTTTGAAATGACTTTAAATCAGTCCATCCATCCATCCATCCATCCATCCATCCATCCATCCATCCATCCATCCATCCACCCATACATCCATGCATCCATCCATCCATCCATCCATCCATCCATCCATCCATCATTTTGGTCATTCCCAATTTTATATAACATATATAGATTTCTGTCATTCTTTTCAATTTCTCATTTACCCAGAGATCAAACTAAATCCATTCTTGAGTATTAAACCATACATATTAAAATACGACTGCCTTCTTTTCTCTCATATCTTAGTTCCCATTCAGTTCCCTAAACTCTTTTTTTTTTTTTTTATCACAAAGCTGATCTTCAGTTGAAAAAAGAAAAGCCTTCATAACTCCTTATCTTTTCATCGAATGCTTGCGAGTCTGCTTTAATGCTATTAGGAGCATGTGTACATCACACTGATAATCTATCAGTATTAATGAATATGCATGAGTATGCAAATCATTTTTGAAACTAAAGCTTCATGTCCTTCTGTGGCCACGTCTGCACCCCCACTCCTCACACCAACCTGAATATTTTCTTCTGAAAGTCTTTTACTACAATGAAAAGTGAAAACCCTGATCAAAAACATACGGCTGTCAGGATATTACCACCTGTGCGTTCAGAGATTTTTTTCGTTTTCTTGTCATAGTCACCTTTCGCTTTTCTTACCCCTTTGTGAGCAGGCAAATCTGAGTTTTGTTTTAAAGGCTAAAAACTTTGCATCTTTTCATCATTTCACAGACCAGAAATAATTTACCAAAAAATGCTCTGTATTAAAGTACATGTCAAGTTTTTATTTTTTAATATGCAAACTGAAAAATAAACTATTTCAGTGGCATAGGAGCATTTCTTTTTCGCTTTTATAATTAATGCAAGGACTGATGAATATGCATGAGTATTCAAATTTTAAAAGGGCCCCATGCCCTCCTGCGTCCCCATCCGTATCCCTTCCTCCCACTATGATTAACAACCGCATTTAACAACCCAGTTTTCAGTGCCACCATGTCCTTTTCTCTTCAAGCCCAGGATCAAATTAAATCCAATCTCAAGTATTAAACCTTCTTCTTTTTCTTTTGTCTGCCAAAGCGGATCATCCTTCTCCATATCACTGTGTCCTCTACATCTGCCTCTTTCAAAACAACCACCTGCATGTCTTTCTTCACCACATCCATAAACCTCCTCCTTTGCTTTCCTCTTTTCCTCATGCTTGGTGGCTTCATCCGCAGCATTCTCCTACCAATGTACCCTATGTCCCTCCTGTGCACATGACTGAACTACCTGCACGGTCCCTCTAAAAACAAAAAAACACTTTTCTAATCCAATACTAAACACTATGCCAAAATATCACCACCTCTGTTTTCAGAATCTCTTTCTATTCCTTCTCTTGGTTGCCTTCCTGAGTTCTTTCATGGAACGTGAAATAAAGATCAAGAAAGTGAAATAAGCCTGCACAAATTTACTTAAGTGATTTAATAGTACTTTTGAAAATCTAGGAAACGACTACAAATGGTGGAGGACCATCCATGTATTCACTTTTATAATTAAAGCAAGGGTTTATAAATATGTATGAGTATGCTAATTTATAAGGGGGGAAAAGGGCCTCATGTCCTCATGCAGCCTGCAATACTAATATATAACTATTACTATTCCTCCATTTCTCTATTTAGCACAGGGGAAAAAGCGAAACCTTAAGTCGTAGGTTTTCTTGCTCACCTTGTTCTTTGAGCGTGACGAGCACCGTGCCCGTTCCGAAGCGGTTCCAAGCCGTGCAGTTGTACCTCAGCTGGAAATCTTGAGCCAGCGTCTCGGATAGGACGAGGGAGGACAGGACGCCGTGGTCGCTGTTCACCGTCTGCACTGAAAAACGGCCAGAGGATCCGGAGGACAAGCTTGTGTCCCCAAATGTCCACACCTTTAGGACAGATGGCAGATAAAAAGTCAAGACTTGCCCTTTGATATGTGAACATTAAAATCAAGGGAAATGAGTTAATTAGTTTGAGTAATGGCTTTTGCTACTTCTTCTTCTTGTTCTGCTTTGGGCTAAGCATTGAACGCTTATAGTCAGGAACCCACCCCTACCTTTGGTTTTTACCTCTGCAACCTTGTCCGTTTTGATAGAGAACAGTGTCATACAATGTCAAAAACCACACAAGATGGTCGGGTTTGAGTTTGTGAACAACTTGACATTTTGACGTGAGTGTGTGATGATTTACTTATTTATTAATATGTATGTTTAGAGCTCCTGTAGCAAAAAAAAGCTCACTTCAGAAAAGTATTTGCTGATCGAATACAAAATGTGTGAATTAGATTTTATGTATACATTTTTTTTGCCAAAAAGACAGGAAACTCTAACGCATGGGATTAAACAAGACTTCCAAAGTGAGTTCTCTCTCTCTCTCTCTCTCTCTCTCTCTCTCTCTTGCTCATTCTCACTTTTATTCTCTCGTCATAGCTCCAACTTAGCCTGTAATTTTCATTTCACCCTCGGTTTGATTCTTTTCGTTCTATTGTTCCTGTTCTTGCTGTGAATCTGTTTACACATCCACTGTTCTTCCTCTTTCTGCTTATTTTCTCTCTCTCTCTTTCTCTCTCTCTCTTTCTCTCTCAATCTCTCTCTCTCTCTCTCTCTCTCTCTCTCTCTCTCTCTCTCTCTCTCACCATCTCTATCTCTCTCCACCACATACTCTAATAATTCTGCAATGGCAGGAGGTGAACTACAGAAGTGACCTCCTCCTCTAGCAGTATTATACTGAGGTGTGCGAGCACGCGGTGTGTCTGTGTATGATTGCGTGTGTGTGGGTTTGTGTGTGTGAGTGTATTGCAAAAAAGCGAATCAGAAAGAGAGAGAAAGAACACAGAAGATTTTCTCTTTAGATCGTGCCGGGAGGTTGAATCTTGCCACGTGATATACACATGGGCACACACACCTCATGCTCGCATGTACAGGAAGAAAAGTGAAATCAACTGCCGCATGGAGGAAAAGCTTGTCAAAACTGTGTGAGTGTAAGATACCTAACAAGCACACAGTGTGCACAAATTCACCCACACACACACACACACACACACACACACACACACATATTTATACACACACTGAGAGGAGAACTTACTATTTTGTCAGGAGGAGGGCTGCTGCCCACCAGACACTCCAGCTTTCCTTTGGCGTGTTTGACAGCCTGCTGTGTAGCCTCAGCCGTGATGATGGGTGGACCTGCAGAGACGGAGAGAGAGAGATGGAATGAGAGAGAGAAACAGAGTGGGAGAGGCATTGAGCGAGTAGGTAAAAGTTTGTACAAGTGGGAGTGTGTGCAAACAGATAACCACAAAAGGACTTATATGAAATTACAAGCATCTCTAAATGAATGTGCTGTAAATGAAGTCTCTAGATAGCAAAAGTGGGCGTGTCTTTGTGTCGATGGGCGTGTCAGAAAAATGGGAAAACGTCATTTGAAAATCTCCCTGCAGTTCTAAAAGTATTAGCACACTTCATGAGATGCTGATCAGGCATAACATTATGATCACCTGCCTAATTTAGTGCTCTCCCCCTTTTGCTGCCAAAACAGTCCTGACCTGTCAAACATTAACATCATTAACTTCTTCATCAGTTTGAGCTACAGAAGCTCGTCTGTTGGATCGGACCACATGGTCCAGCCTTTGCTCCCCACGTGTATCAATGATCCTTGGCCGCCCACGACCCTTTTACCGGTTCACCACTGTTCCTTCCTTGGATCACTTTTAATAGATAGTGACCACTGCAGACAGGGAACAGCCCACAAGAGCTGCAGTTTTGGAGATGCTCTGACCCAGTTGTCTAGACATCACAATTTGGCCCTCGTCAAACTCACTCAAATCCTTACACTTGTCCATTTCTCATAATATTTCCCACCCATTAACAGGTGCCATGATGGAGATATTCAGTGTTATTCAATTCACCTCTCATAAAGTTATATTGTCCTAATGTTTTGCCTGATCAGTGTATAAGGACATTTCGAGCTGGAAATAGCAACCTGGTTTTTGTACTTCTGATAAGTAGTTGTGGTAGCCCACTGTTTAAAATGTTGGACTTCTGATTAAGAGATTGTGATTTCAAATCCCATCCCTGCCAAGCTGCCATTGCTGGGCCCCTGAGCAAGGCCCTTAATGCTCAACTGCTCAGTTGTGTAAATAAGATCATTAAGTTGCTCTGAATAAGGGTGTTTGCCAAATGCCATAAATGTAAATGCGAATGATAATTCATGTGGGCAATCTTCATACATGCCTTTTCAATGACTAGCCACAAGCCAATGCATCAACAGTAAATATGTGTTGGTTGGGGGAATTAACATAGCATGCAGAGAGGGGAAAAAAGTTGATGTTGATTTTTGTTGGTTCACAAAACTTATGAGTCATATGAGCTCAGAGCGCTAACGTATCGCTAACCTGTTATGTTATATAATAGGATTTCTTCGACAGTGTCTTTAAATAGAAACTATAAGCCACTTGTTTTCAGTTTACTGTGTGTGTGAGGGTGGGTTGTGAAAGGGGGCTGGAACAAGCCAATGTGCGTCTGAAGCAGATGTTAAATAATGAGTTTGAACGAGTTTACCCGACTGAAATAGCTAGCAGAGAAAAAAGGACTTTCTGACGTCTGCATTCCTTTGCGCTCTCGAAATAGCAGTAATGAGCGGTTTGATCTGATTGATGGACAGAGGATTACCATTCACAGTGAGCGTGACGTCCCTTTCGGCCACGCCGATCCTCGGTACGATGGCTTTGCAGGTGTACGTCCCGGAGTCTTCTTGAGTCACGGCCTTTAGATGCAAAGTGTTGCTGTTGCTGAGGACCTGAAATTAAAAAAGAGCCACCATTAGCACTGCTGTAAGGATAGGTTACACTCTACAAGCTGGTAAATTATATTTAAGCTTATATTTTAAATAATCAATTTCTTTGCGTGTGTGTCTGTCAACAATTCACATATCAGATGATCACTAAGCAATGAAGCAATGTAGAGCTGTTTTATATGGATGGGAAAGACACATCCAAGGCATATGGGCCACAATTATTTCACTTGGACTGGTGGGCTCAGAAGGAATGCCTCCTTAATGTGGACTGATGGGCACAGAGCCCAAATGTACAAGGTGGTATAAAAACAATTTCAAGACCAGTTCTTGTAAATAGAGCATTCCACACCTACTACATGGGGAGTGATGGCATAGAGACCCACCCACTTCATGTTAACAGACAGGCACAAAGGCCATGCAGCCACATCTCTCTCGGGAATATTTTTACTCCTCTAAATATGGGCCAAATCTACAGCTATAAATGTTAAAATACCTCTCGAGGCTATTGTCTAATATTGTTCTAATTATCTACATGCAAAAATTCCTCCATTTGGACAATTGTTGCCCGAACATTTTCATCCCAGCATCATTATTTCCGTCGGATGTGCACGATCCAATTCCGAAAACAAATAGCCTGCTGTTTATTTCAGTCAGCAGCATAGCCCTGCGAGGCAATCGTTGCCATCATCGTCTCCTCGCTCTGGAGTTGCTAATACCAATGGGAGAGCTGCGACTGGAGCTGTAATTTTGCCTGCCGCCGTCTTAATTACAGTCTAAAGCATGCCGGCCTCAGTCCTTAGAGCCAGCACACTTCTAATTAAACCTAGTTGCGTTTTTCCAGAGTGGGCTCGGCTGCTTGCGGGCGCCCTCTCTCACCAGGCATTCTGGCCTCCGGTGTGTGTGAGCATCTCTCACCATGGTACCTCATTAAACCCCATCAGTCGTTAGCCCCCTCCCCCCATCTCATCCCTGCCCAACCCCGCTGCACTCTGATTAATCCGTTTAGAACTCCCCTTGATTTTTCACTCGCAAGGCACTCATCGAATTAGCCAATTAATCCGGATCTAGTGGCGATGAACCAAACCCACCCGAGGATGAGATGATCCTACACTTGTACGGGACAGGCAGATGGAGGAGGTGTAGCACCAAAATTAGCCCAGCGCTAGGCTGTATCCTTCTTACCCCCACCCTGCCGCCTTTTTTTTTGCTTTTCTTCCTTGGTTGCTTTCTCTAGCTCTTTGCAAAATCTTATTAGCCAGCATAAGTGTTGTTCCCAGGAGATATTTGGCTGATGTGTGATGCACAGGCTCTACAGCAGGCTCAAAATACCAGAGCTGGCTGACGATCAGCGGTCTCTCGCCTTCTGAAGACGTCGCGCTCGCGTGCGAGGATAAGGCCCAAGATAGCAGCGATTTGCCACGCGCGCTCGTATGAAAATCATCACCCTATTCTGTAGGGGATCAGCTGTCATTAGGTTAGTGTTTTTTCCAAGACTTTGCATCACGAATCGATACAGACTGTCAGCACGACCCTGTTATTAGGCATCAAACAGATGTACGTTGTTTCAGCGCTAAACCTTTCTCCAACCTTTCTCATGCCATGAGGACAAAACTAGGATAAAATAAGCAATACAAGAAGGCAGCATTACCACGCTGGATCCTTGCTTGGTCCATGCCAGGGTGAGTGGAGGGTTGCCAGTCCAGGCGCAGGTGAATGCCGCATCCATGCCGTTGTCCACCGTCTGTGGCTTTGGCTCCGCTAACAACCTGGGACCGACTGCATAGAGACAAAGTCCCCATTAAAAACACACACACATACCCGCATTTAAAGCACAAAGCATGTGTCCCTGATGACAGCGTCTCCTGAGAACGCAGCTTTTCATGCAATCTGCTTGGATGCCTATGTGCAGCTAGTGAGGCCTGGCCATTATTAAAGCCAAAGTCTGTTCAATTCAAGCTTCATTGCACAGCCATGATACATCACTTGTGCCAACAGCTATGAAATTTGAATTTCAAATCGAGAGCAATCAAGAGGATAACTGGAGATGATCTCGACTTCAAGCAGCCAGGGACAGGAAATGGCCTTATAAAAGGAATATTCGATTCTGAAAATGACATTTGCACCAATTTTTCACATGTCACGAGGCATTTGCTGTGTGAGCACCTACACTGCACATCCACCAGGGTGCTGACGTTGGTGCTTCCTACAGAGTTGGACACCTCACACGACACAGGGTCAGTGAAATAGGAGTAGTCCACAGTCACCTCCAGACTGTCCACTTTGGCCTCTGGGATGGGGACGCCACCTTTAGACCACCTAGTGGAGCAGAGACAAATGGCATCTTAGAATTAAAAAAACTATTTCTGAATTCTAGGTCCCCTGAGGGTCAGCCACATCATTGTGACCTTCAGTGTTAAACAAGGCATATTATTAGTAATCCAAATCCTCTCTATGATTTTATTCCAGTCCTGCTCCAATATGACACTAATCTGGGATTATGCACCATGTTCTATTTTTTATTGTTATTACCTGTAGCCAGTGATCTCTGGACTGGCAGAGGCTGAGCAGATGAACAACACTTTAGCACCTTCCATTACAGTCTGTGGCTGGACGGACAGCGTGACAGACGGAGGATCTGCAACATAATGACTTCACGTTACATACGGTCTCTACTGCCGTGTTCCCGGTTTTTAAAATTGGACAGAACACTTACGTTGAACGTTGATGGTGATCGAAGTCTGCCGTCCGGCTGGAGCTGCTGGGTTTAGGACCCTGCAGGTGTAGGTCCGGCCCGAATCGCGGTCATCGGGCACTAGGGGTAACAGACTAACCGCTGTCTCTCTTTTCCCGTCCTCCATCAGCGCCTAAAGGAAAACCGATGAGATGATTGGTTAGTAAACGACTCGGCCAACTCAGTGCAGGTCTGTTTTACCGGAGGTGACGCATGGCCTGTGTAACAGTTGTGTGATTGTGGTATGAGTAAATCTAACACTCTTTTCAATCAAACCCCAACACCTCAATATTACATAATGTTGAATCATAGGCCGGGTGTATTTTCTGTACTACAGAGATGACTAAGCCTCTATAAAATTTACATCACTCTTTAAAATTGAAAGATCATTTATTGTCTCGTCCGTCTCTGCTTTACTGGCGTCCCTATGATCCTCTGCAGTGTTTTGCAGGGATAAGAGCAGGCTTTCCTTTGGCATGGCAGGTGAGCGTTCGTGTTTAATGATGCCATTTTGCTGCATGCACATTTTTCCTGGTGAGCCCTAGATCAGCTCTTCCTGCTCCTCATCATCTCTTAAATCTGCTTATTGCGCTTTGCCCGATCGATTCAGCTAAGTGGGGAGAGGAGCGCAAGTTTTGGCAGGGGGGTTTCTGGGTGCGGTGTTAAGTCGGTGCATTCTGGGAAATCAGAAGGAGGGGGTTTGCAGGAGGGGGGGTTGCATTATGGGAAGCTGAGGGGCAGCAAATCGATGCATGAGCCCACTCTCTGGCAGACACACACCTCCGGCTCACTTAGAGCATTTTTACACTAGATTGAATCGCAGAGCTGCTTGTCAACACCCTTTTGCTTCATCTCCACCCCCTTTTTTTTTTTTTTAGTAATCGCTTGTGTGTTTTACCTTCCTCACATCCTGCTTACTATTTTCATCCTTCCTTCGCTTTTTTGCCTCTTTTTTGCATTTTGTCCACCAGTCCCTCTTTGTCCCTCATGCTGTAGCAGTCTTAAACAAGCATCTTTGCCTTCTTTCACCTGCTATGTCTTCTGCTCTTGCATCTGTATTTTCGTGTCTATCTTTTTTCTTTATCTCTCCTTTTGTTTCTCCTCCACTTCCCTTCAGCTCCCGCCCTCTTAAGCGTGCAGTTTAGTGTCGTTTAACGTGGTCAGAGAGCATGACAAATGTGACACTTTCATGCCCGTTCACACTCCACTGAGTTCTCCATTGTGTTACGGCATTGTCGACGCCGAATTCTCTCTCCCTCTTTCTTGCGCCCCCCCCTTGCACTTTCTCCTTCTCTCTGCCGTATCGGACGCTTATGCCTGTCTGCGCTTCAACATGCTCTATTTATGCTGGAGTGCCAGAACATCGGAGGGTGTGTGTGAGACAGAAGGATATTTATAAAGAATAAAAGGGAAGAAATGCGACTAGGGGGAGAGAAGGGTACAAGAGGGAGTCCTGATGGAGCGAGGATTGAGTGAATGCAACCGAGTGACACCTAGAAGCAAAAAAAAAAAAAAGACTAACACCTCAATGACAGAAATGCATTAAGGCAGCTGGAAAGGAAGGAAAAAAAAAAGAAAAAGTTGATCTTAGGACTTTATGGCTGGGGGTGAGAAAAGCGGAATGGACAAAAAAAATGAGGAGGGAAAAAGAAAGTCGTGATTTTTTTTTTTTTTCGCTTACCTTCGAGTAGATTGCAGTGTGCATGACCTCTCCATCCCTGTACCAGGTGATCTCAGCTGCAGGCTTGGCTCCAGATGACCGGCATGTCAGGTTATGGGGAGCGTGAGCTTTCAGACGCACCACAGGCCCTCCCTCAACGACAGGGTCTGAAGGTGGCACTGAAGGAACACATCATAAAAACAAAATGAATTTACCAAGAGGGCCAAAAACCAACCTTGTTTGTCAATGTATACAGTATATAATCAAATAGTGTGTATGATAATGTACAGTTTTCCATTTATTTCAATTGCAGACAAGCAGCCAAACCATATTCGATACTTTTTTTTCGATAAAACCAGAAACAATTTCTTTGTGCAAATTCGTTTCAATAACACCTATGATAGCTACGATATCTTTGTGTGCTCATTGCTGGATTCTGTGTTATCGGTATTTGAAAGGCCAATATGCCAGACCTGTAATAACGTTAACATGATCACCAGCCGTTTGTGAAACCTGACACGTGTGTTAAACCTCTTTAATCTTTTTAAAAATGTGCACAGTCAATACGGACTCTTTGCAACAGATGCCTTTGTATCAAACATGAGATTTTATCTGCACCTATAAAAATGTCCACCAACCCTGCGTGTAGACTGCTTTGTGTTTTGATAGTGTTGTATCAGGTCTCACGCACTGAGGCCTTTTTCCCAGCAACGCAGCCGAAACATTCATCACCGGTGGCAGATATTTGACCTATATAGAGCAGGCCGGCTCGGTAAATGGGCCGCGAGATTGAGTTCGGTGAGGAGGAAGGATAAGTCTGTGTTTGTGCCCTTTTAACGGAGTCTTGCTTTTGTTATTGTGATTGTGTTTACGGACTCTCCTCTCGTGTAGCTCATCCTGCAGTCATTAGTTTGTTTATCTTGCCACGCAAAAAAAAAGGCATCCGTAGCAAAGCAACCAGAGCATGCCATCAAGCAATACACATTGTCCCTCATTCTAGTCTTTCAGCAAAGCCTATTTCTGGCTCTACATTCACAAACTGTCAAAGGTCTCTCACCGGCTCGCGGCTGAGTGCTAATGGGATCCGCGTGCTAGGTGATTTTAATTTTCACGCGGATTCCCCTGACTGCGCCCTCGCCGCTGACTCTTTTGACTGAGCTGGATTGCTTTGGTTTTATCCGGGGTGCATTGATTAGCGCACACGTGCGAGCACATGTGCTTGCGCCATTCCTTGGTATTAATTTCCTTCTCTTGTGACTGAGAACCTTGCCAAACCGTGTAACGCGCAAAGCCTGTTGTTGCGAAGGTGCTGGAGCTCTGCATTCCACCCCCTCGTTTTTTGTTTTTTTGGACGTTTAATTTTTTTTTCAGGCAATAAGCAGCATGAAAAATGAACGCCAGCAGTCTGAACTTTTACCAAGTGTGGCAAATCGAAGCGTACGGTAAAATAAACTTGTCCAATTAGGCCTGCGTCGTATCAAGCCTGTTTTCTCCGCAGTACCTACATGTACGTCACATCACAAGTTTGATTTCTCTAGCTAGTCATATTGCTGTTTGACTATTACAGTGTACAGATGGTTTAGGAAAAAGGGGGGTGTGGGGGGAATTTCCTCGAGGTGGCCGTGTTGATGTTCCGTTGTCACCCACCAGGTGTCAGCGCTGTTGCAGTGTTGCAATCCCAAGTGAGACCCCTCTACACACAACCGCTCGCCCACCCTAGCACTAAATGATCTCTGGTGAATATGTAGATCACTCACATCGCGTTAGCGTAAAAAAAAAAAGCGCCCTGCGGTTGACAAATTTTCAGAGTCGCAGTGAAAAGTGCTAACTGTGCACACTGCAGGACTTTTAACTGTGCACGCGAATCATCGGTGACTGCAGCAATCACATTATCTTAGCCTTTCACAGTGCTGATTACTGGTAGCAGAGGGAGAGAAAGATGGAGAGAGTGTGTGTTTGTGTATATGAGAGAGATTGAAGAAAAGAGATGGAGAGAGAGTGAGAGAGAGAGAGAGAGAGAGAGAGAGAGAGAGAGAGAGAGAGAGAGAGAGAGGGTTATTTTTCTTCTAAAGCAACATCCACTCAGTTTTGCTTGGTTTTGAAAAAATAAATAAATACTGCCAGGTCACGATTTAAAAATTGCAAATAAATTATGAAGCCATGACTTATAGGCTTGACGCGAGGAAGTGTTTATTCAGGAGAAACGCAAAGTTGCAGCGTTACATATTTCAGGCAGTATTTAAAAACGCTGCTAATGAAATTGGCTAGTATGAGGGGAGCTGTAATTCCTCCTAGAGTTAATAATCAGTTGCAGGAGAGGTATACTGCAGAGTATCTCTCTCTCTCTCTCTCTCTCTCTCTCTCTCTCTCTCTCTCTCTTTTTCTTTCTCTCACACACACACATACACACACACACACACACACACACGGTTCTTACCCAGGACAGTGAGTTTGGCTCGGTGCGAACGCAGTGCTGCTTGCGTGGCCTGGCATTCGTACACAGCATCGTCGGCGAGCTCTGCCGAATCGATCACCAAGCTGTGCTCCCCTGATAGTGGATCTCCCATCAGGGAGTAACGTGTCCAACCTGGCACAAAAAAACAACACACACAAACAACAATGTCAGAGATAAGGGACGGTCACGAAACACAAATGCACACACCGAGGAAACCAGTGCAGGGCTTGGGTTTCATCTCCACAGAGAGACTATCATCTCCACACACAGTCACTCCTTTAAATGTCAGCGCTTAGCAATTGATTCTACACCTCGCTGAGACCAGACAGCTGAGATGATTAGACAAATTAAACGCTTGTTTGTGCTGTGTGCAGTTTGTTTGCCTTTTCTGCTCTTCCGCTCAATAAAGGAGTACAGAAAGGAGCCAGTGGCATGATCCGCTCGGTGTAAATAATAATAATAATCTTTATTTTATATAGTGCCTTTTAATGTTACATCTCAAAGCACTTTCCAAGCATAAAAGTAGGATTTAAAAATAAAATACAAATATATATATATCACCTGAAATCTATACAGATAAAGTAAGTTTTAAGAGTATTTTTTAAAAACACTTAAATATTCAGCCTGTCTAATCTCAACAGGGAGAGAATTCCACAGTTTTGGTGCATGGGAGGAAAAAGCCGGATCATCAATAAAACATAAACAGGTAGGCGGAACAACTAAAAGACCAGAAACACAGGAGCGAGATGACACCTTGGAGTGTAAACAGGTAAAATTTGAGACAAGTAATGAGGTGCTATACCATGTTGTGTCTTCTAGGTTCTATCTGACAGGGAGCCAATGCAATGACTCCAAACCTGGAGAAATATGCTCACCAAACCTGGTGTTTGACATCCTTGACAATTGTATAGGATGTCTTTGGATACAGTAGCAGTAAATTGTCCCTTCACATGACCCAAACCTGTTCCAGAATGCTAATGCTCCTGTGCACAAAGACAGCACCATGAAGATATAATCTACATGGGTTGGAGTGGAAGATCTTGATCGGTCTGCTGTAGAGCTCAACCCTATAAAACTCCTTTAGGATGATTTGGAATGCTGACTGCACCTAAGTCCCTGAATTACAAATCGTATGTTCAGACTTGTTCAGTACTTTTGTCCATATATAGTGTATCGGCCCATTTTTATAAGAAAATAAGCAACAGACGGATGGTGTGATGAAGTGTGACATAAAGCACAACACTGATTATTTTCATAAATTCACACCCTGAAGTTTTAGAGCAGGTTCAAATACATATATTGATTAACTTTTTATTCATTTATGGTTACACATAATGTTCAGGAATATCGGTACGGCAACTTAGCTCTTTTTATCACTTATATTAGTCTTACCAGGCACCAAAAAAAATTAAATAATAATAAAAAATGCTGCTTGTCATGTTAAATCAATAAATAAATAACAGAAATCACAAAAGTCTCAATCCTTGGTCCATGGTGGTGAAGTTAGTTACAAAGCACCGGAGATACTGGAGACTCCTTTGAAAATATAATAAAATAAATCTCTCCTTAGAGAAACCTTTTTTTTCCCCTTTTGCGATTACATGGCTCTGATTATATGGAGCATCCAGCCCACAAGTGTGAAAACTGTTACTCGGGGAATAATAACATATTAATATGAACTTATGATTCGATTCAAAGACGGTGCTAGTGTCAGAGCCGTGCTGTTATAGAAGACTGCTTCGGACTAATCAGAATTGAGAATTCAATTACACTGTAGCACAGAATTTCAGAATGACTTATTATGGAATGCCGCCGACCCAATTTATACTCAATATCCCTTTTAGTAATGGCTGTTATAAGGCTCTTACCGGGTAAATCTCGTTCTCCACCGAGCGCCAGGCCATCCTTGGTCCACTGCACCATGCCTCGATATCCCACGATGACGCACGGAAGTGTCACCGATTGACCAGCCACCACTACCTGATCCTGGGGCTGCTGGGAAAAGTAGGCTGCTTCAGTCACTGTTGGAGAAACAGGTACAATTATTAGATAGCTAGATATTACATTACATTACAATCTTGTTAAGAAGCTGGGGTCAGAGTGCAGAGTCAGCCATGATACAGCACCCCTGGAGCAGAGAGGGTTAAGGGGCCTTGTTTAAGGGCCCAACAGTGGCAGCTTGGCAATACTGGTGCTTGAACCTTTGACCTTCTGAACAGTAACCCAGAGCGCTAACCATTGAACCACCCTTATTACCATTGAACCATTGACCACCATTGAACCACCCTTACTGCCCTTATTAACTGAAAAAGTTAGAGATGACATAAGGCACCCAATTAAGGCAAAAAAGTCTATTTTAATGTACAGTGTCGCCTCTAGTATATGTCCTGTTTAAACTCATTTAAATTTAAATTTTTGTTTTAATCCACTTGCACAAAAGGTTCAGTAGCTTCATAATGCTCTAGCCCTGTTTTTTTTTTTTTTTAGCCCTTTCTCTTGTCCTGCCTGCTTCACTGATTTTGTCTTTCAGATGAGCTTGCTTGGCGATGGGTGCATCATGGGAAAGCTATGCCGATACTCCAGCTTCAGCATGATGGACTATCTGTCATGCTACTTGCACCGGCACTTTGAGGTCAGTGATTTTACAGGAGGAGAGGGACAAGCAGGCACAGAGCGCGTTACCATGTTAGAGCGGAATCAGCAAAAAACCCACACCGGCCCATCTGTATTCTCAGTCCTCTGTCGCCAGTACTGTGCTAGTATTAGCATCAGTGAAGCGCATCAGCCGAAAGACTACCATTACTCAAGGTCCGCACTACAGGCGGAAGTTGCCTTTTTACACCCAGCGAGCATCAGTTTGCCTTGTGGAAACGACTGCCTGGAGGACATAAGTGAAGCCGCAAAAGCCTGCCGTATATCATTGCGAAAAAATCACGATCTACAGGGGGCTATGTGGTTGATGCTAGCACAGCCAACGTTGCATCATTCTTTTCTGGCTCAGGCTGAGACACATTTCGGTTTCCCGTGCTGAGGACTGTGGAGGCTGGGTGTCAGCTGTTCATGACTTATTTAACTCTTTCCTCTGCCCATATGGCGGACTGATGGCGAGAGTGATGCCCTGCTGAGCAGTGGAATCTGTCACCCTGTCCGGAGCTTCGTTTGTAGGTGGGGGCGGTGCACCTTTTGTGCAAACGGATGTTAAACAATCAAAGCAGTGTTTGGTATCCCATGAGGGCTATCAGTTGTGTACAAAAAAATGGAGAGAGAGAGAGAGAGAGAGAGAGAGAGAGAGAGAGAGAGAGCGAAAGTATAGCAAAGGAAAGAAAGAGAATGGGAGGGAGTTGCACCTGCTTTCAGTGCCGCCTGTGATTCGCTCAGTTTCCATCAGCCTTTTGTATAGTCTACTCTCAAATTATAGATTTTCCCAATCCACCCGAAATCACATTATAATACATTTTCTAAACTAATTCTTATTTGCACTGAAGCGGTACTGCTTTACACTAGGATGCTAAAAGGGTTTCTTTCCTCTGAGGGGAAAAAAACACTCTATTGAATCCTGTAGCACAGGGTTTCCCTTTCTGAAATGTTCCCAAGTAGACATTTTGGAAAGCTTAGACCCATTAACCATCTGAAGAATCCTTCATGCCCAAAGGTAAACTCAACATATTGTCATTAGCTAATTTGGACTTAGAAAAGTAGTTCAGCAGACCCAATTAAATGCTTTTAAAAATGATGATAAATCGGTCAAATAAATAAATAAAGGATCTGACTGTACTCTAAACACAAACCATCTCAGCTTTTGTAGTAAATCCCTCTATGCAATTTATCCGATCACATTATTTATTTTATATGGTTTAGCTCAAGGCTAAACCATCATCAGACCCGAACCTAGCTAAAAGAGACACTTTAGGTCAGAAAGAGGAGAGGAGGTATTGGGGGTATTGGTGGGGGTATTGGTACTCTTAAAAGAAACAGCCTCCCCCCTGTTTTGTTATTCCTCTCCCTCCCTCGCTTTTTTACTGTTGTTAAATAGTAGACTGGAGGATAAAACCAAGCCCATTCACTCTCTCCCCTAAGCCCACTCAAACCCCTAGCTCTAGGGCTAGGGTGTTTAAACAGAGGGGATGAGGGGAGCAAAAAGGGGGTGAAATCAGGGCAACATACGGCGTCCAGAGCCGAGCCATTGTCCTCCTGTCCCTTGCTTTTAATAGGCCTCTTCATTTCCAATCAATCCTGCTAAATGCAAGTTTAATAGCTTTTCAATAGCGGCTTCCCCGCCCCTCTAGGGAGAACGGGATTTTCTCCCCATTCTCTCTCTATCTCGTTTTTTTTTTTCTTCTTCTTCACTCGCTCTCTTTCACTCAATCATTCCTGTGGCTTCTTTTTCTCGCCGGTGAATAGGGGCTTCCGAGCCTAGCTGACAGTGTTTGGGCCGCACTCAATTATCTACTCCATCGAAGGACGCTGCAAAGAACCCCCCCTCACTTCTACCACT
Source organism: Silurus meridionalis (assembly GCF_014805685.1). NCBI lineage: Eukaryota > Metazoa > Chordata > Actinopteri > Siluriformes > Siluridae > Silurus > Silurus meridionalis. Next base: position 19,203,726 of record NC_060895.1, read on the forward strand.
GCCACCATTGCACACATACCACTATACCTCCATCTCTGTCTCTCTTTCTCTTTGTCATTCTGTTCTCTCAGTCACACATTGTCCATCTCTTTTGCTTTCTTTGTATCTCTTTCTGACACAGGCGATGGCACATCTCTCTCTCTCTCTCTCTCTCTCTCTTGCTGGTTCGATCTGGTGCACTTTTTTCAGGAGGCCTTCTTGAGCTTCTGAGATCATGTGAGTAAGAGAAAGTGTGAGAGAGAAAAAGATTGAGAGAGTGAAAGAAAGTAAGCCATCTGAGGGTAAGTAAAAGTGTGTGTATATATGTGTGTGCTAAACTGAATATTTGAAGATTACCAGTTGGTGCTTCCATGCAGAATGAAACCAGCCATGCTCATGCATTTTTGAAGGGTTCTTTCAAAAATGAATGGAAAAAAAAACACATTGTTTCCCCTCCTGTCCCACCTAGCCGTTCGCTTAACTTTTTTTTTTTTGTCTTCACGGTATTGAGTCTTTTCGTGGACTCTCTAATTGTACTGTGCTTTTGGAATTCTGTGCGTTGAACCCCAGCGCTGTATAAGCATCGATTGCAATTTAAAGTACGCTGCTCCATCTAAACATTTACAGCTTGTGATAATTCATCACAGCGGCCCAGGCTTTGAGCGGAATTCTTACATCGACTTGCTTCCTTCCGAGTAATCACCAGATCCCATTAATAAGTACGCACACATATTATCTCTCACGCTGAGCTCTCCAACATGCTCGCCGCGTCTCATCTGAACCGGGATGTTGCGCGTGCCAAGCTCGAAATATAAACTCAAAACACAGGCATGTCATCTGATCCGCCGTGACAGCAGTCCAAAAATGTAAATCCTGTAATATGCGCATACATCACAACACGAATAAGCTCGCACCGTAGGAGTGATTCACCGCAATCCAAATCTGTTTTCTGGAAAGAGCCCGACAACACATCACTGCTGGTTAATGACTCATTTCAAATTGGAATAATTCCTCTTTGCTGAATTACCCAATTCTTAGACGCTGGTTTAGCAGCTTAATTACACGAGAGCGCTCCTGACGGTGAAGAGCGCGATGAAAGAGCGATAGAAGGGACCAGGTTAGAGAGGCACCGTGCGACATTTTTGAGGCTAACAATCTCAAGAAAAATTTGAAGATCACACACACATACGAGGAGAAATCACACGCCTTAGCTTTTTGTGTGTGTGTGAATAATATATTCATACAAATACTACCAGGTATTACTATTAGTTACAAACACTATTGGAATGGTCTTAACAGCTTCCTAAAACACTTTCATAGCCTTTTTTTAAATATAGCGGCTAGTTACAACAAAGTTTACCTTTTTACTTAGCAATTAGCTAAACCAGTAGTTACCCAGCTATTTAGTAGGCAGCTAAAACAGTGTCAAACTTTTATTCTACCTAGAAGTTACCAAACAACAGTCTTACTTTTATATAGATATATAATTTAGCTGATATATGCTGATATTAGCTGATATATGGTATCTATAAAAACGATTGTAAGAGGTAACCATATCTTAGCACCTTTTGCTTAGCAGTTAGCTTAACCATATAATTGCTTTGTAGTTACCCAGACCGAATATTTAGCAGTTAGCTCAATTTTATTCATATTTTTATCTTCCTTTTTTAAATATCACTTCTTCCCTGAGTGCTAAAACTTTTCTACCACCAGTGCTACCAATGTAGAACATTCTAAGGCTGTCAAAAGAGGACATTTCAAAAGGACAGAATGTAGACATTGTATGAGATTGTCTCATGTTTGTGTGTGTGTGTGTGTGTGTGTGTGTGTGTGTGTCTGTGTCTTTCCCCTCCCCTAGTAACAAGGTCAAACACACTTGGCCTGTCAGACTTTAATCCGGATTTTTCAGAAAGGGAGATCATTTCACAGGCCTGGATGGCAGCAGGGTAGCGCATGCTTGTGTGTTTGTGTGTGTGCGTGTGTGTGTGTGTTTGCATGCGGTAGGGGGTTGTTTCATGTCGTAAATAGGGCAGGCGTGCTGTGGGGATTGCAGGGTGCATTTACCAGCTACTTTGAGTTGTGACTTTGCTTTTTTAGTCACACATGGGCTGAGGCTAAGTGCAGCAGTGGATGAGAGCATGCCATATTAAACAGCTTAGTTTTCTTCCTCCCCAGTTTCTGTGCTGTTTTTAGAGTCCGGAGTCCATCTGAAGACTTTGCTCAGAGCAAAACGGATGGACAGATGTTAGCACTGATCCCTCTCTGGCTACTATCACCAGAGACTGCACTGAAAGAGAGGCTTCATCGTGTGTGTGCGTGTGTGTGTGTGTGTGTGTGTGTGTGTGTGTGTGTGTGTGTGTGTGTGTGTGTGTGTGTGTGTGGTAATGTAAACTGTTGGCTGGTACTTGCTTCTTTCAGTCTGCTATAAATCAGAATATTCATCTCAGGTCTGACCTTATTCGGTCATGCCCTGTGTTTATTGTGTAAGTGATGATGTTAAATAGCAGAAATGTTCTTCGTCATTGCACGTCTCCAGGACGTGTGCTCACAACCAGCCATGAGCTGCTTTAAACATGCCACCTGTTTCAAAACTAAAGCTCAATCTACTTGACTCAGGTCATATATACAACTTTACTGAAAAAAATATTCTAAAGCCTTTAACTATCACAAAATCCACAGAATTCAGTATATATATTTATATATGCTATAAGGGTCAGGTGTCCCAGATTTATATATACAGTAATCCCCCCGCTTTACCGAAGTTCGAATCTCGCGCTCCAGGTTTAACGCTGAATTGCATTTGCCACATAATTCATTTGTTTGGCTGATTTTCCAGGTCTCTCACGGATAGCACGATAGAGCGAAAAACTTAGAGGGTATTGTTTTTATGGAGTTTTATGTTGTTATTTATTAATACAAATATAATTACTGTATTCTTGCAAATGTTTTCTGTGTGTTTAAAGTGTGTGGGATGATGATGCAATAAAAAAAAAAAAAAAAGATTTTTAGGCTGGCGTCCGTTTATCTCGGTTTTGGATTTAGAATTAGAACACTGACTGCACCCAGGCCTTCTCACCTCACCTACATCAGTACCTGACTTTACTATCACACTTGTGGCTGATGAACACAATGTCCACAAGCACACTCCAAAGTGTGGACATCTTCCCAGAGGACGGAAGGGAATTATAAGGGTAAATTGGGATTAAATCAGGGATGCGATGCCCAAAAAGCACAGAAACAATAAACAGACAGTTTATGAACTAACCTGTCGCATCATGCACCACAAAAAAAGAGGAAGGGGCAAATAGCACATAAACAATTTTATTTTTCCATCTATATAATGTGTTATATACTACTTCTATATTAGAGGATGTTAAAAAATAATGTATAGCTGCTGTGAAATGTAAGTGGTAGGAACTTACTTGTTTTAAAAGTTACATAATATATATAAATATATAACTATAATTGGTTAAAACCTAATTAGAATGAATGACTATATTAACAAAATTTGGTGTTATAACAATGAAACATACTTTTATACTCTTATGTATCAGAGGTGATTTATTGTGCCTTATTTAATACAGTAGAAGGTTTGTAACTATTATATGTCATCCATTAACCAAGCTGGACCTGTTATTGATGTAGAAGCACAGCGTAAAAAAGATGACATGAGAGTCAAAGTTCTGGCCCATTAAAATGTCACTGGTGACTAGTGCCTTGTTTAAATACCTCAGAATTCATTCCCTGCTTCTTTGGCTTTTACAGATTTAAAAAAAAAATACTTAAAGCAGCAACTCGACACACACACATATATACTGTAGACACACACATGGCCACCCTGAGTGCTATGAGATCTAATGGTGTGGTTAGCCAGAGAGGCTGACCCAACCTTATATCCATTACGCTTAGCCACCATGCTCTCAAGAGAACACCCTGATGCTGCCCACTGCTCGTGCTGATAATTCAACAATGTGCTAAAAAAGCAGCAGGCGCTGCCCTGCAGACCCTCGCTTTCAGCTGACCCTCTCCCTCTTTCCGCCCCTGGTCTGTGGACAGATAGCTAGAGAGTGAGATGGATGGATGCGCATAGGGGCACGAGAGGGAAAAAAATAGCTTGCTGGAAAATAAGCAGGCTGTGCTGCCTAAAAGCGATGAATTGTGTCTGCTTTAGATAAGACTGCAAAAGCCGAGCCAGAGAGAGAGCGAGCTCAATTTCGCACTGGGGAATTATTATCCTTTTGTTTCACCGTGGAAGGCCCTTTTGTCTCAGTCTCATTGTGGTAGCATGTGTGTGTGTGTGTGTGTGTGTGTGTGTGTGTGTGTGTGTGTGCGTGTGGGCGGCCGGGTGGAGTGTGTGTTAAGCTGCGATATAAAAAAGCATTTGTTAGGGTCTTTGGTGAAGAGTGCGCTGGATCTCATAAGCGCACAGTCTTGTGTTTTCTTCAGTCGTCTAAACAAGCCACCTGTGTCTACTCGTGCCCTCTCCCAACCTGGCACAACGTCATCGCTATCTTTTTCCTCCTCTGCTTTCTGTCCTCATCTCTCGCTTATTATCTCCCATTGCCTTTCTCATGCTCTCCTATTCTTTTTTTTTTCTTTCTTTTTTTATGTCTAAATTGCAGTCTAACAGCTTTTTCAGGACTGGAAGCACTGGAGTTTATTCCTTCTAGCCACTTTTCACACTCTTCTTTGTTGGTTTCCTGGCACCTACCAGACTTTTTACAATACTTCAATTTCTTCAATCCTTCCATCCTTCCATCCATCCATCCATCCACTCATCTGCACCCCTCTCTCTCCATTTGTTGAAGCTACAACCCACTGTGGTGTACTTCCACGTTCAGTTTTCTTCCACTAAATATCACCCCGGGGCTCCTTTCCCGACTTATCTACAGTGTGACTGATTTGCCTTCTCCATGCGTTTACTTACACTCCCCTTCTTTTTTTTCATCCCTCCCCTCTTTCATTCTTTCTGACTCCCATCCCAGTTTGTCTATCTATGGCCTTGGAAATTACAGGGGACAAACTAGGACTGTCAGTCTGAGAAGAAGGACATGGATAGAAAGAGAGAAAGAAGGGGGAACAAAGAAGGAGGGCAGGAAGGGATCACATGGACTAACGGACATGTGGACACGCCCACGTCAACGCCGGAGGTTTAAAGGCGTAGGACGAGAGCCCCTGACAGATTGAGGACTCGAACGACACTTTGATGGAGCTCTAATCACCATTCCTCAGCAGGATTGTCACCCTTGTGTTTGTCCCCCTCTCTATGTCTGGCTCGCTCGCTCACTCTCGTCCCTGTCGCAACACTGTTCCAATTATGTCGTCACACCGTCAGTCACACCGAATGCATCATCAGGCTACATCATCTACCCTTCTGCACTTCTTCGCACCAGACTTAGAGGACACCAGAGCGAGCAAGTAAACAGGCTTAGAAGATGGAGCAGTCATGTTAGTGCGTATGTCCTCCTGAAACACACCATCAGCATTTTACCCAGTGATATTACTTTGTCTCTTCTTCCCTCCACTTTTTGAACAAAGAGGTGAAGAAGATGGAAAAAAAAGATGAAGAAACAAATATGTGTGTGTGTATATATATATATATATATATATATACATATATATATATATATATATATATATATATATATATATATATATATATATATATATATATATAAATAAAACAGGCTAACAGGCTGAAGGAGAAGTGGAAGTGGGGGGTGGAAAAAGATTGTCTGTACACATCAGCGTGCTGTCTTGACATGATGCTGATTGAGCCCATCTTGTCATTTCGTGCCCCCTGGTGCTATCTGGACAAGCTCGCTGAAGCTCACGCTCTCTCTATTTCTCTGTCTTGCTGCTTTGGCGAGAGTCTCTCAGTATGATTTACAGCGCTTTTAGATCATTAACTCCGCGCGCTGTTTGCATAAACGCGTCTACCCTATGATCCGAAACCCAGAGCAGCGTCTACTTTCGACGCCAGGCGGATGCTGCGCGCTGTGGAGTGAAGCAAACAAATGAATAAAGGAAATGGAGGACAATAAAGAAATAAACGAATAAGCGCATGTCTTTCTGCCCGCACCCCAAACCGTTCCTCGGGTGGAGACATCGGGGTAAACAACGGCCGAGGGAAAAAAACAACAAAAGCAAGATAAACAAGACGATCCGATTAAAAATCCATAAAGACAATAGAAAGAGAACGTAATAACAGAGCCCTGTGCTACTCCCCGAGTCGATTTTGAGTCTTCTTACAGGCAGAGTGAGTAAAAACGATATAATATGCAGCTTACACAGAGTGGCTGGCATGTCAGGCTTAATGCCCTGAGGTGTCAATTAATTTAGTCTTGGGGTTTGTGGCCTCCGCTGCCTAATTGAGTCCAGTAGAGGCCCCTGTGCCTCGCCGCAACTGGATTTTTTTTTATAATTAATCCTTTTCTGCTCCTTCTCTTTCTTTAGTATTATTTTGTCTTTTTTAAGCCAGGGCAATAAGTGGTAAATGTACCCATCTCGTTACTAAACTACAATCGGCATCCGCTATTAGCTACAGTATTTGTTCCAAAACCAAGCCTCTTTTTCAATGTTTAAGCGTCTTTTAAAAATAAGTAAGGACCAGTTCAATGAACGCCGGGATGTTTTATGCGCACTCTATGGATTGTGAAGTTAAAGGTAACTTGGTGTAGTTCCTATTAAAGCTTTGTCTGATTACATGCTATTTTTCCTCCGTACTTTGTTATAAAAAAAAAAAAGAAAGGAAAGAGAACATGTTTTTGTCCCACGTATTCACCGTGCAGGTAGCCTACAATAAAACAAGCTTTTCGTTGCTCTCTTTACTCGTCCTTCTCGGCTCGTCCTTCAGCCCACCACTGTGAAGGCACCTTGAATCTTGATCGAGCAGCATCAAATCAAACAAAGCCGTCTGAGATTGCAAGCGGTCTCCATCGGCTGCTAAAAGGCCAACGCGCAAGTCTAAACATCCTTCGAGCAGTCACCGATTAATCAATGCTTGTGGTTTTCTTCATCCACCACAATGTCTGCTTTATTTTTTTTCAAAGTGTGTGTATGTGAAACGTGTAAAGAAGAGAAAGTAAAGGCATTTGTTTATTATACCTCTTTTTTTATGCACTTCTTGATTTAAAGAAGTAATTGTGATACAATCGTTTACACTTCCGGATTTTCTGTAGTAGAAAATGAAAAAAAAAAACCCTGAAAAGCCATTAATTTAGAGTTCATTAGTAAAGGTGTGTAATTTCGCTGAAACGTAGAGTCAGGGTTTTTTTTCCTTCCGAATTGTACATTTCCTGTAGAAGAATTAGGCCTTGATTAATGAACAAATGATTAATGAGAGAACTAATTAATCGATTAATTATTAAGCATGCAGTCCAGAGAAGGGGAAATAAAGGATAAAGAGAAAAGTGGAAGCAGCTGTGTTAAGGGAGGAAATCGGAACCGAGAAAAGTCATGTTCTGTTTGTTTTTCGTCGTCAGGTGGAGGCAAGACGCAACATAAATGTCAGGTCATGAACTCTTCTTCGACTACCATATGGCTCACAGGTGTCAGAAGCAAAACAAGTGAACTTTTGAGTCGGTAACCTTCTGCTAACTGCAGGCCGAATGATTTGCGGCGCTAATGCAAATCTTTGAGGTACAACCTCACCCTTTGTGAACTGTAGGTCAGTCAGTGTCCTCGCTCCCCACCTCACCTTTAAGTGGAACGATCCATCACTCTTGGCTAACCCACGACGTGGTCCGCTGTGGTGTGATGGCAACCCAACGCGACCCGGAACGATGTATGAAACGTCGGCGCACGCTGGAAGCGATGATATACTGTAGCATTTTTCCAGTCAAGATTGACCTTTTTTTCGTCTCCTGATATTATCGCTGCGCTACCACAAAACATGCATGATCTGTTTTTCCCCTAGGATCTCTATGAACTTTCAGGCACTACTGCATCCTCGCTACATCTTTACTTAGCCATTTTTTTCTTTTTTTTCCCTTTCCTCTAGAATTCTCCCGCACAACAACTCTGTTTCTGCCTTTTGTCACCATCCCTCTCCCCCCCCGTGTGCACTTCCACTCTGGGATTCATCGTGGCCCACAGTTATTTTATGATCGGTGCTAAGTTTATGGTGGCCTTTAAAAAAATGCGATGCCGCGTCCCTGGAGGAAACCCCCGGCTCGAGCTTAGGAGGAGCTGTTCCGTTATATCCACCGTTATATATCTCAGCAGTTTGGCTGTGACATTATTAGCAGAGTCTCTGACCAACGGGAAAAGCCTGAGAGCTTTGAAGGAAATCTCCAGGGGCTTTGGGAAAGCCAGAGAAGAGGAAGATGAAGAAGGAGAAATGGGAGGAAAAGTGGATAGAGAAGGGGCCTCGGGGCTGTGAGGCAGGATTGTTTTCAGCTAATGTGACAGAAAGGACTCTCTCTCTCTGTCAGTCTCTGTCTAATCTCTCCACCCCCACCCCCAACAACCCCAAACTATCTCCCCTCTTTTCTCTAGCTTCCTTTTCACGGCTTTTTGGTTGTGTGGAATTGTGCAGTTTCTCAGTCCACATGGGGTGAAAAGACCTTTGTCCTTTCGGTTGGTTTGGCCTATTGACTGCTTTTCTTGGACATATGGTTCCTGTGTGTCGGTTGCAGCCCGTCCCTGCACAAGAATGCTGTGGGAGGGACGTCTGACCCCACTTTTGCGAGCTCCCTCTTTAACACCTCAGCCGGCTTGTGTTTTGATAAAGTTAAACACTTCATTAGGAGTCTTTTTTCTGTGACCCTTTTTTGCCACCAGCTTTGACAGTTAACGGACCCTAATGTGGATAATAGACACTCTGTGTGTGTGTGTGTGTGTGTGTGTGTGTGTGTGTGTAGGTTGGTAAGTGAAACAGAACCCATACATTAACAACTGACTTGAAATATGACTGCTGATACAATCTCTCATCTACACCCTTCAAACAAAAAAAGATTCCATTACTCTTTATCTATACAGAAAAAATATTTTCTGTACAACACATATATTTTCTTCTTCATCTCTTCTTCTATAGATGCATCTTCTTTTTTATAGTATTGTCTCACACACCCACACTGTTTAGTTGGACAGAGGCTTAGGCACCAGTAATAGATGGATGCTGGGCAGTGAAGCCTGTATCTCTGATGCCCAGGCTCCTGCTGGAGTGTCTCAGCATGTCTCGCTGTGATAAGCCTTTTAATTAAGTGTCTAACAAGGATGTCTAGGGGTATCCGTTGAGGGGACACGGTCGGCCGTGTATGAACCCATTAACGAGTGAAGGAGAGATTTAGAGAGAGAGAGAGAGAGACAGAGAGAGAGAGAGAGAGAGAGAGAGAGAGAGAGAGAGAGAGAGAGCGCCTTTAATACTCCCTTGGTTATTTTGTATGAGAATGACAAAAAAAAGGACACCAAGGAAATAACCGAACCTCTTCTTGACATCTCCAGTTTGCCAGATAAGATAAAACCTTTTTTTTTTTTTTGCCTCTTTAGTCTGATAAACAGGCAGTGCAGGAAGGTCTCTTATACCATCCAATGCCACTATTGATCATTACACAGAGCGGCCGGACAACCTGGAGATTGCCTGCCTGCAGCTCAACGCCAATCCAATACTGGCTTCACAGGATATAGGGTTGAATCTCGGGAAGTCCAGATCAATCTGTATAGATTGATAACGAAAAAAGTGCCTTTTTGCTTATCTACCCCACTGCGCTGTGTGGAAGAGAAGGAATAGATAGGGTTAGAGGGTATCTCCACAACACAGAAGGGGGGAGATAGAAGAAGGAAAAAGGCACAGGAGAGAGCAAAATGGAGAAATTGTGCTTTCCTGTCTTGCTTCTGCTGTGCAATCTGTTCTGCCTGCACTTGTCCTACTTGTCTGCTCAATCCTAAAAACTGTCTTGCCGTCTTCTTTCCAAAATCCCTCAATCTTTTTTTTTTTTTTGAGGCAAGCATCTTTTAAACCTTAATTAAAACAATCTCTGAAAGCCTTTCTCCTTCCAGGGGCAAGACCTGAAATCAGCTTAAAACCATCAATGGGATTTAGGAAATGCTAGGGAGGATGGAGAAATAGAAAAAACAACAAAAAAACCTTGCATCTACTCTTAAGGAATGGTGGTAAGAGGTTTGGCTTGACCTCTTGACCTGGAGCTTCTCGCAAGATTAAGCAGCCAACAAAGCTTCTTGAGTGAGAAAACACGGTGAGCGAACAATGGCCGTCAGGCGTAAAGCATATTGGATTTTAATTAAGAGCCTAGAGAACATATTGGGGCCATGTTGAAAAAAAGGCCGTGGGAGTTGGAGGAGCTCTAGTTCTTTAAGCACTTGACCATCCAGTAATGCATTTTCTCCTCTCACGAAGTCTTTCTCTTTCCTTTTGTGTGTTTTTCTTTTCCTTACACACTCTTCTCTCCCCTTTATTTCTCCAAGCCTCAAACAAGAACTAAAAAAAAAAAAAAAACCTGTGTGCCGGGCCACTCATTCACATGTGTCTGGTGAGAATGGCAAACAAAGACTTTGCTCCCAGCTCCTTAGAGAGTTATCTGTCACCCCTTTCTCCTCTCTTTCTTCTTGTGTTATTACTTTCTCACTCTCGTTCTCGTAACAAGGTACATCGAGCCGATGCCTCTTGAGGACGAGTGAGAACGATAAGGTTCAAATGGACTGAAAATTTGTGGGGGTGATCATGTGATATCGGACCAACTGAATTATCTTGGTTGTGAAAGTGGTGGTGGAACAAAAGAAAGGATGAGAAACAAAGCAATAGAGGGTGAAATAATTATTTGTCAGCAACGCTGCCAGGAAATAGTGCCTTGTGCCATCTCAAAAAGGAAATGAACCGCCGTTAATTTAATTGCCTCTAAACCCATATATTTTTCTGGGATACTGAATCAAGCAACTAATTTGCTAGAAAGAATTGCTAGATGTGCAAACATGTAGTTTTCAGTAGGTTGAGTTGTATAACTGTTGCTCTTATCTGTCCTTTTCTGTCTTTCGTCTTTATGCATACCCGCAGCTAATAATGCCACTAGCTAATAAACAAAGAGGGTGAGCAGCAAGCTTTCGAGGGTGCTAACATGATAGAGAGAAGAAAAAAAAGAACAAATCTCACTGACACCCATACTGAAATACCAAGCGCCTGGTCAGAGACAGGTCATCGTCACCTCCACAGGCAAGAACAGCAAGTCATTAATTGGTGTGAAAACACACACCAACTTGTGCAATGGGCATTCGTGGAGGCTGGATCTTGTTAACACAATACACTAGATCATGGTGAGGTGGAGAAGACAGGGACAGAAGGAATGGGGAAAATAATGTGAGAGGGAGAAAGTGAGAAATGAGGCTTTGTTTGCTGAGGATAGTCTCAGTTCAGCATGGGCATTGCTTTGTCCCCTGCCTAGCTCGGAGGAACACTTAATGGACCTTTCCTTTTCCCACTGCTGTGCGAAACTGGCAGCAGAGCCATTGCCGAAGCCTTAGGAAATGAATAAATGTCCACAGTACTGGGAACTTTGACCCCCTCAGGACAAAAGTGCATTTTTTAACATGGCACATGAAGAGGCATTTTCTTTTTTAACACAATCACAGGCCCTTATGAAAAAGTTCCCCTTTTTTTTCCTTTTCCCAGTTTCCCTACTGAGTCAAACCTGCTCCTCTTTTACAATTAAATAAACTTGGTAATAACTTGAGCAAAACAAAGGCTGCCCTATCGGAGTCCTACAGAAGAGATGGCTTTGCCCAAACTCTCATAAAACACTACACATTTCTTTAACACCCATTTCTAAATCGAAACTAGAAGTGTATGAAAAGCTAATCAGCTACTGTGGTGAATTTGTGACCCTCCCTATGGCTCGGATGAAAAGGGCTCCAGGGCTTCCTGATTGCCCCGGTCAGTCTTCCTAAGTAGCCAGTGATTGATTGGGACTGTTAAGGGATCGTCTATCACTCCTCTTAGCTAGCTTAAGGGAAAAAAATTAACACGTGACACACCCATGAGGACCCCACACAAGCACATAAAAGCGATATTAAATTAGCGCTAGCGTAGTTCAATTACATGAGATTTACACTGGACTACATTATGCCAGCAGTTTTATTGTGTACACTGAAGCCTATAGACACTACTATGTGCTGTGTTCAATGCCACGATACACTCGAACATGTAGCAAACCTGCATGCCGCTCCTCGGGGCATCGATTTTACTACAAGCTAAACAAAGCGGTTTTCTTTCAGATCCTGTTTATTCTCGCCATTGTTTTTAGAGGGTGCTCATAAATCAGTTCTTTATATCCTCTCAGCGTGCTAGCTGAAGTTATGTGAAAGCTGAGGATGCTAGCTTCAGGCTAGTGTGATGAAGGAGAGCATTCCTCTGCCACTCTTGGCACTTCAGGACTAATGCTGAGATAGCAGGGTGTCTCTCTGTCTGTCTGTCTTTCTGCCTGTCTGTCTGCCCTTGAAACATTACAATTCTACAATTTTGTGACCAGTTCTCTCGAGAATCTGTGTCAGGTTTTTCCTAAAGCACTACACTGTTCCAGTCCCACATGCTGGGCAAGAATATTTAATATGTTGGTGGTGAAAGAGCAATGTCTCCTAAGGTGAGATGTAAGAGAACCTTCCCTGTAGTCACGCCTTTACTGGTGCCTTCACTTTTTTTTTTAAGTGCTTTATCTCTCCACTGCCTCAGAAAGCAGACCGTTCACTTTGGTCTATTTCAATCTCTCCTTCTGTTCATTCGCTTTACAAATCTGTGACCGTCTGTTTATCTATATGTCTAATTATGCTGTCTGTCTTATGTAATTTGCGCCTGGATAAATGCTTGCCTGCTAAAGACCCTTTCCTCCTCCTCCTCCTCTGTTGCTTCCATATAACAAATTAGAGAAACAATGGCTGTAAATGGGCTACTGCTTCAAACCAGATGATGGATGAGTGATGGGAGCGGCGTACAGAGGGTTGAGCTCTCATCCATTCCCACCCGCTGTTGGCGGCTCCACGCGCAGATAAAGAAACTTCTCGAGTGCCCGATTGCGTGATCTTCAAAAGCGCTTTCATCCAATTCCAATGCGTCACCTGATTGTGTCTGTTTTTTTTTTTTGCATGTGTGCCTTCCTGTCATCATGCTAATCAAGCAACTTCTCTTGCTCTTTTTCTTTGCTTTCTTGCTGTCTATCTTGCTCTGCCTTCCCACTCCTTTCCACTCTCTAATCTCTGTCATTATGTCTGAGTGACAAGCACTCCAAACCAGCAACCACAGCAAGACTGAGCTCGAGGACAGAACGTTAAGAGAAAACATCCACCATTCTGTACATTGAACCTGAGGGAGCTGTATGTGGAAATGTGTATGTGTACATTCTCACTTGCATTTCCTCCCCAGGGATCAGCAAGTGAAGATGCTTCAGTGCCACATGATTCACAGAGAAAATTCTCTTGCTCAAGAGAGGTTTTATAAACTTCTGGAAATAATCTCAGTAGAGATTCTGGCATAGGTTCAGGTAAAAAGACTGGAGATCAAATTTAAGCACCCACTCTCTCCTTCTTGCCTTTCCACTCCGAAAGAACCCGTGTGCGTCCGTGGCTACTTAGCTTCTTTTTTTGTGTTCACCCCAAGGTGCTGAAATGTTCCACCTTGTTGTCGCTCTCCTATTTCAGTCAGTTTCTACCTCAAAGGCAAAGACACTGTTGTTCCCCTTTTACCATTGAGAACACAAATGCAGGGGTTGCTTCAGTTTGGTACAAGGGTATCCATTACCTTCTAAACCAAGTCGCTGGAAGTTAATCTCTCTGAGCCCCCTTTCTAGTCTGTGATGGCACACCACTCTTTCAAGCTCCAAAGACTCTTGTATCTTTCGGCTAAGTGTGTTTTGTTTTCATTTTTCTTTCTTCCTGCGTTTCCTGTCTTTCCTTTGTTGTCTCCTTTCTCAGATTTAGCTCACTTAGTAGAAATTTTGGTACTCCACCAACTGCACACACCAGCTTTCAACATTTCTTTTATATCTCTGCAGTGTTCAATAAAATTAACATGTTTGGACTAAGAGTAAGCAAGGCTTGATCGATGGGCTTTGAGTGACACATCTTAGGCAATTGCAAAATTGGCTAACTTTCCCTCCAGCCTCCCAGAGCGGCTTACAAATCTGCACAGGGGGCTCAGAGAAACAAGGAGAGGTACAAGTGCAGAAGATACACAGAAATTGGAAGTTCTGTATGCTTTTTCTGGCATGAAATCCCAGCTGTGTGACAAGAAAGAAGAAGATCTATTCACCTCTACACAGCAAGACCGCCTCATCCAACTTTCCTCTCCAGTGCCGTGTGTTATGCTTAACGGTTGAATCACTGGAATAATATTTGCACTCACATTCCACACAAGCCTTCAGGGTGGAGAGCTCTTACTTTGTGCAGCAAGTGGGACTTGAGACGATGATAATGAGGGTCTTCCTCTTAGCTTGAGAGTGATTCAGCGCCTTCCTGACTCATGAAGAGATGGCCTAAGATTGGCCAAAAAAGATGCACTGCAGTCAAGAACCAGCCCAAATTGTATGATTTGTTCTGAGATGATGGAAAGTTCTAGAGTGTATGTGTGTGGGGTGAGGTGTGTGTGTGAGGGGGGGGTCAATGTGTCAAACTTAATCTTTGTTTTCGCATTGTTTATCTGAGTTGGGAGAAGTCGTGTTACACTGTGCAATTGTTAACGAGGCAGCCGAGCTTCGACTAATCACTCTGTAAAGGGCACATAGCCGTAACCAAGGGAAACACACGGCTTAGCTTAGCCCTTATGCACATCCCGCGTTAAAGCCAAAACAGTACTTCGCAGCCAGTCATCTGTGCATGATTCATGTATGAATATTCATCGATGACTACAACATTAATTCATCTAGTAGTAAACCGGTTCGGCCCCTGTTCTATTTAAACCTGACAGTCTTCACTGACAGAGCAGCTATAGCTAATAGTAAACAGTGGTTTCCTCTCATGATTATACAAAAGATAAATTTCAATTCACTGCCATTTTCTGTGAAATTTAATTATTTTCTTGATTGTAAACAGAAAACTGGTGTATGACCTGGTATGTTTTTACTGTATTCCCAAATATGCATTAAAACCTGACTGGACAAGTCAAGTGTGGTCTTGAACTTGTGATCTCATTGTCGCAGAGATGAAACTTTTTTTCAGAAAGCCTTCGCAAGCCCAAAGTTTCTATAGATAGTGGGATTCAGTTTAAATGTAGCTCTATCCTAAAGCATTGTATTTTAATTAGCTGTAAATTTACCCCCCTCTTGCTCAGACCTCCCTCTGTGGGTCATGGTGTACATCAAAGAGCCAACACTATTAGCTCTGTACTGGATGCAAATGGTAGGAGATAACTTTTTAATCATTTGTGTTTGCTCAGCTTCTATCTCTAATGTATCTTGTTTCCTGATATATTATGAATCAACATTGAACCAAACTTTTATTTGGCTGTCAACATAATAAGTATCGCATTGAAGGCATCATTTTAAAGGGAATTTTTCAGAAACAAGAACCTGGAAAAAAAAGGAACATAGGTTGAAGACATAGTGATATATATTTCCTGCAAATTTGAGTTTGGTGGCCAACAAGATGGTATTTTCCAGTGGCAAAAGTGCCAGTGTATTTCTCCAAAGGCTGAGCATGTATGCAAATATATCTATCAAATCCTACTGTATCTAAGAGCAAACCAGGCAATACCAGCCACGACTGCTTTTCACATTTAAATCAGTTAATTAACAGTGGAGCTATTCTCAAATCTGGATCGGACTTAAAAACGAAATAAACTAATCTTCCTTTTCAGTGCCTTGTCTTGGCTTTGGGAAAAGAAGGATCAGGATCCGGAGAGGTCTGCATTCTCTGAGTCACCAGGACACCACAGAGGAACAAACTCTCCATTTTGATCAGGCTGAATACTGAGCCAGTATGACATAATTGCCCTGGACTTGAATAAGGAAGCAAGCACAATTCAGCTTTGTCTCCATGCCTGAGCGCCAGGAAGGGAGGATGTACGAGAATGGAGAGGAGAAAAGAAAGGATGGAAGACAGGAAGTCCAAGTGCCTGTGGTTCTAGTGAGCTCAGCCGTTAGCCACGTGTCCTACAGTCGCCTGTGGCTATTAACCCAAAAGCCTTTGCAAACAATGGAAGACATTTTTATCTCTGTGTATCTGCTTAGTTCAACTGATTAGCTTCCTGTCTAATTGTCTTACTCTCCTTTTATCCACAGCATTGACCGCTGTTTGTGTAAGGGACGTGGGGGGCGCTCAACAAATATGGACCCGCTAAGTTCATTAACGTATGTTGAGGAGTTTTACAACAAAGGCATTGTGTGGAGCAAACTGTCGTCACAGAAAGCTATTGTTGTAAACTCCGTTATATGTGCTAGCATCATTATTTAATGTTAACTCAAGCTAACAAGAGCATAGAACACAGTACAGGGGGGGTGTGGAGAGTGGATAAACGATTCTGGAGCATCTTCTCCACAGGGGGTAAGACAATACTCAGAGGAGAGCTGTTTTCTGACACTGGGAATCTCGTCTGCCGTGGATGTCCGCATATGCTAAATGAGACATAACATGTAGTAGGTTTGACTGCAGGCGTCAACACGTCCGCTTGCCCTAAATTAGATCCTTTCCTCTCCGTTTATCATCACTGTTGTTAGAGGGAGATAAGAGGGCTTTATTTCGAACATGCCAAAACAAGAACAGCGCTGATCCCCTCCTATCTGGGGTGCGACAAAGAGCTCCGAGTCAAACGATGCATTAGACGTGCTCCATATAATGTGTGAGAAGGGGGAACAATAAAATGGTATGTAATGTAAACCTTTTTCGATCTACTGTATACGTGTTAGCAGCTGAGTCCAGGATGCTCGGACGTGCCTGGTAGAATGCAAGCCAATCAAAGTAGGCAGAAACACATCCATATCTGTAGCATGTGGGTATCTCCTAAATAATGCAGCAGGTTTCCAGACCAGAATTCTGCTGCATCGACGCTATTGTGGGCCCAGCATGTCACGATCGCACACACACACACACACACACACACCATCTTCCTTCGACTTATTTAGCCCTTTTCTTGCTCTCTCAGGCGACTGACAGTGAGCGACAGGAAGCACGGAAGGACACAGAGAGTGAAAGATTCCTCTGTGCCTTTCGTTACACATCCTATTATCCATCACAGTGAAAAACACACACACAAAGTCTATCGTGATTTACACCCTCCACACCATGTAAACATATGGCTAGTTACAACACACACACACACACACACACACACACACACACACATACACATACACACCTAAATCCCTACATAGGAACTAATGCCATGTATGTGGCTCCCTATTAATTACAATAGAACAGTGACAAAAATGTGTATTTATAGACAGACAGACGTCTGGAAACTTTTTTGTCTACTATTAATTAAAAAGACAAAAGTATAAATTTTAAAAGAATGCTACATATACACATACATACATATATATACATATTTATATATATTCCAATATGTTTATTCAGCTTTCCTCTGGATAACCTAATTCTAAAGTGAGCTTCCCACACAGATAAAGGCAGCAACAAAATCAGAGTAAAGCAGGAAGAGGGAGATGCCGAGCCTGATGAGATCCTTCTCCTCAGTTGATGTGTGTATGGCGACAGAGCAGGGTAGGGCAGGAAAAGGAAAGAGTGTGATCTTTGTGCACTTCCTTTGAACTTAGCCCCCTGTGAGACACATCTCCGAACTAGGGGAACACCCCTAAAAAAAAAAAACGTATGTCCAAGATTCATCAGAATACGGATGCTGGATTGAGTAGAATTCCACAGGGATGGAGAGGGACATTCCAGGAAAATAAAGTTCTGGATGCTTTGTTGAGGGTATACATATGAATGTTTGCCACAGAGGCAGTATGTGAACAGCTTGTTTTTCTCCAAGCCTCTGTCATGTTCTGCCTCACTCGCTGCTAGTTCGAGTTCTAAGCTCTAGTGCTGTCACATACTCCCCCAAGTGTGTGTGTGTGTGTGTGTGTGTGTGTGTGTGTGTTTGTGCTTGCATATGCAAGTAGAAAGAAGAAAGTGAGTGTAGGAGCTGGAGGTTGTGTGTGTATGTGTAGTGGTGAGCGAGTGTGTGTGTGTGTGTAGTGGTGAGCAAGTGTGTGTGTGTGTGTGTTTCTGAGAGAGAAAGAAAGAACTCAGGCATTAGTGTACGCTGTGCTGTGTGTCCATTAGCGGGGATTGTGCGGTATGGTGAGTCAACAGCATGATGGCTGTCACCTACGCACATTGAGGAACGCAGCACTGTGTAGATGTCAGGTGAGATGAGTAGTGGCCATCTGGGAGTGTGTGAGAACCTCAGCCCTCCTCCTGGAGCAGCTGCTGCCAGTCTGTCAACGAACAGCGCCGGTCTGCTACCAGCCAACACACACACACACAAACACATGTGCACACACACGTGGTGTCTTCTGACTGGAAAGCCACATGTGAGATGCAATGTGGGGAAACTGTTTGAAAGTGCACTTTTGTTCAGGAGCTTCTTTACACACTTTGTCAAATAAAATATAACTTACTTATTTGTTTACTTTTTTTATTCCGGCTATTTATTTATAAAAAAAAAATATTTATTCCGTCCGTCCATCCATCCATTCAACCATCTATCTATCTATCTATCTATCTATCTATCTATCTATCTATCTATCTATCTATCTATCTATCTATCTATCTATCTATCTATCTATCTATCTATATGGCTGGCTGGCTGGCTGGCTGTCTATCCATCATTCTCTCTCTGTCTGTCTATCTTTCTCTGCCTTTCTGTCTGTTTGTCTGTCTATCTCTTGCTCTGTCTATTTGTCTTTCTGTCAATCAGTCTACAACTATGTTTTATCTACATTCTGTTTGTCAGTTTGGTCAGGCAGGCTTTTTATTAACATTCCCTGCTAATATTTTTTTTTTGTTTTGCCTCACAGCCTGATGCCGCACATCCTGATTTCACATTTAAATTTAATTACTGCCTCCATCCGTGTCAATACTCTGCTCTCATTTATCAAAAAGACACAGAGAGAGGGAGAGAAAGTGCAGCTTAACAGCTAGTAAACATTTGTTTTTTGTTTTTTCATATTCATTTACCAGAGCGTTGGCCGAAAGCATTTTAATTGGTTGCACTTTTGGGAGTGATTGAGGGGATTTGAAGCCTTTATCTCTAGTTGAATCAATGCCGCCGTTAATAATACACCCGATGAATAAAACATTTGGGAATCAACAACGTAGGGAAACAAACACACAAGGCAGGTACAAAACAGAGCTCCGGAAAGATTAATGTGTCCCGAACCGTCGTATTTCCTCAGGCGTGTGAACATCGGACGATATTCAATCTCGTAATTCCAGGAGACTCCTGAAGCGATCCGTCCCACTTTGATGGCATGACGGAGATGTGTGGTCCTGTTTTTCCTTTTTAAAGGAAAATGTGCGTTTCTCGCTATTTACAGTGTGAACGTGTAAAATAGTACACTTATTGTTTAGAGGTTTGCCGACTTCCTGCTCAGACACCCTTATTAAAAGTGCTCATACGCTTTGCGCCATCACAGCTCCTACTTGCCAAGTCTTTGAAAAGAGAAGAAGTTAATACATGCTCAAAGGCGTGGTTTCCTTGGGGGTTTTTAACACACTCCTGTAGACAGCTTTTTGTAATCAAGTGGCCGCCAGCAACACAAAGGGACGCAGGGTGACAAGTGTGTGAAGTCAATTTCTCGACAGGAACACACTTGCACTTGGAGAACGACTACTGTAGCGATTCCTCAGTAGTATGTACTCTTTTCATTTACTTCAAACTCTGCGCACTCACGGTGGTGCTAACTAGCTGACATTGAAATGCAGTCATCTTGCTAACAACAGCTAGTAAGAAAAAAGTTAACACAAAGTGTGTGTACAGATCATATAACTCTGCTGAACAATTTTTTGCTTTTGCAAATGAAAACCTTAACAAGAAAACTGACATTTGAGAAAATAAAGCTAACGCAAAGGAACAGGCTACTAAGTGATGCCAGACACTCTTTTGCATTTACATACAACACTTATGCAAGTATTTACATAAAAAATATCTGCTGCACTGCTTTTTGTTATCATAGCTAAGCTAATACAATTTTTAAAGAAAACACAAATAAGTTTGTAGAAAATGTGTTGTACCTGGCTAGTGGTGAGTTTCCAAGTATTAGTGATCAGGGATTGGTCTCTAGGAATGGGGCGGTTAGTAATTGGTGGCTGTTTTGTAATGGTGAACAGTAAGTTATAAACATATTGTTTCCAAATAGTGGTGATCACTGATTGGTAGTTTTTGGACAGTGGTGATCAGTGATTGGTAGTTTTTGGACAGTGGTGATCAGTGATTGGTAGTTTTTGGACAGTGGTGATCACTGATTGGTAGTTTTTGGACAGTGATGATCAGTGATTGGTGATTTTTGGACAGTGGAAAACAGTGATTGGTAGTTACTGAGCAGAGGTGATCAGTGATTGGTGGTTGCTGGCCATGGTATTTTTAGTGATTGGAGGTTGCTGGGCACTGGTGATCAGTGATTGCGGCACAATGGTGTTCAGTCTCTGGGTTGACATGTTCAGTGATTTGTTGCTAAATAATGGTGAACAGTGATTGGTGACTGTTTGGTGGTATTGATCAGTGATTGGTTACTAAGCTGTGGTGCTCTCTGATTGGTCGCTAAAAAGTAGTGGATAGCAACCAGTGGTTACTGAGCAGTAGTTATCAGTGATTGGTGGTGGCTGGGCACTGGCGATCAGTAATTGGTTGTTGCTGGGCAGTGGTGTTTGGTGATTGGTCACCGGACAGTGTTAAACAGTGGTTACTCGGCTTGTTCCACTTAGCGACTGGTCACGAACCCCTCATACTCTCTCTGAACTCACACAAGCAGCAGCTGTTTGGGAAACTATTGCGCTGAGGCAAGCACAGAAAGTAGTTAACATCTGCTCAGAAAGTCTGTCAGTTCTGTATGCGCTTTCTGCTGATAGTCACTAAAAGTCGAACCCAAAATGCTATAAAGTTGCTAACAAAGGCCAACACAAATCAGCAAACACAACTTTGTAAGGCAAAACGTTTTACAAGGAGTCATTAGAACATTTAGATCGAACCATATAGCTTCCTGCTTAATTCTCGCTCATCTCTAAAGTCAAACAATAAAGTAATCAATGCAATATTATTTTGATCTGAATTAAACTGTCATCACAGCTTTCCCTCAGGAGGTTGCCCTCAAAGCAGGGAGAAGTGAGAAGTGTGCCACTTCCATTTGCTCCTCACAGCACACTTCTCAATATTTATTTACTGTCGCTGCATTATTCTGTTTGAAAGAGATAGAGTATTATCCCTGGCATGCCTTGGAAATTATTTGTGTGTGTGTGTGTGTGTGTGTGTGTGTGTGTGTGTGTGTGTGTGTGTATATGTGTGTTTGTGTGTCCTCTTTGTGCGTATCAAGCCCTCGGGCGTTAAGTTTAAACGTGCTTTATTTCCTCCGTGGATACATTTATAATCTACATTTTGCTCTCTCTCTCTCTCTCTCTCTCTCTCTCTCTCTCTCTTCCTCTCTCTTTATTTTGTAATACTGGGACACAGATGCAAGATGTTAAATGAACAGCTTGAGGGTTAAAAAGTTGATCGTGACCTAAATGATCTGATCTGTTTATGCACTGTAACTCACAGGGCTCATCCGTTTGCTAATTACACACACACACACACACACACACACACACACACACAGAAAAGATAGAGATACAGATACAGATAGATAGATAGATAGATAGATAGATAGATAGATAGATAGATAGATAGATAGATAGATAGATAGATAGATAGATAGATCCCTCTACTGCAGTGCCACTGTGCACTAGCTTATAAGCGGTTTTACGAGTGCACACACACACACACACACACACACACACACACACACACACACACACACACACACACACAAAGCGTCTGTTCACCAGAAACCGACTGTGATCAAATAGTCAACAACGACCAAAGTTTTCCTATTGCACCATTCATTCTGAATAATGTGGGACACACACTCGCGATAGATAGATCGATAGATAGATCGATAGATAGATAGATAGATAGATAGATAGATAGATAGATAGATAGATAGATAGATAGATAGATAGACGCAGATGCATATAAGCAGATAGTTATAAACAGTTTAAGAGTTCACACACACATACACCAAACGCACTCGTTACAACAGAAAGACGCTAAAAATGCGAGAATCGCACCGCTTCCATCAATCCATATATTTTCCCCCTTCCTAGATTTTTTTTTCCTAGAACAGATATTTTAAAGCTTTTTTAAAAGCCGATTCAAAGCTTCCAGTTGCACGTAGGACGCCACTTGCAGCTGATAAAGCGATGTCTGAACTGGGGTAAAACACTGATGGAAGACTGGTGTTACTGGTTTTGACGCAGCGCGCCGGGCAAGTAAAACAAAACCCATACAACCCTGTATGGAACGCATGCTACAACGTGCCACCATCCAGCCCTGCAGAGAAACCCAAAGCGTGATCCCTGAAGCTCTTACCTGCTCCTAAAAGGATGAGCGCGACGCAAAACTGCAGCATCTTCGCTCCAATCTTCTCGCTCCGGATTGAAAAGCTGCGCGCTCTCGACGCACCGGTTCGGTTTGGCCAGTTGTTCCTTCAGCACCTCTCCAAAGCCAAAATCAAGATCAAAACCAAAAGAAAAAAAAAGATTTTGCTTAAAGGCCAACAGTTATTCACAATGTCCTCCCTCGGTGTGTGTGTGTGTGTGAGATGGTCCGCGAGTGTTCACACAATCCCGTATTGGCTTTCCGTTGTGTCCCTTCCGAGTTGCGAACTTTTCTTTACGCTTCGCCTGGATTCCTCATGCAGGTTCTCCTGTTCTCCTCATTCACTCCTTTAGTCCAAATCGACTTGGTTTATATACTGGATTGTCCGATTAGGATCGTCGGAGCATGGATCGAGCAGAAGCGCACGCGTGTGTGTGTGTGAGTGTGAGGCTTCCCTGCACCGATGCTGAATGAAGCTCTGATCCCCTCCGCAGCTGAACGCGTTTCAGCACCAGCCTCTGCTGAAAGCGACCACTCGTATCCACACCCCCCTCTGTTCCCTCCTCCTTCTCTCTCTCAATCACCCACCCCTTTCTGCGCTTTCCTCACACTCCTCTGTGCGCTCTCACACTCCGGTACGAGCCCGCACACACCTCGGTTTTTCCTCTGAACTCTTCTTTGCACTGTTCTGAGACGTTTCACACACGCGCGGGCATTCTTGACACAGCTGTACAGCTGTTCTTACACTCCAGTGCGCACTTTCACACTATTCTCTTTGCACTGTTTTTAAAAAAATCTACTCTCCTTTATGCACTTCTCTTTGGACAGCTTTCTCTCTCTCTCTCTCTCTCTCTCTCTCTCTCTCTCTCTCCATACTGTGCTTCCTTCAGCAATCTTTCTACAATCCTTTATACGCTCCTCTGGGCATGTTTAAGACCATACTTCATCTTGCCTCTTCTTGGTTCTCTCAAAGAACACCTATGTTTTGCTTTCTGAGCCTCCATCATCCACCCTTTCCAGTGCTCTTTCTATGTGCTCACGTTTGTCTCAGGGCTCCTTGCACTTTTTTTTGCTTTCACTAGACACCTCCATATGCTCTTTCACTCCACAATTTGCTTTTACCTTCCTCCTATGGTTTAGACTCCACTACTTCTATGTTTTCTCCTCACACACACACACACACACACACACATCTGTCACCCCCACTCTTTTACTCTATGCAATATCCGACTCAATATACACTCTAGACTCTTATATGTGCTTTCATTCCTCTCTCTTCTCTCCTTGTTTCGTCTAGGCATCGGTCATAAGGTATCTTCTGGATTCGCTTTCCTCTCAGGCATGGATTAAAAGAGATGACTCCTCTCGTTTTGGGAGTTAGAACACCCATTCTTACACACTCCAATGGGCCGGAGCCCCCTAAGGACCTGTGATTAGTTAAAGAAGAAAGGGAGGAGGGGTGAGACCTGGGATACTTGAATGCTGAATCAGTGGGGGGGGTGCTTGGTTAAACACTGAAATTCAAAGTGTTGAATTAACACCTCGAGTGTTCATTTAATTCCAGCTGGGCATAAATAAATACGGTAAAGTGTTAGTTTAGCACCTGGGGGTGTGTGAAGTGTGAAGATAGTGGGGAGAAAATAGACATGGTGGAGAATTAGGAAGGGGAAAATGGTCTTATTTGAATTGGATTGACTTAATGTGTGGGATGGAGAGTATATAAATTAATTTAGAGTATAAATAGTATATAATGATTTAGAGAATTTTTGTTATTATACATGATATATATGCCTTATAATTATATCATTAGACCATAGATATATTTTAGTGTTTCATTGACATGGAAAATGTACTTAAGTTGCCAGATCTTCTCGGAAATCTTTACGATTTCAACCGATTCTGTGTGACGTGCTTTGATCAATTATTATTTTTTAAACGTTCACACACGAAGCATTCCATAAACAAATACATGATCCCTGATTAGTTATATTCCCATATACTGCCCTGATTGCAAAGACATGCTCTGGAAAATCAGATTATGTAATCCAGATAACATGTAAACCCTTACCACCAAAATGTAGCTAATATCCATTTGGTGATTAAATTTATCCCTTACACAAGTGTTATACAAAAAAAAAAATGTAAATGCTTTTCATTAACTGTGCGGCCCTGATCTGTGATGTCCCTTTTTTATGCGCTCTGTCTGTTGTTGATTGCAATCAGTGGTGTGATAGAAGATCAATGGAGTTCACCCAGGTGTGAATCACATCAGCGTTGTGGCAGGTGGCTGGATATTAAAACACAGGATGAAGTGTTTAGGACAAGCCCTGAATCCCAATTGGCTACTGGCTCTCATTACATAGGCTAGAAAATAATGGTTTGTACACCCCTATATGTCCAGTAGGGGGCTATTTGGTCTGGAGCCAAGCACTTCGTTCAAATTGTGTGCTTGCAGCAACCTGCCAATCTCAGATATTGTGGGTCTCTATAGAGTGAAGTGGTAAGTCATTTGGCCAAGACCATTTTTCCTCCATCATTGAGGTTGGAAAATTTATTATTGATGGGACTCCAGTTGTTCAGCGTGGTGTTGTCTGAGCATGATGATGAATCAAAAACGATGTGAAGAAGGCTAGTAGGGCAACGCTACCATAACTCATTACTGGAGGCAGGTGGTTTCCTGCTTCGAAAGCAATCGGAAGAGAGGCGGAGATTGGATATGAGAAACACTGGTTAAATGGGAAAGGTGATAAAGCATGTTTATCCATAGCATTTACTGTTTTAGACCTCATGCTACAATTATAGAGATGACACTTAATAGCTGTGCATTTCTGTTGTTGTTTTTTTTATAAAGCTATAGTTGCAGTCAATAAAATTCACCCTGTGGAGAAAAAAAAAACATTTCACTGAAAAGAAAAATACTGAACTTGAAAAGACTTTTACTTCTGGTT
This sequence comes from Silurus meridionalis, assembly GCF_014805685.1. NCBI lineage: Eukaryota > Metazoa > Chordata > Actinopteri > Siluriformes > Siluridae > Silurus > Silurus meridionalis. Next base: position 19,229,220 of record NC_060895.1, read on the forward strand.
TGTGTTGGTTCTGCACGTGCCAACTTTATCTAGATGAACCTTGTCCTGTGAATGCACAAGTCTTTGTCTTGTGAGCCAAAAGAAACCAAGTGGGTGGGACTGTTTCTTGTTGGTTGGCAAAACAATCCCCTAAAACAATAGAGGGTCTGCTTATTATTATTATTATTATTATTATTATGCAGCATTCACCTCAGACTTTTGCCTCACTGTTTACTTACACTTGTTTGTCTCAGATAAAAAAAAAAATCACATTCTATCTACCAACATACGCTTGATTTGTTGTTTTTTGTAGTGAAATTTCTCTCTGCCAGCTTAGTTTTTCTTCTATTGGCATCTTTGGGTGTGAAGATATATTTTGGAGTAAAAGATAGAAAAAGAGAAGAAAAAAGATGTATAATGCATTGAGAAACAAAGAGACAGATGATGGAATAATGTAGATAAATGAGAGAGAAGAAGGCAATGAGACCTACCCTGGAGGAAAAGAAGACAATGGGGCATTTGTAGTAAAGAATTATTAGAGAAAGGCTGGATGGTACGAGATTGGCATTGGAAGAGGAAAACGGAAATGAGAGAAGAGGGAAGGAAAAAAAGAGCTGGACCTGTATGAGTGGAAGAAAAAAGCTTGGGGAAGTAGATGATAGTGGCTTGTACTTGTACTGCAATAGACAAGGGAGAACAGGATGATGGGATAAAATGGAAGAAAGAAATCCTGTAAGTGATGAGGCCACTATAATATAAAAAAGGGAGAGAAGAGCATTATGGGAAACCTGCAGTATTTCAGAAGGAGGAGTGATGGAATTGGAATATAGGACAGCTGTAGCCAGGAATTGACTGCTAGGTTCTTCCAGGCATTTTGGAGGACATGATACGAGTTCATCTGCAAGTAAAATGCCAGATATATGATCTATTACTTGAAAAGTACAGAAATAGTCGCAGTAAATCGGGAGGTGAAAATACACCTTGGATGGGTGTATGTTAATCTCATTGCACCATAAACACACTCATCACTTTCTTTCACACCAATTGGTAATTTAGCATATCCAAGCGATATATTGCGCCATGTTCCTGGGTGCTAAGAGTATACAAGAAAACTTGGAAAAAAAACCACAGAGAATATGCTCAGAAATTCGGCACAGACACTAATCTGAGTTTAAGAGTTTAAGAGAACCAGTGAACTTGGAACAATGAGGCGACAATTCTACCCACAGCAACACCATGCTGAAATATAGCATACAATCTAGGGTTCATATACACCTTTTTGCACAGACTTATACTGTATATTGAAGCAATGAAAAGGCAAAGAATGAAGATGGTGGAGGTTAAAATTGGTGAAAGAGTACAGTAGAGGGTGCACATGACGTGAAGAAAGGTGAGAGACAGGAGAAGAAGGTGACTGAGATCTATAACACAGGGATAATTGGAGATCTATATTGGACAAAGAGAAAGGGAGAAGGAAAAGTGGTAGGTGAAGGGAGATCTATACTGGAATAAAGAAAAGACTTTATAAATGGAAGGAACGGGGTTTGGGCAAAATGGTGTACAAATATTAGAACCTTCTCACTAAATATTAGCTCAATGTGGAGAAGTAAACTCAAAAACTGATTGTATAGAGTTGCAAGGTTATTACTAAACAATGGTATTTTATTTTAACTTTAAGTCAATATAGGTTAAATATTGATTCATTTTTCATTGTATCTAAGCAGACATTTTTAGGGATCCAGCCACAAAAACAATGGATAAATAACTATCTGACTTATTAGTGATGACAGATAGCTTTTTAATGCTTTAGTGATTTAAAGAGATTATGGTGTCTGCTTTGTAGTGGTACATCATGTTACCATTTTTGACAAGCGCCACTGAATCTGAACAAATGAGACACTGTTTTGCATAAAACGCATGTGACTGACCACATCAGGACGGTTTATGTTTGGAAATGGAGTCACTGCTTTGGTGTACACGGTTGTACTATTTGCAATAATACGTGTATAAAATAATCTATATTACTAAAACTTTGAGGTCTCCTAACCATCACATCACATGTGCGTATCAAACGGTACATCGGTCCTGATTTTATTTTATACATATAACAACTCTTCCTGGAAAGCATTAGACTTTGGAGCATGGCTGTAGGGATTTGTGTTCATTCAGACATAACTAGCATTAGTGAGATCAAATACTGATGATGGGTGAGGAGGTCTGGAGTGAACTTGGTGTTCCAGTTCATCCCAGTGGTGTTCAGTAGGGTTGAGGATTTTAAAAACATGGAAAATCCTGGTTTCTTTTACCTGGTTTTGTGCACAGGGATGTTATGTTTGGATTTCAGTGAAGTGAAATTTTAATACTAGCGCATTCTATGTAATCATTTGGGATGGCTATTATATAATGTTCAACTTGTATATGGGAACACATATGATATTTTTAAAATAAGCAGTCGTAAAGCTGATGGTATGTTTTTATAATTGGATAATCAAAAAACACACACACAAAAAATACCTTGTAGATTCAACGAGAAAATTGTAATAATAAAATAATAATACAAAAAATAAAACAAAATACAATGTTAAAAGAAAACGTCTTTAACCTCTTTTGAGAATTTAATGAATATTTATTATTTAAATGGCATTTTTTTCCCTGAAATGGTTTCAATACGAGGTTAATTATGATAATTTAATACTGGCAAGTTTAAATAACAGTTCCATTTTTCAGAGTGCACAACATCTAGGATGCCTCTCTCACCAAGTCTTTTAGAAGCATAAATTATTTATCTCCAAAAAATAAATAAATAAAAATAAAAGGCACGTTTTCGGTGTAGGTTTATTAATAATAAATACGGTTTGATATTTACTAAACTGTTCTGAGAAAGAAGAAGCTGACAGTATGGATGTCACTTCTAAGGTAATTGTAAGAAAAAGTAATAAATTAAGCATGAGGCGAAGTGCTATGGAAATGCGACTCCTCAAGACATGAGAATATTTTAACAAAATATTATCTCGGTCTCCGTTTGACCCCGGGGTCAATTAGAAAGAGAAACGTCAACGTTGGCGTACGCGCCGGCCCGAAATTAAAACAGGAGCTTCCTCTCCTGCTTAATTTGCAAGGCTGATGCAAAGTTAAAGTGAAGCCTGTGTGTTTTCTCCAGATTGCTGCCTAATTGCACAGGACAATGAGGAATTGATTAGGACAATTAGGGGCAAGGCAGCCTGAAATAAGACGGCTTCAGCAAACAAACACGGAAAGCGTTTTTTGCATATGAGGCAGTTTCTGTGGCATGGCTGAGTACCTGTCACATTACGGTGGATTAGATACTGATGGCTCTCATTTCAGTCTGCAGCAGTGGATTCTAGTACATCTGTAATACATCTTCCTTCTAGTGTATAATACATTTTTACATTCATCATGAACGAGTACCCTATCAGATATACTCAACCCAAATCACAATCACAAAACTTAGTATAGTGTACACACTCTTTTTTTTTTGTGGTTTGTGGACACATGACCATAAAATTCGTTCGTCCTTTTAAAAAATCCAATTCCGCATTTAGTACTCATTTGCTGTTATAATAACCTCTATTCTTCTAGGAAGATGTTCCACTAAATTTTGGAGTGTTTTTGTGTGGAAAATTGTGCTCTACAACAGCTGTCTCCAATATTTTCACGGACTGGCCTTTATGGTGTGGCGGATAAATACAACAAAATAAAACGATACAACCGGCATAAAAACTGGTATTTTAAAAATATAATAATAAACATGAATCCACAGTGTTGTTTTTTGTTCTTTTTGCTAGATTGGGGGTTTCAATTTAGCGGTAATGCATTATGTATTAGCGGCCAGATTAGCTCCTTTAAGAAGGTAGCGGATAGAGGTAAGACATGTGACCGAGGCATCAAAAGTGAGTCATAAACAGATGTGGTGGAGAGAATCCGGTAATTTTCCACAATAAAACATTCAGTATCAGATAATAAATAAAATGGAAATAATGCAAGTTATGTATTCTTTCTTTGTGGCCTGGTACCAGTTGACCCATGGACCGGTGCCGGTCTGTGGCCTGGGGGTTGAGGACCAATGCTCTACAAGATAACAGCTACAAGGGTGTTAGTAAAGTCAGATATTGATGTAGGATGAGGAGGTTGGAGTGCAGTCAGCGTTCCAAATCATCCCAAAGGTGTTCTTTCATTCCAACCCATGTAAAGCATATCTTCATTGAGTTGGCTTCATGCATGGGGGTATTGTCATGCTGGAACAGGTTTGGGTCTTCTAGTTTAAGTAAAATAAATATTTTATATCAATACTTCCACTTTGTGGTAACAGTTTTGGGAAGAACCACATAAGGCTGGAAAAGTCAAATGTCTCAATACTTGTCTATGTAGTGTAAATCATCAGCAACAGGGTGGAGTGAGGAATTTTATTCCTCATATCACAGCATTTCAACCACATGAACAATACTGTTCAATAGTGTTCTGTTAAAAGGTGATTGTAGGTTGTATTGATTTCTAGCTATAGATGTTTGTTCCTTGCATTTCAATAAGTTACAACAGTTGTTCCCTGCCTCGTTCTTTGCCTCTTTTGAAGTGAAGTTGTAAGAAAAAAAGACAAAAAGACAAACACGTTCACCAAGTCATGTTTCCAAGAAACTCCAAACCTCATATTAACCTTTTTTTTTAACGAGGTAAAAATGTAAAATCAATTAATTAATTAAAATTAAATAAAAAAATAAATAAAATCACGAGCTTGTGGTAACTGACTTCAAATCTATCCACATATAATCCAGTCAATGTCAAAATACAATTCAACCAACGATCAGAATGGTGCATTTTTGGAATGAAAACATCGACATGTATGGTAGTTTTTTTCCATTCGAAGCAATAAAGTCCATACAGTGAACAAATTAAAAACAGTACCATACAACTCTATCTTTCGTTCTGTTTTTTTACTTAAACAGGTGCAGACATGCAAGTGCAGGAGACCCAGCCTTTAACGTGTGATATTCATGTAAAATGAGATGCAGAATCAAGGACAAAATTGGAACAGGGTCCGGTGATGAGCAAACAGGATACTCTAGGCTTCGCTTGAGAAAACAGCTAAAAAGAAACCAGGTCAAGATTAAAAAAAAAAAGGAAATGATGGTATCAACAGGCTTGGTATTGTTAGGACTACAAAGACAAGAACTGAGCTTGTGGTTTACTGAGTGAAAGGGTGTTTTGTTTGCATGTGTGTAATTGAGTGTGCAGCATTAGTGAGCTTGTATTGAATGACACACTCACTCCAAAATCAGGTGGAACACTTTCCCAGAAGAGAAGAAGCGCAAAAGACGACCACATCTGAAAAAAAAAGGTTGCTCAAGGAACCTGCTTTGAGACAATGTCCATTTTTAAAAGATCTATACAAATAAAAAAGAATTAAAAAATAAATGTAATTGTAATGGTAATGATCAGGTTTCTATAAAGTTAATATAGTGTACATCAAATATGGTTGCCTAGAGGTTAAGCAAATTATCCTGTCAATTAATTTTTCATTATATTTAGGGAAATGCAGTAGCTCAGCGTGTACAGTGTAAATAAATGGCCTACAGTTACAGAGCTGTCCTCTGTATCTTTGTGATACAGAGGACAACAATACTGTAATGTCTTTTTATTGAAGAAGTATGTCATTGCGACGGTAAAAATACACCAGTGTGCCATAATTTTTTGATAATGCTTCTGCACGTTGGAGCCATCCAGCAAAACTGAAAGGCTGTATTTTATTTCCACTGAAGCTGCAACAGTCACCGGTGTACTTTTATTGTAAATATTTTATTTTATCGACATCTAAGGGGCAATTTAGGAAGAAGTGGTTTAAAATGGCTTGTCTGCATGCTACCTTTTAAAGAAATTAAGCTCTGGATTCGTTTGCTTTTGTGTTTCTTCTCAGACCAACTGCTTCGATTTCTTTTCTCCGTCTTCTCCTCGAACTCCTGTGACACCCGAGGGAATTATAAATTCATATTTGTAGGCCTCAGCCGCTTGAAGTTCGGAGTAAATAATAAAAGTGTGGAGTTGCTGGACTCCCAAAGGAACAGATTTGGGGATCCTGGACCTGCTCGCTGCTACTGACATTCTACAGATCATTGGAAAATACAGAATGAGTGATATCTCGGCATCCAAATAGGTCGGAGAGATCACTGTGGAAAATTTGACAGTGAAAGTTTGTCACGCTTTTGAAAATGTCAGAATGAATTATTAATCGCAGTTCGTATTTGCATGTTGTTTTATTCGGGTTGTATTTGAAGAGCCTAGCTCTGTCCTGTTGGAAAGTAGGCACTACAGCGCTCTCACCTTGTAGGATCATATGAATTGCATGCGGACTCAGACCAGCTGTTGGTCCCCGTTTGGCGTCATTCTGAAAACACAGCAGGTTTCTCTGTCCGGTGCAGTGTGTCCTGGTCTAATCCCAGAGAGAGCTTTCCCAGATGGGCTGCCAGATTTAGACTAGCCTCTCAGACACATTCACAAGCCTCAGCAGACCTCAGAACCTAGCTGGATCTCGACCGAATTATATCGATTACTCAGATAAAGTTATATTCGAAAAGGAGACATATTGTCACTGTCACAAGGTGACAGGTTTAAACTGATTTGGAAGATGAGGCATCGTTCCCATGGGCTCCTAGAACACTTCATTAATCTCGTAACACATATAGCACTGCGCTCTTTATTTTAGGGGAAACAAAGTCATTTTTTTAAATAATGCAAGCACTTAGATATTACACTATGATGCAGTTTAAATTTCATATGCTTATGTGGTGTTCAGAAACCAAACGTTACATTCATTTTATTTTAATTCAGCATTTTATTAACAACACCTGGAAGATTAAAAAAAATATATTTTTATTTCTAAATATAGGTGAAGTCAGAGTTAATAAGATGAGAGGAACATTAAGAAATATTGGGATGCTGAATTTTACGTTTATGGCATTTGGCATAAACGCTTATCCAGTCTGACTTAACATAATCTCATTTGTACAACTTAAACAGTTGAGGGTTAAGGCCTTGCCTAAGACCCCAGTAGTTGGTGGTGCAGAAGTCTAACACTTTATCCACTGAGCTCCGACTTCCCACAAATTCACTCCATTTGCATCAGGTTTAGTGTGTTTTACTTCATCATGTTGTATTAAGAAAAACATCTTACTCTTTATGGCAAAAGAACGCTATATTGCCAAAAGTTTGCGGACACCTGATCATAATTATGGTATGGGCTTTTTGAACATGTCATTCCACATTTAGTCCCAATTTGCGCTTATATTTAGCTCCACTCTTCTGGCAAGATGTTCCACTATAATTTGTAGTGTGCTTGTGAACATTTGTGTTCATTAGCCACAAGGGTTTTAGTAAAGTCAGGTACTGATGTAGGGTGAGGAGGCCTGGGGTGAAATCAGTGTTCCAATTTATCCAAAGGTGTTTAGTAGGATTGAGATCAGAGCTCTATAGCAGGCCACTCAAGATCTTTCTCTCCAAACCATGTAAACCAAATCTTTATGGAGCTCGCTTTGTGCACAGCACCATTGCCATGCTGGAACGTTTGGGTTTACAAGTTCAAATCTTCTTCTTCTTTTGGCTGCTCCCATTAGGGGTCACCACAGCGGATCATCCGTCTTCATACCCCCCTGTCCTCTACATCTGCCTCTTTCATACCAACTACCTGCATGTCCTCGCTCACCATATCCGGAAACCTCCTCCTTGGTCTTCCTCTTTTCCTGCTTCTTGGAGGCTCCATCCTCAGCATTCTCCTACTGATATACCCCATGTCCCTCCTCTGCACATGTCCAAACAATCTCAATCGGGCCTCTCTCACTTTGTCCCTAAAATGTCCTACATACGCTGTCCCTCTAATAAACTTATTTCTAATCCTGTCCATCCTCGTCACTCCCAACGAAACCTCAACATCTTCAGCTCTGCTACCTCCAGCTCCACCTCCTGTCTTTTACTCAATGCCACTGTCTCTAAGCCATACAACATCATAGCTCTCACCACAGTCATATAAACTTTCCTTTCACTCTTGCAGATACTCTTCTATCACAAATCACTCCTGCCACTCTTCTCCACCCACTCCACCCTGCCTGCACTCTTTTCTTCACTTCTCTAACACACTCACCACTGTTGTACCTAAACTCCAGGTACATTCTCCACCTCTTCTTCCACACCACTCCACTGCCCTCTCTCTCACTCACATACATGTACTCTGTCTTACTCCTACTGACTTGAGCATGACACTGTCTTTGTGCAAAAAGCCAGCTTCATAAAGATATGATTTACATGAGTTGGAGTGGAAGATCTCAAGTGGCCTGCTGTAGAGCTCTGACCTCAACCCTCCACAATCACACGCTATAATCTAGTGAAACATCCTCCCAGAAGAGTGGAGGTTATTATAAAAGCAAATGGGGACTAAATGTGAAATGGGATGTTCAAAAACGCACATTTAGAATTCAGTAACAATGGATTCACTCATTCCAGGGAACAACAGGACCAAAAAGGGATTATGCGAAGATCCAACACAGGCCACCCTGCATAACCTGTATACACACACTCCCACCCAGGGTTACTTTAGTGTCATGCTGCAACAACTACCGTGTTTTTGATAAGTGAATTGAAATCTGAGAACCTAGAATAAACTTACACTGAGAACATGCAGAGAAATTTCCCACAGAGAGTAACTCAAGTTCAGGATTGACTGGGAACCCTGGAGCATGCTGCTCTGTTATGACAAAATATTGTTGATTTTTTTTTTCCTCAGTGTAATGCAATTTGGGGATTCCTACTAGCCTGCAAGCCCTCTTGTTAATGTGACTAGGGAATTACAAGGAGACAGTTACTTTTGTTAGTGAGTGAGTATATTTTTCAGCATTTAATTCTCTAGGTAAACAAATGAAAGTTGTGAGGAAACAGTGACAAATGCTAGACGATACCTGCTTAATAACACAATGAGCAAGAGTGCTGTAATTCAGTAATGGGCCACAGAAAAATCGCAGCTATTCCAATATTCTGTATTTTACAATTAGTCCAACAATTGTATCAAGTTTCCCTGGTGGTCTAGTGGTTAGGATGCTACGCTCTCACCGCTGCGGCCCGGGTTCGATCTCCAGTCAGGAACCCAACCCCAGCCATTAGGGTTGCACAAGCCTTAGTGCCGGCCCCAAGCCCGGATAAATGGGGAGGGTTGCGTTAGGAAGGGCATCCAGCATAAAAACATGTGCCAAATCAAACATGCGGATAATCCGCTGTGGTGACCCCTAATGGGAGAAGCTGAAAAAAAGTTAGTAAAAAAACGCATATTTTAGACACAATTTAATATACTTATATCATGTTATTATGTAAAAATGCCATAAAAATATGATATACCGTATAAATATACCGTATTTTGTTTAATTTTTATGTCTACTAATAGAAATTGGTTTGGCGGAACCCATACTTAATGACAGCCCATGATCTAGATGGCTTCCTTGCTTCTCTTTGGTCCCATATTGATCTATTCCTGCTATAGTGCATTCTATAACAAAATGAAGTGACTTGAAGTGAAATTTCCTTCTTCCTTTTCATCTGACAAGCTTTAAATGCAAACATTCAAATTGCTGTTCATGAATTATGTATCATTTGCCACGTCTACTGATACCGTCTCTGACTCTAGTAACTGTTCTGATGTACTTAGATTTGAATTAAAAAAAGCAGACAATGTACTAAACATCAATTTGTTGGGTATGGTTCCATTTTAGTTGCTTATTTAAGTATGAACTTTGCATTGAAGTGCTCGGTTATCGCCATTGTCTCGGATTTCTTCAATGATACTGAAAAATAATTGCCGTTCCGTTTACTTTGAAGAGCTGCTATAACACCTGTTCATTCAGCAACCTGTCCTGTTGAGAGTAGCTTACATCAGGCGTTACTCGGGATAACAGCAGATTGTTTGCTCAAGTAATTAAAGCTGCTGCAGGCCAAAACAGCAGGGAAACACAGCTGGGAATTCCCTGGCCATTGCATGGCTACTTAATTATCCAGACAACGCTGAACCAAAAATTGAGACGCTCCACCTCATGGGATGTCCCTTAATTTTTTTTTATTATTATTCATATAAATGAATTAATTAATCATTTTTTCTAATATGGTATATAATTGGAGGAAAGTCAGTCATTAGACCAAGATATTCATAAGCAAGGACATTTTAGTCTTGTCAGACAGTCATGCGACGCATTCTTAATGTATTCTTTTTTTACTCATACAGAGTATAGGAATGTACGCATTTTAAAGACAGAGATTTTTTATTTAATTAACTATTCGTATTAGTGTGCCTAACATATAACCTAGCCTAACCATTGAGTTTCCTGCTTGGCTGGCATAGTACTGTAGAGCTGTTTTAATGCTTTTGGTTCTGAAACTAGCTATGAATTAGTCTGTGGAATCCCATTCAAGATGCATTTCTGCCTTGTTTAGAAAATTCCTGTAATAACATTGGATCCATGATGGCCCTGAGCCAGATAAAGCGTGTTATTGAGCATGAAGAATAGCTGAATAAAGGCATCAGTTAAGTGTCTTTTAAATTTTTTAATTATAATGTAGGGACTGTAGAGTAACTTGTAGCTCAGGTTTGAATGTAAGCAATACTGCTCAAGTGGTGCAATTCCTTACTGTTTTCCTCACATAAGGTCAAACCAAAAATGTATCTCTGTCAAAGCTTGTTGGAACTCACAATAAAAACGACAAAACCTGCACTTTTACCCGTTCCGATGCTACTACCATGCCTGGTTAGATGGTCAGCCTGCAAATAACTAAGATCATCCTACTCTATTGATAAAAACAATTCTTCCAGGATTTCAGAAGTTGATTCTCAGAAGCCTTTCTGACAAAACTTACACCAACCTTCAGGAGAGTGAGCCGAAAAAAAAAGCATTCTCTATTGTTTGCATCCCTAAGGCCTGATGCATCTAGCATGCTGCCAATGATAGCCTCCTCGTTTTTCCTGCTATCTCCAGATGGTTTTATGAACAGCTAGAGCCTTGTTATTTTTTGGCATGGTTTCAGGGGGTTTGCCCCCCGGCATTATAATTGAGGAGAGACAGGCAGACAGCGGCAGCCGCCCACTTGCACAGCTCTTGCTAACGTTAGCATTAGCAGCAGGGCTAGCTGACAGTCAAGAGAATGGGCTGTGACTGGCTGCTTGTTTTGTGCCACGATTCCTCAGCACTCACCTGCCCTGAAAAGAAAAATTCCTCTAGCTTGAAGGCTATAAATAATGAATGACTTGTCCGCTGTCACTTTACATCTAGCATCCAGCCCTGGCTTGGGCATTATTAGGGCCTTCTCTTTCTCCTTCAATCTTTCTCACACTCTCACACCTTTGTTTCAGTTCTGCTTAAATTCATCACACACCTTTCCTCCAGTTTCGTTGTCAGTTCTCCTTCAATTCATGGACAGATTTTTAGGCCATGACAGCAAAATAAGACAACATTTCTTCATCGCGTTTTCTTCATTTAGTTTTTATGACTTTGTTTTTGGTTCCTTCTCTCTTGTTTAGTAAGTGCTTTGATGTGTGGAGCAGCTCTGGTCCTGCATTTGATTCCATGCGCCTGATTGCTGGAGGGCCTGTTCCTTGTACGTTGACCCTGTCATGGTGATGCACTCATCTGGACACGATCTCCGAGTGTTGCGTCTACAGAAGAGCCGGCTTGTTAAACACTGAGTGAAGTCTGGTGAAATTCCGCCTGAGGGTGATGAGACAGAGCCCAGGCACACCCTTTCAACAGAAGACATCATGGATTATTCACATTTGCAGCTGCGCTGGTGAGAAAAATTGATGAAGAACAGCTGGCCGGAGCAGGATGTGTGGGGGGTCTGGGATGGCAATGCTGCTCCACCTTCAATCCTTTAGGAGAGAAGCTCAGCTACCATGAGGCCCTGCTGTTCACTCTGAGCTAAATAAATAACTGCAGCAAAGACAGAAAAACCAAGAAGCATTGCTAACTTTCCCAGGCTGATGTATCGGCCTTCAGGGCAAAAGCGACTGTAGAGATGGGGGTTCGAGCAGCACTGGTGACTTGGACAGAACCTCAATGCTCTTTAATCAGAAATTCTTTCAGAGGCTAAGTAGGACTTGTTGGAAAACCTCGAGCCACACTCACTCTAACTTTAAGTCTGAGCCCATTTGGTCACTACATAGCGACTATCAGATATCAGATAAGGGTATCCTATCAGATAAGGCTCTTAATTTTATTCATAAACTATATATTTTTAAAAAATAATTTATTTTTAATCTTTGATGGTCTTGAACAGATACTTGTAGTTTCAAGATATTATTATAATATACAGATTTTCTTTAGTTTTCACGAATAAATCAAAGCAAATGAGTCTATTATAAGCACAGACTTTCAAAGTAGAGTTTTGCCCAAATAAAATTGACAGATTACTTGTTTTCAGTGACAGTGAAATCAATAAGAATATAAAATTAAAAATAATAAACGATCATGATGATAAAAATATTTGTTTTCATTTACATAAAAGATACAAATGTAGCCAATTGGCCACAGTCACGAATGATCTCAACGTTTTATGATGTGAATAAACCAATTTAATCAGATTAAACATCGCATTCATTGAATTTCCCTCACAACACTAATCCAGTGGTTAGGGCTGACCTACCAAAAAAAAATCTATTTTTAAAAAAGGTTTGTGACTGTATGAGAGTTTTCAAGCATAAAAATTGTTAACAAAATAAAAGTGGAAAATTATGCCACAAATGTCACTAATAAGGTGTTGATTCTTTTTCTATAACAGTGGCTCCTATATTCTTCATCTGTTAGGCCATTCACAGTGTAACATCCATGTGAATATACTCATATGAATATGTGATCTTTGATGGATTCATAAAATAAAATGCTTATTATTAACTTGTTGTTAATAACAAGTGATAGAAAAAAGAGATGTTGGTGATGGAAGAACTATTTATAGCAGCTAGAATATAAGTGATAACAGGAAATTTCGTATTTCCGTCCATTCTTAACATAAAAGTAACTGTAAATTTAACTGGATTTAAAAAATTTGGGACCTCATGCTTTAATTAATAATAATATATGGATAAAAGTATTGGGACTCATGAATTTTCCAGGCATGTGTGGTTCTACATAGTTTTCCCACAAAAGTGGAGGCACACAATTATACAGGATGTCTTAGGATGCTGTAACTTTTCCCTTCACTTGAACTAGGAGACCCAAACCTAATTCAGCATGACAATACAAGAGTGGAAAATCTTAAATGGCCTGCTATAGAGCTCTGACCTCAACCATAATGTACACCTTTAGGATGAATTGGAACACTGACTGCACCCCAGGCATCCTTACTCTTGTCCACAAACACACTCCAAAATCTAGTGGAACGGCTTCCCAGATGAGTGGAGGTTATTATAAGAGCAAAATGAGACTAAATGTGGAAATGGGAAAAAGCACATACCATGCTTATGGACTAGTGTGCACAAATGGTGACCGTATAGAATTAGTTTTTCTATGAAATAAGAGGTATATAACACATTCGGGATGTGCTGTCATTGAAAAATAACTTTAACTACACACCAGGCTATCGCTGTTTATTGTCCGTTTAACAGTAAACCCTAATGTGTAAGTAAATCCTTGCTTGCTTAATGAAATTCCTTCCACACTCATAAAAAATATAAATTGTGCCCAAATAGAATTTATATTATTTTATTTTACCATTCAGCATGTAGGGGTGAGACACAATATATATCTGACTCAGCTGCAATTGAACAAACATCAGCTGAACAAAGTTCTGGAAATGGGTTATAGTGTTTCAGAAGGTTAGTAAGATTTAGAGCATGATACTCTGTTAGCAAAACTGTAGTAAACACAAAATGTTATAGTCATAAATAAAACTGGAGTAATGTGATCAGAGTCTAGTCTGTAATCCACTCATTTAAAATTGTTGTCAATCATTTTCCATTGACCAGATGCCAAAAGGGAATCTAAAACAGTTTGGCACTTTGCCATCAACAAAGAGCTGCTTCCCCGCCCAGAAATATCAGTTAATGCACAAAAAGTGGTCTGATTCTGTACCTTCTCAAGCAAGCTCTGCAGTTTGCATGATCTTCATAAAATAAGACAAAGAGAAACTTTTTATTGGATTACTAATGGAATTATTATTGGAATCTTTTCATTGGATTATGATATATATATATATATATATATATATATATATATATATATATATATATATATACTAAAAAAAAAGGTTTGTTGGATTTCTGTGTTGGAACTGATTTCATTAGTGTCTGTGAATAATCAGTATTGGTATAAGCAAGAGAAGAAGTGGAGGATGGTGATGGCTGTGGGTGGTGAAGGAGCTCCAGGGAAGGGGGGAGGGCTGTTTTTAAATTAAGGTCTTGCGATGCCGCATTTAATTTTTCATCTGTCTACTAAATTAAAAATGTGAACGGTCATCACTTATTTGTCAAGCTGTCTCAGCGCAAAAGGTGGATGTGACAGAAAGGTTTACATAAGGCTCAGAGAACTAGTGGCTAAGAAACAGAGATGGACCAGAGTAATTAGAGAAATAGAAAGTAAAATAGAAGGCTTGTAGGAGAGAAAACACAAGGGGAAAAAACCAACATGAATGTTTTCATGGCTGTGGGTCTCAGTGTTCCATATAGAGGAATAATCATAAATTACATAGAAAGACCTGGATATGGATATAGTTAACATTGAAGTATAAATTGTGAGAAATCCAAAAGCTTCATAATCAGTAAAAGAGAGGAAGCCTATCTGAAAGGGAATTTGTTCCAATGTTAAAAGTGCCATACAAATTGAATTGAATTGAATTGAAGGCTTTAACACGTATCCATTGCGGCTTTGGTTATTATATTGTAATAAAATATTAATCATTTTTTTGGCATTGGCTCCAAAAGTACACTATATTGCAAAAGTTAGTGAAAACCTGACCATAATATTGATATGCTTTTAGAACATCTCATTCCACATGTAGTCATGATTTGCTGTTAATAGGGAAGATGTTCTACTAGATATTTAAGTGGAGCTTGTGGAGATTTGTGTTTATTAATTTACAAGGGTGTTGATACTGATGTAGGGTGAGGAATGATCCCAAAGGTGTTCAGTAGGGTTGAGGTCAGAACTCTACAGCAGGCCACTGTATTATAAGGAACAAACTTATAGGCACAAAGCTTCTATATTCTAACTTTATAACCCCTTTATCTCTGTAAAGCTCCTTCGGGACAGTGTCCATTGTTAAAATTGAAATGAATTGAATAGATCTTCCACAACAACTGTATCTTCAAGGAGCTGGCTTTGTGCACAGGGACGTTGTCATGCTGGAACCGGTTTGGACCTTCTTGCTCCCTTTTAGTGAAGAGAAAAGTTGAATGCTCACACATGCAAAGACATCCTATACAATTGGTGCCTCAAACTCTGTGGTAACAGTTCAGGAAGAACTATTAAAGCTGTGTTTCAATATTGAAAGTTAAAAATTTTTTTGCTAATAGTCATAAACTTCCTCTGAACAATATTTATTTATTTCCAGATCCCCATTTTCCACACAAAGGTGTTGTTTTTAAGCTGAAAGGAGACACCAGGGCAATCAGGTTTTATCTAATTAAAAAAATCTTTTTCAAATAAAATAATGATGGTAGTCAGATATGCACTGAAAAAACATTTTGGTCGGTTGTTATATATGAATAAAATGATAAACAAGTCTTTTCTTTAATGAGGCATAAATTCCGTAAATGATGTTGATTTTGCTCTGAGGGTGTTTGTGTGTTTATTTTTGGATGTTTCTCGTTGGCTTGTTTTGCCTCCTTTTGCTTTTGGCCTCATGCTGGCTTGCTTTTCCTCTGGAGGTGGTGGCCGTCTGTTCAAGGGTCAGGAGAGGGCTGCAAAACACACACGCACACACACACACACACACACACACACACACACACACACACACACACACACAATGTTCCCTTGCGACATCCCGTCACACACTCCAACAGGTGATGTGCCAGACCTGAAAGCAATGGCAGAATGACACACACACACAAACAGAGCCTCTGATAAGTGCCTGTCTCTACAATTGACTGGTTAGTAATTCAGCTGCCAAATGAGGTGCTGCTTGGCAACACTGCCCCTCTAAAAAAAGTGTTTTCTGTTTTTCATCACCTGTTCCAGAAGGTCAAAGGGCATTTTCCATTTGACCATACTGCCAGCTCTGTATTCTTTAGAAACAACACACACACACACACACACACACACACACACACACACACACACACACACACACACACACACAAAACACAGCTACAGATGTTCCAGAACATGTTACATCCCAGGCGTCAGAGCCTGCAATTGTCTTCAGTTCCTCTAATCATCCTCTTTGA
Organism: Silurus meridionalis; assembly: GCF_014805685.1. Lineage (NCBI taxonomy): Eukaryota > Metazoa > Chordata > Actinopteri > Siluriformes > Siluridae > Silurus > Silurus meridionalis. The sequence goes on from NC_060895.1 coordinate 19,245,616, forward strand.
AGATCCGGTTCTCTATTTAGAAAACATGTCAGTTCCAAAATTTGACCCACCCCAACCAAAGTGCCCTTTTCAAGCGACAGGAAGCTGATTAAACCATCACAAACACAACCTAGCAGAATCCAGATCGATCCTATATAGATGATGCTTGAAAGCAGCTTCGCTTTATTACCTTGCATCTGGAATGAATGGACATCTAAAGCGCTTACAGGAACCTGGGGCTGTGTCGAGTTTCCGCGTAAAGGATGTGCACGTGCTCCTGAGCCTGTTGGTAGGAAAAGGGAGAAAGCTGACAGGATAACATTTCAGCATGACATTCCAAGGTGGCTTTTATTCCAGAGGAAGACGCTACTCATCAGAGAAGGACTTCCTTCTCTGTTCCTTGACCCTGGTGGAGCAGGCCAGCCGTCTTGAGTATTCACAGGAAAAGAATGGGGCAGGCAAGATAACCTACATTGTTCATCATCTGACTAAAAAAAGGAGAAGATGATTCATGAGACACTTCACTTTCCTTCGCATGACAATTTATATTTAGACTAATCTACATGAACGTATGAAACGTACACAGAAATTATATTTAGTACTATATTTGGTATCCATGCTAACTGACTAGTATAGTATGATATAGTATAGTAATAGTATAGTATGTTTTAAAATAGTATAGTGTAGCATAATACAATATAGCTTCCATCCATCCATGTATATACATATATTTTCACATATATTTTTCATATATTTTATCATTTTTATACTTTTTATTTTTATCCTTAAATTCTATTCCTTTTATGCTTAAATGCCAGACAGTCGTAAAAAGCATTTCACTGCATGTCGTACTCTGTATGTATGTGTATGTGACAAATAAAATTTGATTTGATTTGATAGCTTAGTTTAGTATATGATGACAATATATGATAGTTGAGTATAGCGTAGTATAGGATAGTACAGTAAAACCCTGTTAGATGAGCATAATTTGTTCTTGAAAATTGATCATAGGTCCATTTGCTCGTACGTTCAAACTGATTTTCCCCGTAGGAATGAATGTAAAAGTGATTTAATCCGTTCCGAGACCTCATTCGATCGCTTATTTCTGCACTTAAAAAGTATTTGTAGCCTATTTTAACAAACAAATACACCGCAAATTACCGTAATGTAAACATAATTTAACACTTACCCATGTGGTAGTGGTTGATTGCGAGTGTGAGACACACAACACGCTCGTAACCTTCTTGGTTTCAATGGTAATTCTAATTCTAATTCTAATTCTAATTCTAATTTTTGGGAGACCTTGTTCAAGATTTCTAGTGAAATAAAAATATAACACTAAAAAAAGTAACGTTTTTGCTGCACTGAACAACGAGAGCGACCGAGCGATACGTCATCAACTAAGCGTCTGATGCTTCCCTCGCCCGAAAGTGGGGAACCAGCAGTGTGGGTTTGCTCGTGCCTTCGAAATTTGTTTGTGAAATAGGGTACAATTTTGCGAGCAAGGTATCTCCGCTTGCTCGTATTATTAGTTGCTCGTACAACAGGGTTTTACTTTATGGCAAATCATGACTTTAATAAAGTATACAGTAGTATAGTACAGTGTAGTATAGCCAGTGGTGTAGACTATTCAATAAAATGTACTTTGTTACTGTACTTTTTGGCTGCTTTCTAGTTTTGCTGAGTATTAAAGATATAAGCAACTTTTACTCTCTACTCAAATACATTTATGATTCAATATATGTACTTTTTACTTTACTACACTTTAACTGACAATGGCTGTTACCAATTACATTTTGCACCTCTGTTGAAAATGTGATTAAGGTTCAACATTCCCTACCCGCATGTGATGCCTGCGAGCGACTTTTTAGCATCGCTGACCTCATTTTCAGTCCAGAAAGAGCTCGAATAAATTCCAAAAACTTTGCTAAAGTTGAATAAAAAATATTGCCCTTCTCTAAAAGGTGCATCAAATCACAGTCAGCTGTAAATATTTGCTTTTACTTTTACTCCACTTACGTTATTTACTTCTACTTTGTGACATGACACTGTGATTTTATTTGTAATTTAAGATCATTTAAAGATTGCACTCCACCTTTTTTTCTTCTCATCTTTGTTTCATTTTGGTATGAATGCAGTGTTCAGGTGTACAATTTGATTTGTATTTTAGGAACTAAAACCTCACAAATCAGCTGTTTTTGGATTTTCACTAACATGTGATCAATATGACTAAAAATACTGAAGTACTATACAAATTAGATACTTTAAGACTTTTACTCGTCATATCGGAATTGATTACTTTTAACATGGGGTACGTTTTGCAGTAACGTATCTATACTTTTACTATAATTTTTAGGTACTCTTTACAACTCTGAGTATATCATAGAATACTGTGGCATAGTAAAATGTAGCATAAAATTATAGAATCGAGTGGTATGGTATAGTATAGTGTAGTGTATAATAGCATAGTATGGCATAATATTGCTTAGTATAGTATGGTATGGCATATAATAGTTTAGTACGATATCACACCAAGCAATACTGTAGCCGAAATGATCAACAAATAAAACTAAAAATACTAGATGTACTTTAAAGACTGCATTTTGTTTTAACATGAACCATCTCAGCTTCTGTAGCAGATCCTCTGTAGCCAATCACATAAATCATATTCATTTAAATTATTCAGCGTAAGACAACTCATCAAGAGAGGAAAAAAGACTCAGACTTTTTAAATTGCGTTTACATTTACGATATAACCACGTAGCTTTTTAAAAAAAACTATATATAATTTAAAACAAGTTGATGATGAAAACAGAATATTTAAAGACAAATCAAGGGATGGGTATTTATTCTCCAGTTCAAAACCCAATGTCTCCTGCGTTTAAGGTCCCTCGTGTTTGCCAAAACATTTCATGTGAGCAGCAGTAAAAAACAAAATCTCATCCCTTGAAACTGGTTCTAGGCATGACGTTGTTAAAAAGTAATAGCCAACTTTTGTTGCCATTCAGTCATGATTACGGCATTGGAAAATGTCTCAAAATAAGATGAATACCTGCTGATATAGTGTGTAATGAGCCTTGTGGAATAATTAGACATTTTGGACAAAAGTCTTTTTATTAGCTGTGTAAGCAAAGTGCTTTGGAGGCTGCAGGAGGTGAAACCAGTTGAGTATTGATATTCAATATAACTATTTGCCATTATTATTGTAGTGAATTTAAATACCATATCCCCTAAAGTGCTTTTAATAAATACATAAAGTTTGATTTGTTTCATTTTTTTTGGGGCAGTCACTGAAACATAGCTAATAGGCCAAAGTTTCAGAAACATAGTGACGCATGTTCTTGGCACCTGTGATCTGCTATAGTTATTCATTGGCTGAGCAAATCATTTATTTCCCCCTTCCATTTGACTTGTGTTACCATCAACTTAAATATAATTGCACTTTTACTCTGTTGGTGATTTTTCATTCTAGGAAATCCAAACCCCTGCCCCTGTTACAAAATACGCACATACATGTATTGCAGTAGTAAATGTTTTCATTAGTATGAGGTGAGCTCCACATACATTTCTTTTACTGCTGTATTTTTAGTGTAGGGTCCAAGCCTTATATGTGCACACACTTAATTCATTCCGATCTCTGACACACCTACACACACACACACACACACACACACACAATTTCCTCCTCAACATTGTGGTCTGTGTGGTGTATGCGATGGGCCTGGAGCAGCCAGAGCCATCTTTGGCTTTGGCCCTTTCTCCACAGAGACATGCTCCATTTACAACCTCCACTTAATTACACTTCACACTGCTGAGCTACGTTTCACTCCACCACTGCAACCGCCGTCAATAAAGAGGACACGCGGCGCATCGGCAGCCAGACGCGTTCATTTTTCTGTTTCACAAATTGCCACACACACACACACACACACACACACACACACACACACGCAAGAACCGCACACACTCCACAGTCTGCGAAGAGGTCATTCCAGCAGCCGAATATTGACATTCGGATTGCCGCATTTGGCTTGGGGCTCTCGTTCTTTTTCTGTGGCTCTGAAATGTTGCAGCATTTCGGTGCAATTAAGCGAAAACCATGTGCAGGTACAGACACAAGATCAGTTCTGGAGAAAAATCAGGCCGTGCATTAAGGCGCATGTACAAATGAAGTGATCTGAGCGAAGGTTATAATACTAAAAATCTGGGGAGGGTTAAAATAAGGCCAAAGGGAGATCAGAGTTTGATAAACGATCATGTGAAAAATGTGCTGATGTGAATAAGTGAATGTTGACCGCTCTCTTTGAAAAACTCGATTGATTTCAGCAGCCGGTCCTCATGAGCTGAAGCAGGGATGCACAATTTATCAGGAAAGACCGGGCTCATTGAAAAGCCCTGTGTTACGTGAACTGGAAAATGGTGAAAGTGGGAGCATATGTGGGGTAAAAAAAAAAATTCAATTAGCAGCGCTCATTTTGGGCACGCTATCGTGTTTCCTGGTTCGAGACTGAAGCCAGTTGTGTCTGATCGTGACTTAACATAAATCAGCCACTTTATGGTCGTGCATGGTGGGGAAAAAAAGTTAAGCATTGCTCAGGTTGTAATTATAACAGATGACCTTTGTTGCTGCATGTGTGTCTGCATGCGTATATACACCCAGCATCCCCCCTAAGACTAACACACTAATTATTTCATACCAGCAGTTCGGACCTGAGGGTTTCCTTTTGTCAACAATTGCTCTGATTCATTAGTGTGCGCTGTCTGACCGTGAGGCCTCGGGGGAGGATTTGAGGGAAGGTAGTGGAAGAGTGGAGGAGGCATGGAATCAGTGGTTTGCCTTGTTCACTCAAAGAAACTAAAATGATTGATGAGTGTAATGCAGAGATGACATGTCTCAGCCCCAGCTGTATCGTGTTAACTAGACGTTTGCTGGGTGCCGGATGGGGGGGACTGAAATCTGTTGCAACTCAGACGCTGTGCTGCAGAGAGGAGGATGGAGGGTGAACGAAAGGAGGAGATAATGGAGAGTGACAGGAACCGGGGATTCTGCAAGCATCCTCATGCATAGGTTTAAACGAGTATGAAGTCGGATTATTTCCCTCATCAGTCTCGCAGCATGGATGCCACATGAGATATATGAGATGGACTGAGCTGATGATTTAGTGTATGGATATATATGTGTGTGTGTGTGTTTGCATGTGTGTGTTTCGCAGCATATATTCTAATTAAAGCTAGCGTTGTGTCTGCAATTTCAAAGAATATGTCATTTAAAAAAACCTGCTTTTAAACAAAATTGCCTTTTTCTACAATCGCGTTTTAATGCCATGTTAAAAAAATTACAAGAATAAAGTCGTATTTTACGGAAAAAGGCAAACTTAACGTCAAAAAGTCGAGAATAAAGACAATATATTTTGAGGATAAAGTCATAATATTTTAAGGAAAAAGTCAAACTTATAAGAATAAAGTTGTAGCAGTACGAGAATAAAGTTGAAATTTGGAGAGAAAAGTCTAAATCTATTGAAAATAAAGGCATAGCAATACAAGATTAAAGTGATAATTGTAACATTTCCCTGTTTTCCATCAAAATATTGTGGAGGATTTAGTTAAATCCTACTTTAGGTTAGGATTTAGCAAGAAAATGTTGATCTTTCGGAGGAGTGCTAAATTAATAAACAGACTGCAGCAGTTATGCAGAAAACTTAATTTATTAAAAATATAAATAAATATCAGACATACATTGAGGAAATTGATTCTGTTGTGCAGTCTGAAATGGTGACCAGCAGTGGTGGATGATGGTTACACTGCTATTCGAAGAGGATATGTTGTTTCTCAAGAGACTATGAGGATGATGATTAAAGAAATCAACCTAAAGGACTTAAATAGTGGTGCACTGCCTCTCCGACGTCGGCAGTACTTCAGCTTGGGGTCCTATTGCCTTGTGGCATACGGATTCATATGATAAGCTCGTAATTTTTACTTTTCTCAAAATATTTAGATTTTTTCTCATACTGCTTTGACTTTATTATCGTATTCTTAAATTTAAACAAAAAAGTTTACGTGGCACTAAAAATGCTTGGTGAAAAATGTCACCCTTGCTGTTTCACTCTCTATGCACCCTGGTCCGTAGTAACGACATTTCGTTCTTTTGTATACTGTGTATGTGCAGGAATGACAATAAAGCTTCAGTTGAGTTTAGTGGACAATACAAGATACACAAAAGACAATAGTGCCACCCAGTATACCTACTTTATAATGTGTTATAAAGAGCATTGTACAAAAAAGAGAACTGTAAACAAGTGTACTTGTAAACATGAACACAATGTTGTACAGAAACAGCAACATGTATAATCTGACCACCCATATTATTCATATTATTTATTATTAATATTATTGAACATTAGCAGCAATAATAAACCTGGGATGAACACACAAATGAGTCATTGTGCTTAGACTTTTAACGTGTATGTGTTTGTGTGCGCTTCAACTTTTATGTCTCTCTTAAGTATGAGCATGCATGAGTGCTTTAATAATGTCTATAAAAAAAAAAATGCCAGCAATGCAATAAAATGTATTTGTGTGTTTTAGACTCAAAATGCAGTCTGAAAGTGTCTCTCACGCTTTATGAGTTTACGCCTGATCTCTCCTCTGTCGTTAATCCTGGGACGGACTAATACGAATTTGTCTGGGCTCCCATGAGGACCCTGATTAAATCGAGCTTCTGAAAGCTCGAGTCTCTCTCCTGCTCACTCTCCATCTCTCTATCTCTCTCTGCGGGCCGATAGAGGAGAAGAGGCCCAGCATCGAGTGGGGAAGTGGCACTGTCACTTGCCTGTCTGTCATCAGCGATTAGCGGTCAGATCAAAGCCCTGATGCAATCGCTGCCCCATCAGAGAGTGCTATTATCAGGCCCTTAGAGACTCCCAGCTATGTGTGTATGTGTTTGTCTACATAACGACCTCTAGAAACCTCATACCCCCCCTTCACCTACCCCCTAATGCCAAGGCTTTGCTTATCCAGCCTCTTCAGGCACTCTCAGTCCCCGAATAAACACCTTTTCTTTTCACTAATTAGGACACAATGCGGCAAAGATAGAATAAAAAACGTGAGCTTCAAATGTCACATGTGGTGGTGGGTAAATAGGCTCTGCTTCCTGTTGGCAAGCGACTCTGTGATATGCTAATGCTAATTAATGGGATCTTGTCATGGTGAAATGGGTTGTTCACAATCAAACAGGTCTGACGGTCTGTATTTCACTTAATGTCTCTCAGGCGTGGAGATTGTCTCTTAACATTGTTAACCTTTATTCGGACGCATAGGACGGAGACAATGGCTGCGACAATTGTGTTTGATCAAGGCCAGTCGGTTTCAAAACCCTCTTTCTTTTGTCTCTAAAAATGTCAAAATGAATGAACACGGTTGCCCAACGTTTTTATCTTTGCACAGTGTGTCCAGTGTTTCTTTGAATAAAGAAATATAAAAATAGTGGATTTGTTTGGAATAGTAAAGGTTTTATTATAAATAAAAATACAACATGATGATAATTAGATCTTTTACAGCATTTGGCAGACACCTTCTCCAGAGCAACTTACAATTATTTTATTTATTTAGCTGAGCAGTAGAGGGTTACGTTCCTTGCTCAAGGGCCAAGGAGTGGGAGCTTGGTGGTGCTTGGATTTAAACTCATGATCTTTCAATCCATAGTCCAACATCCTAACCAACAAGCTAATACTTTCCCTCTAGATATTTCTAGTACCCTTGAGCAAGGGCCCAGCAGTGGCCCGCAAACCCTCAACTGTTTAGCTGTATAACTGAGATAATTGTGAGTTGCTGTGGATACGGGAGTCTGCCAAATGTTATAAATGTATATGCCAATTAATTTATCAATGAGTAATTCAAAAGCAAACAAATGTAGCTGGTATGGAAATAATGTTTATAACAATTATTGAAACTCATCTGCTGACAACCCCTATAGCTCTTTCTTGCACATCTGCACATTCACTAGTCGACTGGTTCTCAAGCCTGGGGAACTTGAAATTTTCCCTGCTCCCAACACACCTGATTCAACTAATTATCAATTAATCAGAAATTCCTTAGGCCATGTCCACACTAATAAGTTTTAGTTAGAAATGCATATTTCTCTCTTTATTTTGGCTTTCCATCCCCACTGAAAAAGCGTTTTTAGTCAATTAAAACAAGGCTCTCCAAAGCAGATGAAAATGGCATTTTCAAACGCACTGTGAAAACAGAGGCTATATACTTGTCACATGTACATTACAGCACAGTGGAAATCTTTCTTTGCATATCCCAGCAATGTTAGGAAGCTGGGGTCAGCCATGGTACAGAACCTCCGGAGCACAGAGGTTTAAAGGCCTTGCTCAAGGTCTCTAAAAATACCAGCTTGGTGATACTACAGCTTGAACCCCCAACCCTTCCGATTAGTAACCTGGAGCCTTAACCGCTGAGCTACCACCCTAGTCCATAGTGTGGACATGAGGTGCATTTAGACACAAATGCCGTTTTCAAATTTATCCAGATTAATGTAGACATATACTAAGTTTATTTAGGTGGGCTAGTAAAGATAAACCACTTATTTAAAAATACTTTTTTTTCTCCAGATAGCAACCTGTTATAATATCTATATGTGACCAGTGGAGACTTGCAAGTCAACAATCATGACTTTAAATGACAATCCCTAAAAGCCACAGTTCAACAAATATGAGTAAACCTAGTCTCTTAATAAAGTAATGTGGAACCATTCATTTACATTTAGGGCATTTATCAGACACCCTTTTCCAGAGCAACTTACAACTGAGCAGTTGAGGATTAAGGGCCTTGCTCAAAGGCCAAACAGTAGCAGAAGGGGGGTGCTCAGATTTGAACATACGACCTTCCGATCTTGAGACCAATGCCTTAACCACTGAGCTACAACCTCCCCATTCACACTATTCATACTATTATTTATAAGTTCCTCTTATAGAATATTGGATATTGCATTTAGAAAGGCACTGGCTCATCTGTACAGCTGGAGTATAAAGGTAAGGTATGGTTCCTATTGTGGTCAGTGGAGAGTGAGAAAAGTGTGTGTGCTGCGAGACTTGTGTCCAAAGAGGTTTTCCATGCAGCTGAAGACAGTGATCACTGTAATCTTCACCATGGCAGGGGACGAGGCAGCTCACCCGGGATGTGACATGGCTGTCACCAGAGTCCACGCTTGACAGAACTCTGGCCTGACAAGTCCCACTGCTGTGAGGCAACCATCCCTCTTGTTCCACACCCCTTTCCAATACTTCCACTTTCACAATCACTTTCCCCCTCCCTCAGTCATGGAATAGACTGCACAGCAACTCTTCTCTCACCTATTTAATCCCAAGCTTGACTGACAACATTGTGCTGGTTGAATTCTTTCTTGTACACCTTGTAAGGTCATAGAGTGTGTACCAGTGTGCTCCGATTGTCTTTTGCTAGGTTATCGCATGTACAGGTTGAGATGACTGTGTCCTAGTGCCAGAGGACACATTCAACCAGTCATCTTGTTTTCAACACCCTCTCCCCTTAGTCACTTCACATGGTGATGGAAGACTTCTCCTGTCCTTTTCAACTAATAAAGCTCATCATTTATGCTGAGGAGTCAAAGTTCCTAAAGGAGACACTGGACATGACAGTGGCCTTGATATGTCATGTCTTGTTACTTCTCCTAGTGTCTTTTCCTTCATCGCATATAAAGCAGAACTTAGTTTATTATTTCACCTTGTTTTTTAGCTTAACAGTTGAGCTCTTTTGCCTTTCCTGTTCAAGCTGTAGTCTAGCTCATTATGGCCTGTGAGTGGGCTGAACTTGTTCCACCTCGGGCATTCTTCCCCTTCAAATCAGCCTCATTATCCCTCACTAGTTTCAGCAAAGGGTCAAAGAGTCATGGTCACCCCGCCGTGATTGCCAAGGCAACCAGGTCTCCAACCGAAATTCACGGGCAGCTTTTGGAGGACAAAATTCAATCGTTTTCCCCATCAGCCAAGACTTACAAGAGAAAGAGTGAGTGAGTGATCTAGGACCTGGCCTGTCCTCTGTGATTGATATATGCATTTCATCAGACCAGGGTGTCTAAACCATGAGCTGTGCAGTTTTAAAGGTGTTTACCCCCGCTGGTCATGGCCCTGTTATGTCTTTTTCAGGGTCAGTTCACGAACAGACCGGAGCGAAAAACAACTTGAACGATGACGTTTGAAAGCACGCTCTCACTTTAGACACTGCTCATCAATCAAAGCCAGACCCCGGGCTCAAGTCTATGATAGGACACCTTGATGGCTGACACCTACTTTTACAGAACTGTAGACAAAGTTAGCTCACTGGTAAATGATTGATATCAACCAGACAACAAATGTTCTTCACGGCTATTTTGAGAAAAACCCACTTTAGAGGAAAAACAAAGTCTTCTCAGTATTGTACTTTACTGTTGTTCATTGCATGCTCTCATATTGATTTAATGGTTCTCAGTATTATATTTAAGAAATGATGTCTTTTATGTTTTCCATTATTGTATTGTCATTATTGTAAAAAAAAATCAGATCAATAAAAATACAAAAGAACTATTTTTAAAGAGACAAATTATAAACTCAATCAGTTTTAAAAATCATGGAAAAGACTTGCTTTGTTTTTCATGTGAATTGGAAATACATGTTTAAAGCCGATATAACACAAACAGTTTCTCATGTTAATCTTGAGTATATTTAGAGTTTTCCATCCTTCATATCGCTGAATTATAATAGAAAGTTACAGTTTTACGCTTCTCTCCGAACTGCCGAGCTCTTGGAAGAATGCAGAGTGGGCAGAGCTAAAGAGTCGTGACCATGCACAGCTTTTGTGTAGCGATCGTCTGCAAGCTTTGACATCACTGTAAATAGAACATGAAAAATAAATATATAGTCTTAAATGAACTATGGATAACAATCAGATCCAGCCATACATATTTAAACCAGAACCGGTCTGAATTTAAACAAAAATAGAACAACAGCAGCAACAATGATTACAGCAGGACGTCTTTATATGGTAAGTTCTGAACAAGGTTCTCCTTCCTTTACATCTGAAAACACACTTCTTTGGAAACATTCTTCTTGAGCAAGTCCCATGCAGCGTTGTTGATGACTTCCGTAACCAAACGAAGCATGGTGATGGGCGTGCTCCTGCTTTCTTTCTGGTTGCTTTTCTAGGAGAAGTGCCCATGCAACTCATGACATCATGAAAAAAAATCTGAAACGTATACAAAGCCGGAAGGAGTGGAACAGAAATACTCCAAATCTTTTTTTTTTTTTTTTACTTGGCCATGTTTAGCATTTAGCATGTTTAAACTTGAATCGGACTACACATGTCAGCCTCACTCCAGACATGAATCACAAAATCTTGGCCACCAAGGACCCTGATGCCGGTTAGATAATACTGACCACTGCAGACTGGGAACAGCCTGCAAGAGCGGCAGTTTTGGAGATGCTCTAACCCAGTCGTCTAGCCATCACAATTTGGCCCTTGTCAAACTCAAATCCTTACGCTTGCCCATTTTTCCTGCTTCTAACACATCAGGTTTAAGAACAAAATGTTCACTTGCTGTCTAATATATCCCACCCAATAACAGGTGCCTCAATGAATAGATCAGGGGTGGCCAACTCGCGGCTCGCGAGCCGCATGCGGCTCTTTGGCTGGTTTCATGCGGCTCTTACGTTCATATCGATTTTTGTGTGTTTGATTTTTAATGTGCGTGTTCGCTTTGCTTAAGTTCAATACGGTATTTTTAAAACTTAAATGAGCTTGCCCCTACTGGGAAACGTTGCGGTATATCAGACCTTGGCATGAGGCCAATCATAAATTACAGGGATGCACCGAGAATTTTCGGAAATACCTAAATCACCGAAACAACACGGCAGAAACACAATTGTAATGACGCAATAAAAAAGCGCAGCAGCACACGGTTATCTGGATAAGAGCAACATGTCTGCGGTGTGTGGAGAGCGATTTGCCAAACATGCAATGCTGAAACTTCAAGAGGGGGTTTATCTGCAAAGAGTTTCTCCAAGTCGGGTTTAATTTATCACCTGAAATCCAAACATCCCGATTGCCATTCTAAATATGAGAAGAACGCGGCGCAGAAAAGTAAAGTCAATCCGAGCATGCGCACTCCGTCTGTAGAGGACGTTTTTGAAAAGGCAGGAAAGTTTTCCAGTGATGGTGCCGAGGCAAAAGGCATAACACAAAAAAATTATGGATTTCATTGACTTTTGAATTGAATTTTCATTTCGGTGCATCCCTAAAATATTATCGTTGGTGTGGCCCTCTGACACAATTCAGGTTTCTCATGTGGCCCCTTGTAAAAATTAAATGCCCACCCCTGCGGTATATTCATCTCACTCACATGCGCATTTGACGAAAATACCGTATTGAACTCACGCGAAGTGAACACGCACATAAAAAAAACAAAGTCTGTGTTTTCTACCCTGAAACACGTGAAATCAAAGCATCGATCTGTTCTGACTGACACCCATGTGAAAGAATTGCTTCGAGTGGCAACAACGAAATACGAGGCAGATTTGAAGGGGATTGTTTAAGGCAAGGAATGCCAAAATTCCCACTAAGTAACATGCATAGTAAAAGAAAAACGCTATTGTAAATTATTATATTTTTGTTTGTGGACTTGGTTAAACTAAGAGTTTGTGTGTGTGAGACAGTGCACACAATGTTCATTGTTGAAAATGACTGTCCTGTGGTCTTAGAACTGTAGGAGTCAATTTCTGTCATTATGTTGGTGTGTGACATTTACAATAAATCTGGCTGAGCAGAGGTGTGTGTGTGTGTGTGTGTGTGTGTGTGTGTGTAAAAGCAAGGGATGGGTGATGTTTATACGTGCCCATGTGTATGATGTGGCTCTTTGCGGTAACACAGTAAAAAATGTGGCTCTCGGTCTCTGACTGGTTGGCCACCCCTGGAATAGATAATACGTGTTATTTACTTCACAGGTCATAAACTTATAATGTCATAATATTATGTCTGGTCGTTGTACACATATATTTATTATTATACTATATTTATTGCTCCTGTGCACAATGTGAGCTCCTTGAAGATATGGTTTACATGCTTTAGAGAAGAAGATCTTGAGTGGCCTGCTATAGAGCTCTGATCTCATCCCTACTGAACACCTTTGGGATCAATTGGAACACTGACTGCACCCCAGGTCTCCTCACCTATATCAGTACCTGCCTTTCATAACACCCTTGTGGCTGATGAACACCAAAATCCATAATCACAATTAAAAATCTGGTGGAACATCTTCCCGGAAAAGTGGAGGGAATTACAAGAACACATTGGGACTAAATGTGGAATGCAATGCTTTTACTCTTACTGTGCCCAATACTTTTGGCAATATAGTGTACATAAATTCCCAACTTGATTCATCTTTTTCCAACAGTATCTATTAGTTGTGCTAGATTCTGATGAGCCATTATTTATTTTAGTAACCTGATATATTTTTGTGAACTTTGAATAATTTAAGTAATATCATAAACAATTAATTCGTATAACATCAAGCAGAAACCTTGTTGAGCAGTTTATTGGGAACAGTTTAATTTTTACTCCCTGAATGCAGACAGAAGTAGAGATATAAAGTTGTAATGGATGTTTCTGGCTGCTGATGAACATTGTAGCTAAATAAACAATGTGATTCTTTAGTTTGTTTAAGGTGTAAACAGAGAATATAGTGATAAAAGAAGAATAAATAAAATGGAGATACACTTTTTCCATATGGCAGCAATGATACAATGTTGAGCTGCATTCATTAGTTTTCTCCTACCTTCCAGGAACATTGAAGTAGGTGGTGGAAAGTGTCCAAGGTTCAAATAATTGTGTGAATTTGTATGTGCACTGTGCTCCAAAAAGGACTGGGGTCCCATCAGGGCAGTATTCCCACCTCATACACACATCTGTACACTCCAGATCCGCCATGCCCTGACCAGATTAGTGCTCTTACTGAAGATAAATAATGTCTGCCGCAAGTTGAAATTCAGGGGAAAAAATATGCGCATGCTGTTAATGCCTTCGATACCTAGCAACAACGAACCAATTTTAATCTCCAAAGCAAGCTTTTATCACTACACTAATAACTAGCAGAAGCTTATTTTTGCCTCCTGTTTCTAAACTTAATGCACTTGCACAAACATCCATTTGCAGGCTTCTGCTAAAGCTAGCGCCCTCTTGCTAATGCCACTCCTTTATGTAGGCTGAACAGCACTGACGTTTGACCTTATGCTTCTGAAGCAGACTGAAACTGTTTCTGATAAGCCTTCACATTTGTTCTTAATGATCTTCAGGGCAGACAAATATAGCAGGATTCTTTTGCAGTTATACATAAATGCTTCACATTTACCCCACGGGCGTGGCATTAAGGAGGCCTAAGCTGATATTTCCTATTGTGCATGTGTGCAGGAGATTGCATGCAGGGGAAGCCACAGGGGCCTGTCAGATTCGTTAGCTCTTCCAGTAAGGAAATGGGGCAACTGGTCATTCATTGTCCAGACAAAGACTGCAGGAGTCTACAATTGCCCAAGAAAGCATCAGGATTCAGAAGACAGTGCCAGGCAGTGTTGCTTGCTTGGGCATAGATCATGGGGGACAGTTAGTGTGTCACTTACTGTGACCAGCTTGATGGAGAAGAGCTGCCAGGTCAACTTATGCCATAAAGAGAACATATTGCAAGAGCTTTATAATAAAGATGAAGTGGGAACAATAAAGAAACTGTCAATTGTGAAACTTCTTTTTTTTATTATTATTTTTAATCTCTGAACACAGGCAAAAGCATGGTATAGTGCAGAAGTGTAAAGAGTAAAAATGTAAACAAGAGTAAAATGTAAAGAGTTAAAGTATAGATACTGCAAACCTTGTTAAAAGTCAGCATGTTAAAAGTTTTTAAAAGTTAAAAGTGTTAAAAGTCAGCAATTCATGTTAAAAGTCAGCAACTCAAATATGACTTGAGTAAAAGTTTTAGAGTATTTAATTTGAACAGTACTCGAGTATTTTACTCATATTGACCGGCGGCTCAAAGATGCACTAGTCTTCAATGCATGTTAGTGAAAAGCCAAAAACAATTGGATTTGTAAGGTTTTATTTGATAAAATACACCTCAAATTGTACACCTCAACACTGCATTAACTAAAATCAACCTGGCAGAATGAAACAAAGATCAAGAAATTTGGTCAAAAAGAAAAAGCAATATTTAAAAAGGTATATTTAATTAACAAATAAAACTACATTAATATGTCACAAAGTAAAAAATAAAATGTCGAAAGAGGAAAATATCTTAAGAGTACAGGCATAAACGAATATGAATACATTATTTCAAATAAGCACAATAGATTGCATAATAGAAAAATTCGACATTTTTATGAAAGCATCTGCTTCAGACTATTTTTCTGACTATTTTTCTGATTTTTCGCCCTGGGAAAAAACCCCCACTGTGGACACAAACAAATAAAATTAGACTGTTAACATTTAAACAAATGTGCATCAATATTTGAGAGGAATAAGGAAGTTGAGTGATGTAGGTGAGGATGAGGAATTGTTGAATCCAGTATTCACAGAGCATGACACCACTGGAATTTGTACCATATTTTTTGCAGTGATTTCCACAGTGGTAGGATACATATTTAATAAAAATAAATCTTTTCAGTTTAGACCACACTTATGTCCACTTGAAATCGAAATATGTTTGGATCAGAAATTTGGAAAAATTCCACATGGGCTTCTTTTCTGTCACCTGTAAGATAAAGTCTTAGAATTATGATATTTATGAGTTGGTGACTTTCGCAGCTTTCCTCACCTGGAACTAACACTAAGAATTCAAAATAAATCCACTGGACTTGATTTCGTTGGTAAGTACCCAACAAAATGTGATAAGAACTTTCTAGCAGACAGCTTTAAAAAAAAAATAATAATAATCTGCCTAAAATTTCAATTACTCCTCCTTCCTCCACTCCTGACCAATCAGTCAGCTTGTTTATCGGCACTTTACGAAGTCGTATAAATCACGTTGGACTCCATCGACCAGCATCTCACTCATGATCAGTAGCTCAGAACAACTAATGGATTTGCTGCTTGCTTTGATCAATAGCAAGTTCAGAATTGGAAGAAGCGAGATAGTTTTGTTGTTTGTTCCTTTTTTTCTGTAGATTTTTTTTTAAGGTCTTCGAGAAGGTTGCCATTTCTAGTTATGTTTCTCAGTAGTTGCACTTGTCCTGCATGGAGGGAGAGAGAGTGCTAGACCCTGGCATTAAACCAGTGAAGAGACTGCGAGCGAAAACAAGCCATAGCCAGCCTACGGAAAATAAATACGGATGGCGGAGGGAGAGATGAGCCGCTGATCATCTGTTTTGCCATCTGCTCTTGCGAGTGTGTGGACAGATCTGCGGCAATGGTTGCTTGGTCCTCTGAGGACTGTTGTTTTTAGGGCATAGGATCACCAAGCATACATAGACAAGCTCGCAAGCAAAGGTTAGATGCTCTGATTGAACGAATGGCGCATATGAATATGCTAAATACGTCCATGGACACATACATATCCATATATGTGATATGTTATTCCCCAAACACACACACACACACAATTCTAATGCACACATTCTCATACACATCGAAATGGGCAGCCAATCATTACTATGCTGATCTACAAATCAGAACCGTGTGTATGTATAGGTGTGTGTGGTCAGATTTTCTATGCCTTTTTGACAGTTTTGATCTTTTGGAAATTTTTGTCTTGTTATTCTGTGCAACACTTTTTAAAAAGAAAAAAATCTACTTATAATTAATGCCACAGAAGGTTGGGAATAGGTTTTGGTGGAGCAATGCATTAATTAGATGCATTAATAATGATGCCAGTGGCAGGTCCTCACAAGGATAGTATGACAAATGTGTGTGTGCTTGACTCTAGCCTGCTTTTTTTTTTTCTTTTTTTTTTCGAGCAGCTGGGTTGCTGCTGACATCAGGAGCAGTTGGGATAGTCCAGTGCCAGGCTGCAATGGGATGGATGATCACTCAGTTGGCAGTGTCCTGCAATGTGACGGTCTGCTACTCTCTCTCTGCAATCATAACTTCAAATTCAGTGTTCTCAATAGGGTAGAAGACACACATAGAGAACAAAAAGAATGACTCTAAACGCTCCCAGTTCTCTCTTTGGGGGTGATTTTGCTCTGCTGCCCGGTAATAGTGCGAGTGGGCATTTATGAGAGAAGGAAAAAAAACCCAAAACAAAAAAAAACCCAATGCCTGCTGAATAATACATATTCCTTATGGGAAAAAGAGAGGACTGAAGCACAGTAAGAGCTCTCAAAATCAATTTAGCTGCACGGATGGAAGCTGCAGAGCAAAAAAAAGCAAATGGCAAACATCTCCATGGTTGGATGCCTTCATATGCTCATAAATGTCTTTTTATACCGGGACATTTGTAGCATGCGAGTGTCAGAGAGAAAAAAAGGGCCAAGGCTTGCGCATGTGCAAGCAGGCCATTTTCTGAGTAATAAAGTCGTGTGTGTTGGCCCGATGAAGCATAATGCTTCATATAGGGAGTCATAAAGCACTTTTAATTTAATTAGCTGCACCGTTCGAGGATCGATAGCTTGTCAGTGGCGATTTAGTGACCGGCAAGGGATCTGTGATCAAACAGAGGCGGAATGCTTTTATTCACCGTGGCAGGAGGGGATAGGATCTGTCTTTTACTGTTTACATTCTCAGTTTATGACTTTGTTAAATGTCAGCCATGACTCTTGTTGATGAGTAACTCCTGTTTGCTTACCACAATCCGACTGCAATCCCCCTTCCTCCCCCTACCCCACAGACCCATTGGCTAATGATGCATTCGGACTCCTCAGTTGGCCGCTGGGTGACATGCTGGAAACTCCAAAGAGCATAGGAAAAAAAAGAGGGAGGAGTAGAGAGTGACTCAAAAGGCTCTGTCCATCATGGTCTGAATGAGAAGAACCTCAGGGGGGGTGAAGAAGGACACACACAAGCCCCTTCACTACACTAAGCGCTTTCTTCTCATCCAAATGCTGCCTTTATTTCAAATGTTGAAGCCAAGTAAGTGCAAGAAAGAAAAGAAGGCCAGAAGCAGAAATGCAGCCAGTGTTAAAGGGGATTTGTCCCTCATCTCAGCCCAGTAGCTTCAGTGTGTGGCTGGCTGTTCTCTTTGATACAAGACGCCTCAGTAATACACAAACCCATTTTTTTTCCCTGGGTGCCGTTGCATTGCCCCATGTGCTGGAGAGATACCCACTATTTCAAGAAAAAAAGCGACGGATTTGCCATTTCCCTCCTGCAGACACGCTGTGGTCTTCAGTCTGTTTGAAGCGCCACCAAGCACTGACAGCCTCTGTCATTGGAAATAGCTCTGGCACTGAGCTACTAAGGTGGAGGACTGTGAAAAGCATCCTGGCCATGTGCTGAATCTCCTCGATGGGGTACCGCGAGTGCTCCTGTGGTTGATCCGAGCTGCTAAAACTTGTTTAACAACCCAAAATATTCTTTGGTTTTGTTTTAAAACCCATGGAACAACGCATTCTTTTTTACCAGCTAGGAACAAGCACTCTCTGCAGAAGACACCCACTCAGCTACCTCATACACAACTGAAAGGTTAAACTCTGAAGGAGTCCATTTGCCATGCTGAGCGAGAGAGTGGAACAGCAATGAGTATTGCTGATCACATTTCTCACAACACATGCTCCAACAACACTGCAACATGCACTCTATAACACACACACACACACACACACACACACACACACACACACACACACACACATATACACACACACCTGAGTGTTTGGGGCTTTGGATGGAGTGCAGCTTGCTGTAAATCAGAAGAACATAACAGGCTGTGATTGAGGGCAGAGACACTGCTCTTCTGAGGATCGTAAATAGTCCCTGAGCTTGTCAACTCCTAAGGATATGACAGTATACCTGGCAAAGACAATCTGGCATAATATTAACACTAACATTGTTATTTTAGAACAGCATATGGAATATGAATATATTATTTAAAATGAGAAAATAATGCATACAAAAAAAACAATACACAAAAATGTATAAGGGGACACCCTGGTGTTTAGCATCTTTACAGTATTTGTACAAATATTTTACATTTCACACGGCAGGCAAACGTAGCAGGTTATGCTCCGCCCTCCACTCGCATTTGTCTATGTGCCTGGTGCCACATACATATATACTGTATAGTTTATACTCTAAGGTACTGTAAATTGCTCTGTTGTGCTAAATTATGAATTCTATACCGATCACCATTCTTTAAGACTTCTAGGCCATGTCTCGACTTACGATTTTTTCAAGTTACGATTGTGTCAACGAAAGGCATCTAAAAAAAAAAAACATCCAAATTAAAGGTTAAAACAAATACTTATTTCAAGCTGAGACCAGTTATAAAACTAATAATTGTAGTTTCAAAGTAAAGCAAAACATCCAGAGGTAGGGAAGATCCACTTATTAGCCTCATCATGTGCTGATCTTCATCTAGATGCTTCTTGTTCTTTGTTCAGTTTTTTTGTTTGTTTTGTTTTTAGTTTTCAATTAATTTATTTAAAACCAAATAAACAAATAAATCAGTTTACCCACCTCCTTATGCAACACCCAACACTAATTTATCTTAGCTGAGACTGATCATTTTCCTATAACAGCATATCCTGATGTGGTTTCGTTTTGTTGTGTTCTTAAATATAGTATCTAAGGTAAAAGTGTATATGCTCAGAAATCCAACGATCTACACATACACATATAAGTAAATTTTCAAGCAAAAGTTGACTCCTATTTTTTGGTAAAGCACACACACACACACACACACACACACACACACACACACACACACACACGATTCCTTGGATCCATTTCGAGGAGGGTGACAGGGTCAGATTATCAGCGTGCACGATGATGAGATGATGAGCTCTAATCCCTGCCTGCGCACAACCGTGACCGAGATCATTTAAAGCAGCGGCAGATAGAGATCAGAACCGTAGCGTGAGCATCAGATTAAGGGAGGAGGATGGGGAATCGGATGCCTGCTATCGCTCTCCATTGCTATCTCTCATGCTCTCTCTCTCTGTCTATCTTCCTCTTCATCACTAACTCTGTCCCTCTGCCTTTTATTTCTCTCTCTCTCTCTCTCTCTCTGTCTGTCTCCGGGTGCTGCAGTGCTCTGCAGAGTCCCGGTGGGAAAGCTTGCAATCGACAGATCGATTTTCGACACCTTACAGCTACAGAAAGACAATAAAGAACAATAAGAGTCATCATCAGCACGTCACTGGCGGCATATCTCCCGCCATCAGCACAATCGCATTGCCTCGAGAGATGCTCCTCCTCAGGACGAGCCGATTATGCTGGCATGTTGTGCCGCTGTAATGATGACAAGCATGCCAGGGTGATGATTTCAAAGCGGGCGCTTAACTCACTCACTTCCTGCAACATAGCGAGGCGCTTTAAGAGGAATTGGTTGCCCATGAGGAAATCACTCTCAGCGTATTGGTGAATGAAACGATTTCATCATTCGCATTGTCTTTTTGGATTGTCAGTAGTTATATTTAATATGCATGTGGGCCAGTTTTTTTTTCTTACAACCGTGAAAGGAGAGAGTGAGAAACCTCTTGAATTGATGGACAGTTCATGAGAACCATGATGATTTTAGACCTTTGCTGTCTATGAAGCCTGTGGATAGATGGTAATTTCAAATATTACTGAATAACTAGTGAAATCTTTTCAAAGGAATTGGAAATACAACAAGTACTAACAAGGTTGCATAGGGATCATGGATTCCTGAGACTCCACCTCACGCAACATTTCAAGCTCCTTTACATCTCGTATAAGAGGTTTGCTCAAATAGACAGGGTTAAAATCTAAAGAAATGTTTTTTTTTTAATCCAGTAAAAGACAAAAAAAACCCCACATATTCAGTCTTTCCATTGTCAACGTCTACTTTTGGAGACTTCTTTAGCTATTACAAAACCAAAAACACAGCAAGCTACCAGGGGTCTCCAGGGGGCTAGACATAGCCATTTCCAACCACACAGGTTTAACCACTCACTCATTACCTGCTAATGGTATTTGTATAATGGTAGCTAGTGGGATTGATCTCAACAATCTGGACAAGAGCCCCTGTTAATGATCCACCACCATTTTACAAAGGTGTTTGAGACTTTTCCATGTCTATAGTCACTATTCTTTTTCTGAGACGTTTTCTGAACGTCTTTGGTGCAAACCTTTAAAATATATATTTTTACTTTAGTTGCATCTAGTAGATATTTTTTTATACAAAAACATAAAATCACAATTCTAAAACTTCAGTAAGAATGTCGCAGGGACAAAAAGGTGGTTTAGACTAGTTTTCTAGACTAGCAGGTTTTTCTATGCAGCATCACATTCTAATGAATTTCTAATATATATATATATATATATATATATATATATATATATATATATATATATATATATATATATATATATATATATATATATATATATATATATATATATTAATTAATTTATTAATTAATTTATTTATTTATTTATTTATCAAGCAAAAAGATAAATCTCACTCATATACCCCCATATTTGTGGTTGTCTGAAAACACAACTGTTGTCTGTCTACATGGTCTTCCCCATGATGATAATAATGAAATCATAATATATCGGTAACAAAATGGCAGTGGCTGGCGACCACAATGAAACTTTATATCCTCCATAACAAATCTAATCGGCTGTATGGGAGTATTTTGGATACCCTAAAGTTGCAAGTGCTAAACTCATGCCATCTCTATGTTTTCATGATCAATGTTGTGTAAATGCAATAAATGCTACCAGAACCACCTTTCTTAAGAACATTTCTTAAACCGTAAGGGAATATTCTAAACATTAGATTTTTGCATTTTGTAGCTAAGCATCTTAGATACTGCTACGATATTTTACAACATAAAATGCAACCAATGATGATATTTTTCTTTAACAATATAAATAATTTGATTGTATTGTAGTATTATTAAAATACTATTTGTTATAGAACTGTAACCAGTATACCAGTATAACAGTTTCATTGTTATATATTTTCCAATTTCACTTCACAACATTACATAAAACAAAAGTTAGTGGATATCTGAAATATGTTTTTTCAGCATCCCTTTCCACATTTAGTCCCCATTTGCTGTTATAATAAGCACCACTCTGCTGAGATGTTGTTTCCCTGTGTCACATATACATTACAGCACAGTGAAATTCATTCTTCGTATATCCCGGCTTGCTCAGAAGCTGGGGTCAGAGCCCAGGGTCAACCATGATACGGCGAACCTGAAGCACAGATGTTTCAGGGCCTTGCGCAAGGGCCCAAGAGTGTTAGTAGGTCAGTTACTGATGTAGGGTGGGGAACACGCCCCGAGTGTTGATGCTCTGAAATAATGTGTGTAATCAGTCAAAAATTGTACGCTGGCCGTCACCAGCGGGGTGACGTCACAACCGGGAAGTATAAAATGCATACGAAGAGAGGCAGCATCAGCTTCTGTAAGGGGGAAGGAAGCGATGCAGGGACACCGGAGGTGTGGCATCGTTCCCTCAGGCAACTAGGGTTACATACGTAACGCTTTGGGAACGAGTGTCCAATCATGCCAGACTGACCAGTCCCTGCCTAGTGTGTGTCTGTCAAACACAGCTAGAGGAGGACTGAGGGGCCAGGAGTGGTACTGCTGTCTAGGTTATAGAACCGCACAAAGGTCAGCGGGGTGGACTAACCCACATCGTTACATATGTCTTAGAGGGAAACTCCAGCGGACCAAGATTTTGAGGCAGCCCCACTTCGGGTGGAGTGAGCTCTGGCCCAAAAGGGAGCGGGGAGACCAGAGGACTCATAAGATGATGTGATGGCATTAACAATCCACCTACTCAGAGTCTGCTTATTACCAGGGAGGCCTCTTTTGGGAGGGCCGTAGCAGACAAGCAGCTGATCAGTCTTTCTCCAAAGACTCGTCCTGTGGACGTAGGTGTCCAGGAATGGAGAAAGATAGAATGCCTGTAATCCCCCCCACAGAGGAATCTCCCATGAAGTGTGCTCAAGGAGAGCTACCAGGTCCGCGAATCATGGTTTGCTCGTCCACCTTGGAGCTACCGGGAGGAGCAGCTACTCATGGAAGCAGCCCAATGGGGGAGACATACATGTGTGGCCTCAGCCACGCCTGAGCCATGGTGTCCAGAGGGGACAGTGCGACGTCTCTTGAGACACGAACAGATCCACCTGGGCTCTTCTCAATTTCTCCCAAACCTGCTCCACCACATTAGGGTGGATCCACTATTCCCCGGGTCTCACCCATGCCTCGACAGAGTGTTTGGTGTCTCGTTCAACCAGCCTAGGATGTAGACTGCTCTCAAAAAGAGGAGTTTCCCCTCTGAGGATCTGGTGCGCCAGGCTGCACAGGCGGCGCGAATGCAGACTTTCTTAATGGTTGATGTAGGAGACCACGGCAGTATTGTCTGTACGGACCAACATGTGGTGACCTCTGATGTGTGAGAGGAAATGCTTCAGTGAAAGAAGCACGGTCAGCATCTCTAGGCAGTTGGTGTGCCAGCGTAGATAGGGCCCTTCCCACAGACCTCGGTCGTTGCTTAACGCCCAGGGACTCCCAGCACAGGGCCGAGAGATAGGAACTGGGGATCACATCTCCAAACATCTAAGGCACGTAGGCATTGCTGCGTGACCTTGATGATGCGGAAGGGGTTGCCACTCTGTGAGAACTCCACTGAAGAGGTCTCATGTACAGCAGGCCAAGTGGAATCGCACTGGACGCAGCTGCCATAAGCCCTAGCAGTTTCTGGAACTGCTTGACAGTGAGAAGCTGCCCTTCTCTGACCTTCCTTATGCAAAGTATTTGAATCCCATATGACACCGAGATAGGTGGTTGTCTGGAATGGAGAAAGCACACTCTTTCTGGCCGAAACTCCAAACGGCCTCAGCCCTGAAAGCGACCCTCAAGAACTTCTCATGCGTCTCATAAGAGAGCGGTTCAGCTGACATAGATCTACGTCCTTTGTGGGAACTATGAAGTACCGGCTGTAAAACCCGGACTCTTGTTCTGATGGAGGGACCACCATGATGGCCTCCTTTCTCAGGAGAGTGTTTACTTCCTGTTCCATGACCAGAGCCTGCTGGCTTCCCACCAGGGTGGGAATAATCCCATGAAAATTGAGCTGAGGAGACCCAAACTGAATCAAGTAGCATTGCTCTATAGTGTGCAGGTCCTGCTGAGATACATCTAAAAGAGCTTTTCAAGTTGCTAGAAAGTGCTTAGGGGTTTCAGTCTCTCGAGACTGACCTCCGGTGTGCCTAGAGCCAGGGCAGTGCCCTGAGACAGCTCTAGGGGTGGCGAGATCTCCTGGAACACAACAATGCCGGGAGACGAAGAAAAGAGCTCACTGGAGCTGGCAATGCCCTGAAGCACCGAGGGTGGCAGAGTTAACGGACCAGGACCCTGAGGGGGCCAGGGCAGGGCGGGGACCGGATACTGCATCGCTCCATACCTGTGTACTTTCCGCCCCATGACGTGTGAATACAATGTTGAAAGGGGCTAAAGGGGCTTATACCATGACCAGGACACCTCAGTGTACAGGTCTGGAAAGAATGGGAGATTCTGACATAGAGGTTGCGACACGGTGTCAGAAACCAAGTTTTGGCTACGTTGCAGGTCACAACCCGAAACTGCTTACTGCTTATTTTCTTTATTATTATTATTATTATTATTATTATTATTATTATTATTATTTATTAATTTATTTATTTTTACCACAAGGAGTGAAAGCACCCCCCTTGAGCAGTGCTCTCCATGAGTGGAGCGATCGCATAGAAAATGCGAGCAGAATGTGCGCGGCACAGAATGTGCAGAGAATATGCGCTAAAAGTGCCGCATCCCTCAGAAACTGACCTAGCTCCGCCCCCAACTCCATTGCTCCTCCAGCCTAGCTTGCAAAGTGCCTCAGAGGAAGAGAGGCGGAGCTAATGCTCTCATCACAGGGGGAAGAAAGGTGTGCTTCTGAGCCTGTGAGCGAGTGCTGGATCAAGCAGGTGAGGTTGGAGAAATGGACAAGCCCTTCTCAAAACCCTCTGTAAGGTCCATTTGTGAGCCCCAGAACCTGCCACGCCGCTCCGCCTCAGCGAGGGCGGGCCAGAACCACGCGGAGCGTGAGCTCTCTCCTCTTCATTTCAAATGAAGACCCAAAGTAACTTTTTTTTATATTATGTGATGCACACTACTGCTATTTCAACTACCATGCACTCTCAAACTTAATGTACTTTTAAACCTATGTCATATACTGTATATTGTGGTCTTATTTAATCTTTTACTGTCTGTATAGTTTGTATTGTCTTGTATATTATTTTCTATAAGTTAAATGTATAGTGTCATTTATGTTTGTACTTTTGAAAGATACCAACAGCTGGAAACAAATTCCTTGTATGTGTCAACACACTTGGCCAATAAACCTGATTCTGATTCTGATCAAGGGGGAAATGTCAAGCCAGTGCATCAAAATATCTTAAACAATTGTGCATCTTATGATATACAATTATACATCGCATCTTATACAACTGGGTGCCTCTAACATTGTGGTAAAAGTTTAATGAATAACCACATTTGGCTAAAAAAAGCCAATACGTTTGTCTCTATAGTGTAAGTTTTTCTTATGTCAAAACAAGCTGTTAAGCTTTATACCTTACATAATACATCCCAGCCCTCTTAGAACCTGCCAAATACATTATTGGATTTTGTAGTCATTTTCTGTTAGCTGTGATGACAGTTCGAATCACAACAATATCCTGATAATATCTTTTACCACAGTGAAATGCTAGGCAATTGTGGTGATAAAAGAATTTAATATTGTGTGTGTGTGTGTGTGTGTGTGTGTGTGGTAGGTTTGAGGTCTTTGCTGATTCTGCAGAGGTCCAGCAGGCTTGAATAGATCAATCGGGCCTCGCCTGCATCTCTCCACATACACAGCGTAACTGTGATGTGAATCCCTGGAGCATCAAGCTTCTCAGGTCCCTTATATATATATATTTGTATTTTTATATCATATATATTTATGTATAATATAAAAAAATAAGCGAGAAGGATATCAAAACTCTATACACAAATTTCCATTTGGCGGTTCAATCGCCTTACCTCTTGTCACTCCAGTCTCCTCAGAGACACACACATCCAAGCCACTGCAATGCCTTTCAGCTTAAGGGTGAATGAATAGGCAAGTGTGAGTGTGTGTCTGTATCTGTTCACGTCCATATTCGAGATTTGGTGCCCTCATTCTTGCTCTCTTAGGTTTTACTATCACTCTTGGTGAACATATTTGGCATTAGCTTAAATCTGATCAGCACACTGCACAACATAAAAAATATTTTAGTTTGATTTACACAATAAAATACTTTACTTACATTAGTTATACTTTTAAGCTTAATATTTACCCTATATCCTATGCTAATCAGCAGTAGCGTTCTGCTAATGCAGCTATTTTACCTTGTGTAGTCACAAGCACTGGCCATGTTTGCTAACAAGTGGGCTAAGTACATCAGGACCTGTAAGCCAGGTAGGCTTGGCTGCTGAATGGTACTGTTCAGCTAATTGCTTACTTGGAACAGTAAAAGTGCTGATAACGACAAATACACACCACAAATACAAACCACTCTAGTTCGTTCTTCTACAGATACATAAATTTCACATTTACTTTACGCTTAATTTTCTGATGAAATATTACATAATTTCGTGCTAATATGATTTTTAAAGCAAACCCTCACCTTTCCTGATTTGTAAAGATCTGGGGGGTCTGCTAGATAACTGCTAGCATTTCATTTCATCAGGTACTTTCATAGCTGCTAATGGCCACTCTAATTATCTTTACCTTGCTTTATTTACAGTCATTCATTTCTAACAATCAAATGGCTGCCGGCCAACTTGGCAAAAGTTTCCGATTGGTTTTGGATTAGAAACGCACAACAAGAGTGGAGCCCAAAAGCAAATAGAGAGAAATGCAAACGAATTGTACAGGGCAAAGCTTTAATGATTAGATAAATGATCAACAAAAGAGTGAATAATCTATCTTTGCTTGTTTTTGAACATGGCCACCATGACAGTATTTTTTGACAGGTCTGTGATTTTTAAACCTTTAATACTGATGCAGTAGAGCCAAAATAATTATCTGGGTGCATTATTTGCATCGTCGTGGAAAGTTGTTTGTTGTTTGTCTGATCTAATTGTAATAAATTAGGGTTAGATCAAGAACTATGACAAAATTACTTTAAACACCAATATTGGGATCATAAGTGGTGCAGGAGCTTTTCAGACATGTGGCCCAGTCAGAAGAGCAGAATTGGCTTTGCTGTCTGGGTGGGAGCGATGGAATACTTTATCTCTCCCATTAATCAGAAGTCTGTGAGCTCATGTTAGTAGTAGTTAGTACTTTAAGCTGCAAAGTGATTTAGATTGAGCTACAGTTTAAAAAGATACAGTGGCTTCAAATGTTTTGGCGGAAGCATACACCCTCCTTGATTATAAGCTACTGCGAGATAAGAAAGAGGCATTGGCATCTGGGTGGGAATTGGTATATGACCAAATTAGGGGGAAAAAAAAGATAAACACTTCAGTTTTTTTTTCTTGGGTTATTTAACAAAGTTAGGGCATTTGTTAAACATCACATTATTAATGATGGTGTGCTTTTAAGTGTCTTTGAGTTCCTAATATGAAATGAACCATCAGCCATTTTCTGTGGATGCATGGATGCTTCCATTTTTTTTTTTTGGCATGTCATTCCTCACCCTTTCCAAAACTCCAATCGTGTGTTTTATTCCTCCTCTCTAGGCTGCTTATGTTCCACCCTCCAGTCCCTTGTCTTGGGTGGATTACATGCTCTCTCTCTCGCTCTCGCTCTCTCTCTCGCTCTCTCTCTCTGTGGTCTAGCTGCATAAGATATGTTGAGCTTTCTTCTCTAATCCAAAGGATCACAGCACATGATTTTTTTTTTTTTGCCTTAAGGACTCATTGTTGGATAAAAGCAAACAATATGACACAACAACAGAGCGCAACAAAATTCCTTTTGTCTTTCTTTTGTTACATGTTAAGTATTTATTTTTAAAACATGATTGACAAACAGCAAAGACATGTTGGGAACTTTTTCCTTGTTCTTGGCCAACTGGGCCAGCATTGCTTGGCAGTGACCTAGTTTGAAGCGAGAAAAGTGGGAGTTTAAACAAATGCTGAGAACCGGGGGCAGATTTACCAATGATGCCTAGTGGCATAGACTTAATTTGCAACTGTGCCAGCAGCTCCTTAAATTCCCCCATACACACTGACCACGATCTCATCCTACTGCCCTTATAAACAGCTATTTCAAAAAGTCTAAGTTCACACTCACTGTTTTTTATTGAGCACATTATGAAAAATCAATATAAATTTGGCAAATAATATGAAAGACAAACAAAGAAATGCGCACACAAACCAATAACCTCACAATCCAGTTTGTAGGTGTAAAAAAGTCTAACAGTAAAGTAGTCAACATTTACTTATATGACATTTGGTTGTAATCCTTATCTATACATTTCGCTGAGCAGTGGAGGGTTAAGGATCTTGCAAAATATCATATCTGGATTGTTCTATTAAAAATCAGCATCAGTAGGACATGGACTGATGTAGAAATTATATTAAATAAAAAATAAAAAACAGAACTTGTTTTTCCTAAATAAAGATGTCAGTGAATAGATATTGATAATTCATTGATCTTTAATAAGCGATTTGTCCTAGTCAGGATAGATAGATAGATAGATAGATAGATAGATAGATAGATAGATAGATAGATAGATAGATAGATAGATAGATCACTTTTAATCCCATTGGAAAATCACAGTGAATCCAGAGTCTATCCCAGGAACACTGGAAAGAAGATAGAGATACACTGTGGAAGTGGATCTAAGTCCTTTGCAGGACACCATACACACAGTCATTCATACCAGGGACCCTCAATTTATCATCTAGAAGAAAGGAGAAAAATGGAGAAAGCAATGCAAACACAAGGAGAGCATTAAAACTCACTCAATAATTAGGTCCACTCCAAGCAGCATCCGACCTAATTATTGTTTGAGTGTTGCTGACTTTCTATCTCAAGTATGCCTTGCTATTAAATGAAACATGATCTGATGTCCAAATTGCAAAGATCTAAATTCACCCAGACAGCACTCAAAAGTTGAACTGCACAATTGCTAATCAGGAGGACATTGGTGCACAAGTTATGTGACCGCACACTGATGTACTAACTTTGGGTGATTACTAGCAAGGGAAGGAGATCCACGATTTGATCCCCATAATTAATTAATAAAAAAAACAAAACAACAATGCCACGTTTTTAGACGTTGTCTCCCAAACTGATTTACACACCCTGCCAAAGATGGCTATATTTGTGCTTGACAGTTGTACTGGAGTTCTGGAATACGACATGGAAATTCATACATTTCTAGCCAATTTATTGTGGCTTGTTTTCTTTAAACATCAAAGTAAGAAGTGTATTCTTTTTTTTTTTTTTTTTTACTTTCCTGAAACATAAAGCCTCTGAAATGCCACATTTGCATCAGAAATCCCAATGATTTTTAAGTGGTTGTAGATGCTACTTCTTTTACTGGCTGATCTCCTAATCTTTTTTTAATATGGCTTTGCCGGGTTTTTATAGGTACAGGGTTTTTATCCACCCAGATCAAAGCTTTGTGAAGTCTAGAAGCTCATGGAAAGCTGCAAAAAAAAAAAAAAAAGAGAACATGTCAAACAGATTGCCTAATCACAGTGTAGAAGCTGCAGTTGTTTGTAGAGACTTGAAAAGCCTTACGAAAACAATGCTATCGCTTTCTGCTTCATGTTTTTTTCTTCTTATTTTCACTTGCTGAATTGTATTTCTTCTAGTTCCTCATGAAGTCTGCTTCTGTTTTAGTTAAAATGATCTTGGATGTCTGTATAGTTTGTGGACTCCTGGGGAATTGTTCAGCCTCCTGTTGCTTTCTGCTACATTACAAAATGTCAGTTCTGTATGCCCAGACATGTAGGGTTCAGGGTGGTATTAATTATTGTGTTTTAGTAGTAGTATTATTATTTCTTTTATTTCTACACACCACTTAAATGATATGAAATTAAAAATTCTAACCTTAGCCCTAGTTGGAGTTTTTACATATCCAGAGGGCAAGTTCCACACTTAGATTTGTAAAAGACATATTTTGTCATATTTCATATTTTTTCCACTAGAACCACATCACTGTTTTTTGGTTTAAATTGCATTCTTTAAAAATCATAGCTGTCTATCACACAAGTTGCCTGTGTTTCTGAATTGAAACTCACACACACACACACACACACACACACACACACACACACACACACACACACTCAACTGTGTTACTGATCTGTACAACCCGGACTTAAACACACACTCAATCATTTCACACATCCATGTCTTCAGCACCAACCATATTATATTGCTTCATTATTTCAAACTGTTTACATGCTGTTTACATGCTGTTTTTTGCACATCCATTTGATTGCTGTTTTGCACAAACCCTTTTTTTTTTTTTTTTACATTTTGTTTACTTACAAGTACACTCCGGTATTCAGTTCTCTCTGCACACTGTCCTGTATAATATATAGTTTACTGGTGGTGCTATTTTGTGTTTAGTGTATTTGTCCTACACTGTCTTGTGTTGCTTTTGCACTGTCTGTCTTGCACTGTTTGCAGCAGGTTGCACACGGCGCACTTCATGTGGTGAGGACACTTTCTAGTCCTTAGCTTTGTGTTTTCTGTTATGAAGCTTTATGTTGTTTTATGTAGCAACAAGGTTTTGGAGGAACGTTGTCTCATTTCACTGTGTTCTGTGTCAGCTATGTATATGTTTAAAAATGACAATAAGAAGCTTCTTGACTCAACTTGAATAGAGAATAGGCTGAAGAAACTGGACAGAGGATTTGACTTTGTATTGCACTTTTATGCTAAGTCTGACTTTACATTGCATCATTTATGCTAAGTCATCTGGATAATTAGTAAAAGTACTTAGAGAGATCATGTCTTGCAGCCTGGGAAAAGCCTTCACATGGTGAAAACTTTGACATTTTCTTCGGTATATAGCTCTGAAAAGTAGAGACTTTCTCAAATTTAATGTTGGAAGAGCACTATGGGCAGTTTGACAGCTGTAAGCTGCCAACAAACTGAAAAAATGAACAATCAGGCTTATGACAGCACAAAGTCATATAGGAACTTGATCAAAGTGTGGCATTAATGACCCAAGAGGTATGGAGGTTAAGGTCAGGATTAGTGTTTGCATTTTGTATCCTTTAAATGAAACATGACCACTGCTCAAAATTATTCACCGGTTGCTCTTGGTAAACTGCTGTTGGACCATTGTTTACTGTAACATCTTAATAATGTGAATCCAAGTGCCAAACATGTGACAGCTATTAATAATTAACAATTCTCTCTTTGTTGGAGGGATGGCATTACTGTCAACCATGTCATTAAAAGTGGCATTAATCAATACCAGTATTCCCTGATTTGTTCTGATGACCCAATCGTAAGCTGAAAATATTGTAAGTCAAGACATGGCCTAGCCTACTCAGGAGTGTTAGGGTAGTGTACAATTTGGTCTTCATCATGGCACCTGTTAGTGGGCAGGATATATTAGGCAGCAAGTGAACATTTTGTCCTCAAAATTGACGTGTTAGAAGCAGGAAAAATGGGCAATCTTCAGGATTTGAGTGAGTTTGACAAGAGCTAAATTGTGATTGCTAGATGACTGGGTCTGAGCATCTCCAAAACTGCAGCTCTTGTGGGGTGTTCCTTGTCCACAGTGGTCAGTTTCTATCAAAAGTGGTCCAAGGAAAGAATAGTGGTGAGCCGAAGATCATTGATGCACATGGGGAGCGAAGGCTGGCCGTATGGTCTAACAGACGATCTACTGTAGCTCAAATTGCTGAGGAAGGTGGTCATGATGTTATTCCTGGTCAGTGTATATAGAAAAGGGCAGTTATTGTCTTCCTTTATGTGTTCAGAAAGGGCTTAGAAAGTTAGAAAGGGCTGTATTAACTACATTTTAGACTTTACCCCCTTGCTGGTTGTAACAGTTGTGAGATAAGGAAGAAATGGCTGGTGGGTTTCAATAGGCAAATGACCAAATTTGGGGAAATACAGTATGGAGTTAAAAATGGTTAAGGGATTGGATTGCATTTGATCAGGAAAAAACAATATTACACGCAGTAACAATGTTTCTGTATAATAAATTGTCCATTGCAGAATAGAATTTTGAATGTACTCTGTTGGATCCAGACTCACAGGAACGGCATCTATCGAGGGAATTTCCTGCTCTTGATGCTTTTGTCTTGTTTATATACAACACAGAGAGACCTCTGTTTCCCCTCTGCCTTTCTGTTTTCCTTGCTCTCCTCCTCCATGGGGATTTTTGCCACTTTCCCGTCTTTCTATTTCCATCATTGGCTGAGCGACTGAGCGTCTTAGCTAATGGTGTAATAGCTTTAGCCTCTTATTGCTTGTTTTGTTCCGAAGCCATAATGGACGCCAGAGCTGGCGCACTGGCCGTGGCTAAAAGAATCGCTCAGTAGAGCATCATTGCCCAATGTGCTGCAATGTCATGAAGGTTGTCTAACTGCCAAATGGGGGATTGTTATGTGTGTCATGAAGTGAGCTGGCCAGTGCTTGGCACTGCCAACACTAATGCCAGCACACTGCACAAAGAATCACCGGTGCAGCAGATCACACTCACAGCTGTATATTCTAGTGGGTCAAACATGTTGTAGTTTTTAACTGACCATGAATATTTAACTGCTGGGGTCAAGTGAGGTGGGAAAAGACTGTAAAAATCAATTCATTGGATTTCTAAATGGTCTTTGGTGAAAAAAATGGAGAGGAAAATAAATTTTTATGCTGATGCATTGGAATAGGCTGATGTTTTATTACTGCATGGCTGAGAAAAGGAAAAGCAAAAGTTGCCCTTTTTTGCTGTTTTGTTGCTTTTGTGTATATGTGTGTGTACATGGGCCTGAGTTCTCGCGCTCTCTCTCTTTCTCACACACACACACCGTCATGCCCATAAATTAAATTCTCCAATCAGAGGGCATGAAATACAAATAAAGAAACAGAAAAAAGCTATCCCTCTGTGAAGCGATGCATGCCAGCATACTTTCATCCCATAGCATTTTTACCCAAGCAACTCTAACAGCATAACATTCAGAAAGGAGAAGCGAGTGGTACAGAAACCATCTGCACCAAGCCTTGGCTGCGTGCATAGTGATTCCTTGCTGTTTTCTGGGCCATGCTGAGCACGACAACACAAGCTAGAGGCTGATATCTCTATTTTGCATGCAGGCTTTTAGACGACTGGAGCCTGGGGCATGGTGCACAAATTCCATCAGCTTCTAAATATTCAAGCCCCCTGAAATAGATGGATATATAGATAAAGAGTGAATGGGGGGTGGTACAGTGTTAGGAGACCTCCATTTTGTGGAGGTAAATGCATAAGGTCATAGGAGATACATATCTTAAGAAAAAGCATATGGAGACATTTGATGAAGGATAACAGGGTCTTGGGTATTTTCATGCATTTCCTTCACCGGGTTCCTGAATTAGATTTAAAACCAGAATGCTTGCCTATGAAGCCATTAATATAGTCAATTCTGAATGCTACCTTGTAAGCTTTAAGCCAAGCTCATGATTTGCTGTCATTCAAGACACAAAGATGAACATTAAGTCTTTATTCTGTACTACTTTCTGTGCGATTATTTTGGCAGCCATTTCCCTATTCTTTTTCCACCTTACATTTTTACATTTTACAGTCACTAACAGCCTTCTCATTTAGTATATGATGGTTGCCATACTTTTATTGGTAATACCAAGCTAGCAGATAAAACTTTGAGGCATGTGCTTATATAATTAACAATGGGGTGAAGTAAAGAAGGTGTGGTTAAAAATAAAAACCCAACCCTAAAGTATTAAAATCTCCAATGTGTTTAGATACAGTGGCATTGAGTAAAAGACAGGAGGTGGAGCTGGAGGTAGCAGAGCTGAAGATGTTGAGGTTTTCGTTGGGAGTGACGAGGATGGACAAGATAAGAAATGAGTTTATAAGAGGGACAGTGCATGTAGGATGTTTTGGTGACAAGGTGAGGGAGGCGAGATTGAGATGGTTTGGACATGTGCAGAGAAGGGAGATGACGTATATTAGTAGAAGAATGCTGAGGATGGAGCCACCAGGAGGGAGGAAAAGACAAAGGCCAAAGAGGAGGTTTATGGATGTGGAGAAGGAAGACATGCAGGTGGTTAGGGTGAAAGAGGCAGATGTAGAGGACAGAGGGGTATGGAGACAGATGATCCGCTGTGGTGACCCCTAATGAGAAGCCGAAAGAAGAAGATATGCAAATCTCATAAATGCATATTCTATTTACAATAAAACAAAAAAGCATATAAAAAGTTTCAACAAAGAATATATACTAATTTAAAGTAAATCTTTTCAAAAGTAATTTTGAATTTGATTGTTGCAACATTTCTGAAAATATTTTGGTACTGGGACATGTTTACCACTGTGTAGCATCACGCCTTCTTTCTGTGTACATCTGGGAACTGAGGAGACCAGTTGCTGAGGTTTTGGGAGAGGAATGTTGTCCCATATGTGTCTGATACAGGATTCTATCTGCTCAACAGTTCTGGGTGCCCTTTGTTGTGTTCTTTATTTCATGAAAGGTCTGGACTGCATGCAGGCCACTTCAGCACCATGGTGGGCACCATCTTTGAATAGACCACCTGTCTGCCATGAAGCCTTTCCAGTGATGGAAAACTTACATCTAACTGTTACAATCTGAAAAAAAACCATCCAGCATACTGTGGTAATAAATTTATTAGCCTCAGATTATGTGAAATGTTCCTCATACGACAGTCCTAAAGACGTTTCCCATGGTGGAAACTTACCATACATATAAGGAAAGACTCTAACTGCAGTATGTTTATTATTAGCCATTCATCATCCAACAGCTCTTACTATAGAAACGATGACCTGTGACCAATCATTACATTACTATAACACCTTCTAACCAATCAGCTTCAAGAATTCAACAGCTCTGTGATTCTAACGGTATACAAACAACATACACTATATTGCCAAATGTCAGCTGACACCTGGTCATAAGTATATGTGCTTTTCTGAGCATCACATTCCACATTTAGTCCCAAATGGCTCTTACAAATCCCTCCACTCTTCTGTGAAGAAGTTCCACAAGATTTTGGAGTGTGATCCAGGATATTTGTGCTAATTCATAAGGGTGGTAGTATAGTCAGTTACTGATGTAACTAAGGTGAGAAGGCCTGGGGTGCAGCCAGCGTTCCAATTCATCCCAAAGGTGTTTAAGAAGGTTGAGGTCGGAGCTCTATAGTGGAAGAACTTCCACTCCAAGTCATGCAAAGCACATCTTAATGGTGTTTGTGTACAGTGGCACTAACATGGAACAGTTTTGGGTCTCCTAGTTCAAGTGAAGGGAAAATGTCATGTTACTGCATCCAAAGACACACTATACAATTGTGTGCCTTTGTGATAACAGTTTTGGAACACATATGGCTGGAGATGTCAGAACCTGTACACCACCCACCCCCACCCGTATCCTGTTCTACCACAAATTTGTTTTTTTTTCAGTTTGGAATAATCTGGAAGAAGATCCTAGTGTATAAATGATGTCTATGCAGGGGATCACTATGTACTAATGTCAGAATAAGCATTTAATGCTGTTCATGATTTCTACTCTTTCTATTTGTGTTTGATATAACTAAACAGAATGGTGAAAACAAGTCATGTCATGTCACTGCCAGTGTGAATGAAGGTTCATACAAACATTAATCACACAACAACAAAACTACAGCAATCATATATATCAACAGTCGCTCCTGTTTAGCCCTAGTTGTTGCTCTCTTTGAGGCAGTTCAGAGTCTGCACCAGAAACAATTTGCTTTTCAAAATAAAAAGCAACACACTTCAGTCTTGATTACTGTCTATCAAATGCCATAAATAAATATACATTTAAATGTAAATGTCAAACACATCTAAAGAGAAAAAGAAACATGCAGTGAGCTAGAAACTGAGGAAAATATTGTTGGATAATAATATTTGCATAGCCAAATGCAATGCAAGTGTTCTGAGACATGCAGTGGAAAAAAGGAATTTATTGCTAAAACAAATATGGCCAGGGAATATTTTTAATATCATCTGTAAGCACATTCATATAAGGCTGTTGTATGAAGGACCATTTCACAATATTAAAAATAACCAAAGGAAAAAAAGTACCTAGGCACAAAAACAAACATGGTTAACAGTTTATTTGGAGACACTCTACATGGCTCATGTAAAAGAATTGAAGAATTCTTATGATTGTTTTATGAAGTTTTAAAGAATGATATTTACAAGAACATATGGGGGTTATGTCAGTATTCACACAATGATTTCAAAAGTAAATGAAATTATACTTGACATTTTTTTTTATTAATGAACAATTCTGTAGAAATTCAACAAGTTAAACACTATAGAAAAATGCTTCTGGACACCTGACCATTTGCTGTTGTCATAATTCCATTCCATATGGGAAAATTTTCCACTAGAGTTTGTGGAGATTTGTGTCCATTCAGCCACAAGGGTTTTAATAAAGCCAGGCATTTATGTAGGAGAGGTGAAGAGGCCTGGTGTGCAGTCAGCATTCTATTTCATCCCAAAGGTGTTCAATAGGGTTCAGTTGAGAGCTCTATAGCAGGCCCCTTACAATCTTCTACTCCAGCTCACGTAAACAATGTTTTCATGGAGCTGGCTTTGAGTCATTTTGTTCATGCTGGAACTGGTTTAGGTCTCCAAGTTTAAGTGAAGTGAAAATGTAATGCTACTGCATCCAAAGACACCTAACGACTGTGGAATGTACTAAAGATGCTTCATAATGGTGTTCACAGCTTAGGGTTATAAATTGCATTATTAATTTACATTAAATTATATGTATGAAATACATTCTTACAAATAAAGGTCCCATCATGTATGGCTCAGGTGGTACAACAAGGCAATATGCACCAATCAGGCATAACATTACGAGCACCTGCATAATATTGTTTTGGTCCAACTTTTCCTGCCAAAAGGTTTTGACCCATCGAGCATTAACAGCATTAACTTCTTAAGCAATTTGAGCTACAGGAGCTTGGCTGTTGGATCGGACCACACGGGCCAGTCTTCGCTCTCCACATGCATTAATGATCGTTGGCCGCCAATGGCCCTGTCGCCGATTCACCACTGTTCCTTCCTTGGACCACTTTTGATAGATACTGACCACTGCAGTCCAGTAACAGCCCACAAGAGCTGCAGTTTTGGAGATGTTCTGATGTTCGTCTAGACATCACAATTTGGCCCTCGTCAAACTCACTCAAATCCTAATGCTTGCCAATTCTTTCTGCTTCCAACACATCAATTTTGAGGACAAAATGTTTATTTGCTGCCTAATATATCCCACCCACAAACCATGCCATGGTGAAGAGTGATCAGTTTTATTTACTTCACCTGTCAGTGGTCATAAAGTATTGCCTGACTGATGTATTTGGTAATGTGTTTTTTACTTAAATATTTTATAGGTTCTAACTTTAAATAGCTTTAAAGATAATCATCCTAATCTTCCTAAATGTCAAGTTTTTTTACCATAAATTGTTTTAAAGGCATTAATGGAAGTGGATAGTATAGTTCTGTTGAAGAACTTGATTTTGTTGTTGTTTTCTGGTCATTTATTTTGCCCAAATGTATTTCACTCCATATACTGATATCATCCATGCAACGTTCTCAGAAGGTGGTCACATAAAAAAAAAAGAACTATCTCTCATCTTAGACATGCCTTACACATACACACACACACATACACAGATAGTCCTCCAGCCCAGTCACTTTATTGGTGATCTGAGCTGCAATGAGCAGATAAAGGCAGGCAGGACTTTCCATAAATGCACTTATCACATGCCAACAAGCTTTCCTATTCCCTCATGATTGACAAGTCGGCCACTTGGGATTCGACATGCATCTTTGTTTTCCCCGAGTCAGGCACACACATCTCAGAGTGTTGACAAATATACAAATTCGTACAAGAAACACAAAGTTAAAATGACGTACGCATCCTCATGAGTATGTTAAATGATGTGTGCATAAGCTGGTGTATATGTGTGTTACTTAATTGATTGGTATTGCTTAATTACTTAACCGAGTGAGAGAGCGAGGGAGAGAGAGCGATAGAGAGAGTGACAGAAAGAGCGAGAGAGCAGCATTGACGTTAAAATAACTATTGAATAACATTATCTTATTCCAATTGTGCATGTTAACGAGGGTGTAATATAATAGGCAGCAAATATCAGTTAAAACAGTCAGTGCTTGAAGTTGATGTGTTGAAAGCTGGAAAAATAGGCACGTGCAAGGGTTTGACAAGGGCCAGATTCTTCAATACGGTAGCTCTTGTGTTCCTGGTATGCTGTAGTTAGTACCTAGCAAACACGGTTAAAGGAAGCTGCCACTGCTGGGCCCTTAAGCAAGGCCCTTAACCCTCAACTGCTCAGTTGTAGACCTGATAATTGCAAGGCGCTCTGGGTAAGAGCGTCGTCCAAAATGCGATAAATTTAAATGCAGACAACCCAGGCCGCCACTCTCTGCGGAGAAATAATGCGAACGTGTGCGAGTCAGACAGCCAATAAGAAAATCAAACAGCAAAATGAAATCCCGAGGAGCGGCGCTTTCAGCTCCCCAACTTAGTGGCATGAATTTTTCATCACCATTTCAGTGCGGCAATATTACCTCACACTCTTTAGCCTACCACTCAATAAAGAGCTTCATATTTCATTAACGGCCTCTTCCTGTGCTGAGGCTGCTGTCATAGCCACAACATACAGCAGAGCACAAAATCACACACTTACACACACACAGCATGCCACCTAGCAAAGCGCCTACACATTAAACCCAAACCACACTGCCAAACTTGGATTTACCTCTGAGATTGAATGTCAGAGTGAGATATTAATACATAGAAACAAAGTGTTTCCTGAATGTCATACAGGTTTTATTTTTATTTATTCATTTTTTTTATACAAATGAATTGTTAAATGGAATTGTATAAGCTGCACAGGAAGATATGGAAATGTAATCTTATATAATAATCTGACGGAGGCCTTTTGACTTAACCATATGCTTTTTAAAGCTAATTATCCCCTATCATTTGGATTTTAACGACTATATCTGTTTTTTTTTCAAAACTAACGTTGATATTTTCAGAACAGATTCAGCTGCTGAAGAAAAAAAACACAAAACCAAACAACACCATTGCAAGGTTCAACTAAAAAGACATTACATATAATTAATACAATTCATAAAGCAGTTTATTTATTAAAATGAGACAAACAGGCTTTTTCAAGACCCTGCTATATACAGTGCACTTCATAATTATTGGCACACTTCATGAAAAGTAACAGAAACAGAAAACAGAAAAAAAGAAAGTAGTACCAATGCAAAACTCTTTTTCCCAAAATATTGGCACCGTTATCAGTGACATTCTTGAATGTTCTAGCACTAAGTATACATCTGTAATGTCTAACAG
Source organism: Silurus meridionalis (assembly GCF_014805685.1). Lineage (NCBI taxonomy): Eukaryota > Metazoa > Chordata > Actinopteri > Siluriformes > Siluridae > Silurus > Silurus meridionalis. Next base: position 19,285,311 of record NC_060895.1, read on the forward strand.
GGTTGGATGGGATCCTTACCTATGATTTTCAAGCTCCTTTCTATTCCGAGGTTATTACATGTGCACTTCTACTTCTATGTTTTGCAGTGTTGATCTGGAAGTACATTATATGGACATGTATAGGGACACTTGACCTTTCCAGCCATATGTGGTTCTTTTTTGAGGCACACAATTTTATAGGATGTCTTTGAATGTGGTAGCATGTGAAAATTTTCCCTCCACTTAAAATTCGAGACCCAAATCTGTTCCAGCATGACAATGCCTCTTTGCACAAAGTGAGCTCCATGAAAATATGCTTTATGTTGGTTGGAGTGGAAGATCTTAAATGGCCTGCTATGGAGCTTTGACCTCATCCTTACTAAACACCTTTCGAATGAATTGAAACACTGACTACACTCCAGGCCTCCTCATCCTCAACTACATCAGTACCTGACTTTACTAACATCCTTGTAGCTGAATGAACACAAATCTTCACCCAGAAGAGTAGAGATAAAAAACAAAAAAACATACAAATCTTATGGTCAGGGGTCCACCAACCATATAATATAATGTATGTTGGTTTTTCATCTTGTTGAAAACTCTATGTATGGATAGAAGTAAACCCCTGGCAGGAGGACCCAATCTCAATAACAAAATAAAAGTGTCCAACTGTCCTACTTGACATCCACTGTCATTTACTTAAGATCCCATCTTATAATAGAAGAAGAAGAATCAGAAGAAGGTATGAAAATGTAATAAATATGCAAATATATGTACAGCATATAATATACATATGTAAATATATGTACAGCAAATAAATATAAAGGCTCTGGCTGTGTAAAAAAGTGCAAATGTTGATGACCAAGTACACTAAGAATGTATATACATTTATATATAGAACTGCATTATGATTACTGTCAGTAGTATCAGTAAAGCATCAGTGGACCATCAGAATCCCAGTGGTGTAGTGCGGAGATCAGTAATCATGGATCGTTCATGAATGATTTGAAGGGTAGTCTCAAAGACCGATTAATTCATTTGAGCATCGCAAATTATTGATTATATGATTATTTACAGGAAACAGAATTGAGTAGTTTACCTCTCGAATCTTTTATTTCAAGCCGTTGGTTTCTTTATCTCATGACTCCTATAGATGCTATGCAGTGCATTACACAGGAAACAGGATTGAGTTGTTCATCTCATTAATCCTCCAGTCCAAATCGCTCGTTCTCTTGTCACATGACTCCAATAGTCTCTATGAAGTTCTATATACATATATAAATGATTGGAACGATAGTCAAAGTTTGTGTATGTAGATGTGCTGGAAGATCTGCTTATTGAATATGAAAAAAAACAAAAAAACAAAATGAGCTAAATGACACAAAAGAATATCTCATCGCGAGTTCTGTAGGGTGATGGTAACTGGAATAGTAGGTGATGGTGTATAGAAATGGGATGAGATGAGAAGCTTTGTAAGCTTGTAAATTGATTTCTCATTGTAAGGGACAGAACCTCAGTCTTTATTTACAGAAAAGAAAATGCTGTTGATTGGTTTTCCTTTTTTTCGCACAAACTTCCAGCGGCAGCTTGATTATAACCTCACAAAACCTCACCTAATTCTTTGCGTTCAGAAACTGTACAGCTCGATGACATTGCCTATTCATTCTGCTCACGTTACTCATTATTATGGACATCTGTACCTCATTCGGTTCCCAAAATAAAACCAGGTAAAACTATTCGAGTTGTCTATACCCAATAACTCCCAACAGGAACTACAAAGAAACTGCATTCACACTGTGACAATGGTTCAGTTCAAAGGAAATTCACTATTTTTATAAAGTATATAAGGATTTGAAGGTTTTATGACACCTAGAGTTTTGTGCTGCTCGCTTGATTTCATTTCATTATCCACGCAACATTTCTTCTTCCAGATGCTCCGTGTCCACTGGGTCAGGCTGATGTTTCAGCTATAGAGGTGAAGACAATGATCACCTATTCTCACGTGCCCTGTATTTATTTGGAATTAAGAATCAGAGCAGATTGGTCTACAGGAAAAAAAAAAGGCAGATGTTAATCACACATGGCGCAGGAGGGTTCATTTATTTATTTATCCTCTATAATGGGATGCATTTGCATACAGATGGTATAGTCTTGCCAAGACCAATGAAGATCACTCCTCTTTGGCCACCGAAGTGCCTCGCGGGAACACAGCAAGCATACTTAAGAAAACTTGGGAGCCAAATGGCACGGAAAATGGTGCCATTTTGTTTCTTGATCTTGAGCATTCTCTCTCCTCCACAGCTGCTCAGGGTTTTAAGTAAACCTAAAATGAAGGCGCTGGAGGCTAATCTTATTCACCGAGGATGAACATATGGGTTGCAGGAAAAAAAAAATTCTCCGCTCGGAGCAATTTTTCCAAGCATACTTGTGTATTGCTTTTTTTGCATGTGTGTAAAATGGAAAGAGAGTGTGTAATCAGATCATATGATGTCTATAGGCTGGCGGCTGGGGTTGAGCTGGCTGTAGTTGAGATAACCTCTGCACTGGTGTCAAGCATAGCTGCACTTCAATTTGCTTCAAAGCAAGCAAAGAATGTGGAAGAATAAAAGCAAGCTGTATGACTGGAAAAAAATATTGCAGACCATCCCTCCATAACACTATTAGTTCTTGCTATTAGTTCTTTTGTAGTGCAGCTGTGCAAAAATGCACTAATACAATAACTAGTATTAAATAATAATGAAAAAATATACCCTCAATGTTTCTGCTTTATCACCTGAGGTAAAACACGCTAATGATTAAAGCCTAGTGCTAGTTCACTTGAGAGAGAAAAGAAGAGATGCCTAGGTTTATTTTAATGTATTTTTTTTCTACTTTATCAACCACAAACACCTTTTTCCTTGCAGAAGATGAAGTTATGAGATGGGTAAGAAAACATGCATTTACCTAACTTGCTGTATGTGTGTGTGTGTGTGTGTGTGTGTGTGTGTGTGTGTGCTCACTCTTGTATGTGTGGACAAGCAGCTGTGTCTCTTTATGCCCTGATGAAGGCAAAGTGGAGAGGTTTTCAGGCCATGCTGCAAAAAAGACCACCCTAATGGACAGGAGATGATGGAGACCAGTGCCAGCCCAGATTAAAAAGCCTCTGCTTGCATGTGTGTGTGTGTGTGTGTGTGTGTGTGTGTGTGTGTGTGTGTGTGTGTGTGTGTGAGAGAGACAGACAGAGAGAGAGAGAGAGAGAGAGAGAGAGAGAGAGAGTAGATGGAGTGGGGTACTGCAGTCCTCCACCTTAATTTGAAGTAATTTCCCTGTCTCTGGCACAGTCGATGAGGATTTGGTAGCACAGCCAAGTCCAATCTGTTCTTCCGATATAAATATATATATTTATATATATATATTTCAACAGGTCCTAATCCATGTAATGCAGACGAAACATGAGATGCTCTGGGATTTTGAGAGATCAGCGTCTGCCTGATGGCAGAGGAAGAGGAAAACGGCTCTCTAAGTCTTTTTGCTGTAGCTTTGGCCATGTGTTACATCGGAGCATTGATTTTCCCCCTGTACACCCTCCCGTTGTTTTCTGTGTAAGCTTTAAGAGCTTTGTTGTAGATCTTGATGTTTTGATGTCACTAAATACAAGGAAGAAAGACGACATATGGAGCTGCAGAAGAAGCGCTTATATTTTAATGACACTTCAGGGAACACAGACAAAAATGTACTTACTGGCAAAAAATGTAAAGAAGTGCTATAAAGCAGAGGTGCTTTAAAAATAATAAAATGAATCGTTTCCATTTTAAAACATGACTATAAAGGGATATTAATATGAATATAAAACATAAAATATTTAAAAGGAAATATTTTCTAATAATTTAAGTAAGCATTTTCCGTGTTTCTGTTTGTTAAGGTAATCTCAGACCACCATTACTATTATTAGTTTGTTTGTTTTGTGTGTAAAGTGTCTATTATGTGCTATATTACTTAAAAAAAAAAAACATACCTTGTATTACTTATTTAATATAAAATGTAAATAATTGTATATAAAAATTACATTTTAAATAAAAACATATCGATTTATATAGATATTAGGCCTATCAAAATTAACATGTTAATAATGTGTTAGCACAAATTAATTTTAACAGCACTAATTTAATTAACACGCAAATTATACAACGCACTTTTCTGTTTGACCACGTTTGTTAAAAATATAAATGAATATACATGAAAGGGCACAAAATTTAAACCTTCAACACAACACACATTTGTTCACAACGTGAAAAAATTGTAAATAAAAGACCTCCACCGATTCTTTTTCTTTTTTATCACTTGTTTTACTGATACGCCAAGCCTCAAGTCAAGCAACAAAATCCGCAATGACGCACACATCCGTCGATTAAAACCGTCTGTGTGGAAACATAGCAAAAGTTCATTTTGGTGTCCTGATGATTTTATATATATATCCATTATTTTTAATCATATATATAAGATTATTATCATTATCAGACTTAATAATATTATAAAAACATTTGTTTTAATTAACACATGTTACAACAGGTGTGTCTGATCTTTAGCACATTGGTGCAGGTTTTCATTACAACCAAGCAAGTTCATACCAAATTCTACCTGTCTAAATCTAATCATTTTCATTTTCAAAGACTTTTAGGTGTGGACTTTGATTGATTTAAATTAGATTAAAACCTAAACCCATTTGTGGAAAAGATTGGACACCTATGCCTTGCAAGAACAGCTTTCTATGCATTCTATTTGCCATTTTCTGTATAGATTTGAAAACTACAAATGTTTGCAAATCTCAGATCAACAAGTCAAGTCAAGTTTGTTTCCATAGCGCTTTTCATAACGGACATTGCTTTGTAGAAGCTTTACATAATTTAAAATTTAAGGTGAGCGATGTGTATTTATTCCTGATGAGCAGCCTGGGTGACTGTGGCAGGGAAAAACTCCCTTAGATGTTATGAGGAAGAACCTTCAGATGAACCAGACTCAAAAGGGGAACCCATCCTCATTTGGGTGACATCAAGAGTGTGATTCTAAATCTTTAAACAATACAGAACACTGGAGAGTGAGAACTAACATGACCACAGAAGATTATGAGTAATGTCCTTTCTACAGTCTTATAGTTGTTTGAGGTTATGGAACCAGAAGCTCCTGAGCTACTCATAAAATAGCTCAAAATTTGCGATCATCATAGATCCCAACACCAACTTCTCCATGCCAAAGCCTTTAAACACTCAAAGAGGTCCAATGTCCAAATTCTACATGAGGTGGAATCCAAATGGCGCTGGTATGTCTGTAGATAGTTCGGAATATCAACAGGTATAGATATTCTGTTTAAAAAAAAAAAAAATAAAAATGCAAACCAATTTCACATTTATATCTAATTACAGACAATTGAATTTGGCTTACATTTTGGTAAAACCTTCTAGAACACTTCCAATATTTTAATATTTAAGTTTAGAAAACTGGAGCCATACATAAGTAAGCAGTAGAAGGGTAGAGAAAAATATCTGAACAATAAACTGGAAACTCAAAACAATTGTACATTTTAAAGCTAAAAAAAGCCAGGCAAAAAATAAAAGGTTAAACATTTACAGCTGTTCTCCAGCAACAGAAGTAAATTAAAGCTTTGGCTGTTGGGGGAAATAGTTACTACAGGTGTCTCAACTTTGGCTGATTACAAATTACTTACAAATCCTTTGTCTGAATAAATGCAGTGTTCGATGTTCGAGTGTGTTACTACATAATCTAAAGCAGGATTTTGATGCTATTGCACTTCTTGCAGGATATTATATATTTCTTATCATTATTTATTATTATTCATTATTATTTATTAGTCTCTGAAGATGTTAAGGTTTTCGTTGGGAGTGACGAGGATGGACAAGATTAGAAATGAGTTTATTAGAGGGACAGCGCATGTAGGACGTTTTGGTGACAAGGTGAGGGAGGCGAGATTGAGATGGTTTGGACATGTGCAGAGGAGGGACATGGGGTATACTGGTAGAAGAATGCTGAGGATGGAGCCAATCAGGAAGGAGAAAAAGAGGAAGGCCAAGGAGGAGGTTCATGGATGTGGTGAGGGAAGACATGAAGGTAGTTGGTGTGAAAGAGGCAGATGTAGAGGACAGGGTGGAGACGGATGATCCGCTGTGGCGGCCCCTAATGGGAGCAGCCGAAAAAAGAATAAGAAGAAGATTATTTATTAGTCTCATTATTATTTCTCATCATTATAGTGGGAAAAAGGTGAATAAATAAAACACAAAATAAGTCCTCATAAACCTTAAAGGTGCAACTCCTAAGTTATGAGAAATGACAAAGAATGCCATGGTGTCACTGAGTGGGTACAGTTTCCTGTTTCATCAAAAAACACATGAAAACTAGGGGAAATGAAGGAAGCCTGCCAGAAACCACAAGAAAATCCTGAAGAAGAGTCAAAAGCTTATGTGATTAGGTGGTTCAGAAGACAGTCACAGCTTAACATTGGTTGAACGAAGCAAGTCTCAGTTTCACCTCTGAAGAGAATCTATTCTGCGATTGAATCGACTGTGTGCCTTAAGCACATTTGGCTGTTATATCCATTAAAAATCATTTCTGAGTATATTGAGACATTCAACTGGAAAAATATCAATACATTTTCCAAATATTTGGGATTTCTAACTGGAAATATATTTCTGTTCCAGTGTGTAAAGAATCATCATAGAAAATAACTATTTTCATGCTCTTTGATTAAATATGTTGACACCATCTTAAAGGTTATGTAGTATGATATGTACAAAAATAAAAAGTGCAAAACCTAATTGCATATTTTTTTGAGCTGTTTGTTTTTCACACAACCAAATAGACCTTTTACATAGCCTTTTTATGATAATATATGACTTGTTACTTCATTTAACATGTACATTTTTACAAACTTGCAAATGATATGATGTGTGGTTGTATGTCATCATTGGATTTATTTTTAGCAATTATATTGCTAATTAAATGTATAGAAATGAGGTCTAATTGTAGCAATGCCTGCCGCTAGATTTTTATCTTCAATGGTACATACTGTGCCTTTAGCTAGATGAAAGTAATTGCAGAATAACATCATTGTTGTAAGTTGAGGAAGAAAAATATGGCGATACTGTCATTTTGTTACTTATTGTAAAAAATAAGTAAGATAAACTTTTATAGTGGGGAAAAACAACATTTTAGTGTGATTTAAATTAATTAATTTTATTTCATTAAATAGTTTTGTATGCTTATTTCTTAACACTTCATTCAATTCTACATGTTATATTAGCTTTCACTCTTCTGGGAAGATATTTCACTAGATTTTGGAGTGTGCTTTGGGATATGCTTCTGCTCATTCAAACACAAGGGGGTTATTAAAGTCAAGAAGTCAAGTACTGATGTACAGTAGGGTAAGGAGGCCTGAGGTGCCGTTCCAATTTATCCCAAAGGTATTATAGTGATGAAGCCAGAGCTCTAAAGCAGTCAGCTCAAAAGCTTTCACCCCAACCCTAAACTATACCCTAAACTATAACTTATTAGAGCTCACTTTGTCAAAAGAAGCATTGCCAGGTTTGGGTCTTATAGTTCAAGTGAAGGGAACATTTAATACTACTACATCCAAAGAAATCCTATATATTTATAATCCTATATACAGGGTTATTCAAAAATAATGAACCAAATTCATTACGCAATATTTTATTAAGAAAAAGTAATACAAAACTCCAGCCAAGTCACAAGTATAATACTCACCATCCACTCACAATAACTCCTCTTTCAAATGATCACTGACTCATTCCATGACAATACGTCATGAAATGGTTCATTCTTTTTAAATAACCCTGTATATTTTATTTTATCTATCTATCTATCTATCTATCTATCTATCTATCTATCTATCTATCTATCTATCTATCTATCTATCTATCTATCTATCTATCATCTATCTATCTATCAATCAATCTCTCTCTCTCTCTCTCTCTCTCGCTTATGTTATGTCCACACTACAATGCCAAAGACATGGCTGGTCTGCACTAATGCACTAATTTTATTTAAAAGGAAAGATATCCTTTAATTCCAGGTCTTGCCATAGGTTTTGCATTCACGCAGACTAGCATAATCTAAGCCCTTTATAAAACACACTGCTTTTCTATCTCTAAAAATCCCAACTAATAATGACTTGGTTAATTAATATTGCGCAATTAATCCGTTTTAAGCTGCACTCTCAGCTCTTTAAATTGTGATTGGTCAAAGTGGAAGGCAGTTTGTGCAGATTTCCTGTTCATACCAACACATAATCATGTATTAACCTCATAATGAGGTTGAAACTGAGTCTTTAATAAATCCTCCACATGTCACAAATTCATTTTGATGAACTGTGCAACCCCCGTTTTCCACTATAATCATAGCGGATTAAACAGTGTGCTTAAAGCTGATCTGGGACCAGTTTTGTCCTTGAGTTTATGACGTGATGAATTGATTGTATTTGGACACCCAGTCATATATATATATATATATATATATATATATATATATATATATATAGTGTGTGTGTGTGTGTGTGTGTGTGTGTTTGTGTACTGATTAATGACCTTTGACCTTGTAGTTTTTGGTCAATCTTTAGTTGTAAATGATAGATTACACACACACACACACACACACACACACACACACACACATGGTTATCCTTTTACTCTGGTGTGTAATTAGAGTGAAATTTGTTTCCAAACATGAACCTCTGATGCACCCTCACCCACCCCCTGCTCATTAGATGCATATTTATATTAACCAATGGACTTTTTGTAACACAAGTCAGTAAAGGCTACAGTCCTTGAACCAGTTTGCACATTGGTGCACCGCTTTTCAACTGGTTAGTAGTTCGCTTAGTTTGGAAACCAAATAGTGCATAAGCCTAAAATAAATCCAGTGTACAGTAGGTTAATAATAATTTTGCTACGTTATTATTTCATTGCTCCTGCATTTGTATTATCTGTGGCCAAGATTGTATAGCTTGTTAAATTATATGGTTTTCAGCTGTTACTAACTGAATATGCGCCTTCAGTAAGCACATTCTATTTGTATTATGTATGGTGTGTGTGTGTAGCTGGAGTGGAATAAGTGTAATGATTGAGCTGCTAGCATTTATGTTGCTGTGCACGTTCTGGGCATGATCAGTGTTCCTATTTACTGTGTTTTTTTTTTTTCTCTTGGTTTTGGTACGGCACTTGTAACTCATCGCCGCCTGCTAATGCATGTTCTCATCCATAAAATTAGAAAGTGAAAGCTCCAAATTTAATATTGAAAAAACAATATCATCTTTTAATGTTGTTGTAGCACACACTGAAGTTATAGTGAAAATTATATTAGCTTGTATAACGACTTGCTGATATACACTAATTAATCACATAAAATAATGCCTCCTTGTAGGCAGAAACTGAGACAATATCTGTGTAGTATAATGTGTAATATATTGTAAATAAGTGGTTTATGAATGGTGTATGATTTTATATACAAAGAAACATAATCCACAAAAATCCCCACGCCATTATTAGCACAGTTAGAAAATTTTTCATGGTCATTTATAGCTTTATTGTAACAAAATCGACAAGGTTGCGAATTAATTTATATTTGAAGAAATCTGAAGAATTTTTTTTTTTTGTGGAAACTATCAAGGGCCTTGACAGTGGATTCCAGATGTGCAGTGCCGTTTGTGTGTTTACAGATGTGAATGAGAAATTGTAAAAAAAAAGACAAAAATAAAAACATTTAAAAGAATCCTTGTGCATCTCGGAAATAAATTAATATTTTTTTCCTTCTTCTTTCAGCTTCTCCTATTAGGGGTCACCATTTACATTTACATTTACATTTGCGGCATTTAGCAGACGCCCTTATCCAGAGCGACGTACAAACGTGCTTTAAATCTCTAGTAGTGAATAAATCTACACTGGTATGCAAGAATACAAACTCAATATAAATATAACTCGAATTCTACAAACTTGGAAAGTGCTAATTTAGGTATTTCAGGAAGAGGTAGGTCTTCAGTCGTCGCTTAAAGATAATCAGGGACTCTGCTTTACGGACATCTAGGGGAAGTTCATTCCACCACTTTGGTGCCAGAACAGAGAAGAGCCTTGAATTGTACTTACCTCTCATTCTGAGAGAAGGTGGTACCAGTCGAGCAGTGCTGGAGGATCTCAGACAGCGTGGTGCAGTGCGAGATGTGATGAGGTCACTGAGGTAAGATGGTGCTGGTCCATTTTGGCCTTGTAGGCAAGCATCAGTGTTTTGAATCTGATACGTGCAGCTACTGGAAGCCAGTGAAGGAGCGCAGCAGTGGGGTGGTGTGGGAAAACTTGGGCTGATTGAACACAAGTCGTGCAGCTGCGTTTTGGATCATTTGCAGTGGACGAATAGCGTTCAGGGGAAGACCTGCCAGCAGAGAGTTGCAGTAGTCCAGTCTTGAAATGACAAGAGACTGAACAAGCAACTGGGCAGCCTGTATGGACAGAAATGGTCGAATCCTTCGGATGTTATAGAGAAGAAATCGACAAGAACGAGCAACATTAGTGACATGTGGGAAAAAAGACAGTTCATTGTCCATAGTTACCCCAAGGTTACGAGCAGTGGCTGAAGGGGAGAGCAGAGAGTCATGAAGTGTTATTTGTAGATCTTGACCTGGAGATGAATCACTTGGGATGACCAGCAGTTCTGTTTTGCCACAGCGGATCATCTGTCTCCATACCCCCCTGTCCTCTACATCGGCCTCTTTCAAACCAAATCTGATTCGTGATCCGCAGATTTGATTTGGCACGTTTTACGCTGGATGCCCTTCCTAACAACCCTCCCCATTTATCCGGGCTTGGGACCGGCACTAAGAGTGCACTGGCTTGTTTTGGCTAAATTAATATTATATTATGCAATAAAAAATAAATATGAACAAACTCTTTACAGTTTGGCAATAAAGAGTAGTTGTATTTAAGGCTGTTCTCTAAAATATTAATACCTTAATTTCCGGACTATAAAGCGCACCCATATACCGTGCAGCTCAGAACACAGGTGAAGCGCGTTTTTTCGTTTCCGTTCGGAAATTTCATTGGTCTAATGTTATGTCGCTCAGTCTTTTGGCTGTTTTAGCCGCTTCGTTGTTTAAGCCACGGGGTTCAAAACGTGGGAAAAAAGTAGCGGCTTATAGTCCGAAAAATACGCTAATTAAAATGATTATAAATACCTGTTATATACAAATACCTTTTTTTTTTTTTACTCCTTTCTAATTATACTGACATTATATTCTGCAAAATTAGGCCTCCTTCATCACAGATAACTTTTACAGTGTGTGGGGTTTTTCTTATTGTTTGTTTGTTTTATTTAAACCTCAATGAAGGTTAAAAGATAAAAACAAATGACAGAATTATCACATTTTTAAGGCCAATTTTTTTCTACCACAACCATGGCCATGGGATTACCTTGTAAATAGATTTTATTGGCTTTGTGGTGCTTTCTATGATTAATATAACTGAAGGAATTTCACTTTAATCTTTATGTGATAACAGAGTAACACGGTGTTGAAATAAGGCGTGCTGGGAAGAAATAGGTTAGGTGTGTAGGTTATGGTGAGGAATAAGGGGTCTGTGGTAGCAAGAAATAGCAAAAAGTGGATGTTCTACAAGAAAATGTATAAGAAGATTTTGCTACGATGAAATTGTTAATGAGTTTGTACTAGCAAGTAATAAATAACTTGTGTTATTGTAAGGTTACTGTGTTGGTACTGATGAGCAATGGGTAAGAAATATATGATTTAGTAAGAAATGAACCAAGAGACTGTGCTAGAAAAATGAGAAAATAGTCAGTGTTAAGAAGAAATGCATAATGAGTTTTAGTGTTTGCTTATTCATGACGATTTGTTTATTTTGAACGAGTCATCTCAAAGAGTGATATGTTCATTTTCTACTGGATGCGCGAAACAGAATTATGTAGTTTACCTATCGACTCTTCTGGTCTAAGTCATTTGTTCTTTTATCATGTGACTTCCACAGACACTATGCAGTGCATTACACAGGAAACAGAATTGAGTAGATCATCTCATGAGTCCTCTGGTCCAAATCATTCGTACTTTTGTCACGTGAACCCCATAGATGCTACACAATGCAATAGATTTGTTTTTTTGGTCAGAATCTTAACATTATAGTAACACTAATGTCAAGATTCAGACCATAAAAAATAGATCTATTGCATTGTGTATCATATATGGGATTCACGTGACAAAAGAACAAGCGACTCGGTCCAGAGGACTCATAAAATGAACTATTCAATTTTGTTTCCTCTGTAATGCACTGCATAGTGTCTATGGGAGTCACATGACAAAAGAAAAATGACGCGGACAAGAAGGTGTGAGATGTGAGCTAGTCATTCTGTTCATCATAATTTGTCCTTAGCTTCATTGTCATATTTTCGTTATCGGAACTATAGTCAGTGTGTAGACATGTTGGGGGATCTGCTTATTAAAAATGCAACATTTTCTTTTATTTCTGATCAAAGGATGAAATGAACTAAATGACTCAAAGAAAGATTTATTCTGATGAAGGAGATTCAATGTAACAAGTCACTAAACACACACATCCTTTATTTAAGTAGAAGTACCTATATTGCTACATGTTTTAGTGTCACGCTGGTAACGACCTCACATTAAATTAATATATTAATACAAAATGATACAAAATTTTGTTACCTAATGAATGTATCCAGACTGAACATCCACCATATAGAACACAATCAGAGAAAAGATGATGATGATGTTGAGAAGGTGATCAAAAATGACCGCTGACTCCCTCCGTCTCATCCATGTTAGCCAGGCTTCTTGTTCCCTTCTACCCCAGTCATTGTTAGCTTCGTAAGCCATCCTACATCTGTGATGTACGAGAGCCAGGAAATTAGGTTAAAAAGGCTGCACATTGACAGTAAATATGTTGATGGGCTGAAAACAGCATGCAGTGAGAAGAAAAATTTTGACATTTCACCAAATAGATTAAAACTAAAGTTACGAGCCTGTTTTAAAAATGTAAGCAGTAGAAAGTATAGATATTTGTGTAAAAAATGCAGTGAGTGAAAGTAAAAAGTTGTCTGATGAAATAAATAGTAAAGTACTAAAACCAAAGAAATCTGCTTTAGTAAAGAAACCAATTATTTGCACTTTGTTACTTCCCACCTCTGCCCATCATGCCCCTCTGCTTAGGAGAATGTCCCAACACGAAATGGGAAAGCAATGGGTAAGGAGTTTATGCTAGCATAAATTAGAAAGGACTGGGTAAAAAGTCTGTGCTAGCAAGAATTTGGAAGTATGTATTCAGTTTTTAGTTGAACCTAAATTAGGTCAGTACTAGCAAGAAATAACCTAGAGAGGCTGTGCTAACAAGGAATCATTAAAAAGTATGTATTGAAATGGTCAGTGAGTCTGTGCTAGAAAGAAACGTGAAAAGTGGAACTGGTTTAGCACTAGCCTGTGAAAAGCAAGCAGCCTGTGTATGCACGATACAGCTAAGAAGTGTGTTCTTGTAAGATAGGCTAAGTGTGTGCACTGTTAAGAATGGATAATGTGTGCACATACTACAATGAGACGGGTACTGTATGTTAGCGTGAGATAGCAAATCTGTGTTTGTTAGCTGTTCAATGTTCTAATTAATTCTGCAATGGAAGACAATCTCAAACACAGTGTCAGAAATAGGACCGAATGTTTACAGTATAAATCTAGTCGTGTGTCCTGAGGGACCAATTCATTACAGCCACTGTATTTTACTGACTGAGAAACAAAAAAAGAGCTTCTATTCCACTGTGGCTCAGAAACATTCAACATCGCATGCACACAATCAAGCGATGAAAGACATGGCAAAGACGAGTATGTTTTCCCTCCTCTCTGAAGCCACTTCACTTTCAGAACGAGCATATCTGAATCAGAGCAAGTGCTAGCGTCGTGCCCTGTAAAAAATAAGTCTCTTCCTCAGCCATACAGAGAGCAAGAGTGAGATTTGTATGAGATTTTTTTTCCCCCAGATAGTGAAAAACCCTATCTCATACCCCTGCCTTTTTCCTCTCTGGTCCATGATGATAAGATTTACTGCTATGTTCGTGTTTGCTAATGCTTGTTTATTGAAGTTTTTGGATCCCTGAACATCACTGAGAGAATTCTAGCGCTGAATCTCAGAAGAGGGTCAGAGGGCTGTTAGAGGTTGCTTAGCTGGGGACATGAATTAGAAAAAAACTAGTCAAAAGATGTATTTTCTCCGGTTCCTGTAAATTCTAGTTTTGGATCTCTTTTTTGTTATCGTGCACTCTTTGCCTATTGGTGTATATTGTGTTCATGTTCAAATTTTAGGTCAGAGGAAGTTCAAGTTAAGAAATGATGTATTCAGAATTACCAATGTGCCAATGATTGGAGAATAATGTGAATATTTCCTGCAAATGGTTGAAGGAATATTGTATTTTTCACAATATTTGTGAGTTTTATTTACTATTCTATCTTTGGCACCAAATATACCTAAAGGTAAAATGTGTAGCTACCTGCAAAAAAGTTTGAAATGCAAGGGTCACTGACGGTAATTTGTCAGAGCTAACAACCTAGTGCTAGTCAAAGAAATAAATGAAATTAGTGCTAATTAAGTAACTAATCAGATTTTAGCTGCAAATATTAGCTAGCCAGGTCATGCTGTTTCCTTGTTGATCCTCAATTATAAAATCAAGGTTAACTCATTTCTTTTTTGTGTTTTTAAAATGGTCTTCATTACTTATAATATAAAAAAAATCTCAACACTCAGCCATCATAAGGAAGGCCAAAACAGAGAGAAAAATGTGCATTTTAAATGAAAACATATTAAGGGTTCCAAAGCCTAAGACTTCACAAAATCTTTCTCCCTGAAAAATCCTACAATGCACCACAAAAAACAGGGTGTGTCCATGCCCACTATGTTCCATAACTGGAAATGGCATCATATTTTCTGAAGCCTCTCAGCTACAATGTGGGACGTTTTAGAGACAAGGCGAGAGAGAGACGTGATTGAGATAGTTTGGACATGTGCAGAGGAGGGACATGGGGTATATCAGTGGAAGAATGCTGAGGATGAAGCCACCAGGAAGGAGGAAAAGAGGAAGGCCACGAAGGTTGTTTATGGATGTGGTGAAGGAAGATATGCAGCTGGTTGTTGTGAAAGAGGTTAGCCGTAGAAGACAAAGTGATATGGAGACAGAAGAACAAGCAATTTGCCATATGTAACTTTCTTTGAAGTTTCATAAATATGGTTGGTTTGAGTCCAATGACTTTTGTATATTTACTGAGCAAAAAACATCTGTTAGATTCTGTTAGAAGAACTACGAGAGAAGCTTGTGGGATTAACAAATTTATATGACATATAAAACTTACCTATTATATATTTGTGTTAGCCTTTACAGTGACTCATAAGGAAATAAATCTTTAGAGTCCTATTGTGTAGTAAGCCAGGGTCTTTATCATTGCTTAAACTCGTACTCGAGATCCTGATTCAGAGAGCTGATTGAGACACACCCAATGCACAGCAAGCTAATTAGTTAGCTGGGTGGTGTTGTGGTTAATGTGTGGATCCCATGTTAGCTTTGTTTCTGTTTTTTGAAAAGAATATTGTTGGAACTTACAGAGTTACTATAATTGCATTTTGTCTGTTGCATTGTCTCTGAAACATTTTGTTTTTACTTCTTAGCATGTATTCATAGTGATGTTATCTCACTAAGCTTCTCAGCAAACACTGAGTAAATAGATTAAATTAGAATATATATATATATATATATATATATATATATATATATATATATATATATATATATATATATATATACCCCCAAAGCTAAAGCATTTCAAATTACTTATAGACTGCAGTTACACATTTTATGATCTGTTTATAGGTTACATGTTTGAGTTAAATAAAGCGTTTGGGGTTTTGTGTTATATAAGTGGCGACCAGCTCAGCACACCAATACAGTCGGATCAGATCGGCTAATCTCAGACAGCAATTAGACTGGAGTACAGCACAGAAATCTCATCTGTCTTCTCATCTCTTGTTTTTTTTTTGTTTTTTTTTGCTTAGCTCTTTACAAATACACTTTGTGCTGCTTCCTCTATGCAATACAGCCTGCTACTACACACACACTCACACACACACTGCGACTTTTATGCTTGATTTGACATAAACAGCCCATGGTCTAAAACCACCTATTTACACAATCATTAATTGGTTGAAATGTACTACTAGATCCAGCTCCATTGGCAGGCATATATAACCATAAGATGGTATGCTTTGAATCATGAGCAGATCCTTTTCTTCTTTATACCCTAACCTTCAAATCATTCTGATACAACTTAATCTTTCTTTCTTTCTTTCTTTCTTTCTTTCTTTCTTTCTTTCTTTCTTTCTTTCTTTCTTTCTTTTTTCTTTCTATTAATAGCTAGCCTGCAGTGTGTTCTTGCACACATAACATAACACAAAATGTCTTTGTGTTACCTTGTGAAACATCACAACACTCTGCAATCCATTTTATCACTTTCTTTCACATGAACAGACCATGGAACTTAAACCTTTAGTTTGATTTAATTTTATAATATAGTATAATAGGTATGCCTACAAACCTAGCTCCATGATGCTATAATACATCTTTTTATTCTTTTGAAACAAATTTATTTTTTAAATCTATTACCATTCACTAAAGGTCAAAGGTCAATGACATCGGCACACGTTCGAAGTCCTGGGAACAGACTGTTTTTGACTTTGTTTATTTTCTTGCCCATATGAACATATGGAGCAGTGCGTTTAACTTCATGTTTGTCTTCCGAACAGATGTTTTTAATGACTTCTTCACTGATGCTGTATGTTTGTTTTTATAGCTTGCTAATAAGAGAGCAGGTTTTTATTTATTTTTTTTTGCATGAGCCTAGTCATACTGTACCAAAGGTTTCACCTGATGAAATGTTACTAAATAAAATTGGATTAAACCAAAATGGAAATATTGACTATAACTGTAGAGGCTGCAGTGATTAGTGGCAGGAATACACTCACACTGTACACATATACTATTTTTGTCAGAACGATACATACCAGGTACTCCTGTTTTATTTAACTCCATAAAGATTTGGACAGTATCAACGATATCATTAGATTAGATTTTCAGATTAGATGTCTATTACTATTACAGTATATTGATAAAATAAAAAACACAAATATGGGCTCACAGTACACACATTTAGCTTTATTTTGGGAAAATTCACATCCAGTTTTATAGTATGATAATTAAACAAATTAAACCAACCTTTCCTCAATATTAAGTCACAGGGAACAACATAAACATAATAGGCCTATATAGTCCATTTAAATACTATATTAACTATACTATATACTATATACTATGTATATTATTATTAAATAATAATATACATTATTTAAATACTCTAGATAGTCTGAAATTTTAAAAAATGTAAAATGAAAAAATAAAAATATTAGGTCTTAAACAGCTTTTTTTATTTGCTGTTCTATGTCTTCAATTATTTTAAACTAGTCTTACATTTTTAATGTCCATGTAATGCTACCTCTAATGCTCATTGAAATGCTCCCACAGTGCTTTAGAATGTTTTTGTTTGTTATTTTCTATGGTGTTGGTCTTATGCTAGTCTAAATATAATTCGCTGGATTATGACTAAAAATGAGACCAACATGTAACAGCCAATCAGCTTTCTGTTATTGGTATGTTTCTCTCTTGGATTGTACCACAAACATAAAACGGATTAATTTTTAGCTATGGGGAAGTGCAAGGTTAGTGATTCTTGGTTTGAAAAAAATTAATGTAGGGCTTGGTTAAGGCCAGTTACTAACAACAGATTTGTGTAAGTTTTTGATGTTGTGATATAGGTCTTTAATTTTATTTTTAAACCTCTAAAAAGATCTTAAAAATTCTTAAACTTGACTTTGTGAAACCTGCAGAAACCCTTTGTTTACTTCCTGTTGCTCAGTTGGATGATCAGTTGAATTGTCAGACAACTGAAGATGTTCACCTTTTTCTTGGGTTTGCTTTAAAACTGTGCTTGGATCACTGTCCATCTACACTCTGAGGTGCCGTCCAATGAGTTTTGAAGCATTTTCGCATTTTAAAATGGTTTAGCATCTATCAGAAGTTCAAATCGTAGCAATTGTGCAAATTGACGATGATCGAGTTCAATGCAATTCAAAATTCACATGAGGTGGTATACTTTGGCTCATGAACAATTCCTTTCCTTTTTCACACTCTTTATTTTATTCTGGTACAGCTTTTTCATTGGTTTACCTCTTGTGGTTAACACTTTGTATTTAGTGTTCTGAGGTCTGCTTTTGATTGTAGACTTTGACACAGCTACACCTAATTCCTGCAGGGTGGTTTTGAGTTAAAAACCTCACATTTCAGCTCAAATTCATTAGTTGATTCCAATTTACTGGAGTAGACAGCAATGTTTCAGCAGTCTCCAAATATCTTTGGACTCCAGTGTATGCTCTCTTCATAGGGATCTGCATAATGGTGTGCTTGAAGATATGCAGTGCATTATATAGGTGGTAAAATGACATTTAGAGAAATGGAAAGTATCCATTTACCATCCTGTTAAGTACAAAAAAGATGAATAAATGAATTGCAAACAGTTGCAAAAAGTTTCAATAGATTTCTGTTAAGAGTGTAGAATATTCAAGCATATATATATTTATTTTTTTATGGCCTCTGTGAATATGCAAATGTTATGAAAATTAGGAGACTATTTGAAAGTGGCTACAAGTGGTATATGTGTTATGCACTTTACAAATCATGAGAGTGTGTTAAAAACAACATTTAAACACAGGATCTGTGCACAGCGTGTCTTAGCCAAGGATTGTTAAGAGTGTGTGCTTCTTTATAATTAATGCCGCTGTCTGTCACTGCAGTTCATCTTCGCATTTTGTAAAATCTTCTTCCGAAATTCTCTGCAAATCCCCTGCAGGCTTACAAATCCCTTTAAATCTCGCTCTCTTTCTCTTTACTTGTCCCTTCATCTTCTCTCATTTGTCTTAATTTCCTCTTCTTGATTCCCAACCCCCTCACTGTTTTCCATTGTCTTTAGAGCTGTTTCAGCGCACTCTCTACTTTCTCCCCATTTCATTTTCTTCTATCTTTTCTTTTGTTTTCCCTTCAGCATTGTTATACCTGTTGTGCATTCTACATGTGAGTTTTTTTTAACACTAGTCTTTTGATAACCTAAGCATTGTCCCCTGTCTCTCCTTTCCCCAGAACTCCTCGAAACATTTCCCCAGGGTGTGTATGTGTGTATGTGTTTGCGAGTGTGTGCACGCAGATCTGTCAGTGCCGTTAAGAGCAGCAGAAGCACCAGTCTGCTCAGATTACACCGTGTTCGGGATTAGTGCTCCAGCATGATCTACATGCTCCTGCGTTTATATTCGTTGTACCACCCACACACACACACACACACACACACACACACACACACACACACACACACATATATGCAAAAGCTGGTGAAGAAGGGTACAGTCTGAATGGTGCTGTCTAGCCTGCTCTTTCATGCAAATTAAAAAAATGCAAATTATAAAAAAAGAATGCAAAAGTTCAACATTGAGAAAGAAGAACGGAAAAAAACAACCAAACAAAAAATGTATAAATATCACAAAAGATGTTTTCGGCTTGACATGCTTGGCTGAGTTGGAAGAGTTAGTGTAGCAAATTCTGCATTTGATTAAAGGTCTAAATTCATAATTAATTTAACTACAACTAAAAGACAAAAAAATAAAAATAAATGTAAATACATCCTTTTAGAATTTTTATTAAGGGTGGGGTTCAGGAAGTGACATCAAATCAGTATGGCTGCTTACAGTGTTAGCAGAAAATCTAATTAGCGATTATTACATTAAAATGAGTTGAAGTGTATATAAGCATATGCTTTAGATCAATCTACACACGTTAGCATGTTTATTATAAATCACTCATCACAGTCGTTTGCTTGTTGATAACGAAAAATGGAGTCCATGATTTATTTCCGACTTTTTAGCTCAAAGTTCATGGAGGTCAAAGATGAATCCTGATTTCCAACTACCCACATCCCAAGTCCAGTGGCGGGCGGTCAGGGCCAGCAAAGCCTTATCTGCTGGAAGCACTGACCTACGTTGTAATGTAGGTCAGTTTATTCTCTTTATTTCGTAGCGTTTCTCTTGGCTGCACTGCTTTCAGTATGTGTATGTGGATGTTAGATTTTTTGTCCAATCAGATTTCAGCCTCTATGTGCTGCCATGTCAATCTAATCTGCCCAGGACCTTTAAAGTCTGTTCTGCTGGTTTTTTACCGTAGTCTTCTAAAGATTAAGCTCTGTTTCTTTAACCAATCAGATTTCATATTCGCCTCACAGGGCCAGCTAGTCCTTTTTTTCCGTCCTCTGATTGGTTGGTCAGAGGGAAGCTCTACAACTGTTCATGAAGTTCAACTGGCAAAACACGTGTGTATTAAGGTACTAAATGCACGGTCCACCATTGCCCAAGTCAAATGCGACATGAAAATAATTTAACTTCACTACTATGCACTGACTGGTGAAGTAAATAACACTGATTATCTCTTCATCATGGCATCTGTTGGTAGGAGGGGTATTATATTTTGGCCCCAAAGGCTTTATTATAAAGTTTTTGTGTTAAAAGCAGGAAAAATGGGCAAGTGTAAGGATTAGAGCGAGTTTGATGAGGGACTGCAGCACATGTGAGGTGTCACAATCTGCAATGGTCAGTATCTATCAAAAGTGGTCCAAGAAAGGAAAAGTGGTGAACCGGCGACAGGGTCATAGGCAGGCATGGCTCACGTGGGGAGCGAAAGCTGGTCTATGTGGTCCGATCCAACAGACGAGCTCCTGTAGCTCAAAATGCTGAGGAAGTTAATGCTGTTAGTGCTTGATTGGTCAGAACTGTTTTGGCAGAAAAAGGGGGACCAAAACATTATTGGGCAGGTAGTCAAAATGTTATACCTGATCTAATGGTGGACAGTAAAGAAGTAAATGTAATTTGTTACTGTTCCTAAGTAGTTTTTTTCACGAATCTGTATTTTACTCAAGTATTTCTGTTTGAGGAGGTTCAGGGTTGATCAGGGAACCATGGATGAGCACACGCTTTTAAATTTGTTTTGATTGCCGCTTGACAGTGGTGGATTTAGGCGACATGGGCAGCCAACCAGAGCGGTATCTTGCTGGGGGTGGCACGTGGAGTCCAAAAACAAAATCGATCGTAATTTTGATCTATTTTTACATTTTTTTGTGCTCATTTGCACTCGTGTCAATTATTATAGTATGTTACGGCCAAAAAACATGGTTGGGACCACCGCCTGGAGAATTTTCCTCATTTATACACTCAGAAAAGAGAGGTAGGGGTTGGGTGAGGACACCCAAGGAGAGCTAAAACCCAAATTAAAATTATGGATGACAAAACAAAAAGAACTAAACTGAGCCTAATTCAGAAAAAAGAGGAAAGTAGGGGGGAAACATGCAAAAGATAAAGGTCTGTATGCATCTCATCTCATGATGAGGATAATGCTTGTAATGAACTATGCTAATAACTATATATCACATATGCTGCGTTGCCTGTTTTGCTTTTATACATATAGCAACAATATTTATTTGAGCTTTCATAACATTATAATGTATAGTATGTAGTTTATCAAAATGTTTGTAGCAACAAAACAATTACAACCTAACTAATCTAGTTAGATTATATCTTAATTGAACCCTTAATTGAAGTGATGTCATAAAGGTTTTCTGTGATTGTACTTAATAGCTCCTGAACTGAGTAAGAGGGATTTTAATGCAGATTTAAAAGACATATTGTAAAGATATAAATATTTATGTATATATGTACATTATATGTATGTATCTTATGGATACAATTAGCCAAGGAGTTGGATAGTTCTTGGTTCTGAGAGTATGTCTTAGGTCATGGTGTGGTTCAACCAAGGCCTCATTCAAGCTAGAACCGCCATTGCCACTTGGTAGCATCTACTTAATATGTACATACAGTTCAGCATCAGTTCAACAACAAGCAGAATATTTTAAGAGGAATAAATGATGGAGAAACTCCTGACTTTAACTTGCCACAACACCTGTGGCCTTATTTGTGAGAAGGTTTTGGGCTCATGATAATTTATTAGATATAATTATTGTTTGACTCATTAACAGCATTCTATTAATAGATTGGTGTGCTAAGAGTAACATTATTTGTGCATGAACTGAGTTGATTAAGCAAAGAGTCTTGTGATAAAAATTATAATTAGTCATAATAATCCATAATAAATCATAGTACTTGGATACTTAAATACATTTGAAGCCAAATACTATTTGTACTTTTACTCAAGTGAAAGTTTAAAGGGAGCACTTTTACTTTTACTGAAGTAATATTTTACCTACTTTTACTGAAGTACATGCTTTGTGTACTTCGTTCACCACTGGCCTGATCGGTGTAGTTATGTAGAAATATAATAAATGCAGAGTGATATTGGTGTCATATGTCAGATTAAAATATTATGCATGCTAAATTCTTAATTCAGTGTCAAATTGAGAGCAAATTTTCTGCCAAAAGTGCAAAGAAGTGTCTTTTTGTTGTAATCCTCAGACAGGTGTGTATGAACACCTCAGAACTAAAACAGACATAGAAATGTAAACAAAACTTTGAGACAAATATCTATCAAATGATATAAAAAATAGACAGATCAAAAGATCAATAATAGTTTGATTAAGGGATGTTTTGAATTGATTGATAGATTCATGCAGTCATCTGAATTACAGCTTAAGGACTAAAAAAGGATCCTGTCTACACCCCACGTTCTCAGTGTATGAGTGTGTCGTAGCTTGAATATAGTAAAAGAACCTTTTCCCACTCACGATCTGAAAAAAAAAAAAAATTAGAAAGTATTCAATCACTGTGGTCCTGGGAAACGCAAACGCCAGTCAAACCTCCTCTGATCATTTGACATGCAGAGAAAAGAAATGTTGACTTTTTTCTTTTGATATCGCAAAAGCCGGTCTAAATGACAAGAGTAGAAAGGGGAAGAAATTACAAGAGGAATTATCCACACTTCATATGAAATTCTCCCCCATGCAATTTAGCGAAAATTGCAACATTTCCACCGTATTTTCCCTCTCTGTTCTCCTTTCATTTTAGTTTTTTTTATGAAAAGAACTACACATTCTGATTTGCATTCATGCATCAAGGCCACATTTACACAGAGGGCAAAGTATTCAATGATCTTCTGAATTTCCTTTTCTTGTTCCCTTCACCCCTTATCTTCAGTAACTGTGCTCAGCAGAAGATGCAGTGTGAATGAAGGAAAGAAAAAAATTTGACCAAAAAAAAGAAAAGAAAGCTCTGGTTTTGCATAAAACAGCAAGCGAGAGGAATCTAAAACAGTTGCTGAGGAAGTGTTCAGAGATGAATACATTTGCATAACTCAGTGCCTGGGAAGTAATCATACGTCTCAGATTGTGCGGATCCCCTATAGGTTTGTCTCACTGTCCTGTCTCGGAGGTAAGATCCTGACCTGTTCGGGCAAGTATGAGTTGTAGTTAGTAATATATGGATATACAGTATACTGAGAAAACATGCCTGCCACAAAATCATAGTCAGGGTTGCAGTGGATCTAAAAACACACCCTGGGTTGTTAGGGTCACACCAAGGGGTAATTTAGAGTCACCATGTCACCAGTTAGAAAAAAAATATTCTCTAATTAAAATTAAAATTTTCTCAGAGTAAAATTCTTTGAAGCAACACCTTTACAATTTAAAGCGAAATAATAATATATTAACAAAAAACAGTCCATGACTTTAGTGTAATGTGGGTTATACAGTAATGCTCAAATCTAATGCAACATCAGCAGTTCTACTCTAAATTATAACACTTTTCATTCATTTTGTATGACACTTAAATTATGACCCTGGTAATAAAGCTAACTTCTTTTCTGAGTGACAATTTTTTATTTATTTTTTTTTCCCCTTGCATTATTTTCATGTATTTATTGTTTTTACTCACTAACAGACATGATTTAAATGTAAAGTGTAAAAGCTAAATTTCATATTCAAAAAACTACTTTCTCTGCATATATGTCAGAGAACAGCAAATTTATTTTTTGCATATTTCCCAGATTGAGAGAAATTTGGGGTCATGACTGTAACCAGTGTATAACTGGAGAATCTGGTAGAGGAGAACCTGGTAAAAACATGAGAAGAACAAACGTAATAATAGTTCATTTAAAAGACTGGGCAATGTGCACACAGATTCATTCATTAATTTTCATTAACACTTATGCTGGTCTGTGGTACACGAAGGTAGATCCAGAAACTATTCCGCCAACACTGGGTGTGTATTTGGAATATACCATGTATAATACTGTATGCCAGAAAATTTGCACATGGATTCACACCGAGGAGCAATTTAGCATACCCAATCCATCTACCAGTATGAGGACCGGAAATGGAAAACCCAAGGTGACTAACATGACCTGGGGAGAACATGATAAAAACATTGCAGGCAATAAAGCTGAAGCAAGCCTTCAAAAGGAATAACCATTAAGAAAGAGTGGGTGGTGAATAAAAGTAGTTGTGTGATTTAGCAGGCTGGTGTTTGTGAATATGGATAGCCTGATTGTGGGTTTTGTGGTTGAGTTTGAGATTATTATCTGACTGGAGATTATGAGTAATTTTTTGTTCCTTGTTAACTGAAAAAGAGGTCAGGGTTGAGGCCATTTAAGATCTTCCACTCAAACCATATATAAAAACCATATTAACATGGAGCTGGCTTTGTGCACAGGGGCATTTTAATGCTGTAGTTCAAGTGAAGGAAAAAATAATGATACCGCATCCAGAGACATCCAACGCATTTGTGGTAACAGTTTGGAAAAAAACACATATGGCTAGAAAATTCAGGTGTCCTGATACTTTTGTCCATACAATGTATTCTCTTTTGCTAGGAATCTGGGGTCAGAGTGCAGCATTACCTTTATTTAAGGCTTTATTCAAGGGCACAAAAATGACAGAACTTAGATTTGTTCTCACAACCTTTCAGTCACTACTACGGAACCCTAACCGCTGAGCGCTTATTACTTCCAGGTAGAACAGGTGGGAATCAATGCTGAATCTTTTCCCTTCTAACAGGAAAAGAGGAAGTGCTACTGTTCTGTACATAAAAATGCACTTGTAGACATTGTACTATGTGCCACATGACCACACTTTACCACTTGTCTTGATTTCAGACCCAGTGGAACTGAGTGAATGATTGGCACCTTTCACCGTGAATAGCGGTCACAGAAGTCCCGTGATTACTTTTGTGTTCGCTTCCTGCGTTCCCTCTCTCCTGCATCAGCCTGCTAGTCCTGATTTTGTCAAGTGAGTCAACAGAGTCAAAGCTAATGCTAATTTATATCATGGATATCATGCAAACAAATAGTATGTTTAATCAAATAGGTTGTAATTAATCAGATTGCTAATGCTGGACAGGTTATTTTAATGATATTTGCTTATCTATTAACCAGCTAGTGATTTACACTACATTGCAAGTTTGATTTAAACTATTCATTTTTGGTAATTGCATTTGTTAGCTTCATTTTTAAGCTAAAGAAGGAGGAGATTCTATTCCTACGTTTAATCAGCTGATTAAATGCAGCATACATCTGTCATTCAGCCAAGAATTACTGTAATTGCAAAACAGCATCTGTGAGATCCTTTTTGGATCTCCTCAAACACAGAAATAAGTCATTTATATAGAAACCCACATCATGCTTTAGCATGCTTGAATCATTTGTGGACAGGAAGTGAGACTGCATGTATATCTTAAAAATTAACAAGGAAATAGTTCAATTTTGACATTAAACACCTAACTACCTTTACCTCTGGAGGCTGCATTATTGTCATTCAGGGTTGTCAGAGTTTTACAGGATGGCATAACATAATTATTGCAATTATGACATGAGCGTGCTGTTAAACCCCTCTGAGTGATTGTGTAGTATGTAAGGTCTTGAAAGGCTCTGGATTTAATTTGTTCTTAATCCATTCTACTTGTCCATCAAATGAAAGGTAATGCATTACACTATTATTTTGTGTGTGTGTATATATGTAAATGAGTATATATTGTTAAAAGTATTAGTTGAAAAGCTCCTGAAAATCTCATCAGCTTGCTCGACTACAGGCATCTCGGTCACGACTTCTGAGAAAGTGGTGGCTTCTGGACATCACACCAGAGTGTTATTGACATGGACCAAAAGAGGTTACACTCCAATCTGTCACTAACATGGCAGCTGCGGAGGAGTGAGCCATCTCTCTAGCTAACCATGCTGAAATAAAGGTAAAGTGAGTGGAGCGCATTTGTAATTCAAACAGTCGCTTGATTTTGTCAGTGCGAGACAGGAAGGAGTGCTGCCTCGAGCATTTGCATTCCTATAGACGTCCTCATCTTCATTTCAGCATTTCAGAAAATCACAGCCTGCTTGCGGAGATCACAGCGACTCCAGAGCTCGAGGGAGCGGGAAGGAGGTGGGGGGAGGAGAAAAAATAAAAAATCAAGATTCATTTGCAAATGCCTGGTATTTTGCTTTCTCTTTTTGTCTGCCTTCATTTTATATTTATAATAATAATAATAATAATAAAATGTGATTTCCAAGTTCACATTTGGAATTCATCTTCTAACTCTATTGCTGATTAAATGAACAATTCTGTCTTACACACACACACACACACACACACACACACACACACACACACACACACACACACACACACACACACACATTGTCTCTCTCCCGGTCAATCTTGCATCGGATAATACAACAGACTCCAGTCTGAGAGTTGGGTCTGGTTTTGCAAACACAGATTGCAGTTTCCCTTTCTTTATTTTCTATTGTTTGCTTCATGTTGCGAAGATTAACTTTCCTGTTCACCTTTTAATATTCGGAAATATACACAAAAAGATCACAGAGTTTGCTGGGTTTTTATGATTTTTATAAAGTAATTATAGAAATAAATCTATACAATTTCAAGGACTCCAAACCATGCTAACACATTTTTTATACCAAATTTCAGTGTTGTTTTAAGCCTTTCAGTAACATCAGGGTTCTAGCAAGCCATCTGAATTTTAAGGTCAGGAATTTAACCTGGCTGGGTGTGGTGTAATATTCAAATGAGCATGCTTGATTGACATCTCTATAAGAGACTCCCAAACTCCGAAACAACACAGTAGGACAGACAGGCAGAACCAGGATATTTTGCTTTATACTACAAAATAGGTGTTCATCAAGAGTATGTTATTTTCAAGTTCTTAATATTACTTGTAGATCGAGAAAAACTTTACTATAGCATTCCAAAAGAAAAATGATGGTTTAGGTTCCCCCAAAGAGCCAACTAAAGAAACTGGTTGGATCCTATAGGCAAGCTTTGTTGCAAAAAGTGGAAGAATCTACATTTACAATCTACATTGTAGAATAAGACCACACTAAACATCACACTTAAAACAAGTGTATGTGCATCAATGTAGTTAATTATAAAATAACGGAGGTGACATCAGTGGTTTTAGAAAATAAATAAATAAAAAATATTCCAAAAGAGTTCTTTGTATTATTGGATTTTTTTTTTATTGAATTGAACACTCTCTGAAATGGAAACCCTCAGTTGTAGGGTTTTACATAAAAAAGCTTGCTTTAGAAACAAACTTATCGTCTGTGAGTCAGCCTGTCTCGCCGTCTCGTCTCATATGGCCGGTGAAAAACCTGCAAAAAAAATTATTCAAATGGCCTGTAGTTTATACTTCTCAACCTTTCCACCTTTAGAATCACAGCAGACCTGTAACACAGTGATTGCTGATGTTATGCGTGTTCCACTGCACATCACACATGGATTTCCATAGCACACGCAAGTCCAAGGAACAATTCAGAGACATATTCTGGTCTCTAGTCTGATATCATCTGTTGTACGATATCATCTGCTGTAAAGACTTTGATCAAAGATGATGAAGTGAACTAGAAATGTTTCCAGTTTACCAGTAATTCAGCACTCTAATAGATTATATATCTTTGCCAAAGTTGAAACAAAAAATGTAAAATACTTGCACATATTAGCAATTCACACAGAGTATGTATCTGTTATTATAATCACTGACCAGGCATAACATTATAACATTATGACCATTGAAGTGAATAACACTGATTACCAGGTGCCACAATTAAGAGATAGTGGATGGGATATATTAAGCAGCGAATGAAAATTTTGTCAAATTTGATGTGTTAGAAGCAGGAAAAATGGTCAAGCATAAGGATTTGATCGAGTTTGACAAGGGCTAAATTGTAAGAGCTAGATGACTGGGTCAGAGCATTTCCAAAACTGCAGCTCTTGTGGGCTGTTCCCGGTCTGCAGTGGTCAGTATCTATCAAAAGTGGTCTAATTGTTGATGTGTCCCATGCGGATTTTAAATATTTTAGACTGAAATGCCAAAGAATCCATTACGATTTTAACCTTTCTTCATGTTGTATGTGAAAAAATTCTGCTAACGTGTATGTAGAGGTACAGAAGTCACCAAATTATTCATCATTTATAGTACACATTTTGCCCACAAGACCAATATTAACCTCATTACAAAGCAATCATGGATTTAGGCCCACTGGGGATTTTTTTAACAAGTGCATATTTGAAAATATTCTAGTAGTTTCCTAACCACATAATTAAACTCTTCCAGGGTTGATGCATTGTTATGTCATTTAATGTCATCTTTAAAAAAAAAAGAAATACTGGAATGTTTGTTTGTTTTTTCCCCTCCAGTGCTGGAAAAGTTCTGCACTGAATATTCAAATCCTAAAATTATCCAAAGCCCTTGAAGAATACGAACCTTAATTTGATTGGCATATCAGACAAAGTCGTGTTACTTAAGTAACGTACATGAGCTCTGGATAAAACTTTAGAATTTTCCGCCCGCTGCAAACACTGTTAGATGCTGAGAGACACGGTGTGTAGGATGTCCCGGGTTCTATGCGTCGCACAGGTTTCCATGTCACATCATGTTTTCGAGTTAGTCAATTAAAATGTAAATTCGGATGCCTCCCACTGATTTGTATGTACTTCATGGCTTTGTGCACCTTGCAGGTTGTTCAATCTAGTCAGCCTGGCTTTTGTAAGCTGCCTCGCTTTCTTACTTACTTGGACAAAATCAGACAACTTGGACAGGAATACGGTGAGCGTACATCCCCTGTCACCACCCAACCAACTGCCTACTTATATTAAACTGGTAATTTTATACTTACTCAAGTGATTAGTGTTCACGTCATACTGTGAGCGCTTGGAAAGGAAGATATTTCTACCTAGACACATTTATTTTTTGATTTTGGACTTTAAATCTAGCTAAATATGTGTTTCAATTGTAACCATTATTTCAAAATGTGTTGTAGGATATTTTCTTATCTTTTTTAATTTTTATTGTTTTTAAAAAAATAGGTAAAATATCACTCCAGTAAAAATTCCCTTTAAACTTTCACTTGAGTAAAAGCACAAAAGTATTTGCCTTCAAATGTACTTAAGTATATACTTAGGTATAATTTATTATGGCTATAATGTTCCTATAATAATATTTATCACAAGACTCATTGCTTAATCAACTTAGTTTATGTGAATAGTTTGAGACAGGAGATTCTTCCATCATTAATTCCTCTCAAAATGTTCTGTTTGTGTTAAGAAGATACCATCGAATGGCAATGGTGGTTCTAGCTTGAATGAGGCCCTGGGCGAACCCCACCATGACCCAAAGAGTAAGACATATTCTCAGAGCAGTCCACAAATTTGACTGTATATAACTGTATAAAAGTAGATACCACCAAGCAGCAATCAGAACTAATTTAAAACAGAGCGTGTGCTTTACCCTGATTGGTGGCTTGCTGCGTGCTTGACCAGGTAGGATTTTATGCATTCATAAATAAAAGGAACTCTTCTTCTTCTTCTTTCAGCTTCTCCCATTAGGGGTCTCCACAGCGGTTAATCCTTCTCCATACCCCCCTGTCCTCTACATCTGCCTCTTTCACCCCAACCACCTGCATGTCTTCCTTCACCATATCCATAAACCTCCTCCTTGGTCTTCCTCTTTTCCTCCTACCTGGTGGCTCCATCCTCAGCATTCACCTACCGATATACCCCATGTCCCTCCTCTGCACATGACCAAACCATCTCAATCTCTCCTCCCTCACCTTGTCTCTAAAATGTCCTACATGCGCTGTCCCTCTAATGAAATTGTTTCTAATCCTGTCCATCGTCATCACTCCCAACGAAAACCTCAACATCTTCAGCTCTGCTACCTCCAGCTCCACCTCCTGTCTTTTACTCAATGCCACTGTCTCTAAAGCATACAACATTGCAGGTCTCACCACAGTCTTATAAATAAAAGGAACCGATTTTGCAAAATGTAATTAAGTAAAAAGGAAGATATTTGACTTTGAAATGTGAAGTTCAAATAAAAGTATCTGCAAATGGATTTACTGTAGTACAGATACACAAAAAAGCTACTAAAGGACACTACATTTGCTTCATTACCATCCACCACTGTTTAAAGCCGAAGACAGAAACAGGTAATGATATTTATGTGCACTAAACAGATACTGATACATTGCCAGTGTGTATATACTGTATGGCTAGACCCTTGTCCTGCACCCTACCTGAACTGCAAAGATTAACTGTGCTAAATGAGATATAATTATACAGTTTCTTTTGTACGCCTCCATCGCTCCACAGGTTTAATGCCATATTTAGATAACTAGCTAATGAGATGCCATGGGATTTTGTTTATGAGGGAGGTAAAATCATTTGCATTTAATAAATAGGCACTCTTTATTCCAAAGCAATTAACAGGGAAGTCGAATCAAATTCAAATAGCAGGTGAGGGCCCAACAACAGCTCGCTATCGTCCTGGCATTTGCACACAGTTTTTCTCCCAATTTAGTCACAGTCGTTTTCCACTTACTAGCTGACTCTTTTGTTTCACTGCATTTGGAAGAGTGCACTTATTCTGTATTGATAAGCTAGCAGATTCAATTGGCCAACCTGATTGAAAACAGTATGCGGAAGCACCACTTTTCTATGTGGGAATGATTGTTTCTTTGAACTCCACTGGCAGGGGAATCATGAGTATTTGAACTTACAGTCTCCAGATGATGAGGCCACATCAGTTGAGAGTCACAGAACGAAACCCTTCAATCCTTAACAACTGACCCATCAGTTCCCTTTGAAAATACAATGCAACTCTGCTGGCCAATATGCTTAGATACGGTTGCAAAAATGGTCTGGTTGAACCTCAGAACCCTCCCTTGCTGATGGGTGAAAAGCGAAAGGTGCTCCAAAATAAGAAATTGCACATTTTCAATGATCTTTGCAATCGCTTATAAAGTCAGTCCAATCTTTATAAAGATTTTAGAGTAAATGAATATGGGGCCACGGATCGGGCAGTGTCTTTTTAAACAAATGGTAGGACCTAGAGGAAATTTTGAAGTAAATACGGAGTACTGTGTCAGGCAAGCGTTGCTTCATAAATATAAATAGTGAATCATATTACAGTATGTAAATAAACCCAAGTAAAACATCACCATGAAATCAAATCATACATTTCTATCCTAATGGGATTGGTCTTTTCCCAGATGACTTTGCCCCATTTACAGGCCACAATGGCTCACTGAATGCTTTGACCAGGTTGAAAAGATGAAAATGGACTTCATATAGCATGGTCCTTGACTCAGTTTAACATCTGTGGGACACTTTGAAGTAATATGAAAAAAAAATATATGAACAAGAATCGTGAACCAAATCATGTGCTGCTTCAGATAACCAATAGGTTCAGTGAAGCTGTTCTGGTGGCTTCTGGTTTCCCAGCATGTTACTGATTAATTGTATGCCCCCCTTTTTTTTTTTTAATTCAATACCAGAATACAAATTCACTTAATTGTTAAACACAAGCGTGTTTCTCCTGACTTGCTCTGACAGAAAAGCTTTGAATTGCTGTGACGGAGTCTGGTCCACATGGTCCTCCAAGCATGCAAAATCTACTGGTGACTCAGAGACAGACAGCTCAATGCATGGAAAAATAGAAGGAAAAAAAGGTGTGTGAAAAAAAAAGAGATGCTGGGAGGTAAACAACTGGTTTTCAGCTGACTTTTTGCCTGCCGACGGGAATGAAAAGTGTGACCCGAACACACGGAGGGCGAGTAGAGAAGAGTAGAGCAAACGAAGACGATAGAGTCTGATAGAGGTCATGCACTCAGAAAAGAAATGTATGACGCTGTACTCGCATGGCAGTGTACAACTACAACGAAATGTGAAAACAGTTGCTCATATTGTATACTGGTAAAGATAATGATAAACAAGTTTGTATAAAAGTTACAGGAATTTTGCAGGCCAGTTTTATACTCTTGCTTATAATTACCAGCTCTAACAAAAATGCCATCTGTATGCAAGGCCAAAAGGGAAAAAAATAAACAATGGTTTAATTAATGCTGCCATTCTAATACAATATCTTTTCTATAATAAAATTTAATCCAATTTTATTTGGCACATACAACTATATATACTGCAGCAAGCAGTGAAATGCTGGTCATAATTGTTCCATGACAGAAAAGGTTATTGAAAAAAAATATTAAAATGGAATGAAAAGGAATAATAAAAAAATGGTTAGAGAAAAAAAAATATAGAAGCCTTCAGCGTCAGTACTTTTTAAGAGTCGAAGGGAAAGCTATAACTTTTTCTGACAGCTTAAATATATATATAAGCATTCAGATCCATCTCTGTGACATGACAAGCTGCATTGTTTTGCCTTATTAACTACAAGCGAGTGAGAAATACGGATAGAAAGAACAACTGATTCAGTATAATATTGCAACCTGTACATAAAAATACCTGAATTAATGCTTTTAAATAGAAATATGAACTAATGATAAAGTAAAGCATGGACTTATCATGTACCAAGGAAAAGGTAACCTCAACAATTTTATAAATGAACTGAATTTGTGTTTGATTGTGGCCAATTAAAACAGGACATGGTGGAAAAAATGTTTGTTAGTCAAACGTCCATCTTTACAAAAGATAAAAAATTAAAGAATATACATTGTCAATTCATAAATGTAACCCTATATATTTTTTTCCTCATGAAAGTGCTGTTGGCAACAGTCTGAAAGAAAAATCCCTTAATTGTGTAATAAAATAAAAATAAAACTAGAGAGGAACCAAACTCTGAAGGGAAGACATTGTCATCTGAACACTTATCATCATGAATATTTAAATGCTCTGTCCATTGCAATCAAATAAAACATAGGTGCAATACCACTTTCACTAATCTAAATATGTACTTTTCTGTTCAACAATTCTGAATTTTATACTTCTACTTTATTTATTTGTCTTTTTTTAGATTTCCATTTTACTTACAAAAATGTGCAACTGGAAGCTTTATCACCAAAACAAATTCCTTGTAAGTGCAAACGTACTTGGCAATAAAACTCTGATTCTGATTGTGATTCTGATCTGGATGACACCGAATATTCATCCATTATAAGTTCGAGTGCAAAACTGTATGTGTCAATTGTTGTCTTTTTCTTTTTCATGATTTCTAAGTGGTACTGTCCACAGTAATTTCAACTGTTACGACCTTTAACTGCCCATGTGAGGCCATACTTCCTCATACATCTTTAGAATATTCATTTGCAATATAAACCTGGGTACACAAATATGATTAGATGGTGCATTGGATTCAGAGATCTCTCTCTCTCTCTCTCTCTCTCTCTCTCTCTCTCTCTCTCTCTCTCTCTCTATCTATCTATCTATCTATCAAAAAAGCCATGCATAGAGGCAGATTTAAGTGCAGATCTTTAATACACAAGGCAGCCAAATCCAAAATCATAGGCCTGAAATCATTGTCAACTAACAGGCAGAGGTCAGGTGATGTGCTTCCAGAGACCAGAAGGTAAAAACTGAATGTGAAAAACAAGGTTTAAGACAAAACAGTAACTTGTTTAGAAAAGGCCATTACTGAGAATGATACTTTACATTCAGATGTTGAGGGAAAGCTACTTATATATTGATATATTTATATACTGTATGTGTGTGTTTGATTGGGCACATCTGACAGTAAGTATTTGGAGAAATAAATACTTTTTGACTTATAAGAACAATAAAAGCTACTTGACTTGAAGTGGAAAAGGGAAATGAATGTGCAGACTGTGAGTTGGTGTTTATGGTGGCCATGTTAGACTGCTGTGGCCTCTTTTTATTTTTTTTTTGTACATGGAATTACTCATTTATTTATAGTTTTATATCAAGTTGAGGATAAAATTCAGGTATTGGTGCATGATTATTCTTGTTGCCTATAATGGCGGCAATAGCAGGATCTCTTCTATGGGCATTTTGCAGTATTAAATGTAACCAAAACACTGATAAAAACTATATGTCATTCTTTAATAAGTAATAAAACTGCAGAACTTTGTGATGTGAACTATTGTTTTAAAAAAATACAAAAAATAAACACCAAAAAAACATTGATAGAAGTTGCTTTGCTATATATATTTATTTTTCATACTGTTCCATTTCTGTCACCCGCTGCCTCAATGCTGCTCTTACAGGTGCAGGGCTTTCTCCCCCATCTGTCCTCTTTCCTCCTGTTCCCTCACTTTTCAGTAAATGTCAGAACAAGCTGCCGCGCTTCCCACACGGCAAGACCCACCAACCTCATCGCCTTGGCAACCCTAGGCTCTCTCCAAAGAACAAGAAAAAGAAGTCAGCGAGGAAGAGAAGAAAGAGCTTTTATGTTGCCATCACTCCCCCCACCAGACCCCATACACACACACACACACACACACACATGCATCAGTGACCTAACTCAGCTCTGCAGCAAGTGTGTACGCTCCCAGGCCTCAAGAGAAAGCGGAATGGAAGTGTGAACACACACGGTGCAACTTGAATGGCTTTGTGATTTATAAGCTCTGATTGTGACAAGTGTATTTGTTTAAAGCTGCACCAACACCAACAGTCCTTGTTAGTATTAAAGGCCTATGTGAAACATCTTGCGAGAAGCTGTATATTTATGCTACTTCTGTGGCTTCTTCTTTTTTGCAACTGACCTTCACACATAATGCTAAACTGCCTCGTATGGTCTGCACTCAATTAACTCATTCATCTGACGTCTCAACACACACCGCAACATGACTGACACTGGTCAGTATGTTATAATCCTATCAAATATGCAAGTTCATTTGATACATTTTGTAGATAATATAACAAATATGGTAGAAATATTTCCCATGCATACAGAATTTAATACAGGAAAACATGTAGAACCTCTTTCACATACGTCCTCTGCCAACAAATTGGTCCTTTCATACATTTGCCCTTAAGACTGTTTGGATCAGTTCCAACCTCTATTACTGTCAGCTGCTAGTTACAGTAATAATTTCATATAAATACAACAAAAATTCAATAACTCTTGTTCTTAAGATACACTATTGGGTCACCTGACCTTTCCTGCTGTATGTGGTTCTATTCCAAAATGTTACCACAAAGCTGGAGGCACTCAATTGTATAGTATATCTATAGATGCAAAATAATAATTTTTTGCATTCAATTAAAACACAAAAATGCCCCTGTGCACAAAGTGAGCTCCTTGAAGATTTAGTTTACATGCTTTGGAGAGGAAGATCTTGAGTGCCCTGCTATAGAGCTCTGATCGCATCCCTACTGAACACCTTTGAGATGAATGTGAACATCGACTGCACCCCAGACCTCCTCATCCTACATCAGTACCTGCCTTTCATAATACCTTTGTGGCTGATGAACACAAATATCCAAAAGCACACTCCAGAATCTAGTGGAACATCTTCCCAGAAGAGTGGAGGGAAATAAAAGAGCAAACTGTTACTAAATGTGGAATGCAATGCTCAAAAGCACATACCGTACTTATGACCAGGTGACCCAATACTTTTGAAAATTGTATTGGATTGTTGTACACACACACATATGAAGGAATGGATTTAAACTGACAATCTGCATGTCTGTGTTTTAGCCGTAGGTAATCAAAGCCATTCTGATATTTAGCATAACCACATGACCACACTTTTTTACAATGGTTCTATAAACAAGTAATGAATATCGATTAAGTGACATTTTGGGACCCGATATTTTCAAATGTTTTGTTTGTTTTTTTCCTGCTTCTGAAAATACTGTAGATCTTATCGAATCAACACACTATAGCAAGATGACTAGCTTGCTAGCTAGCTCACATTGATCTGTAGATTGTTCCTAAAAAATATTGGTTGCCATGTCTGCTGATAATGTTACTAATGCTGATTGTCATGGTTTTACTTAAACAAGCTACATTACCTATAGGGTCTTGAATGTCACATGACCTAATCACATGTCATTCAAACCTGTTCCTTGTCAATTAATACATGTATTTAGGATTGCGTTTCAGTGCGTGTGTGTTTGTTGAGTTTTTGTTAATGTTTTCTTGATACAGGAGGGGGATTTTATGTTTAAAACCCAGAAAAGCAGAAGGAAGCATCCCAGTGTGGTTATAATAAATAAAGGCACCCTTGGAATGCGGTTTTAAAAGCCTACATATTATTTTTATGTTAGTATAGCTAAAAGGTGATTTAGCTTCTGAAAGGCTGCTGTGGCTGGGTTTAGCTGTGTGACTTCATTTTCTTTCTATGTTAATAGCAGGCATTGCTTTAGAAACTACCTAGTCAAGTCTGTTTAAGACACTGAACAACACAACAGTAATATCATTTGATCTGAATGTGTGATATTTTAGACGTACACATTGCCATTATGTGCTTACCAAACATGTCCTGGCTGATCAGCTACATTGGGGAAAAAGTGGTACCTCGAGGTGTAAGATGTTTGATTTTTGTTGAGAAGGTTTTTAGCATAAATTCCAGCATTGCTAAACTGCTGGACCCTTGAGCAAGGCCCTTAATCCATGGCTGTATAAAGAATATAATGTAAGCCACTCTGGATAAGGGCGTCTGATATACAGTATGTATGTAACCTTTCAAGGGAAGTTATAGATCAGTGGTTAAGACTGTTGGATTTTCGATCACAAGGTTGTGAGTTCCAATCTCAGCACCACCAAGCAACTGCTCCTGGGCCCTTGAGCAAGGCCCTTAACTCTTAAGTTGTAGAAAGAAGATAATGCAAGCCACTCTGGAAAGGGCATCTGCCAAATGTACAGTATGTATGTAACCTTTTCAGGGAAGTTGCAGCTCAATGGTTAAGACTGTTTGACTTGTGTTTAAAAGGTTTTGACTTCAAATCCCAGCATTGCTAAATTACTATTGCTGGACCCTTGAGTAAAGTCCTTAACTCTCGGTTGTATAAAGAAGACAGTGTAAGAATGTCTGGACAAGGGCATCTGCCAAATGTCATAAACGCTCAGTATGGAACTTCTAGCTTAGTTGTTTAGAGTGTTGGACTCCTGTTTAAAAGGTTGTGAGTTCAAATCACAGCATTGTTAAACTGCTATTGCTGGACCCTTGAAGAAGGCCTTTAATCCTTGTCCAATGTAAGCCACTCTGAATAAAAGCGTCTGACAAATACTATAAATGTACCTTGTATGTAACCTTGTTATGGAAGTTGTTGGTCAGTGGTTAATACTGTTGAACTTCTTATCAATAGGTTTATTTCCAATACCAGCACCTTCAAGCAACCGCTCCTCCCTTGAGCAAAGCCCTTAACCTTTAAGTTGTTCGAAAATAACATACGTAAGTCACTCTGGATAAGGGCGTCTCCCAAATGCCATGAATGTAAACGTAAAGAAACATTTTGTTGGTTATATTTTTGGTTGAACTATTGCTTTAAATCCCTGAGACGTGGGTAATAAGTGCACTTCGGGTATGGCCCACCCACAATGGCTGTTAATGTTGCCTAGCCTTGCGTTAAGACAGGGTGAAGTGTCTGGTAGGGAAAGCCGGTAGGATTCATACTCACATCATTAGTTTAATGTGGTTGTTGATATTTTTTTTAATTAAA
Organism: Silurus meridionalis; assembly: GCF_014805685.1. NCBI lineage: Eukaryota > Metazoa > Chordata > Actinopteri > Siluriformes > Siluridae > Silurus > Silurus meridionalis. The sequence continues at coordinate 19,323,352 of NC_060895.1, forward strand.
ATACTTCGAAGTCAAGTCAAGAGTTGCGTACTTAACCCCAGATATAATGGGATAATAATTTATTATGAGATGACAAAGTAAATTAAATGAACAAAAAAAAAAAAAAAGAAAATGATAATCAGGTTTTAAATAGCTCCAAAAACTGGAGTTGTTCAGTTACTGTGCAAATCAAGACACAGTGGGATTCACAGAGCAAAAGGGCTGCTTCTCATTAATCCATAATAACACACAAGGAATCAGATCATCAAATCCTGCTGCACGTGTAAAGCTACGTTCACACACACAGTGAAGGCATTCCTACTGTTATCAGTAAGTAACACTTTAAAAAAAACAAATGACATGTCACATGCTCTTTATAGTTTTCAGTCACATTTCTAGCCGCTGCATCATGTCTTGATTTTCTCCGATTGCTGCATACTTGTGATGGGAAAATGGAATCATTTTACTAACTTGAAACTTTCAATCTGCAAAAGAAATTAATCTTTATTCAGTTCATTTTGTTTCATTTTGTTTCATTTCATTAATTTCCGCAGAATCAAATTCAAACGTACCGTTTTCAATATCCCCAGCACATCCCCCAGCAAATTTTTGATCGTATTCCGAAGAAGAAAATGAAAGATAATGCAGCCAAGGACAAATGATGAGAACAGAAATTCACCTATCAACTAAGTGATTCATGCATTGAACATTTGCAAACCACAATAGCTCTGTACAGAACAGAACAGAACAGAACAGAACAGAAACAATTAGTGTATTTACATTTAAAGCATTTGGAAGATGCCCTTATCCGGTACTCATACAACAGCTAAGGGGCCCAGGAGTAGCAGCTTAGTGTGGCTGAGATTTAAACTCATGACCATCTGATCCATAACCACAAAACTACCACCTTTCTACCAATTCACCTCTTGAATCTCTTCTCTGCTCTAAGTTGTTCATTTCTGCAAACAATTGAAGCTGGGTATTCGTGGCCAACACAAAATGAACAAATCACTTTCTAGAATGACTTGAAGGTCCTGAATCATATAAAAGATAAGTTTTAAAATAAATGAACCTAGCATTACTACTGGACACGCTCATATGCAGTCTCAGACGGTCGGTATTGCTCATGTCGCTGGAAGTCACTAGCTTTTGTTGAAAATGAATCGTCTCTGGACACTTTGATTCACTGTGAGGCACTGTATGTGTAAATGTAGCTTAAGGCCTCTTCCAGGAATAAAGTTTTTTTTTATGTAGTTAACCTCCTGGTCATATGTAAATGTTGAAAATGTAACTTTTGAAAGTATTCTCAGTGGAGGCAAAATTCTTAAAGACTTTTGTACTGTTTTTGTATGATATATTCACAAATTTCATGGTGTCAATCTGAGCATACACAGGAGTTGGTTAGTTGGTTAGTTAGTTAGTTACCAGTAGTTTATTAGTTAGTTTTGTTTCCTTCTCTAAGAAAACAACATAAAAAAAAATAAAAACAGCATGTAATTTGAAAAAAAATTACATTTATTTGTCGCATGCATTTATACATGTGTCGCATGCATTTTACACACATGAACCATTGAACCACACACACACACACACACACACACACACACACACACACATATATATATATATATATATATATATATATATATATATATATATATATATATATATACAGTGCCCTCCACAATTATTGGCACCCCTGTTTAAGATGTGGTCGTGGACTTCTAAAAATTCTCCTTTTTTTTAAAACAACATAGAACCCAAATGCAAAAAAAGAGAAAAATCCAACCTTTCATTTAAGTACATAACTTTGGTGTTAAAAAAAATCAGACATTTAGAAAAAAAAAACTTAAAATCATGTGTCCCACAATTATTGGCACCCCTAACAATTCCTCTGAAAAATTTAATTTATTTATTTTTTTATATATATATTATCCTGTAGTTGCTAAGGTTGGTCAGGGTATCTAGGGACTTTTAATTAGTAATTCATGATTTCCTGTTTCCCTGGGGTATAAATATGACGTGACACAGAGGCCTAATTCTCTTACCCATTTGTCAACATGGCAAAGACAAGAGAACACACCATTCAAGTAAGGCAGATGTGTGTCGACCTTCATAAGTCAGGCAATGGCTACAAGAAAATAGCCACTCGCCTTAACTTGCCGGTATCTACAGTCAGAGGAATCATTAAGAAGTTTAAAACAACTGGAACAGTGACAAACAAGGCTGGAAGAGGTCCCAAGTTTATCTTGCCACAACGCACAGTGAGGAGGATGGTAAGAGAAGTAAAAAAAATTCCCAAGCTCACCGTCACAGAATTGCATCAAAGAGTGGCATCTTGGGGTCACAGAGTCTCCAAAACAACCATCAGACGCTCTCTACATGCCAACAAGCTGTTTGGGAGGCATGCAAGGAAAAAGCCTTTTCTCACTAACACTCACAAACGTAAACGCCTGGAGTTTGCTAAGCGGTACTGGGACTTCAACTGGGATCGTGTGCTTTGGTCAGATGAGACTAAGATTGAGCTTTTGGCAACAAACACTCTAAGTGGGTCTGGCGTAAAACAAAAGATGAGTATGCCGAAAAGCACCTCATGCCCACCGTGAAGTATGGTGGAGGATCTGTGATGCTGTGGGCCTGTTTCTCTTCCAAAGGCCCTGGGAACCTTGTTAGGGTGCATGGCATTTTGAACGCTTTGAAGTACCAGGATATTTTAAATAAAACCTGATGGCCTCTGCCAGAAAGCTGAAGATGGGTCGTCATTGGGTCTTTCAGCAGGATAATGATCCAAAACATGTGGCAAAATCTACACAAAAGTGGTTCAGCAGTCACAAACTCAAGGTCCTCCCATGGCCATCTCAGTCCCCAGACCTCAACCCAATCGAAAACCTGTGGGGCGAGCTAAAGAGAAGAGTGCATAAGAGGACCCAGGACACTGGATGATCTAGAAAGATTGTGCAAAGAAGAATGGTCAAAATCCTCTCTCTGTGTTCTCCAATCTTGTGAAATGTTATAGGAGGAGATTAAGTGCTGTCTTGTTGGCAAAAGGAGGTTGTACAAAGTATTAACATCAGGGGTGCCAATAATTGTGGATTTTTTTTTCTAAATGTGTGATTTTTTTACCACCAAAGTAATGTACTTAAATGAAAGGTTGGATTTTTCTCTTTTTTTGCATTTGGGTTCTATGTTGTTTTAAAAAAAAGGAGAATTTTTAGAAGTCCACGACCACATCTTAAACCACAAATTGTGGAGGGCACTGTATATATATATATATATATATATATATATATATATATATATATATATATATATATATATATACTGTATAACTGTCCTTCTCAGACACTCCTTTTGTACACTTGAGTCTTTCAAAATTGCACATTCACCATCAAATGTCAAAAAAGCACTCACGTTCCTGTACTGTGCATGGGAAAAATTTGGAAGCTTTGGTCAGTGTTATTTCCGTCAGGTGTTGAATTGAGATTTCAGTGAATTGTCAAGATGTGAGTAAGTTTTGAAACTGACAGAGAAAGAGGTAGATTTGTTATTACAGGTTACCTGAGACTAAACCTTTGTTTGATTTGAGTTGAATGTGTCATGTAATTGTGTACTTTTTTCAATATTTGCATTTACTCAGTTAAAAAAGTTGAAACATTCAGTAGTCAGTACATATTTAAAAAGCGCCATGGACAAAGATTTGTACACTATGTGCTTTTTTAACACCCTAATCCACATTTGCTGTTATAATAACCTCCACTTTTCTAGGAACATGTTCCACTAGATTTTGGAGTGTGTTTGTGGAGATTTGTGCTCATTCACCTACAAGGTTGTTAGTGAATTCAGGTACTGATGTAGGTGTGGTGAGGAGGCCTGGGGTGCAGTCAGCATTCCCATTCATCCCACAGGTGATTAAAAACGGTGAAGGTCAGAGCTCTATTGCAGATTTTCTACTCCAAGCCATGGAAAGCATATCTTTATAGAGCTGGTAATGTTATGCTGGAAAAGGTTTGGGTCTCATAGTTCAGGAGAAAGGCAAATGCTAGCACATCCACAAGTGTGTGCCTCTGACTTTGTGGGAACAGTTTGGGAAAAACCACATGTGGCTGAAAATGGCATGTGTCCCAATACAGTGGAACCTCGGGTTACGAGTTTAATTGGTTCCATCACTTTACTCTTAACCTGAAAAGCTCGTATCCCGATACAAATTTTGGAATACGTACGGTATTTAAAGTTCAGTAATTCCACACTGTTAGAGCAACGAGCGGATGTGTATGTGCTGCACGAGAGCGCAGCGAGAGCACGTGGCGATACGTAAAAAAACTAACCTGCCTGCGATTTTTCCGTGCAACGCCGTATCCTAAAAATTCTCGTAACTAGAGGCAACATTTTTTATGAATTGCGACTCTTAACCTGAATTTTACGTATCCAGGGGCGCTCGTAACCCGAGGTTCCACTGTACTTTTCTCCGTATAGTGTATGAATGTTTATTTGGTGCATTTGACTGTACTATTGCTCAGAATGATCTTTATGTTATTCCTGAGGCGTTTGTAATAAAACTTTGAAACATTTTTTGCATTCTTGCTGCCTTGTGTAGACAAAAATCTGCTCTTTCACATCCCAGCTTGAACACAGACCACAATATATGTACATCTCGAATATTTCAGACATCACAGCATTGAGGTTATGTTGTTGATTGAACGTCTGCTGCATGTTTGACCGACACCTCAGAGAAAGTTTTGCAACTAATAAGTCAAACTTTACATGGGAGATATGGTCCGTTCTCAGTTGAGCAAAATTTCCACGTTGTCAGCGTTTCGCCTCGGTGGGGACAAAGCATCGTTTCCTTAGTTCCCTTTTTTACGTGAGGCTGTTTTGTTCAGTAAGAGCGCAGGTGCTTTCTGTATCACTTCCTTTCATCCGCTCTCCATCACTGTCCCTCATCTCATCCTCACGCCTGAGCTCTTGCGGCTCTACAACTATTGTCGGCTTGTTTTTCTTCCTAGTTCATTTTCTTTTTTTTTCCTTAAAGGAAAACGGAAGAATGTGTGTGTGTTTGGACATGATTTTATAGCTTGGTTGGGACCAAATGGACATACAAGTCAAGAAATATGTGAGACCACTGGGCTTTTAATTATTTTGTAACCTTTTTTTTCTCCATAAAAATTGCAAATTATAAAAACAAACAAATAGCATCTATTAAAGGTCCTCAGAGGGATAAGTCAAACATCCAGTACATCTCCTAAGCATCAAGCACTGAAGTTCCCTCACTTTCAATCTCTTTCTTTTTTTCCATCTAACTCACTTGTCAATACATTTCCAGGTTCTTAATCTTGTGCTGTTTGTCCTAAGCCCATTGCTGTTTATTAAAAGCATTTGGAAATACAAGTTGCTATGGATTTCATGTCTAAACGATTCTTTCCTTCACTGGTTCAGGACTAGTTTAGGACTAGTGTTTAATACACAATACGGTTCTGTATGCTCTTGTGAATGTGTTAGGAATAAAACACCCAGGGCATGCTTTTACAGAAGATTCAAACATGATGGGACGTGAAGCAGTGTTGCTCCTGCCACCATGGTGCTGGTAATTTTTAAATCACTTCAAGTCAAGTCAAATTATCTTTCATTTAGAGAGAAAAAAGTTGAGCAAAAGTGCTTGATCAAACAAATAAGCAATGACAGACTATATAATATACTGAACGTACTGAAATTCCATCCATATGTGGTTCTCTCCCAAACTGTTATTCCATAGCTTTACATGGTAAGGTTTAATTGACCCATATTATTTAACAAATCATGAACTTAAGCAAACACTTGTTTTATTTCTAATGTTCATTTTATATTCACCAATTCAGTAAATATAAAAGGAATATTAGCTTGCTGAGGTTAGATCATCAAAATAATGATTGGTCAGTCTGATGGCCTCAAACACAAAGAATCAATTATACACTCTATAGACAACATTATTGAAAAACATGACTTTTCCAGCCATATGTGGTTCTTCCTCGAATGGCTACCCCAAAATTGGAGGCACTCAAATGTATTCACTTGAACTAGGAGACTCAAACTTATTCCAGCATGACAATGCTCCTATGCACAAAGCCAGCTGTATGAATATATGCTTTAAATATATTACAGTGGAAAATCTTGAGTGCCCTGCTATAGATCTCTGACCTCAACCCTATTGAACACCTTTGGGTAAATCTTTTGGCCATGTGTTTACAAACCTTTGTCTATATAGTATAAATTCAGACCTACCATATTTGAAACCAGAAATCCTCAAATGCAGGAAAAATAGAACCCTTGTGTCTTACTTACTGTCTAAAAATGTCTGCAAACATTGAAATTTAACACCATTTCAAGGTGCATCAATTTGTCTACAAACATAGCCTCCTCCCCATCCCACTCTTTCTTTTATTCTCTTTCTTTAACTAACATTCCTAGCTCACTTTTTTCTCCACTACATTTTCAAGTACGATCTTCACATCCCTGCTTGCGAGTTCAAAGAGAACAACATTAAATGGCATTACACAATGCAGCAGCCCTGCAAACATTCAGTTAATCTTTGTGTCGTTTGTTAACAGGATTGCTCATAGCCTTCAGTGGGTTATTAAATGAAGCTAGGAAGTTTTTTCTGCATTTCACCTCTGAAAAAAAAAATCTTATTAAAAATGTGGCGTACACAACATTTCTGGTTTATTAGATACTTCTAATGTACCTTGTATTCACACTCAGTGGTATTTTATCAGCTACATCCATCATATAGGTCACTTTGTAGATATAATTAGAGTGTTGCTATGCACAGTTTGTCAACGCCCCCACCCCCTCCCTCCTTTGAACACCCCCACCCTTTACTGTATGTATTAATGGGAAGGACCACCAGCACCACCACTGACCCAACATGGCATCACTGGGCTAATGGTCTAATTTGTTACAATTTGCATAACCTGATTGCACTGTGCAAAGAGTTACAGGTGAGGTCCTTGTCTTCTCTTAACTTAATTTCCTATTTTGTAGGACTTCATTAAATCAAAATAAGTTCCAAACTAATTAGTTTGGATGCATTGCACTTGGAATATCTCCCGACAACACATGACACAAAAACAAATGTGGTAAAGTCTAGGCATAAATGTGTGAAAAGTGTTTTCACATTTGCAGCAGTTTTAGTCAGTTGAAATTGAACCCTGGTGTGTTCTTTACCTAAATGCCGTAAGAAATTGTCATTCTCAAGTACAAACCGATTGAAAGTACAGCAGAAATACCATATCTTCTGGAATTTCAGACTAACAAAAAAAAAAGAAATCAAGGAAATTTATATATTTTTATATTGATCATTTTTACACATACTTGCTAAATTTTTGGTTATTTCTCTCGCTCACATTATTTCTGACCAATAAAAGGAGTTTTAATTTTTTATTTCCTTCCCAAAGTTTTGCTTTTGGGTTCTTCTGTGCAATGTGAAACCAAACCAAATGGCAAATAAACCAAAAGGTTCAATTTCATGCTAATTAAATCTCAGCAAATGGAATAGGTTTATAAAATATCCCAAGGCTTTTATTACATCTGGAATCCTAGCTAAATCTGGTCCAAATACCACCAACCAAAGCTAATGTTTGTGTTGTATTTTGTATTTTGGTGCAAAGCCAGCAGTATTATAGCTGAGATACGCTTCATCGAGGGTGAGAAGTGAATCTCTTGGTAGTCGTGCTGAGATTTATTTCACAAGCATAACTCCATGACTGTGTGTGTCAGATGAAACGTGGTAAGTGTGGATCATCACTAGGGGATTACTCATTTGTTATCTTGGTACTCATTATAGCAGGATATAGAAAAAAAAATGGAATGGAGTTGTGGTGTGATGCAAAGCAGAATCAATGTTACCAGCTTGAAAATAATTTATTTTATATCTTATTATTTTCTAAAACAGGATGTCCAGAATGTCTTACACTGAACAATATGCCAGCAATTTTTTTTTTAATAATGACAAAATGCTTAATCCATTTATAGTTATATTTAAAAACTTTCTTTCTTTCGGCTTCTCCCATTAGGGGTCGCCACAGCGGATCATCCGCATGTTTGATTTGGAACATGTTTTTACGCTGGATGCCCTTCCTAACGCTACCCTCCCCATTTATCCAGGCTTGGGACCAGCACTAAGGCTTGTGCAACCCTAATGGCTGGGGTTGGTTCCCTGACCGGGGATCGAACCCGGGCCGCAGCGGTGAGAGCGCCACATCCTAACCACTAGACCATTTGATATTGTGAAATGTCTGTAATACAAGTTGGTTCCTGATATTGCTTATGCTACAGCAGTGATACAGTCATTCCCTTACCAACCTCTTTCTTTTTTCTCTTGTTTTAGAGTCTTCCATTCTGAAGACTTCCTCGTGGTGGAAAACCCACTGGTGTAAGACTCCTTTCATAAATGCTCAATAAAACATCCTCTTACAGAAGAACTACATCTTATCAAAGATAATTGAAAAAAAAAAAAGTGTGTATTCTTTAATACAAATAACTGTTAAATTATTGCTATTGAATTCAAATATAATAGACGGTGGTATCTTAGTGGTTAAGGCATTGGACTTTAGATCTAAAGGTTGTGACCCCGTAGCTGCTCAGTTGTATGAATGAAATAAATGTAAATCACTCTTAAATAAAAAGGAATTTACCAGATGCCATAAATGTAACTGGAATATAATTTGCCTTGGAGCCAGAACAATTTCCAGAGTTCCTGCTATAGACAATTCATCAACCCGTACTATTCAATTAGATTTGAGAACCCGATAGCAGTGTCTTATGCACGTTTAACACTAGAATCATGTGAGAAATGGTGTCTATACAATACTCCAAAAAATAGGTGTAACTCTTTCCAAATCCTCTGAAGTCATAATGGTATATTCATCCATCTCTTGCTATTGTATTATTTCCCCACACTGTATATGTTTCTCTTTTTTTTAATGCCAGCTACTTATCCATTACACAAGCCTATACCCTTCTATGTTTTATTTCACGCTTGGCGTCAGCATCAGAGGCGATATTTTAAATATCTTCTCCGGCGCCTCGGCAGCCCACGTGTCACGCTCTCGTTCGTTATCTCTATCGTTCCCGCCAGCTGCGTTGCGGAGCAGGCTCCTCTGCTTGGCGAAACGCACTCATTTCCTTCGTGTCACTCTGAACAATAGATACACCCTCTTTCTTTCTGCCATGATATACAACCGTTCCACCACACATCTCCCTCAGTCTATTTATCAAGACCACCTCCTTTATTAACTTGTCTCAAGTTATGTGGTTTTATGAGCAGAACAGCCATGATCACAGCGCTTCATATTCCTGCCTGCATTTTGGCAGCTGTTTCTAAAGCCACTGAGACAGCAGGTCACGTGAAGTGCCTTTTCTTGTTCGGATTTGATTTCAGCTCCTACTTGGACATATGTTTTTGTTTACACATAATGAAGGTCTTTCAAGTGACATCACTATACACGTGTGAATGAAAGGACACTTACTTCTTTGGTCGTTCTTCGTCTTGTAGGTCTGCTTCCATTCTTTTGTGTGTTTTTGTTTGTGACTCTCTGTACAGGTTCAGCTACACACAAACACACACTACCTCTTTTCTTCAGGGAGCTGCCTGTCTTTCATGTACCCTTTCACCAAATGTCCCTCACAAGTAGGTCAGGACAGAGAAGAGTGAATACCCACACACAGCACGTGATTTTACAGGGTTTTATTGTCTTTACTGTTAAAATACCTTTTAAGTCAATGTCACATTTATGTATCAGACACAACAAATGTTGGCGCAAATACCTATATATATGTACGATTTTCCCATTCATTCCTATTCAGTAACAGGGTCAGGGTCTTCTTGACTCTGGAATCTATAAAGTCTCCGTTTCATTTATTTATCAAAATGTGATTTAGTATAAAGTAAAGGGAAAAAAATGCCAAAGATTTTTTTCACTTATTAAATAATGTCATTCATTCTATCTATCTATCTGTGTGCAGTTATATTCATTAATAATATGGTTTTCAAAACACAAATTCCTGTATCATTTATATTACAACACTTACATATCCACATTTTTTTTGTATCATGAATATAATTTTAAAAGGACTCTGTGACTTTTCTAACAATTTTAATACAAACCTAAAGAGCTTTAAACAGCCATGTTTGCAGTATATATCTGTTAATGCAGAGTGCTGGATATACTCATTTATTTTTAAGTTGTTGCTCTAGAAACAATATCGTATTCAATGGAGACAGCGTTACTCGATCGATACATTTTGACCAATCAGTATTGAGGATTTGGCAGCACTGCAGGATAAAATACTGCCTATAAAAAAACATTGTAACCTCTCGCTCGTTTGCTCACTACACATGCTCCGAAGATACCCATGATCCTGACCTTTTCTACTCTCTGGACCTGCCTGATCCATTCTGATGACCTACTTCTGAGTTGAGTTCTCATCTATGGGAAACCATACAATGTTTCTGAGGATGCAAACAGCCTAAAGATACATAAGATTATATTGTATAGTGCCAGTTAGTAACCATGAAAATGTTTTTCATTGTAGTTATTATTAACAGTTTTTCTATGATAGATTAGGACTACAATAAACAGCTTCACACTTGAGTCTCTATTATTGAACAGCTAATACTTCAACAACATACACTTATGCAACATACACTATGAAAGTACAATGAACAAATATCCACGTTACTCAGATGAATATTGGTTCCCTTCATAGAGTTTTGTTGCTTGTAAGATTTCTTCCTTATGATGTTTCAAGGTGGGTTTTTCCCATTGTCACTGCTGGCTGGCTCATTAGGGATAAACTAAGAAGAATAAATTTATCAATTGAAATTCTCAATTTCTTTTCATTCTGCAAAGCTTGTACATTTGTGCTTGAAATTTATAGATGTCATACAGAAGAAATTCAGCATTTTCAATCATTTTCATATCAAAAACATGACTAAACATTTTGACGATCTTGTTTGGTAACAACGATTTGCAATTATAGGTTTATTGACATCAATACATACTTTTGAGAGATGAATTAAAGATTTTCATAAAGTACAGGCTTCTGAAAAGAAGACTGGTTTGCAAATATATGATTTGAGAAATGCTCTAAAACAACTGAGAGAAACTGTAAAATGCAGTATACAAATAAATCGAATTCAAACTGATTAGAACGTCACCATGCCATAATCCATATAATTATATTAATATTAAATATTAACAGTAATTTACAGTGATTATTTGAACCCAAAGAACATGTAAATGACTGTCAGTATGGACGTATATATTTTTCCCTAATGTTTGACACTTTTTCATTGATATTATGCCCAATTGCATGTCCATGCTGCCTCTAGAAACAACAAATAGCAAGATCTACGTTTTACAACTACTCTTTCAACTATTTTTTTATCCTAACAAACTGCCACACTGCAGAATAGAAACAACCTCCTCATGATTATTTCAGGTATTGGTTTCTGGCTGGGAAACCCCGATTACCAGCAGGCACAGTGAACGAATGTGAAGCCCCCCAACCGCACGAATGGACACGGCCATCTGGAATCAGGCACACGTGCCACGCTGGGCGAGGCGGAGTACTGTCACCATGACTGAGCGCTTCTCCCTGCTCGCCTTTGTCCATTCGTTTCTGATCAATCTCCTTTACTCTCCTGCATTCCTCCTCCTGCTCATAATAGCCCTCCCGCTGTATGGATTGTTCCCACTAAAGTCATCTATCTTTTGGCGTTCCATTGAGCTTTAACTGCTGCAATCTCCGTCACTGCAACAGTAGTTATCCACAAATCCAGAGGTGAGGAACAAACAGTTCGAAATATAGCTGATACTACAAAATTTCACCAGGGGTAAATCATTAGCTGGGAAAAAAGAGAAAGAAGATGGAAAAAAGAGTCAATAAATAATTGAAATTGATCCGAGAAATGAAACCCTAACATTCCCAGTCATTATGAATTTCTATTAAATCGTATTTGTGTGCTTTTGCGGTGCATTTGCATTCTTTATACTGTATATGTTGGTACAGTTGCGTCAGCTTACCCAGTTGACACACACACAAACAAACAAAAACATGATTTGACCTCGTTTACATTCCCAAACCCTGAGGCTTATAACGTAGCAACTACATGGAACACAATGTAAAATGATTAAGCTATTATTACATTGGGAGTGTGAGGAGCGGATGTGTGGAAGTTGAAACGGAAACAAAAATCTAATTATTTTGGGGTTCGAAACGGAAAATATCCTTGTGTGATATTGAGATACATCATGTGGGTGGTACTCTGGTACAGCTCGTAGCATCGCTGTCTCACAGCTCCAGGGTCCATGGTTCGATCTTGTCTGCTCAAAGATTTTGTTCATGTTTTTTCCAGTGTCTGCGTGGGTTTCCTACAGGAATTTTGGTGTCCTCTAAGAAAATTTGGGGGGTTCAAATAAAAACTATATAGACAAAAGTTTGTGGACACTTGGGTATAATATATATTTGTATGTGCTTTTTGATTATTCCATTGAATATTTAGTCCCTATTTGCTGTTATAATAACCTCCACTTTTCTGGGAAGATGTTTCACTAGATTTTGTGTAGAGATTTGTGCTCATTCAGCCTCAAGAGTTATGTCAGGAACTGATGAAGGGTGAGGAGGCCTGGGATACAATCAGTGTTCCAGTTTATCCCAAATGTGTTCAGTAAGGTTGAGGTCAGAGCTCTATAGCAGGCCATTTCAGATCTTCCACACCATGTACAGGATATCTTCATGGAGCTGGTTTTGTGACATGCTGGAGCAGGTTTCGATATTCTAGTTCAAGTGAAGGGAAAATTTAGTGCTACTACATCCAAAGACATCCTATTCAATTGTGTGCATCCGAGCTTGTGATAACAAGTTGTATAAAAACCACATATGGCTGCAAAAGTCAGGTGTCCCAATACTTTTTTCCATATAGTGTATACTCTGGTATTAACTGCAATCCTATCCAGAGTGTATCCAGAGTTCCTCACTCTTACCAGCATAAAGCAGGTACTAAATGTTTAAACATCATGAACATCACTTTTGAATACTCTATATCCTGTTCATCTAATAATCCCATGCATGTAATCATTAGATTATTTACAACCCATTTCAAAAACATTGTGACTGTGTAGAATATAAATAAAAATAGAATGCAATGATTTGCAATAAAACAAAAATGCTAAAACTAATGAATGAGTCTAATGAGTCTGTACTGATTTTCGTCTGCACTGTTTGCACTTGGTTGCACTCGATGCACTTTGTGTAGCTTTATGTTGTGTGTTGTAGCTCTATGTTGTTTAGTGTAGCACCAGGGTTCTGGAGGAACGTTGTCTCGATTTTACTGTGTACTGTGTACCACTGTGTATAGTAGAAATTACAATAAAAGCCTCTTGACTTGACTCTTGACTTGAAATGTACCATTTTAAGGAAAGAAATAAGATCATTTTGAATTTAAGAACTGCAACATGTCTCAAAAAGTTGGGGCAGGGCAATAAACGTCTGGAAAAAGTAAGTGTTCATAAAATTAAACTTTGCAACTAATTAAGTTAATTAAAAACAGTTCAGTAAGATGATTATAATTAGTATTCCCTGTGTACAGAGATTTCTCCAGATTCCTCGAAACTTTACATTTTACACAATGTTCCAATTTGGGATTGTAGAAACTATATCAAAACTAAATAGTTAATGTGTATAGCTACAGATGTGAATATGACAAATGTTATTTTGGATCCACCAATCATATTACAGTATATCTGTTATGAATGATGTAGTCACTGACATTTGGTCTGAATATTAAAATTTGGTTAAATCTCCAACCAACTCGATGTTACTATTATGGTTTTGTTTACACAAGATGTCATCATAGCCATAAAACTATTACACACACACACACACACACACACACACACACACACACACACACACACACAGGGACATGTTCGAAAAGACAAATGTGAACGCTCTACCATTTGTAATCGCTATTATTATATTTTTTTTTAAACCAATTGGTATTTCTTCTAGGTGTTGCATAGTCTAGTGGTGGTGAAAGGAAAGAAAAACAGCCAAACAGATGGTAAGTACACGCAGGCAGATGGTAAAGAAAAGCAGCTAAATGTACTTTGTTAGTCTGAAAATAATTCAAACTCGATGAAGCCAATTCTACATTGAATTAAATGACTACTTTGGAAAAGTTTATTATTTTTTTTTTATTTTGCTTTATAGGACCAGGAGCACTACATTTTGGGGTTAGGTTGTGGACATCTGTGCCACAAGGGCTTTTATAATGTCAGGTACTGATGTAAGTAAGGTGAGGAGGACTGGGGTGCAGTCAGCATTCCAAATCATCCCAAAGGTGTTTAATAGGGTTGAGGTCAGAGCTCTTTAGCGAGAGATCTTCCACTATAACCCATGTAAAGTCCATCTTCATGGAGCTGGCTTTGTGTACTGTATAAGGGCATCATCATTCTGAAACTGGTTTTGAACTCTAATTTAATTGAATGGAAAATTGAATGCTACTGCATACAAAGACACCCTGTACTGTAATTGTATGCCTTAAAAAAAAAAAAAGGTTGAAGCATTTTGGGAAAGAACCACTGGAAAAAAGTCAGGTGTTCCAATACTTTTGTCCCTATAGTGTTAACAGAGCTTCTATTCAGTATCATCCAGTTTTTGTGTACGTGAATGCATTTTAAGGTCTTCTACATAATTAAATGAAGGAATATGTGGCACAGATGTTTTTTTTTGCACATTAATTGCATTCATGTGCTTCCTCTTCTCATTAACAGTAAAGTCTATATGGAAAAGCCCCAAAAGTCTCTTCATTGCATTCTGTACTTTTTTATTTTATTTTAAATAATAGTGTTTGTACTAGTGTCATTTCTTTCACAAAATAAAAACTAACCCACTTTAGGTTTTTAACTACAACAAACAATATAAGAAAAGACAATATAGATAGAAAAAAAATTAAGCTTTTGAAATTAATAAAATCGATAAAAAGAGCCTTGCTAGCCTGTTAGACAGCTGTGCGTTGAATCTCGTTTTTATAAAAATGACAAAATATGAGTATTCATAGAGAAACAGATGAAAAGGAGCCAATTTTTTGTTGCACACTCTTACTTTTATTCTCCGTCACAGCAAATAGAACGGGCATTTAGCCATATGGCCATACTGATTGGGATCTAGTTTTGTTGGCAGAGGTCTGTGATTGCTCATTCAAATGCACAAAGCTGCCATAAAGGGTCGCACCATGCACACCTAGTTTGCCGTTCTAAAATGGCAAAAAATTCAACTAATAAGCTTGATAAGCTTCGGCTTCAAAGCTCCGTAATACTGCGCTGTGCAAAGTTTGTGCAATTTCACACTTGCTTTCATTTCTTTTGTTTTTTTACCTTGGGAGGTGTTATTTTAGATATAGTCAATAAAGTAAATACACTCCATATTGTTAGCATACTGTTAGCATATTCTTTATGCTAACAGGTCCATGACAAATCCAGGTACGTGTGCATTGTCCATACAGGGGGTGCATTTCTGCCCGATCCAGTTTTTCCCCCATCGGTCCTCGTGAGCAGTTCTCATTGCTGATGAGGCCGGGGCTGACCTAAGCTCGCTGCCCAGGGAAATTAGCCAGCTGGCATGCCAAGACGCCGAGATTTTTTATGTCAGACTGCTGAGATTGGAGGAAAGTAGCAATTCCTCAGTGGCTCAATAAACAACCTGGGAAAGGCAGGTAATAGCATAGCTATAGTATAGTGTCTATGGTGGAGTGAGAACTCCTGACCTGAGGTCGGACGGCGAGCACGAGAGAGGTAACGTTAACAAATCTCTCAGGAGTCTCAAAGTACAGTTACAATGCTGGAATGGAATAATGCAAGTGTACAGCAGACTCCCTAAGCCCATTAACCTCATGCTGTCTCACAAAAAATGTCAGTAGCAACACTTTATTATTCTTATTATCATTTTTATTATTTCAGAACATATTTCCAGATACGTTGCAAACCTCTCCAGATCCACTTAGACCTCGTAAAATCACCAAAAACTGTACTGCAGAAGTTTAAGGATCATTTGCCTCTGAATGTCCTTAAAGCAACTGAAATTAACAAAGCAAACAAGTCTATTACATCAGTAACACTGGCAGACAAAGCTTGTTTTATTATTTAGTGGGTGCTCTCTATATAAATAGTCCCTCTTTAAATCTCTGACTGCTTTACGCTCGGAAATTCGCAAAGACCCTCGTAAACCTGTCCCATTTCACACTGGCGCAACAAAAGCTAATGCAACAGTGGAGGTAATGAAAATAATATTTATTGTCCACATTGCTGGAAGCAGTAACATTGATTACATCAAGCTTTAAATAATATATAGTCTCATTGCATTGAAAAATCAGTATCGAACCTGGCTAATCAAGCAGTAAAGAAAAGATTTTGATTTTAATACAAAAAAAAAGGAACAGATGTTTTAATTTTCATGGTTACAATCACTTTTGCACATCTGTTGTGCAGTTTTAAATTGCTGAAAATAAAACGTGGAAAGCCTCGCTCGAGGAGGATCGAGCTGTCGGCTTATTTTCGTAGCTGTACGACATCAGACAAGATCTGAGTGCAGTTGCTGAATCAGATTCTGCTGCATGGACACAAACTCCCACCCTCTAATTTCTTATTTACATATCATATGCATATAACACGCACCGATTTAGTATTTGTAATGAACTCAGAGTGTACGGATGCTGTAGCCATAAACCAATATAATCAACACAGTTAGCAGAAAACAGTCAAGAAGTGAGGAAATCAAAAGGGAGGAAATATATTACAGTGTCTCTGAGTCTGAAGTGTTACTGTGCTGGAAATGTCAGATCAAACCATCACTTGTTAACAGGATCAGAAACTGTCGGGTCAAAATCGCTTGCTTTTTGGTATTATGTGGTTAAATATAGAGATGTGGGAATTAGAAATATAATAAACATTTAAAAATATATATTTGCTTTTATACTACTACTTCTATTTCTACTACTTCTATTGATCCCAAATCCAAAAAAGGTGGCACACTGTGTAAAATGTACATAAAAACAGAATGCAATGAACTGCAAATCTCATAAACCCATATTTTATTCACAATAAGTCATAGAAAACATAATAAAATGTTTAAACGGAGGAGATGTACCATTTTAAGGAAAAAAAAGGTCTTCTTTTAAATTTGATGGCCGCTAGAATTTCCAATTGGGATGGGGCAACAAAACATGTGTTATTAAAATTAAAGAGTTGGAGAAACATTTGGCAAATAATTGAGTTAATTGACAAAAGTTCATTAGGATGATTGGCTATACATAGTGTTTCTTAGAGAAGCAGAGTCTCTAAAAAGTAAAGATAGGCAGAGCTTTACCAATCTTTTAAAGACAGTCTACAAATTGTAAAACTATTTCAGAATAATGTTCAAGATTAAATTGCAAAACAGGTGAATATCTATATCATTTGTAGTACATAATATCATCAGAGGTTTCAGAGAAGTTTCTGGAAAAATCTCTGGGCATAAGGGACAAGGGTGAAAATCAGGCATGATTCTATGAACACTGTTTGCATGTCATCCACAAATGCCGGATGACATGGCAAACATTTTTGAATGATCTCTATCCACTTTTTTAATCATTCAAAGAAGTAGGCATGCGTGAACCTGATCCAAAAAAGCTGCAATCCTCTCTGGGCCAAAGCTCATTTAAAATGTACTGGAAAACATAAAGAAAAAAAAAAAAGAAGTGGCATTTCTGGATCATGTTCACTGTTCAAATTAATTAATAATGATTATTATATACAATACAATTATTATGATTATTTTAATTATTGTGATCATCATTACCTTTATTATTTATTATTATAATTGTTATGATTATTATGATTATTATTATTATTTTAATTATTATTATTATTAGTAGTAGTAGTAGTATTGTTTGTTTAGATAAATCTGTTAATTTACAAAAACTTAAATTTATATATATATATATATATATATATATAGTTTTTTTCTTCTTTTTTTTCTTTTCTTTCTTTTTTTTTACTCCTCAAATAGGTCAGAATTAACTGCACTTAGATTTAATTAAAGTTTAATTTATACATAAAGCCAAGACAAATTTTTCTATCATAAATGCAGTGTTTCTGAAACAAAAATAATGAAAATAGTATCTTCACAGTTTTACTGTTGATATCTTATTTTGAAAATCCTTCTAAAGTTTCTTTAAACTTTAGATTAATTATTTTTCTTACTATTTTAAAATACATTAACAATAGCATGATACCCTACATGAATGAATGCACACATGTGGTTATATATTCAATTCAATTCAATTCATTTTTATTTGTATAGCGCTTTTAACAATGAACATTGTCTCAAAGCAGCTTTACACAGATAATGTGGTGATTAAATGTAAATATGTTCTTTGTAAGTATGTTTGTCCCTGATGAGCAACTGTGGCAAGGAAAAACTCCCCGAGATGGCATAAGGAAGAAACCTTGAGAGGAACCAGACTCAAGAGGAACCCATCCTCATCTGGGTTGCACCAAATGTACGTAGTGCACAGTATGTAGTTATGGTGTGATCAGTTTGTTATAGATTGTATTATACGTCAATCAACTGACCTACTGACAATTAAAATCTATTATTTATTTTAAATACAAATTATGAGACTGTCACAAAACCATATGCCAATTATGCATATTTCCCCTGGTCTTTCAATTTTTAAACTTCAAAATTGGGCATTGGCACTGACAAACGTAAACTGTAGGAAAGCTGACGCCTGTTGAAATGTGTTAATTTGTCATTTCGTCTTCATTTTCGATTTTCAACTTGCAGCTGAGACCAATAAAGGAGAAATTATAGGAATAGTTTATGTAATGAAACAGTTTAGGACATGCAGTTCACACAAACCAACAAATCTCTCTGTGTGGTGTTGACATGGGCTTAGACTGCTTATCTCAAATTCACTGAAATTCCAAATACATATTGAGATTCAGTAAAAGTTAAGCTATTCATGTGCAGTTTTTATCTTTTTTTTTTTTTTTAGGAACAAATCTCAATCTCCAAACATCATTAGACAAATCTCAATCTCCAAACATCCAAATTACCTGAGACCTTACTGCAATAATATATACATAGTCTTGATTGCACTTTCACATTTATAATTCTTCTTCTTCTTGATGATGATTTTACATGTGATATATATATATATATATATATGCTTCTGATATTCCTGCACACACACACACACACACACACACACACACACACACACACACACACACACACACACACACACACAATATATATATGCTTCTGATATTCCTGCACACACACACACACACACACACACACACACACACAGTATATTTGAATATATTACAATATATATAATAAATGTATAAATTACTATATAAAGTTGAAAATGTTTTTACATTTATACAGGAATGGTTTAAACAGAAGACCATATTTAAGCTTTCAGATAATTCACACGAATCCTGATTCCTGATACACTCCTACTGCTGTGTGTCCTGTTGCTCTTTACATCTGTTTGAGTCATCTGGTTTCTTTACTCCTGCTGTGAGCTTCTGCAGCTGTGACACAACTTTTGCTGCTGTACATGTTCCCACATGAAGTCAAAGTTCAATCAAGTCACGTCAACTTTTTATTTTCATTCCAATCACATAGAGCGCAGTACACAGTGAAACGAAACAACGTTCCATCAGGACGAAGATGCTACATCAGACAAGGTAAATGAACAAAATGAACAAAAAAGGAACACAGAACTACACAAAACACGAAACTAACAACATAAAGTGCACATTTAGTGCAAAAACAAGGATAACATAAGACAAAGAGACGGTCAACACTGTAGCACCGATCAATACTGTACAGAAAGTTTGTGCAACTGGATTGTCTGTATAAAAGTAAATATTAATATTGTTCATGTAAACACGAAGTTCATGGATACCTTACAGGTACCTTAGATACCTCACACATTGTTGACACACTCATGTTTTCCCCTGGACACTGTAGATTTGTACCTAAACTACTGCTGTAATCATAATCATACACTCTGTGCTCATTCCAGGGCTCTTAGTCCCAACAAGATCAAACTGAAAATTCTAATAACACACTTACTACTAGTTGTCTTTACTCTACTACACCTGTGTACTGTCCTGGGGTTCAGGGGTTTCTTTCACATTATATTTTAGGGAGTTTTCTTTACCACTATCGCCACTGTCTTGCCAGGTATATGAGTCAAGATTTCTGTGAAACTGCTTTATGATAATGTCTATTTCTAAAAGCACTATAGAAATACAATGGCATTGAATTGACTTGAAACTTGAAAGAAAAGAAAAAACTCTTTAGGTTTTGTTATTTCTTTCTTTTTTTGAGTGGAAACAGGGCCATTATTCAGCCACAATCAGTAACCAGACATGTGCAGGCAATCATGGTCTACAACTCGGCCCACATGCAGGCCCTGAAACTAAAATGACGGGGTCCTCCAGATCCTGGCTGGATACAACTTCCAAGCTGGCGTTCTATTCTTGTTTAAATAGCACCCTATTGTGACAATTATTATCACCTTTACAGTGATGAATCTCTTTATAGCACACGGTTCTCCTCATCAGGTGACTCATTTACTCAGCTCGGCCCTATACCATCCATTTCTCTTGTATACCTTTTTGGAATTAAAAAAAGTCGTGTGAACCGATCCTCTCCTTCACGCTAAATTATTAATCATAGGCGAGCCTGGAGCATTAGGCAAATTTGAGCTGATAATTGGTTCCACAGTCTTGTAGAATAGTGCTCCATAGAGCTGCTGTCAGAATGAAACGCTTTGGAAGTAATTTGTAACTAATGCAATCATAGCCGGTTTTGTTTTGCTTGACATATTCGCATAATTAATTTCCAAATGCACAGAGGTGCATGTATTGCAAATACAAAAAAAAACATTCTTCTTCTACAATCTGTTGCATTTATATATATATATATATATATATATATATATATATATATACACATGCATATATAATGCAACAGATTGTGTATGTGTGTGTTTGTGTGGGCAGTGAGAAATCATTCCTGAATACACGTATTGTGCTGACCGTGTAGATCACTGTTTTATTTAAATGGCATGAGCAATCAAGAAAAGAGGGCTGTAATTGATAATTGAATCAGCTATAGCCATGTAATCAATTAAGGCCGTCACCCTGGTCTTGGAATTGTGAGGTTAATTGGCTTGTGGCAAAGAGGTTTGGAGAAACGGGAAAGGCTGAGTATTTGCAAAGATGTTCAGGGTTTGCATCATGCTTTCCATTGCAGCTCTGTAGAGTTTTTGAATTGTTCAGGTGCAACAGAAGTCTTGGTTCGCGTGAAACGACTTTTTACGCTCGGTGAAAACACTTGCTTAAAAAAAAAAAAAAAAAAAGTTTGCTTTGATCTCTGTTTTCCAGGGCTTCCCAGTTTAGTTAGCTATTCATCGGTTCCTGAGAACCCGTGTTTGCTTTGAATCCTGCAAGCGAGGGACTATCTGAGAGGGAAAAAAATAGCCGCATCGATTCGCCCTCTCCTTCCCTTTTTTTGTCGCTGTCTGCTTTGTGCCCTTAAACGTCTCTCTTTTTTGCTCTGTTGAGTCCCATTTAAAGCTAGCCAGCAATGATGAACGCTCTAGCAGTTCCCTTTGGCCTGGCGAGAAAAAAAAAGGAGCCTGAAGACGAAAGGGAAGCAGAAAGCCAGAGCAAGGTGGGGGGCTAATGGCCACGACGCACATTTTCTGTAGGTGGAGGGAATGATGTGTGTGTGTGGGGGGACGGGGATGGTGACAAGAAAGGCCTGGAGACTTGGTACACAACCATCTGCTTTTGTCGCGCTGAGCATCAAAGCCAGGAGGAACACCGCAGGAGTTTTCTTTTCACTTTAGATGGGCCACATATGGAGCTCTTATATCTCCAGGAAGGATTCATGCAGGCCTATTGGACTCTTGATTCTTGCTGGCTCTGCATGCCTCTGGGCTTTCCAAAAATTCCATTATTTGAGAAGGAAATGCCGATAATAGATGAGTTTATTTGACCGGGGCCTGGAGCACCTTTGCCTAGCTCTCTTAGTGTAGATGAAATAGTTCACATGAAATGCGAGTTGATGGGGTTTATTTTGGTTGGTTGGGTGTGCAGAATTAAAAAAAAAAAGTAAAAAAAATAAAAAATAAATGGGTCAGCATGTGGCTTAAAAGAACACGCTCAGAGGGTGATTAATTATTAAAGTGACTAATACTACATTTGCCTCCAAGCGCCAGTGACTTTAATCCATGGCGGTGGCACAACTTGCAATGTACAGCTTCTCGCTCGCAAGCTCAATCCCTCTCTGTCTTTCTCCCCCACCCGCTCTCCTTTTCTTATTTGCCACTCGCGCTCTTATTCACCGAATTCAATTTCAGTTTCAATTAGCTTTATTGGCGTGCACAAGATACATATTTGTGCTGCCAAAGTTTTATAACGCCACGGTGTCACCGTGTTTTTCTCTCCCTCTCTATCTCTCTCTTTCTCAATTCCCCGTCTGTCTCTCTGCTCCCACCTCCTCGCCCATGCTTTTGATGAAGCAGCTGACTAACTGCCGCTGCTCTCAAACTGCTGCTATAATTGTGTTAGAGAGACGGGCTGCGAAAAACGTGCAATATGTTGTATAATTTATTTCCTAACAAGCCTAACTACACAACAGATCCGTTCGCTGCAAGTTGCCAAATGACGTCGGCTTCGGGAAAATTTGTTACAAAAAAAAAAAAACCCTTCAGTATGATCTCGAGAAGATTGGGGTGACATCATCACAGAAGGGGGATGCCATGCGTATCTGGTTTAGCCAATTAGGCCGGCATTATTTATTTGTTATTTATCTCCTCACCTGTTCTTGCTTTCTCTTTCTTTCACATTCTTTCTGATCCTTACTCGTCTACTGTATTCAACCTCCATTTCCGAGTCATTAAGGTGATGGTTTTGGCTGATGGAAAGCATGGCATGATGAGAGAAGGAGAAACAAGATAGATAGAGAGAGGGAGAGAGAGGGGAGTGTCATTAGTTAAATATTATCCAACCCCTTTCATTACACCCAGGCTAAAAACAATAGAGCATGTGGAGACAGTCTGCTGCCCAGATCTCAGCAATAACCCCCTACCAACCTCATTATCATCTTTCTTTCCTTCTCCGGGTCTTTTTCTCTTATCCTCCCTTCCTCTCTCCCGTGACACATACAAAGAGCTCTGCCATAGAAAATCAGAGAAATAGACTGTGATGTCTGATTAGGGATTCTTCGATGCTTTCAAATTTTGCACCATCCACACTTTCTCTAATGTTATGCTCGCGTACAATCAAATCCGATTTGAAAATGAACGTCTGCAAATTTCCTTATCATTCCATTTCAACTTTTGGACAATCAAACATCTCACATTTTGGGCGGACTGCGTGTAAATGTGTGCTTTTAACAATCTGGGAAAATGATTTTTCAGTTAAAGAATCAATTTTCTAATGATAGAGCATACTGTAGTGGAGTAGCATAGTTCATTAGAGTAACAATGTAAAAGATAATGGCATTTATTAGAGTAGCGCACAAGGGAAGCAGGAAGTCAAATTTGAGTAAAACTTTACGTGAAGATGTGTTTCAGAATATGCAAATGTCTATTTTTTTTAACTCCACATTAGTTCTGTGAAACATGGATTGATGTGAGAGACGATCCGCAATGTGCTGAGATGGATGTGAAGATTTGACAGATGGGGTTTTCCGATGTTTTTTTTGTGCTTTTATTGAGGTTATTACAATTTCATATCAACACTCCGAATAAAGAAATAAATAACAGCAGCTATGTTTGTATTTATGACCTGAGTCATCTTTTTTCTCTGTGTTATATCCTTTAAAAAGAGAAGATTTTGGATGTAGTTTGTTTATTTGTTCGGAATGAAAAATGGACTCATTTCTATTTATAATTATTCAGTTTGACCATTTTTTAAATTTTGAAAAAAAGGGGGGAATATTTGAGTTATAAGTCAAAGTTACAGTTTTTTACCTAATTGTGTATTTAAACTGATTTCTGAAAAAACTAAGCAAACTTTCATTTTTCTCCCCTGGAAACTCTAGACAAAGGCACATTGAAGTTGAAGTTGAGGGTGATGATTTTTCCTCCCCTCTCTTCAATTTCTTTTCTCAAATCTGGATTCGGAAGAGTTTGGAACGGACCCAATACTGTCAATCTACTTCCTGTCTGAATCCATAAGTGAAGGTGAATGGTGACTGAATCTGAACCTGAATAGTACAGAACTGAATTTGTGCCACTAAATTAGTTTGAATTCTTATTATTATCTAACTGGGTACTGGCATTTGGAAGACGCCTTTATCTAGAAGGACTTACAACTGAGCAGTTGAGTGTTATGGGCCTTGCTCAAGGACCCCATAATGGCAGCTTGGTGGTGCTGGGATTTGAACTTGTGACCTTCTAAAGCCAATGCCTTAACCACTGAGCTCCCACCTCTCGATCTACAGGGACAAAAATACATTTTGACTCAAGGACTAGAATTGGTGTAGTACTAGAAGCACTGGTGTAGTCAGGGGGCAGCATTGCCACCTCATGGCTCCAGGGTCCCCACTTCTGATCCTAAGATCGGGTTACTGTCTGTCTCGAAGAGCTACCAGGTTATCCAAATACATGCAGGTAATTAAACTGGTTACACAAAATGCCCATTGTCCCATCTGGGTATGAACTCCCACCTTATACCAGGTACTCCCAAAATTGTCTGTAGATTCACCATGACCAGGATAAAGTGCTTATTACAAATGAGGATGATGACATCATTAACGGAAAATTACCGCAAATACCCTGGGAAATGTGTGTAGCATGTGTAAAGTTCATCTTTAAGGCCATATATTGTCTGAGAAAGACGAGCTTGGCTGAAAATGGAATTTTATCCCTCTAATTAGGAGACATCGCTTTAAATGACATGCCAATCATCCTGAGGTTAAACACATTAAAACATGGTGAGGAGTCCTTTGAGGCTTTGGAATCCAAGGACAAGATGCTAATTTGAATTTTTTTTTCTTCACAGAAGCAGTGGAATTGATTCGTAACCGCTCTCGTGATAGAAACCAGGTGAAGTTTTGAAATGGATTATTTTTTCTCTTTATAATAACATGGTAGATGTTGTAATCTAAAGCCTATTGCATATCCTACTTTCACTTCAGTCCGAACAAAGACACTGGGTCAATATTGCAATATTTTTTTTTTTCTTTAATCCACAAACTTGCAGCTAGGAGAGAAATGCAAGCTTTATTGCAAAACTTTATTGTCCATTTCTGGGGAAATTGCTTTTAGGTTTCACAATAGCTACACCAAAACGCACATCCTGAACATACCCACACACATGAAGACATGATTCAATAAGCAGAATGTTAAAAAAAACAAAAACAAGAACATAAAGCAGCTTCAATCTCCTGTCGTAATGTGAAGTGAGTGATTAAGCAGAAATAAGTAGGTCTTTTAAAAATCAAATGCCCATAAAGGGATTATAAATGAAGGGTTCACCAAGGCAACAGTTTGTGAAATGAGTCGGTAAAAATATAATTTGGGACTATTGGTAAACTAGATTTTCTCCCAGAGAGAAGCTTGTTACATACAAAAAATGATGAGCATGATTTTTTTAAATGTGCAGATTTCTGAATGTTGAAAATCTCTTTTATCACCCATACCTCTTACCATGATTCCATTGAATAATTGTATCCACTATACTGACAATGCTGGATCTTTTATTTCTTATTTTTTAACCCAATTAATCTGTGCCAATCTTATCATTTACAACATTAACAATTCTAATAAATGAGTTGGACTGGAAGATCTGCACATAAAGTCAGCTCCATGAAGATATGGTTTATATGGGTTGGAGTGGAAAATATTGATCTCCGACTTAAACCTTACTGCCCACCTGTGGGATGAATGGGAACGCTGACTGCACCCCAGACCACATTACTCTACCTCAGTACTTGACTTTACTAACATCTACATAGCTAAAAGAGTGAAACAACAACATTAAAAAATCTAGTGTAACATCTTAAGAGAAGAGTGGAGATAATTACAAAAGCAAACAGGTATTAAATAAATATGGAATGGGATCTTTAAAAAGCCCACACATATCTTATGATAAGTTGTCCACAATCTTTTTTTCAATATAGTGTAGCTAGGGTTAGGGCTATAGGTAGCTAGCTAGCTAGATATATAGAAATTTGGAAATTTGTTATTTTGTCATTGCACAGTACAACACATCAACAAAATGCAGTTTAGCATCTATCAAAAGTGCAAATATTAGCATAGACACACACACACACACACACACACACACACACACACACTATATATATATATATATATATATATATATATATATATATATATATATATATATATATATATAAATAATACAATAATACATACTTTTAATTGATCTGAAACCACCATATCATATCTGTGATTGAAAAAAGATTAGCAGAACCTAATAATATTTACAAAAAATGTTTATCCATTTATGCATAAATCCATATCCATATTTTATCCATAAAATGTACTGAAGCCAGGTGGAAAAAAAGCCAATTGGCTTCTTGTTGTGTGAAACTGCATACAATGAGTCACAAATCCACTGAATTGTAACTAACATGCCCTTCAATTGTTGAAAATGGGGTGTTAAAGGCTCAATGGTGGAAATTGCTCTAACATTCAGGAGGCACACTACTTCCTCGTCATGACCAGCACTTTGTGCTTATAGCATGGGCAATTTAGAGAAAGTTGAAGAAAATAAATCCAGCCTGTATAAAAAAAAGGTATATCTTCAAAAACAAGACACATTAAAGCTGATTGTGCACAATTAAAGTAATTACAAGGCCATATCATTTTTTGAGCAATTTCTCCATGGTTCAAAGAATAGCTTTGCTTTATTTTACCCATCAGGCTTTTGAAGCTCCTTTTCTGGTCTCATGGAAGTTTGAACCTTTTCCTTTGTTGTTTTTGCTGTAGGAATCACTCCTAATCAATCTCCATGGTTACTGCTGCAAATGACGATCACTGTAAGGTGAAGGTGAGATAGATCAGAAAGAAACAAAACGAAACATAAGCATAAGATATGTTTTGAAAATCCTAATGTTTCAGTGGAGTATAGATCAAAAAGAAAAAGCTAGGCAAGACAAAGCACAAATCCTGAACTTTACTACAATAATGCTACTGTAGGAGGCACACCATGACCCCAACAGCATACATGTTTTTGCATTTTATTTTGTTGCAACCGTTTGAAAACGTTTAAATTATTTCTCTTTTTTTTTTGAAAGCGAAGCCAGATCTTTAGATAACTTTATTAAAAACATATATTAGTTTAAAAGTTATTCTCAGACCCTTTGTTATGTGAGTGAAAGAAAGCTCAAGTGAATTATTTTTCTCTAGATCATCTTTGAGCTGTTTCTACGCTTTGATTGAAGTTCATCTGTGGACATGATTTAGAAAGACACATTTGGAAGACAGGATTGTGTTAGGGATGTAAGAAAGTGAAAAAATGTGTGAGAACAACCAGGGCTTTCCCCAGAGCTGACTGTCCAACCAAACTGAGGAATATGAAGAGAAGGGCCTTGGTAATAGAGAGGAAATTTTGATGGACACTCTATTTGAGATCATGTATGAAGAGAAACTTGCAGATCACTGCAACAATCCACTGATTGGGATTTACAGCAAAAAATTTAATCATCACAAATAAATATTTGTGATTTTTATTATAGGGAATGATGTGTAAGTAAAATGTATATAAAATGAAGGTGTATAGCTTCTGACTGTGTGTGTGTGTGTGTGTGTGTGTGTGTGTGTGTGTGTGTGTACAAGAGAGAGTTTTACCTCTTAATTTAAAACGAACCTACCTGTCTGGAATCCAGTTCAAGTCAGAATTGATAATAATCCATGTACAGCTAAACTGAAAAAAATGTATTGTTGATTAATTGTCTGTTTTGTAGATGAAAATGATAGAAAATTACTATCATTTACTATTATTTATTACATTTACAGCATTTAGCAAACCCCCTTATCCAGAGCGATGTGCGAAAGTGCTTTGAATCTCTAGCAATGAATAAATCAACACTGGTTTGATTACAAACTTATAGCACTTTCTTCTAAAACTGTGTTTCAGGAAGAGGTAGGTCTTCAACCGCAGTGTTAATTTGATTTAGTCATAGTCTTTCGACTAAAATGCACTTTATATTTATCTATATTTTAGTCATTTTAATAGTTTTTTAGTTTTCATTTTTAGTTTTAGTTTAAGAGTTTAGTCAACTAAATAAACAGTAAATATTGTCAACTAAAATTTTATGGGTTTCGTTCCATTGAAATGCATAAAGCAGGGGTGGCCAACCCGCGGCTTGCGAGCCGCATGCGGCTCTTTGGCTGGTTTCATGCGGCTCTTACGTTCATATCGAAGTTTGTGTGTGTTTGATTTTTAATGTGTGTGTTCGCTTCGCTTGAGTTCAATACGGTATTTTTAAGACTTAAATGAGCTTGCCCCTACTGGGAAACTTTGCGGTATATCAGACCTGGGCAAACTACGGCCCGCGGGCCACATCCGGCCCTTTGTACGTCCCTGTCCGCGTGAGGCAAATCATAAATTACAGGGATGCACCGAAAATTTTCGGCCGAAATACCTAAATCACCGAAACAACACGGCAGAAACACAATTGTAATGACGCAATAAAAAAGCGCAGCAGCACACGGTTATCTGGATAAGAGCAACATGTCTGCGGTGTGTGGAGAGCGATTTGCAAAACATGTAATGCTGAAATTTCAAGAGGGGGTGTATCTGCAATTTTTCCAAGTTGGGTTTAATTTATCACCTGAAATCCAAACATCCCGATTGCCTTCTAAATATGAGAAGAACGCGGCGCAGAAAAGTAAAGTCAATCCAAGCATGCACACTCTGTCTGTAGAGGACGTTTTTGAAAAGGCAGGAAAGTTTTCCAGTGAAGGTGCCAAGGCAAAAGGCAGAACACAAAAAATTATGGATTTCATTGCCTTTTGAATTTAATTTTCATTTCGGTGCATCCCTAAAATATTATCGTTGGTGTGGCCCTCTGACACAATTCAGGTTTCTCATGTGGCCCCTTGTAAAAATTAATTGCCCACCCCTGCGGTATATTCATCTCACGCACATGCGCATTTGACGAAAATACCGTATTAAACTCAAGCGAAGTGAACACGCACATAAAAAAAACACACACACAAAGTCTGTGTTTTCTACCCTGAAACACGTGAATTCAAAGCATCGATCTGTTCTGACTGACACACGTGAAAGAATTGCTTCGAGTGGCAACAACGGAATACGAGGCAGATTTGAAGGGGATTGTTCAAGGCAAGGAATGCCAAAAGTCCCACTAAGTAACATGCATAGTAAAAGTAAAACGCAATTCTAAATTATTATATTTTTGTTTGTGGACTTGGTTAAACTAAGAGTGTGTGTGTGTGAGACAGTGCACACAATGTTCATTGTTGAAAATGACTGGCCTGTGGTCTTAGTACTGTAGGAGTCAATTTCTGTCATTATGTTGGTGTGTGACATTTACAATAAATCTGGCTGAGCAGAGGTGTGTGTGTGTGTGTGTGTGTGTGTGTGTGAGAGGAAGGGATGGGTGATGTTCATGTGTGCCCGTGTGTATGATGTGGCTCTTTGCGGTAACACAGTAAAAAATGTGGCTCTCGGTCTCTGACTGGTTGGCCACCCCTGGCATAAAGGATTTCTCTAAAATGTCCAAACTCTTTATATACTCCTGTAGAAAACATTTACTATCCTGTTAATATGAATGAAGTGAAGGTTTAAACATGAAACACAGACACAGGTTTAACTGTTGTGGAACTACACATCTGAAATCTCAATTAAATAAAACCTCTTCTCATAAAGAAACAAGTATTAAATAATGCAACACAAGTGAAAAACATTTGGGTTGTGCAAAGCTCTCATTAGTACATGCAGTTCCGTCAACAGATCTAAAACAACAGATCTGTGAAAACAACAAATCTATTTGGATTGATTCATTTTAAGGGAAGCACTTTTCACCAATTTAACCCGAGCTCTATTGCACACTTCTAGTGAGATCACCTGTGACACTAAATCACCTTTCTGCAAAGTCTTGAGAAGCTTTCAAAGCCAACAGGTCTAAAGCAAATGGTTTTAGCAAGTGATAAAATTGTACTTTTTGTCAGCCAAAAGTCTGTTCCTGTGTCATCAGTGATGGGTTGTTGTAAAAGCTTTTCCTTGTACTTCCTGATCTGCTGTTTCATACTAGTTGCGGAGGACCTCTGTCTGAATTTTAAAAGAAATCGAAATATTGACTGTTTTGATGAGGATTGTGTTGTACCAGGTTTCGCAAAATTCTTAGCTTCTGCATCATCTTCAGACTGTGTCACATGTTTTGTGTGGCAAAGAAGATTGTTTCAGCACATAATTCTCTGCCTGTTTCAGCAATTCCTAAATATTGTCATCAGCCACATCTACAAGGGTTTCACAGACAGCAGAGCTGACAAAGCAGGCAGCTGCAGCAAGTTGTGAGACCCTTTCACTGGTTGGGTCCAGGAGCCAATCAAAAACGCTGATTCATAATTTCTTTCAATTGAGTGGCAAGGCCTCGGTAGCTAATGTTTTGTTCAAAGTCATCAAGGTGGCTGAGCAGATCAAAGAGGGCAGGGACCACCAGGGACATGGACATGGTGTCACATTTGAGGGTTTTATTATGTTCTGCAAAAGGCAGCAGTAGTTCATGCAATGACGTAAGCTTTTGCCATTCATTAGAAAGCAAGCTGTCTTATCCCATGTTGTTTGTTATTTGGCAGACAGATTCTTTCTCTTTGAGGATTCTTGCGATCATGCTAAATGTGCTTGACCAGTGTGTGGGGCAGTCTTATACAAGAATAAAGCCACACTGGTCCAATATCCTTTGTGTTGCAACAGAAGATTAGCGAAAGAGTTTTACCACTTAAGCATTTTCTTGACACATGCCTCCTTCCACCATATTGCTCCCTGTAAGGACCTTCTCCTTTGGTATGTCCCACTCTTGTATACATTTGTCCACACAAGCCTTAATTGAATGTGCAGTGTGTGGATGTGTTCAAGTTTATTTTGTTCAACAATAAAAAAAAGCATGCATTATAGCAAGGAATGAAGCTGTCAGTCCTGTTTTTGTCCACATGTCAATGCTAATAGATACACGCCGGGCAGCCGCCAATCTCTTTTTGAATATTTTATCTTCATAATGTTTGTCAATTAAATTGCTTATTTTAGTTTCAGTCAGCCTTCTATCTACTGTCTCCATCATTAGAACAAAGTCGTCATCTTCAATCGTTGTGACTGGTAATCCTGTGCATCCAATCCATTTTGCTATGGCTTCCTCCTTGGTCTGTTGTTATTTAGAGTTGCTTTTGTACTTTGAATCATTTAGAAAAGCTGTTGCAATTTTCTGCTGGGATGCAAAAGGATTATTTGCACTTGTTGGCTCATTCTTTCCATTAGAAGTCTTTTGTAGCTGCGAGGTTGAAAAGGGGAGGAAACAAGTTAATATGATTATTCTTCTCTCAAAATCTCTCTTATTCAAACTCGTGCATTCACATGCGTGCACGTACGCACACATACACACGACTAAATAGAGCAGTCAATTGTAAAAAAAAAAAACCTACAGAAAAGTATTCAATACTTAAAATAATAACGATTATAAAACATTTAAGGTGCTGACCTTTTCATGAATATCAGGATGAGTTGTCTGCAAATGGCGCTTTAAGTTCCTTGTGTGAGATTTTCACTCCACACGGTTTACAAACGGTCTTGTTTTCTTTTACATCGTATGTAAAATTCATCCATATGTCTGCTCTTCACTTTCTCCCAGATGTTGACATTTTGAAAGTTTTGTGCAGCAAGCAGCAAGCGTATGCTGTTTGTGTGGCGGGTAGATGGCAGATGCAAAATATGAGCTCTGATTGCGTCTCTTTCCAAATCGTCACGCCCTAATATTAACGTCTCGTTTTTAAACTGTAAATTGATTTACGTCACAGTTTTTCTTATTAACAAGTGATTTTTTTATGTAGTTTTCGTCAAATTTTCATCAGTAAAAAATATCGTTGACGAAATTTATTCCTCAACAAACTTAACACTGTTTATTGCCCATTGAGATCCTCCGCAGTATCCTGTCCTCTCTTGTATTTGTCTTCCGTGGACGACCAGCCTTTTGGCGGATTGAATGAGTTTGTGATGTTGTAAAGATTCAATATTCTTGAAATCACAGATTTAGAATGACCAACTTGTCTTGCTATGGCTGATAGGGTCATCCCTTTGGCCTTCATCTGGACAACCTGCTGCCGGAGGCTTTCAGTCACTTTAGAACGGCCCACCATCTTGCAGAGTCAGTGAAACTGGAAGTTAGGCTGCCAGTTAAATAAGGAAATTAGCACCAGGTACCAGATTAACACAATAACTGGGAGGTATCTGAAAGTGTTCTCTAATTTTGATCAGTGTGTTTTCTGGAAAATTATTATTATTTTTTTTTAAATGCCTTAGTTATTTTGTGGAAAAGGTGTTCTGGTAGCATGGTATAGACAGGACAAAAACTCCTTCAACTGTTGAGCAGTGAAGATGACATTATTTCAGAATTGTTCAATTGTTTATAAATTGTTCTCTAATTTTGATCGCCCGTGTATATATGAGATTGTATGTGTGTGTGTGTGTGTGTGTGTGTGTGTGTGTGTCTAAATAATTACTTTCACTCAAGCTCAAGTAGCATGCGGTCAATGATTATTGAACAGATGATCCTATTGCATCTTATCTATCAAACCATATATTCGCTTTGATGGTGTATTGTCACACTGGATGTTCACTGCAATATAAAATTGACAGCAATTTGCTTAGATATGCAGCAAGTACATTTTAAAAACGTGTAAAAAAAATCTAAACATAAAAATACCAAAAGATCAGTGTGTCTGGTACTAAAATTACTAAATGTTTCTCACTTTTCCCACAGTTTCACCAAAGATACCACAATTTCTGTTTCCTGTTGGCTCAAGTCTGATGGTCTTGAATTTAATTTATGATTTAATTCTTTTATTCAAACTCACCTACATGAACTTAATGCAAAACATGAAGCAAAAATTATTGAATAAAGAAGCACAGGTCTCTTTCACATCTTGCCAGCTTTTCCTTTTCACTGAACTGGCCTTTCCAGCAGGTGAAAGTTATTTGCATTCAGTCTGAC
This sequence comes from Silurus meridionalis, assembly GCF_014805685.1. Lineage (NCBI taxonomy): Eukaryota > Metazoa > Chordata > Actinopteri > Siluriformes > Siluridae > Silurus > Silurus meridionalis. The sequence goes on from NC_060895.1 coordinate 19,356,643, forward strand.
CTCCACTTTGGCCAACAAAGCAAAAAGGCAGTGTGTACAGGTTTCTCCCATATTAATGCCACAATTGCTAAAACGTTTAAATGCTAAGCCTAAACTGTGGTGTTAGCAAGTTTGGGAATTTATCAGACACCACTATTTTCTTCTCAGAGTGACTAGACAGAGCGATTACTCATCACTATCATCCCTTCAGCATCTTAGCGGAGGCACAAGTAACCTTTGCCTTTCCAGGCTGAAGGCACAACTCGCAATCTTTACAAAGCAGGCATAATGTGAGCTGGATCAGTTTTCTTTACCTGGGGAAATTTTGTAATGTATTTTTTAAGTGCTTTGATAGGTCGTTGCACCAAATTGTAAATTCCCAGATTTTCTCACAGTTGTAGAGATTATCTTTTTTTTTGCCAAAAACACATTTTATACACTTGAGGTCTCTCTGGCTGATTATTAAGTGCTAGAAAAGACTGAAAGTTCTTTGTGATGTACTCCTATTTATATTATAGTAACTTTCCAACCCCAGAAAAATCTAAAAAAAATAGTTTTGGCTCTCTAAAAATACATTAAAGGTAAAGACAAAATATCTAGTACTATAATCTAGAACAAGAGAATGTCTAACCCACCGCCTAACCCCAAACTTTCATTGCCTTACAGTTTCAAGATCGGTGTTTTATCATGGCATAAGCTACAGTAGATTGGCTATGATATAGCACTAAAAAGCAACAATATTTATTATACAATACATAATATATAGACAAAGGTTTGTGGACACCTGGCCATACGATTTGCATGTATGTTTTCAGCATCCAAATACACCTTATACAAATGTGTGCCTCCAAAATTGTGGTAACAGGTTGATGAATGACCACATGGTTTAAAAAAAAAGTAGGGTGTCCCAATACTTTTGCCAGTTAAGTGTAAAACAAATAAAGCTCTAGACACAAATGCACTTTTTTTTTACCTTTATTTAATTGGTAAAAAGTGCTCTAACATAATATTTACATATTGTTATTGCTTCATTAGGACACATACTTAAAGTATCATTAGTCTAAAAACACTATTATAATGGAATATAGTTAGAATAGCTTTCTTTTGTTTTCTTTTCTTTTTTTATTTATAAAAGAAGTAACAGGTCTTCAGGCATCATTTGAAGACTGCTAATAAATCAGCTGTTTGGACATCAAATGAAAGGTCCTTGTACCACCTCGGTGAACAGAAAATAGACTTGATACAGTTCTTTCTTGTACCCTGAGATGGTGGGAACAGTTGGGCAGTGGTTGAGGAACGGATACATGGTGAGATAAGTACTGTGAGGTAGATTGTGATGGTGCATGATTTGGCATAATTCGGATGTCTGCAGAAAAACAGTGGAGGAATTAAAGCTGGGTGGTGTGGGAGGTTTTGCAGTAGTTCTGCTGCTGTAATCATGATGCCTGACTTGTGCTTAATCCTAATCTCTTATTCACAATGTTCTTATACTGACTATCCTTTAAACGTACTTGGTCCTGTCTGCTTGTTGTAATGCTATTGTATAATGCTATTGTCTGGCTTAATTCAGAAGAGAATGTGGGTTTCTCTCAGTGTATTTAAATTAAATTAAATTGAAATACACAAAACAAACATACAAAAAAAATCTAAAATAAACATGAGGTAAAGGGAGATTGAAAGGTTATATGGCATGGTCTTAAATGTTACCCAACATGTTACATGGCGTCTGGCAGTTTGGAGTGTTATTTATTTTAATAAAATCAAAGTACAAACTATCCTTGAAATGAAATATCACAGTGTTAAATATGAAGATTTGGTAACCATATGAAGGCTATCACTGAAACAAAAACTGCTAGTATAATTTCCTGAAATTCCCCACAACAAATCTGTGAGAAATGTGTGTGAGCACCATCGCCGTGGCGCTCGGGGGAATTTCAGCATGCTCCGCTGTGGGTGGAAATCACTTTTCCTACTCAGAATGACAGACTGACGAGTTTGGCACTCACTTACTTGTTGAGTTGTTGAGCAGCTAGTGCAATCCTCCACACTTGGCGAGAACCCTCATGTTGGTGACCTCCAGTTCGTAGGAAAGAAAAAAAACAAAAAAACAAAAAACAAAAACACCAAAAGCATACATGACTTTGGCTCTTCCAGAACAGAGGCACTGCTTGCTATCTCTAAGAAGATATACTTATAGGAACCACTTTGAGAAGTTTTGTAACGTGGTTTCTAAGTGCTCTGATTATGTATAAGGGAAAACATATCTACAATTACCGAAAATGACGCAGGTGTGATAAACACTGATGTTCCTGCCTTTTTCAAGAGATTTTAAACAAATCTCATCCTCTCCAAACACACAAATTAGCATTTTTGGTGTTGGGAGTCTCTTGAGGTGATAAGCAGCTGCTAGAAAGTAGGGAAAATCATTTTTGACTAATCTACTTATCCTTGCTTCAAACCACATTCGAATTAGTCTTTAGGAAAAAAAGCTAATATTCAATTAGTCTGGTCTTAGCAGAAAATCATTTACACCTGAGAATACACTGGATAATGTAACAGTACATTGTAGTAATATATTAGATAGTATAACCTTTTTGCCAACATAAAAAAATCCCATTGCTTTTCCCTACTTTTGGTGTACTTTTTTAATTTAAAAATCTTATTCAACCTAAATTGGCTTAGCTGGCCATCTACACAAGTAGACTGGCAGGATAAAATGGCCTCTCTGCCAAATTGCACTCTATATTGGCTCCATCCGCATCCGGTCGCTAAAATAAAGGTGTCGATGGATAATAATGGGGATTGAATTTCTGATGGAGCTCTAAAAACAGAAAGGAGGTCTTTTTTTTGGGCTTTTATTCAATTGGGAGAAGATTCTTTACAGAATTTGGACACGTAAGACAATATTTAAGCACAGAACAGTGCTAAAGACTTTTCAGGTTTATAAACCTTAACACTAACTAACCTAACTTAGTTACCAGTGCCCTATTTTACCCGGAAAAAATTATGGTGTGTTACATATTTACCCAGATTGTTTACTTGGAAAAAAATATAATACATTTTTAATAATAAAAAAAAGAATAAAGAAAAAAAAAAAAAGAAAGGTGCTTTATACTTGCAACATGTACATTACAGCAAGTGGAATTCTTTCTTTTGGTTTTCAGTGATGTTAGTATGCTGGGGTCAGAGTGCAGGATCAGCCATGTTACAGTGCCCCTAAGGGCCTTCCTTAAGGGCCCCTAGACTGGCAGATTAGCGATAACAGGTCATTAACCTATCAGTAATCCAAATTCTCAACCACTGAAAAGTGTGGTGGACAGTATTGTTTACTTTGTGGCTATACTTGTGTAATTATTTTAAGTATTTAAACAAAGTATGTTCATATTGGGAAACTTCACTGTATTTAGAATTTTACTCATTTCCATTGATGCCATTTGGCAGACACCCTCATCCAGAGCGACTTACATTTTTCTTATTTGGTCGTGTGGTCACTCAGGGGTGAAGATGTTGGAATTCTGCTTGAATGGCTGTGAGTGCAATTCCCAGCATCACCAAGCTCCCTTGTACCGTAAGTACCTGGAAAAGGGAGTCTGCCAAATGCCATAGATGTAAATAAGAACCTGTTGTGAGATCAGTGTAGCCTCAAAGTTCGCATAAGTGTTTGCATACTTACTATGTCTGTACCAATTGAAGACACTCTCCTTGAAAGGTTTGATGTGCAAGAGAATGGAAACTGAATTGCATCAATTAGTCAAATATACTTCTCATTCGCTTAGTACTTTTTACTGTTGATAAGCAAGAGCTTACACTTTATTCAGTCAGAACTTAAGTGAACACTTGTGTTTTTTTCACACTAATAGCAATGCAAAACAAGTTCTTTCTATTGGGTTGTGATTTTTATTCTTAACTGATCACTGTAGCTGTCAGTGATCACTGGTGCAGGGTTAGATTATTCTGTCAGGAAGCGGCGCGTGAGTGGAGACTGAATGGGACAACCCAAATGCAGGATGTGACAGGGTTATGGAGAAAACAGGCTTTAAAGAAAAAAGGTAGCAAGCAGAGCAATGGGGCAAAGCAAAAACACAGTCTAATAAACAGTACAGAGTCCAAGGGCCAGGAGACAAAACAATGCAGGGAAACAGAGCAACATAGGCAGAGCAAAAACACAAATAAATAAAACCAAAGTCAAAACCAGAGATCAGGCCAGGAACAGAATCAGGGACAGGGACAGGGACATGTACAGGTACAGGTACAGGTACAGGGATCATAACATGCAGAGTGGCAAGAGTATACTAAGGGACTAGGAAGCCGGTGAGATAATCTGGCGCTGAGCTAAAGTCTTGGGTGTCCTTAAATATCGGGAGGCGCGGGAAAAAGGCCAAGATGGCCGCCGACCCGAAAGTGCGCGTCGCAAAACCGGAAGTGCGTGCCGCGTGCCTGGAAGATCCTGACAGTAGCCAAAAAAAAAAGAGAATGCATTAAACCCATGACCCCATGTGTTTGACATGTGGAAATAGCCTGTCACAACATACATTACAATCCTTAGTCTGTTACTCCTTTCAGCATCCTCAATAATACATTGTATCAACAAAAGTATAGAGACACCTGACTTTTTCAGCTGTATGTGATTCACCAAAGACTTTTCCAGCCGTATGTGATTTGGTTTCACCAAAACTCAATGTAGATCAGGTTTACTGTACATGGGTTAGAGTGGAAGATCTTAAGTGGCCTACAACAGAGCTCTGGCCTCAACCCAAAAGAACACTTTTGAGATGAGTTGGAATGCTGACTGCTCCCCAGTCCTCCTCACCCTACATTAGTACCTGACTTTACTATTGTTCTTATGACTGAATGCGCAAAACACTCCACAAGCACGCTCCAAAATCAGGTGGAACATCTTCTCAGAAGAGTAGAAGTTATTATAGCAGCTAATGGGGACTAAATAAGGAATGGGATGTTAAAAAGCACATCAAAGCTTATGATTAGGTGTCCACAAACTTTTGTCTATGTACTGTATGTGTGTATGTATTTGAGCAAAGTACCCAGAGGTAGACTTGGTGTTCTATGATGTTATATGCATTTGTGTGTGTGTGTGTGTGTGTGTGTGTGTGTGTGTGTGTGTGTGTAGGAAGAATAGTAGGTACTTTTAAAATTTCTTAGGATTGAAGGGACAAGAGGCAGCTCACGGATCCCAGCTCACCAGTAGAAAGAAAGTGTATGAGTATTGGAATTACAGTTGAAGTCTGTTGGATTTGATCCGATGTGACACTAACGTGCAGACGTGTGGAGATGATGGAGTGTTGAAGTTGAGGTTGATTGTAGTGCAGCACAGAGTAGATAAGATCACTTTTTAACTGATAGAGGACAAATAGAGCTAGTAATGTGCCAGAAACAAGGAAAAGAGAGGTCTCTCAGACACACATACACACAACACACACACTGGCACCCCAGTCAATTAGTCTTAAGATTGAAACATGGTTGGCCATGTTACACAAATAATTCTTTCTCTCTCACAGTTTGTGTGCCTGTGTGTGTTGTGCTGTGTTGTGTGACTATACAGTATGTGCACACTAACACTTCAGAGCATGTGGTTTTAATTTTATTTGATTGTCTCTGTGACCTGCACATTCAATGTGTTATTATGCAATAAAAGGTGTGTGTGTGTTTATTTTAATAAGCGCAGTAATGAATGGCATAATCAGTTCTCTCTTAACTTCAGCCACAGCTGTAAAATACAGCAGCGAACTTTCCCTCCCTTTCTCCCTCAATTTGTCCTCCAAATGGAAAATCATGCCTGATTATTTTTTTATAACTAGTTTTTAATTAAAAAAATGCCAATCATCCATGTTGTGTGTGTATATGTATGTGTGTGAGAAAAAGAGAGAAAGAGAGTGAGAGAGAGAGAGAGAGAGAGAGAGAGAGTGTGTTTTCCATCCTTAGTGTATTTTATGCTTGAGAAGTGAACCAAGCAAGGCTTTCTCTTCACTTTTTATTCAATAAAAAAAAAACAGCAAGAACACAATCGTAAGAGCTACTAGTAGGCATGTATAATGAAGTAGTTTGTTCCCTGCTAGTTGAAGCACTTTATTTATCTATTTTACCTTTTTTTCCCTCCACCACTCAGTAATCATGGCTTTTAATGTTAATCAAAGTTTTTTTGCATACAGCTGGAAAACTGATGTAGCATGTGGGTTAATGAGGCAGACAGATCGTAAGTGTGGGCTTTTTTTTTAATGACTAGTCCAGGATTTGTGGTCATGACACGGTCTATAATCGAGGTCAAGTACATACAGACAAAGTTATCACAGGCATATTCATTACTGAAGCGAGTAAAAAAAAAAAAAGAAATTTGGAAAGGTAACAGGAACTTCATTTAAAGACACTAAAGAATGATATCGACTGGCAAGACTTCGCAACAAGACAAGGAAAGCACCAGGGTGCAGGTTTACAAAGTAATTAAGGGCTAACAGAAACAGGTGGACACAAGAGAAAGAGAAGCCGAATGACAGGACATGAGTGGGAACGAAAACAGAAAAACAAAACAGAAGCACATGCTGCTCGTTGCCATGAGAACAGAAACACAAAAGGGGGAAATCATTAGCATGTGATACATGCTTTGCTAAGCAGCAGGTTGGGCAGGTAAACATCTAGAGTATACTGAACCGTTTCTAGTAACTTCCAAAAGTAATGTTTGTGTTTTTGACTCATTCATATTTGCAGCCTTCAAATGATGGGTTACCAAGGGTACCAGTGGAAATTGGGCTACTGCTGACTGAAGGAGGAGAAGGAGTGGAAAGGAGAAGTGTAAGAGAGTGGATTTTAGGGTTGGTAATTTAAATGTTGGTACTATGACTGGTAAAGGGAGAGAGGTAGCTGATATGATGGAGAGGAGAAAGGTAGATATGTTGTGTGTTCAGGAGACTAAGTGGAAAGGAAGTAAGGCCAGGAACATTGGAGGTGGGTTTAAACTGTTCTTTAATGGTGTGGATGGAAAAAGAAATGGTGTGGGGGTGAAGAGAGTTTCTGATAGGGTTATGAACGTGAAGCTGGAAGTTGGAGAGGTGATGATAAATGTCATCATTGCTTATGCTCCACAAGTGGGCTGTGAGATGGAGGAGAAGGAAAAATTCTGGAGTGAGTTAAATGAAGTGGTAGAAGGTCTACCTAGGAATGGATGATTGGTGTTTGGGTGGATTTCAATGGGCATGTAGGTGAAGGTAACAGAGGTGATAGGAGGTGATGGGTAGGTATGGCATTAAGGAGAGGAATGTGGAGGCAGATGGTGGTAGATTTTGCTAAAAGGATGGAAGTGGTGAACACTTATTTTAAGAAAAAGAAGGAGCATAGGGTGAGGTATAAGAGTGGAGGAAGGTGCACACAGGTGGACTATATTCTATGTAGGAGATGCAACCTGAAGGAGATTGGAGACGTAAGGTGTTGGACGGGGACAGTGTAGCTAGACAGCATCAGATTGTGGTCTGTAGGATGGTTTTGGAGGTGAAAAAGCAGAGGGGGAGAGTGAAGACTGAAAGAAGAATAAGATAGTGGAAACTTAAGGAGGAAGACTGTGGTGTGAGATTCAGGGAAGAGGTCAGACAAGGGCTCTGTGGTGGTGAAGAGGTGCTGGATGATTAGCAAACTACTGAATAAGTGATAAGGGCAACAGCTAGAAAGGTACTTGGTGTGACATCTGGAAATAGAAAGAAAGACAAAGAGACATGGTGGTAGAATGAGGAAGTGCAGGAAAGCATAAGGAGAAAGAGGTTGGCGAAACAGAACTGGGATCGACAGAGTTATGAGAAAAGTACCTGCAATGTTGTAGGTTTGGAGACATTGGCATTGACAAAGACAGGACATGGAGCTGAAGAAAGCAGAGCTGAAGATGTTGAGTTTTTTTGTTGGTAGTGATGATGATGGACAGGATTAGAAATGAGTTTATTAGAGGGACAGTGCATGTAGGACGTTTTGGAGACAAGGTAAGGGAGGCCTGCTTAAGATGATTTAGACATGTGCAGAAGAGGGACATGGGGTATACCAATAGGAAAATGCTGAGGATGGAGCCTCTAGGAAGACGAAAAAGAGGAAAGCCAAAAATGAGGTTCATGGGTGTCGTGAAGAAAGACATGCAGGTAGTTGGTTTAAAAGAGGCAGATGTAGAGGGGAGATTAGTATGGAGACGGATGAGCTGCTGTGGCGGCTGGAAGAAGAAGAAATTATGGTTTACCAGGATGGACACATTTACACTTGAAATAAAATTTACATCATACAGGATATGACATTAAACAAGGCAATTGGTTGCAATCTGAAAACAGCAGACTGTTTTTCTCTGTATTAACTAACAGCTTGGGTCTAGATTTGTTTACACTTCTGATGCATTAAGTGACTTTCTGTATTGTAATAGACAAATCCGACTTTGAACAGATATTAGCCACTGTTCTGCATTTAATTACATTTTTGGGCAGGTTCAAATAATTCCCTACTAGTATGTAAAATTTGAGTGAAAAAGCTTTTACTCACGTTAATATTTCCAACAATAATCACTGATCACCCTCATTCCCAGTTACCAATTGCTAATCAATGTGCTATCAACAGCCAGTCAATGATCACCACTGTTTCCAATTGCCAATCACTAATCACTCTTGTTTACACTATTGTTTACTGGTCACTTATCACCATTGTTCCCAGCAACCAATCACTGATCAATATTGTTCCCAACAACCAATTACCATTGTTTCCAGTGACAAATTATTGAGTGCAAAAACTAATCAATATTGTTTTCATGGACGAATAATAGATCACTATTTTTACTGACAAATAATCACTTAAAACTACTGTTCCCAAAAACCAATCATTGATCACAGTTGTTCTAAACAAAAATAACTGATTACTATTGTTTTTAATGTAGAATCACTAATCACCATTATTCTCAATGACCAATCCCCTATTACTGTTATTTCCAAAACACAAGTATTGCTTCCAATATCCAATCACTACTTACTATTGTACCCAACAAACAATCATTTATTAAATTTTTTTCCCTAAAATTCAATCAATAATCACTATTGTTCACAACTACTAATCACTGATTACCATTGTTCCCAACAACCAATCACTGATCATTATTTTTTTACAGCAACCAGTCACTAATTGCCATTGTTTCCAACAACCAGAGGTGGCAAAAGTACACACATCCTTTACTTAAGTAGAAGTACAGATACTCATGTTTTAAAATACTCAGGTAAAAGTTGAAGTACTGATTAAATGTTTTTACTCAAGTGAAAGTAAAGAAGTCTTGGCTCAGACATGAACTTAAGTAAAAAGTAGTTTGTGTCGCCATTATGAGGGAAAAACCCACAAAACGCCACCTAGAGGGTTAATTGTGTAAAACATGGCGGATTTTGTGTTTGATTTGAGACTTGGCGCATAAATAAAACAAAAGTTTACTGATCAAAAATATTTTTATCTGGAGTTTATTTATTTATTTTATATCTTAGTAAAGAAAGGACATCGTGGTTAAATGTATTTTTTCCCGTAGGTTTTAATCTCCCCTCTTTTATATTTAGATATTTATTAATGTATTTACATTTTTTATAAAAATGGTAAAAACAGAAATGCGCGCTGAATTGATGGCGCGTTAATAAAATTTAGTGCCGTTTACAATAATTTTAATTTTGACAGCCAAATATATATATATATATATATATATATATATATATATATATATATATTGAAGATCCGCATATAGAACACAAGCAGAGAAAAGATGATGATGATGATCATGAATGTGTCTGTTCTCAGTCTTGTTACATCACTGACTCCCTCTGTCTCATCCACATTAACCCCAAACCTCTTACTGCCTTCTGCCTGCTGATTCTTATCTTCGTAAACTAGTCTACTTCTGTGGTGAGTGAGAGAGTACATGATACATCAGCGGATTGAAAAAGACGCTCAGTAACAGGAAATCGGTTGTTCGGCTGAAATCAGCGCGCAGTGAAAAAAAAATATATATATTTCACCAAATCAATGGATTAAAACTAAAGTAACGAGAATGTAATGTTTTGAAAATGTAAGAAGTAAAAAGTACAGATATTTGTGTCAAAATGTAATGAGTAAAAGTAAAAAGTTTGAAAAATAAATAGTGGAGTAAAGTACTGATACCAGAAAAATCTACTTAAGTACAGTAACGAAGTATTTGTACTCCGTTACTTCCCACCTCTGCCAACAACCAATCACTCATCACCATTGTTCCAGGGACAAATTACAATTAAAATTGCTTGCAAAACAGAAGATCCTGACAGATCACTATTATTTTTTTTAAACAAATGATCACTGTTATCTGTTATTCACACCGACCAATAACTGATCATTATTGTTCTTAATGTTGAATCACTGATTTCTAATGTTCCCAGCAACTACTCACTGATCACAAAAATCAATTACTCATTTTTTCCAGCAACCTGTAGGTGATCGCCAATTTCTTAAAAACTAATATTGATCCCCTATGTTCATAAAAAACAATCACTGATCATCATTCCCCATGACCAATTACAAATCAAAATTTTGCCCAAAACCAATCACTGATCACTATTCACTAATCACTGTTGGTTCCAACATGTGATTTATAACCATGGTTTCTAACAACCAATTATTAAACACCCAAAAAACATCATCATCAGTGTTCACAATGACCAATCACCAATCAAATTGACAAAAAACAATCACTGATCATCAATGTTTCCAGCAGTCAGTCACTGATCACCACTGTCTGTTCTTTATTCCTAGGCTTAATGCCCTCCTTGGCTATATTTACAACTATAAACCTTTTCTATATTTTGTGAACTGTTATACCACAAAGTCATGATACCACATGAATTTTGGGTTTGTTTAGTTGTTTTTTTTTTAAAGAAATGTTCTAATCTATAATTTCATTTTCTGGTATACTGCAATTTCGTTCCATTCCAGATCAAATATATTTACAGAGTCTTTCTCCAATTCATCCTTGATATTCAAACCATCTCCAGGATTCGATCAATTGTCAGAAAATGTCTGCAGTGTCAAATCTCAACTTCTACTGAGCATTCAAGCCTGCTTTAGCTACATTCTCCTGAAGAGTAGGCGACACTGATTCACTGAGCCTGCTGGTGATTTGCTCATAGATGACACATTCTAGACTGTTCCATTCCCCACACATGCATATTCACGCTATACCACACACACATGTTCATCCTGTACCATTCGGTGTACCACACTTTCACACTGTACCACACACATTTACACTTGGGGAAAATTTAGAGCCTCTAATCCACCTACTACTATGTTTTCGATTTCGATGAATCTGTGTGTGTGTAAGTCTCATTTTAATTGGCACCCCATGATCATTCCACTGAGTGGTGAAATTGAAGTAGCTTGAGATCTTAAATCTCATTTTTTCCCCAAAATATTTTCCAATAATGAACTGTCTGTAATGTCTGTGATAGTTCATTACACATTGAACATATCCCAGTTGATGATACAGGGAATTTTTTTATTGTCTACTGTGCTTTCCGCTTAGACTGGGTTAAATGCTATGCTTAATTTCCACAAATCCCATCACAGAGCTAGGAGTCCATATAGCAGAAAGTAGGCTTGGCATTCATATAATAAAAGACAATGCAAATGACTCACTAGGTTGAAATTACACGTTCGGAAAATTCCATTTCCTCTGCATAATTTTGTTAAATTGTGCATGTTGGTTCACTTACACTGTGCACTCAGGAGAGCTAAAAAAAACAGCCTAAGCAAGAAGGAGTGTGCACTGAATCTGTAATTTCACACACACGAAAAAAAAAATTATTTCAGTTCCCCAAATTGTTCCGGAAATGTGTAAATATAAGGTGACAAGTTTTTCCAATAAATATGGGGCCACATTGGGCATTTGGGATACTAAAGCATTGAGCATAAAGAGCACTTTGAGAGTCTATGAGACTAAAGAAAGATCTGTTCCCAGGTAAACCTAAAGCAAGCTGAACAAGGAGGCCATTGTGTTTCAAGAGAATTGTTCCCTGTAAAAATGTATTAAACATTTTCACCTATTGTCTTTTTTTTACACATCTTTGTTTTACTTCAAGACCAGGAGCATCATTCATTTTGTTTTCATACAACATTATGAATTCATTTATAAAATGTCATAAATGGCAAATAGAATACTGTATACTGCCTGGTGGTACCTGTAAACACTTATCAGAATCAGAATACTTTATTGATCCCACAGGGAAATTATTGCATTGCAGTTACTCACAGTAAAATTGGAGTAAAAATTAAAGTAAAATCAATGATGAGAAATGTAAAATACAATATAAATATTAAGTTACATATTAAGTTTAGATGCTGTACAATCAACACGTTTATAATCTTATTGAGATATACTGTATGAAATGTGTAGCAGAAGTGAAACGAATGGCAGAAAATGTCAGACTACAATGATAAAGTTATACACGATATTGCATGTGTAACAATTATTTTTATTATTATCATTATAATTAGTGCACTAATTATAATTGGTTATATAACAATAATAACAGTCAAAATGTAAATAAAAACAGATAATAACATCTTATAAATCCATATTTTATTCACAATAAAACAAAAAACATAAAAGTATAACTGAGGATATATACAATTTTAAAGAAAAATATCTAAGGAGACCAGTTGCTAAAGATTTGGGAGAGGAATGTTGTCCCATATGTGTCTGATACAGGATTCTATTTGCTCAAAAGTTATGGGTATCCTTCCTTGTATTTTTCCATATCATGATGTGCCAAATGTTTTCAAAAGGCGTTTTTAAAAGGCGAAAGACTGCAAGCAGGCCAGTTCAGCACTCTCCTACTATAAAGTCATACTATTGTAAAAGATGCAGTATGCCGTTAGCATTGTCTTGCTTAAATATTCAAGGCCTTCCCTGAGAAAAAGATGTTTTCTGGATAGAAGCATTTGTTGCTTTAAAACCTGTATATACTATTCAGCATTGATGGAGCCTTTCCAAATGTGTAAACCTCCCATTCCACTGGCATGGATATGTGGGGTTGTATAAAAATTGCCCGTTCGCAATAACAACTGTGTATGATATGACGTATTTGCTTATTGTATTGCGGTTTGTAAATGGTTTTTAGACGGAACCCTACAGTGTCAGAAAAACTGCTAAGTTGGAGCTAACTTGTTTCATGAGCATGAAAAAGCATTAGATTATAACTATAAACAACAAAAATTATGACATTTTTACATTCCTATAACGGCACCCATTCGAGTCGTTTATTTCTCACTTATGCCAGTGTTATTCCTTTGTTCCTAAGATGTTCTTCGACAACGAATCCACAAATTAAAGTCGGTTTTCCAAATCATTCCTCTAACAGAAAGTCACTGAGAAGTGTCTTTGACAGGGCAAGGCAGCTCTTATGGATGACTCTCACTGTTCAATCATGTGATGTACCAGGCATTCAGTGTATGCACGTCATTCTGAGCTTGTCTTTAGTTCAAGGTGATTCTACTTTGAATAATAACAAAAGCATGAACAATATTAAATACAAAAATATTGTACAAGACCAATCAGCCATTCTGAAAATCTGTTATAAAAACAAAGAACATTTGAATCACTAAGGTCACAACTGTTGGCTTTTTGAATTCCAATACATTATAAATTACATTGCATTGTGCATTACTATAGTGTCATCATGACTTGCTTGGGTGCTAAACAGAGTTAAATATTTTCTGAAAAGCATACTAAAGCATTATTCAAATGCTTGATAGAGCTCTGGCAGCAATGAATTATGTACCCAAGAAACAAAGTGTCAAAAGGACTTCCTTTTCTTGATGTCCTCTGATCTGACAGAGTAAAAAGTAAGTCTACTACTTGCATTGTGTTTAATGATGAATGCTCGATGTCACGGAGGCTTGACATTCACTTGTTCTCATCTCTTTTTCATTTTTCTCCACACAAAACCAAGAATTGACAGAGAAGAAAATCGCTTCAGTTGCTTTAAGCTCCAATGCACTTTGTCAAAAAAAAAAAAAATAAAAATAAAATACGAAAGAGAGAGAAAGAGAGAGAGAGAGAGAGAGAGAGAGAGAGAGAGAGAGAGAATGGAGACAGATATTTACAGGAACAAATGAAAAATTCGAAGCAAGAGCAAAACAATAGTCAACAGCTCTTAGCATGTAATTAAATAAACTACCTACCTGTTTGTTATAAACCGAGTCTGAATTGATTACTTTGGCTAAACACAAACAGCTAGCAAGAAAATATAGGCATGATGTAAGACAGTAAACATTACCAGCAGTCTAAAGTTCAACCAAGGGATCCTTTGAGGTCATTAGAGTAACAAAAACCAAACAATAAAAAACCTGCTGTCTAGGTATCTATGTACTACTACTGAAAAAACTATACATTAATACTGAACTGCTCAGACTCTGAAGACTAATTACCAGTAATGGACGAAGTACACAAACCATTAACTTGAGTTAAACTTTCTTTCGGCTTCTCCCATCAGGGGTCGCCACAGCGGATCATCCGCATGTTTGATTTGGCATGTTTTTACGCTGGATGCCCTTCCTAACACAACCCTCCCCATTTATCCGGGCTTGGGACCGGCACTAAGAGTGGCTGGGGTTGGTTCCCTGACCGGGGATCGAACCCGGGCCGCAGCGGTGAGAGCGCTGCATCCTAACCACTAGACCACCAGGGGACCGAGTTAAAGTAGAGATACAGTAAGTAAAATATGACTCCAGAAAAAAAGTGCTTCCTTTAAACTTTCATTTGAGTAAAAGTAAAAGAATATTAGCCTTCAGATGTGCTTATGTATCCAAAGTACAATGATTTAAATATTTCTATAATGTTCCTATTATCATTTCTGCCATAAAACTCTTCTTTAATCAACTCAGTTTATGTGAAAAGACTCTGGTAATCTCAGCACACCATTCTATTAATCGAAATATATTAATGAGTCAAACACTGATTAATATCCATCATATATTATTGTGAGCCCAAATCTGTCTTTTCAACTACTTAAGAAAATTGTGTAAATAAGGCCACGGGTGTTGTGGCACATTAGAGTCAGATGTTTCTTCCATCATTTATTACTCTCAAAATGTTTGCTGTTGAACTGATGCTGAACTTTATGTTTGTGTAAGTAGATACCACCAAGCTGCAATCAAAACAAGTTTAAAACAGAGTGTCCTCTCTACCCTGACCTGATTGGTGGCTTGCTGCATGCTTAACCAGTTACATTTTAATCCATTCATTAATAAAAGGAACAACTGATTTCGCTAAATGTAGTTGAGTCAAAAGTAAGATATTTGACTATGAAATGTACTGAAGTAGAAGTAAAAGTCTCTTTAAATAAAGATACTTCAGTAGAGTACAAATATGCAAAAAAAAGTTACTTAAGTGCACTAACAAATTATATTCACTTTGTAACATTCCTTTGTCAACTTTCCATTGACATGAACTAAATAATTTGATGCTGCTCAGATCAGACAAGAGCAACCTTAAGACCTTCAAATTATTATATTGTTTACAGAAAGTGCTGAGAAGTTAGTTGTGCCTTTGAAACAAGACAATATATGAACACCAACCTACAAATGAAGAAAAAAATCCAGAGTTGAAGATTGCAATGGTGTGCCATTTGAACACCAACCGGCTATCAAGCACTCTTCTAAGGAACAACGGCCTACACACTGTCAAAAACAGAGATCACAAGGAAGAAAATTATATATATATATATATATATATATATATATATATATATATATATATGGACAAAACAAGTTGGAAATGACCAGAAGGCTAGGAAAGCCACACTTAAAGAATTTCAACATGCTGAGCAAAGAGAAGTATTGGCCAAAACCCAGCAGCACCCACAGTGACATACTGACTTATACAAAGGTTCAAATAACTTAAAGAAGAATATATATATATATATATATATATATATATATATATATATATATATATATATATATATATATATATATATATATGTATGCTAAACAACATATGCAGCTAGTTCTATATTTGAAAGTAAAGGAGGTCCTGGGTTGGGTGTGAATCTTCAGTTCTGGTCTTTCGTAGACTTCTGTGTTCTCCCTGTACAGTAGGCTTCCTCCAGGTCCAGTAGATTGTTATTTTTAGTGCAGGATTATTTGTGCAGGAAAGAGCATCTTAAGCTACACTTCAATTAACAGCCACAAACAAGCTACAAATTAAATCTTCATGTTTTTTATATATTGATATAAATATGTGGCGCTATCGACGACAAAATTTAAATAAATCAGTAAGTAATTTTATTTACATTTTATTTAGCTTTAAAGAGCAACACAATCAACTGCAGGAGGAATTCCACTTGCAGCACAAGAAAAACAAGCATTGTATACAATTCCTCGGTTCATTCAAATGGGTAATAAAATTGTTAGACTATTAAAGCAAAATATAATAATAATAATAATAATAATAATAATAATAATAATAATAATAATATCAGTAATATATATTAGTAATGTATTTTTTTATTAGTAATCTATCATTAGGACTTTCCTTATCATCCTATTCCACTTTTATGCCTTTATGGTACCTTGTAAGTGGTAATTTCCGAGTAATAAAAAAAATGTAAAAAAAATATATATATATATATATATATATATATATATATATATATATATATATATATATATATATATATATATGCTTGCTTATTTAGGGGCTTATTTACTTTTAAAATTCACACATAAACACACACAAACATTTTGGACTAAAACTGCAGTATAGCAACAACATTAGACAATAGACAGCAAAGCAAACTAGCTAGCAGAAAATAGCTAGCAATGTTAGCTAGGAAGATGCTAATAATAATAGGAATGATATTCTATGCTAATATAATTAGAGGAATACAGTTACACAAGTACAGTGTCTGTGTATAACCCAATTCAAAGCAAATATTATTTAAAATAACTTAAAAGAAAAAAAAGCAGAAGTTGTTCTGATGTAATTCCATAAATGATTAAGGAAAACGTAGTAAAGGAGACTACGTCAAGTTAAAAAGTTTATATTTTAAGCTGGATGGGCATTTTTTTTGTTATATTTATTAATTAAGCAGGGCATTTTACACTGAATGCATCATTACAATCTGCCTCCATGTATTTCTTTCTGTTCTGACTAGTGAGATTATTATGCTATTTTATCAATTCATGTTGCCAGCTGCTGCTCTGTGAAGCTGCTACTGGTGACCATGGTATGTAGGTGGCACACTAGCATTTAACTTTTGACAACAAATCAAAAGGCAGATCACAATTGTTTTAATGTCTTCAAACTCACTGGCAGTTGATGCTCCATAATTGCAAGAGTAAAATTTTACTGTAACATGTGTAGTCAGTGGTTACTAGTGCTCTTTTCATGGGATATCAGCTCTCATTGAATATAAATGCTCTCTGGTTGCTGTATGTGTGAATGTAGTTGTGGTCAGTTAGGCAACCTTTATGTGCGGTGGCCAGTTTTCCCACCTTCATTAGTGACATTTTGCAGACACTTTTATACAGAAAAACTTAAAACAATCTCCTATATATCCGGGTAGTTGTTGGTTAAGGGCCTTGCTCAAGGCCCAGCAGCATCAGCTTCCTTACCACCTTCCTCCCCAGGTGTATTCACTTCTTTTACTCTCCTCTATGCAGTAATTCTGAGATTGACTCCAGATAAAGAATAAGCAGTTCCTGGAAATGAAAGGATTAGAATGAGACCTGCATATGTTAAGAATAACGCTTTATAGAGATTCCAGATTCTGCCCTTACCACATTGTCTTTAAGTAAAACAAGCTTTTTCTCGAAATGTGGAAAGCAGTAGACAGAGCTTCTTAGTTCTTTGTGTTCGGATAATTAATCAGGAACAGAATTTCGAACTGAGTACAAAAGAATTCCACGGCTATTTTAATCACTCACCAAAGAACATGTTGTTCCTCACCATCCCTGTGCTCAATATGCAATTCCAAGACTATTAAAACTAATGTGTGCCTCCACAATGCGAGGTCACATCGCATACAGGGAGTGTTTGTGTAAACGGTTAAGTAGCACTAACTGCGCTACCGATTCGTATTCCTCACACCTCTTTTTCATCCATCCGAACATAATAATGCGATTTCAGCCAAACTCAGCAATTTGGAAAGAATCTGCTTTGAAGTGGGATGTTTTGCGATTCGTGTGCAACCCTTCCAGCTTTTTTTTTGAGCCTATTTACATGCATATCTACAACTCTCACTCTTTCTCCCCATACCGAGGAATGCTGGTATATAAGGCGGCTATTGAACGTAAACAAAAGCTCTGGTTAATTAGCAGCTTTGGCTGTTAAAGAACCACAAGAAAACAACCCAAGCGTGTGTGCACACACACACACACACACACACACACACACACACACACACACACACACACACACAAAAGACTCGCCCCCACAGTCCTGTCTCTTTGTCTCTTTTGATTTGTTTTGGCAAATAGTGAAGTTTTTACTTACTCAAACGCAACCTAAACTGCAATCAAAAGACATTTAGAAGATGGAATGGAGTGTGCAGACACAAACACACACATACACACACACACACACACACACACACACACACACAAACAAAGCATCAGACAATTCTTTCGTTTGTGTAGACTATATGTGCCTACATTTTTGCTAAGAAAAGTTTATAATTGTCAGGGCTTTTTTAAAATATATTAATGTACAGCGCTTTAAGCAATTCAGCGAAATAGCTCAAAAATCTAATAAAAGTGATTGTTGAAAAATAAAAACAAGATTTTAAGGCATTTTAAGGAAACACAACATATCTTTGTTGAACTGGAATGTATTAATTTATTTGCCAGAATTTTTGTGGTTGAATCAATAGCTAGTGAGATACTGGCTAAATGCCATAACTACTGCTCCACATAAATCTAATGGCTCATGGGGTTACGAGCAGTGGTAACTGGTAATCAAAAGATGGTGAATTAAAATCTTAAAACAAATAGCTTTTTACTGAATTTTGTTCTATAAACAACCCTTTTTGTATGATAGAGGAAGTAAAGTGTGAAGTTGTGTTAGTCCCCATGTCCTGTATTTTTTTTTATATAACATGGTGTCAGAAGTTTAGTCTTTCTTTCAGCTTCTCCCATTAGGGGTTGTCACAGCGGATCATCTGCATGTTTGATTTGGCACATGTCTTTACGCTGGATGCCCTTCCTAACGCAACCCTCCCAGGACTAAAGCTTGTGCAACCCTAATGGCTGGGGTTGGTTCCCTGAACGGGGATCGAACCCAGGCCGCAGCGGTGAGAGCGCTGCATCCTAACCACTAGACCACCAGCGAACCTGGTGTCAAAAGTTTAGTAAACTACAGTATTTACTTACTGTCAACTGTCGGGAGAGCGTGTGAGCACGTCTCTGCTGCAGAAAGGAAACGTAGATTAAAATTAGTCAAAGAACTCAGGGGAGAAAATGTGTGTGAACAAGATGAAGAAAGGAGGACAATGGATGAAGCAGCAGGTGTGCCACATCTGATGCCATCGCTGATGCCCCAGGCAAGTTTGATTTTAGCTATATGAGTAAATGGCCTAAATGGATGCGACGCTTTGAGCGTTATAGATTTGCGTCAGGTCTGGACTGAGAATATCATACAAGAATATCAGGTTAAACTTTATGTACAGTACACTATCGGTTATGAAGCTGACGATATACTAAATGTCGTGAGCTTCAGAACCAATAGTGTACTTCGCAGAAGTTTGGATCCTTAAGAGATTAACTGGATACAGTATACAGGTTGCAAGACTGTCTGAAAGTTTGCAGCATGATCCTGAGCTCTGGAACCCTGGAACAAGCCATGATTAAAGCAAGGCAAAGCGAGGATGTGAAAAGAAAGCAGCCCATTATGTGGTAGTTCACATGAGGTGAAAATAGCAGGGAATGTTCATGCATTAAGCTCAAAAAGATAACTGTCACAAAAGCATGTACAATTGTCAAAACATAAGGGATCTGGCAAAGTGGATAAAGAAAGCAAATTCATGGGGTGTGGCAAATGTTTAAACATGAAAAAAAAAATAGTTTCATGTCCTCTAAATGAAGCATAATGTCATAAATGCCACAAAAAAGGACATTTAGCCAAACTATGCTGGTCAGCTGGAACTGTTAATGACATTACTCACGAGCAAGAAGCGCAGAACATAAAAGACTGTGCTTTCCAAAGAGAAGTCAGTTCAGTAGAGACAAGCGAGTGGATTCACCTTGTCAGACTGACAAAATACAGAGTTTGAATTAGACAATGGCGCAGCAGACAACCAGAAAGCGTTTTTTTCCATGGGCATTCATGGTAAACTGCAGCCAACCAGTAAAGTCCTGTATGGGCCTGGTAACCATGCTCTCAAAGTTCAGGGATTGTTCCAAGAAGAGTTGAACATCAAAAATAAATAAACTAAACAGGACAAATATGTAATAAAAGGACTGTCCAAAGCACTTCTGGGACTTCCAGCCATTAAAGCTTTTACTTTTGATTACGTGCTTACACACTGTACAGACTAAATTAAAAGATTTTGTAGCTAGCTATCCAACTGTATATAAAAGTCTTGAGAAAACTGAAAGAGACATACAAGTTTGAGCTAAAGCAAGTGGCCGTACCTTATGCACCGTCATCTCCAAGTAGAGTTTCACTTCCTCAACGAGACAAAGTCAGAGTTGAGCTGGACTGTATGGAGACCATGGGAGCGATTTCCGAGGTCACTAAGCTGACTCCTTGGTGTGCTGGGATGGTAATTGTGCCTAAAGCTCAGGGAAAAATAAGACTGTGTGTAGATCTAACTAACCTGAACAAGTGGGTACAGCAAGAGAAACAAATCTTGCCAGCAGTCGATCAAACCCTAGCCATACTAGCAGGGGCTAAAGTGTTTACGAAGCTCAACACCACATCAGGGTTTTGGAAAATACCCTTGACAAAGAAAAGTTAGCTCTTGACCAGTTTTATCACACGATTCGGTCAGTACGCTTTTAACTGTTCGCCATTTGGAATTTTCCCACCACCTGACCCAGGCAAGGTGAGAGCTATATAGGAGATGACTGAGCCCAGCTGTGTAGAAAAGGTAAGGAGGTTAATGCACATGGCAAACTATTTAGGGAAATTTGTGTCACATCTGGCTTCATTCACATGTCCATTGAAGGAAAATAAATGAATGATTTTAGGACAAATCTCAGCAAAAGGCCTTCCAGGAGCTAAAGCAAGAACTCAGTTCAACTCCAGTACTCAATATTCCCCGACATATGAGACTAGACTGTCAGCAGATGCTTCATCATTTAGGGTAGGAGGAGTGCTAACCCCACCAAAAAAAATTTGAGAATGAGAATGGAATATGAAAACCTGTGGTCTACATTTCCAAAGGGTTCTCCGAAGCAGAAAACCACTATGCTCAAATAGAAGAGGAAGCATTAGCAGTGACATTGGCCTGTGAATGCCATTCTTCTTATCTGTTGGGGTTAAAGCCCCGTTATAAGCCTCTTTGCTGAGCACCAAAGCACTGGACCAGCTCCCTCAAAGTGTTTTAAGATTTCGTTTAAGCCTGATGCGCTTTGAATATGACATAATCCATGTGCCCGGAAAACAGCTGATCACAGCGGATGTGCTATCAAGAGTGCCGGTTAAGAGCACACCCTCAGAAGAGGAGTTGGAGCAGGAGATAGAACTGAAAGTGTTTGTTGATTCTGTTGTGCAGAGCTTGCCAGCTACAGAAACAAGGCTGAAGAAAATAGCAGGAAAACAAAAAGCTGACTCAGTTTGTGAGAAGATCTGCCAGTACTGTCAGTCTGGCTGGCCAGAAAAAGGTCACTTGCAAAATTATCTGTGGCCATATTGGCAAGAGCAAGGAATTTTCTTCATAGCTGGTGCTCTCCTTTTGAGAGGACAAAGAATTGTCATACCTAGTTCCATGAGGCAAGAGATTCTTCCTGAGGGGCACCAAGGCATTGTAAAAGGCAGGTCCAGAGCTCGTCAGTCGGTGTGGTGGCCAGGTATATCAGTACATATCAGCCAGCTCATGGAACAATGTAGTGTTTGTACTCAACACAGGAATGCATGAAGTGAGCCCTTGTTGCCAACCCCCATACCAGTAAGACCATAGCAACGCATCGATACTGAAAAAAAAATTATCTCCTTGTCGCTGACTATTTTTTCCAGTACATTGAGGTGGCAAGATATAAAGTATCTACCTCGGACACAGTCATATCTGCAAAGAAGGAGGTGTTCAGTTGACAGTAGTGTCAGACAGTGAGCCCCAATATAGTTCTAATCTCTTTAGAGACAGAGTGTGCAGTGGGTGCTGTTAAAGGTCTTTGGAAAGGAGGCGGAGATAAAGAAAGAGCACTCCTGACATATTGTTCCACACTACTAGGAAATGGTTATTCACCAGCATAGCTCTCATGGGAGGACAACTTCGCATTGCTTTACCCCAGCTCACAAAAAAAGTTGTCTCCATGCTGGCCTGGAATAAGAGAGAAACAAAAGGAAAAGAAAAACAGCAGGAGCACTCTAACAGAGGTCACAGGGCACAATCCTTTCCAGCTTTCCAGCCATGGAAAAATGTATGCCATTGGAGAAAATACAGGGATCTGCCGTGTCGCAGTCATCAATTCCGAGACCTTACCTGATTGAAACAGAGGATGGAGTGATTAGGAGAAACCAAGCTCATCTCTGTCCTATTTGTCAGTCAGATAAAGTGCCATTATTGAATACAGAGATTGAGAGTAATACCTGACCCATACCTGACCCCAGTGCCAAACAAACATTTATATGTGACCCGGTCGGGAAGGGTGTCACAGCCACCCTAGAGGATAGACGTGAGAATTTTTCTGTAAAGGAACTAATTAGTAAAGTTTTGGTGAGCACTTTTGTATGTTGAACAGAACTAGAAGTAACGTGTTAATTTGTGTTAGTCCCCATGTCCTGCCTTTTGCTTATTTTTATATATAACAGATTTTATACTATGGGAATTCATGTTCATTCAGCTGCAGAAGTTTCAGTGAGGTCAAGCAATGATTTTGGGTCAGAAGGCCTGGGGTGCAGTCAGCAATACTCTGTAAGTGTTCAGGGGGTCAGGGCTCCTAACAATGTCTTCATGAAGCTTGCTTTAAACATAAGGTGTCAAAATGGCAGAACAGTTTGGAGGAATATATATTATTAATACTAGCGCATACAAAGAAATTCTAGAAAATGTCCACAAATCCCTTGTATGTGTGGAAATAATCTTGAAGAAAACCAAATATAACTGCAATAGTCAGGTAGCTGTAATGGGAAACTTAAATTGATTCTAAAACTGAAAATCAATATGCAAACTATTAAACATGCAAAACCAATACATGCAGTTAAATTATATTGGAATATGACGCAAAACACACTACTTTGGTGTCAACATGTCAAGAGTGATTTTCACACTTCTTGTGTATGGTACAATTTTATACACAAAAAAAATACCAGTTGTAAAATTGTCTGCTGCGCACTAGTCATAATTGAGTGTTTACATTGTTTTTTTGTACTTTGTGAAATAACTAAATTTACATTTGCAGCATTTGGCAGACCCCCTTATACAGAGCGACTTACATTTCTCTCATTTATTCAACTGAGCAGTTAAGAATTAAGGGCCTTGCCCAGCAGTGGCAGCTTGTTGGTGCTCGGATTTAAACTCATGAAATTCTGATCAGAAGTCCAACATCTGAACCACTGAGCTACCACCTCCCCCCATAGGTAAAATTACATTCTACACCTAATCAAAGCTAATTAACATTTACAGCATTTGGCTGACACCCTTTTCCAGAGCAACTTCCAAACATGTAATTATCTCATCTGTACACTGAGCAGTTGAAGGTTAAAATGAGATGGATGCAAAAGAAAAGGAAAGATATGAGAATGATAGCTACGGTATATTGTAAAATATTTTACAACGTCAAAGTAATAGATTAACCTAAATCGCCCTGGAATTAGCCATTAGAAATCACAGCGTCATCACAGGTATTGTCTGTAGTACGGACTGTCTTGGATGTGACACCAAAATCACTGACCTTTTTTTTTTTTTACACACTGGCTTGTCTACACTTCTGCTTAGCCCTTAATGGACTCTGTGGAAAAGCATGACTGTGGGTGTGGCGAGGTCAAGTGTTGTGTGTGCCTGTGACTCAGACAAATTGAGATGAAAAGAAAGGGATACTGGCGAGGACAGCATGCTTCATTAAGTCTTTTTGTGGGGGTGTTCATTAAAAACCGAGCAAGGCCACATTCCAAGAGACTTTATTAACCAAACTCCCCCTCCCATAGACCGGCAGCTTTTAACCAGCATGCTGAGAGTTCACCGGCCCCTCCTGATCCCAACAAACCAACCCTGCCCTTTTTAGTCCTCTTCCCTCTAGACAATAGACACAATCTGTTGGTAAGGCTCCATTTCCCAAGCTCCACTGAAGGGCACAGGTGGAGGAGGAGGGGGGACGCAATCTATCTACTTCCAGTCTCCATGGATACTTTCACCACTGTGGATGGGGGCAGATAGTAGGTGGCAGCCTCGCTAGTGTTTAAGTGCTTTCCACATGGCAGAGGTGAAGCAAAAGAGTCCCACTAATGACTGCAGTACCCCAGACTGGTCACACATTAAGGACATTTTCCACAGTTACAGGGAATCGCTATTAAACACCATATAATAAAGTACAAAAAAAAAAAAAGGGTGTAATCTGAAACAGCAAACACAGAAAGGATTTGAATCTGCCATTTCATTTAACATATCAATTTATTGCCCAGTTAATTAACTGTATTAATCTGATATGAAGACCTCCCCAGTGCTATTCATTAATACATTGCTGTATACAGTACATTATTGCTGTGAGCCTTTGTGCTTCATTTTCATTAGGTCAACTCTAATCACTGGCCTTTCGCCGCATGACATTCAAATAATGAAAAAGAAACGAAATACAACAGTAATCAATTTAATTAAAAGTGGATTTCAACACAACGCTGCTTTTGAATTCTCAATGCTGATTGGTCAGAAGGAGTTAATTTGAATTTTAACAGGTTTTCCTGGATGCTTTTATTCTAGAAATTGATTTTCTTGACTAACTTAAAGTCCAAATTAAAGAATTTAAAATATTAGGTAACCTTTTAATTTGATATTAAGATTAGATATTTATTTACATTTAGGAAGGAGTCTTCAGGTGTCAGTGCAGAATAATAACAATAATATAGGAATTGAATAAAATTTACAATAGAGAAATAATATAACTCTGTAACTTAGGATTTTACCTAATAAAGTGATCTACATCAGATTAATTATCGTGTCCAAGTCCAAGTCAGTGAAACCATGTCTTTAGTCAGGGGTTACATATGCTAATGTAGCCTCGAAAGGGTTGAAGATGGAGGCTAATCAGCACATGATGCGTTTCTTTAAAATAGATGAGTTTAAAAACTTAGTTTACATCTCAACTTTTTAACAGAAACTAATTTTTTTTGGCAAAAAGAAACATTGCTGATAGTCTGAAAAACTGGAATGCCATTTCTCTTTTAATTTAATTCACCTTAGAGTATTTCTTACACTTTTTTGAGATGATTCATTGAAGAAGCCTGTGAGTTTTGAAAGCAGCTACAACATGTGTTGATTCAGTTTTATTTATACATTTTCTAAACGCCTGGTGTACGAGTTCCTTTTATGATTTAGTATTGTGGTTGTCTTATGATCTAACACTCAAAAAGTTGCTCACTTTCACCTTTTCTAGAAACTGAATTAGTTTAGAATTAGTAGAATTTCTGAATTAGAAAAATGTGTACACGGAATGCTAGCTGGGAAACAAACACTGATTGCCATGGTGATAACAAGAGGATGTACCTGAACTGAACAGAGGATGTTAAGGATCTCATTGAAGAAGTAGTTTATTATAGCATAGCTGTAACAAAAAAAAAAAAAAATCAAGTACTTCAGGTTGAGCGGAGTAGAAAGAACACAGGACAATTGTTCCTCAAACATTTTATACAGTTTTCTTCCAGCTTGGATTGTAAAAGAAGTTTCGCTATATATGCAAATTAAAGATAAGAATGGAAACCCTCTCCGTTCTTTTCCATTCCCATATGATTGTTACTCAAATGGTCAGGAGATACTTTTGTTAAGCTAGATATATTCCTAAATGCTAACATTCAAGTTTGAGTATTTTATTTTTATTTATTTTTTTGCTCAGAGATGGTCCTCTATTTCTAGCTGCTGCGCCCATTAGAAACTATTAAAGGAACTCAGGAGATTGTTCTCTACCTATTAATCAACTGCCTCTATGATAATTAAGCCATTTTGAAAATAAGCTTCTTCTATTGCATTGTATGTATCATCAACTGTAACAAATGGCTAAATCCTGAAAACACACAGTTTTGTCAAATACTATTCAATTCAATTCAATTTGATTTCTCTAGTGCTTTTAACAATAGACATTGTCTCAAATCAGCTTTACAGAATGTAAGAATTATAAAATTAAGTTTATTTTATTTAAATGTATGTGTCTTAGTCCCTGATGAGCAACTGTGGGAAGGAAAAACTTGAGGAATAAGGAAGAAACCTTGAGAGGAACCAGACTCAAAAGAGAACCCATCCTCATTTGGGTGATATCAAGAGTGAAAACATAAATCATTAAAACTTTACAGAGAGTGAGAATATCATGAGCACTTGAGTGTGTGATTATTCTTTCCAGATTTATAAAGTCAGTTGGAACCAGGAGCTCATGATCAACTTATAAATTAGCTTAACATCTGAGATCATTATAGATTCAACCTCAATTTCTCCATGCCTGAGCCTATAAATGTTCAATGACAGAGAAAAAGCATATGTAGAAGGTTATTTAAGTATTGATTGAAAGGTTGTTTATCCTCAAAATAGAATGTAGAAAATCTTCATGAAGTGGGATCTAACTGGAGCTGGTACATCTATAGATGGCTCAGGATTTTCGCAGGGTTGGCACCTTCTTTTTAAAGGTCTAAAAATCTTGATGAGGTGGCACACAACTGGATCTGGTCCAATTTCTGGATGCCTCAGGGTGAGTAGAAAAGCTATGCTACTATCACAACACCTATCTTGCTAATTTGGCACAATAATATTAGCATCATTTTGAATGACCAAATTTTCTGTGTGAAAGAACAAGTACCTCAAAGCTGAAACCATATAATTATATTGCTGTGTCAGTATTATTTCCATTTTCTACTTTCTGAATTTCGAATAAACTTTGTTTTTGCCACCTCTGTGTTGTGACTGCAAAAACCATGAAGATTAAACGTTCCATTTGACTTTGTGATACACTGTTGGGGGCCTAATTTTCCATCCTTGCTCTGGTGGGAAACAAAAAATCATGTGGTTTGCTACCTAAAGTGTAGTATTGTAATATAAATATACTGTAACACATTGTATGTGTTTGCTATCATAGCTTGAAATAATGAGGTCTGAAGGTTTTTACTGACCTAGGGGAGGGTAGCAGTGTACAGAATGGAAGGACAGTGACCAGTTCACACCTTGCCAGATGATAAAGGTACCATTGGTGTAAAGCATACAGGGCTAGGTAATAATTAAAACATGACCACATGCTGGTGTAGAAAAATCTAATAGCAGGATGGTCAGATTTGGTCCCAATATCAAGCAGAGTTACTGATACCAGCCTGAAGTTGACTACTGTCCCATAATAGCACATACTGTGGTGTTTTATTTCTCTTACACCACAGCAATGTTCTGTTTATAAACATAAGTTCAATGTATTGCCAAATGGAATACTTTTATCCGTTTGTAGTTGCATTGTAATTGCACTGGTAAACCTGAACCAAAGAAGTTAGAACCAGGTAATAAAAATGGAAAATCTAAGTTTTATGTCCTAAAGACATGAAAAACTTGGAAAACTTATTGAGCAATTCAAAGTAGGAAAAGGACGTCTGTTTTTTTTTTTTACCTTCTTTTTTTGCACTTATGTAAATGTATGATTTGCTGCCTGTCTGAAGCAAAGAAATGAATCTACTATTTTTACCACATTAAATTGCATAGAATCATATTTTTTCCATTGCACTGTATTGCACTGAAACAAATTTTGTTGAATCAAATCGAAATCGGACCACACTGCATCAGAATAGAGGTGAATTTATCAGGCCTGTTAAAATTAAAACGCGTTAGTCACACATTAATGCTAATTTATTTTTGCTAAGTTTTTTAGATTTTAATTACATGCAATTAATGCATTAATGCATTTTTGTTTGACGATCTTTATTAAGAATATTAATATATCCAAAGAAATCTTAAACTTTAACTTAACACACATGTATTGACAATTTCCTTTCTTTACTCATATATATATATATATATATATATATATATATATATATATATATATATATATATATATATATATATATATATATATATATATATATATATATATATATATATATATATATATATATATATATATATATATATATAAAACAGAACAATTATTTTCATAATTACTTTAAAACAATTACAAGAATATTTTGTCTTTATGCTATATGTTGAGTAGGGTCTCACTAATAATAAACATGAATCCATATTTGTCCATTGCCATG
This sequence comes from Silurus meridionalis, assembly GCF_014805685.1. Taxonomy (NCBI): domain Eukaryota; kingdom Metazoa; phylum Chordata; class Actinopteri; order Siluriformes; family Siluridae; genus Silurus; species Silurus meridionalis. The sequence goes on from NC_060895.1 coordinate 19,385,243, forward strand.
TTGATTAGAGTATTAAAATAATCTAAAAAATGTGCAATTAAGTTGCGATTAATCACGAGTTAATTAGTCATGATTAAATATTTTAATTTATTGACAGCCCTAATTAAATGTATAAATAGATATATAAACCAGAACTCCATTATAACTAGTGCATTCATATGAATCTGCTACTGCTATTTCAGCTATAGGCAGCAATAACAAGAGCAAGTGTTATAGAAAACGTGAGCAGAACGTTATATCCTTGTAATGCATTATATGCATTCCCTTTAATATGAGGAAATTTCCTTTATGTTTATTCGGGTTTAGAGTGAGTAAAGCTTTAACAGAGTGATGTGCATGTGTAATATATTCACTATTCATTTCACTGACAGAACTCACTGTTGCACCTTGGAATGCAGTGTTATAGTGTTCAAATTCTGTTCTCTGTCATGACAACATTTTCATGTGCTTTAATTTCCAGATGTGGACACAAACTTGACGCTTAATTACAACACTCATTTATGATCTCGGTACTATTTCGCACTTTATGCCATTGACTAAGAGCTGATTGAGTGCACTTCAGCGTGTTCGAGTGGTTTTTAAAACCTGGCCTTTGTGTTTACAGGCTTGTCTTCATTTACCGCTTGGATTGTAAAAGGGTTTGACCACTGATCATGTTAATTACAGGTTTGTTCGAAATGGAAAAGGACAGTTCCAATAGCTCGTACCTAAACACATTCAACAGCCCATCTGTTGGGTTAGGTACATATTTGTCTGGTTAAGTGTGTGTGTGTGTGTGTGTGTGTGTGTGTGTGTGTGTGTGTGTGTGTGTGTGTGAGTGTGTGGGTGGAAAACAGCTATGAGACAGTGTGTGCGCATGTATGTGGGCAGAAGAGTTAAAATAATAGAGCACATGGCTTTAGTTATTAAAGCACTGTTTTTCTTTCACAGTTTAATCATTTTGTTGTTTGAGGTTCCCGGGCCAATCGCTTTCACACTATTTATGAACCTGCTATTTTCCTCCTTCGACATGATTTAGCTTCAATTCAGGCACTAATCCTGCTGGCTTTGTTACTGACTCTCAAGAAGGGAGCTGCTAGTGTGTGTGTGTGTGTGTGTGTGTGTGTGTGTGTGTGTGTGTGTCCTGTGTCTCCCTCAGACAAGTATGACATCATTGTCAAAAGAGAGTGAGACTCTTGTGCAGCAGTGGGTTTGAGGAGAATTTGAGGTTGAGTTTGGGAGTCTATCTGGGAAAACACACTCTACAGGAGGGAAGTCTAAAAGCAAAATCTTATTATAAAAATCTAGGGTTTAATTTCAATGTTCACTAAACTTATTAATACATATTGCATTACTCGAAACAGAACCAATTGCATTTAAGTGCATTTTTCCCCTAAACAGTTTATTCTGGCCCTGAGTGATTAAACAAGGGAGCATTAAAGAAAAAGAGAAAAAAGCCATTGTCAAATATGCTGTACAATAAAGTTCAGATGCTGTGTCTGATTTGGATAAACCCACATGACTGTGCGGCATTACCAATTTCTGCACAGTGCACTCATCTGGGAGATTTGATATCTACCCTGATTTTAAGTCTAGTTAAAAGTGAGCCACAGCATAACCAGCTAGCTATAAGCCTGAAAAGCTAAATGTACTTTCTAGGTTGCTTATTGACCTGGTGACAGACAAAACATACAGTGGGGGAAATAATTATTTGATCCCCTGCTAATTTTGTGAGTTTACAAAGAAAGAAACGTACAGTCTAGAATTTTTTTGGTAGTTGTACTTTAACAGACAGCGAAAGAATATAAAAATAATTTCTTTAAAGAAAAAAATCTTTCAAAAAAAGTTATATATAAAAAAATTAAATTATCGAGTGAAATAAGTATTTGATCCCGTACGAAATTACCAAGAATTCTGACATTCCAGCCTTGAGCAGGTCTACAAACTTAACCCTGACGTCCTTTGATGTCTTTTGTCTTTCCCATGGTGTTGGAGAGGTTTGAAAGAAAGAGGTTGATTGACTGGTGTCTTTTATTACCAAGACGAGTTGATATTAGGAGTACCTTTTAAAAGGACAGGACTATTTTGGGTATGTGGGAGTCAGAATTCTTGCTAATTTGGTCTGGGATCAAATATTTGTTTCACCCGATCAAATACAAATTAATTTAATTAATTTAATTGTAAAGTTTATTATATTTTATTTTTTTTTGCTGTTAAAATAAACCTACCATACAAATTATGGACTGTTCATTTCTTTTTAAGGGGGTAAACTCACTAAATCAGCAGGGGATAAAATAATGGTTCCTCCACTGTAGGTTAAATAAAAAAATTCAAGAGCTATATACTGTAGAACTGGGAGGTTTTTGGCTTTAATTAGATCCTTCACTGAAGTCCAATGGCTAGATATTACTGCAGTTATGTGATAAAAGAACAAACGATTTGGACTAGAAGAGTCGAGAGGTGAATCACTCAATTCTGTTTTCTTTACATAACCTACAGAGATTTTGCGATATTTTGCTAATGCGTGTCCAGTAGAAAATGAACGAATCACTCTGAGACTACTTTTTCTTCTGCGACACAAATCCTTCATGAATGACCCAACACTTCCAGGCTCTTCAGACTTGGCTGCTAAGTCATGAAGCACCTGGAAGAATCTCTGTAAAGTGATGAAAGGATGATAAGGGTCTGAGACAGTTTTTGCTAGCGTGCATGATCTATTGACAACCTCAACCAGCTGCTCAAGCTGCTGTAAGCCACTGGTGCCCTGAGTATGGCAAGAAACACAATCAGCAAAGCTGAATCTGATACAAGCTGATCAACAGCTTTGGCATTGTATAGGCCACTGAGTCTTAAAGTGGGCTCTGGGGATTTCGAATCATTGCCAGTCCATGATTTTTTCAACATTCTTATTGTCGTGAAAATCTACCCATATCATATATATTAGTTTGTTTTGATATATTCTATGGCCCATTTAAAGGAACTAAACTCCTCTACAGTACATATCAGTGTAGACATTTATTTATAATATTTAAAGCATCTACAACTAACAAGAACATACAAATAATTGCTGGATACTATTAATAATCTTTTCTAGTCTTTGCTGAATGGGACCCATGAAATTTATTTTTCAGTTAAAGGAATCTCTGGCTCTTAAATATTTGAGAATCCCTTAGGGGCAATAGAGGTTTGCACCAAGATCCAAAATAATTAAATTAAATAAAAATTCAAAAACAAGTGTCAGATTTTTGCTTTCTTGTGGGAATAAAGGCAAGCTGTATTCAGTAAAATCAGTGCATATATATTTACTGCTTTAAATATTTTAGTAACAAACTTCTAAAGGTGCAATGTCTTTTGAATAGACTAACTTAACAAATAGAAGTAAGTTAGACAGAAAACATTGTCAGGTACAAACAATAAGGATGTAGAATTAGACAAACATGCTTTTGAAGCTGGAAGGTAATGTTTCGTTTAAGGATCTTCAAGCCTGGAGGATCAACATTCTTAAACAATGGAAAAAAGCTACAGCACATATTTTACACCTTCCTGTCAATTTGGTACCTGGCAATGGAAAGTTCTCCACGATACATCCCTGGCACGTGCCCCAAAACTTCACAATGTGCACACAAACTAATGATAAGGAATTTAGCCATCACTAGCAGCGATTCGAAAAGAGTTGCAGGATTGCCAGAAAGCAGCATGAACAACATTGACACTGAAACCAATAAGTAATTAAATAAACTGCCATTATGTTTAATACAAAAAGCTTGTGTGCTAAGAAAGAAATAAAAAAACACAAAGATGTACATTCATATCCATTTAAACAAACCAGAGACTAATATTCTCTGGTTTGATGAATAAAATAGAATAATTTGGCAGCTGATAATGTTTGGAGAAAGAATGGCTGTGTGTAGGATCCTAAGCACCACACCCACGGTAAAGCACAGAAATAGGGAGATCATGATATGCGACTGCTTCTCTGCAATTGGGAATGAGCCATCATCGAAAGAAATATGAATGGAGTAATGTACCAGGACATAATAGAGGAGATTTTAACCTCATAATCATCCAAGAAAGCAATCGAGGGATGAAGACATTTCAACAAGAAAACAATCCTGAAATTTTATCCATGATAACTCGAGAAGGCCTTGCGTGGTGTAGCTGATCTCTTGACTTGAATCCCATTTGGAAATTTAGGGAGGATATTGAGATTGTCAATGCAGAAAATGGACCCTCATAACCAAAGGCAACTTAAGCTGAGTTGCTGAGAGGAATGTAAAAATCTACTACAAAAAAAAGAAAAAAACGTGACTTTATCTGTGCTGTAATTACTAATCGTACAAAGTAAAAAGAAGAAAGAAAGGGTCTGAATATTTATTACACATAAGTGTAGCAATTATTTTCATTTTCATGATAAACTTAAAATCAGCAAATGGTGGTCTATATTTCAAATACACTCACCGGCCACTTTATTAGGTACACCTGTCTAACTGCTCGTTAACGCAAATTTCTAATCAGCCAATCACATGGCAGCAACTCAATGCATTTAGGCATGTAGACATGGTCAAGACGATCTGCTGCAGTTCAAACCGAGCGTCAGAATGGGGAAGAAAGGTGATTTAAGTGACTTTGAACATGGCATGGTTGTTGGTGCCAGATGGGCTGGTCTGAGTATTTCAGAAACTGCTGATCTACTGGGATTTTCATGCACAACCATCTCTAGGGTTTACAGAAAATGGTCAAAAAAAGAGAAAATATCCAGTGAGCAGCAGTTCTGTGGGTGCAAATGCCTTGTTGGTGCCAGAGGTCAGAGGAGAATGACCAGACTGGTTCGAGTTGATAGAAAGGCAACAGTAACTCAAATAACCACTGGTTACAACCGAGGTATGCAGAAGAGCATCTCTGAACGCACAACACGTCGAACCTTGAGGCGGATGGGCTACAGCAGCAGAAGACCACACCGGGTGCCACTCCTGACAGCTAAGAACAGGAAACTGAGGCTACAATTCACACAGGCTCACCAAAATTGGACAATAGAAGATTGGAAAAACGTTGCCTGGTCTGATGAGTCTTGATTTCTGCTGCGACATTCGGATGGTAGGGTCAGAATTTGGCGTCAACAACATGAAAGCATGGATCCATCCTGCCTTGTATCAACGGTTCAGGCTGGTGGTGGTGGTGTAATGGTGTGGGGGATATTTTCTTGGCACACTTTGGGCCCATTAGTACCAATTGAGCATCATGTCAACGCCACAGACTTCCTGAGTATTGTTGCTGACCATGTCCATCCCTTTATGACCACAGTGTACCCATCTTCTGATGGCTACTTCCAGCAGGATAACGCGCCATGTCATAAAGCGCAAATCATCTCAGACTGGTTTCTTGAACATGACAATGAGTTCACTGTACTCAAATGGCTTCCACAGTCACCAGATCTCAATCCAATAGAGCACTTTGGGATGTGGTGGAACGAGAGATTCGCATCATGGATGTGCAGCCGACAAATCTGCAGCAACTGCGTGATGCTATCATGTCAATATGGACCAAAATCTCTGAGGAATGTTTCCAGTACCTTGTTGAATCTATGCCACAAAGGATTAAGGCAGTTCTGAAGGCAAAAGGGGGTCCAACCCGATATTAGTACCTAATAAAGTGGCCGGTGAGTGTATATGTAATAGGGATGACACGATTCACTGATTCACATCAGTGCACTGGCAATAAAGGTAATGATGTGATACATTGATTTAAAAAATGTTGATTAAATAGAAGTTGCCATTTGCATCACAATGCATTGTTTTTGTGTTGTATCGTTGACTATGAATTTCATATATAAGCATTTAATTGGGCATTTTATATGTGTGTGTGTGTGAGGTGAGGTGGAAGCGTTTCTCAAACTATGTGTAGGAATGTTTTGCAGGTGTCTGCCAAGAGTGTGGGTGTATCATCAGTAACAAGCTGTCCACACTGAAGCAGTAAATAAAAGTATAGGACACACAAGGCCGGCCATGATGCTTATCTACCTCGGCCACCTATTTCAATATGACCCCCGCCCCCCCCACCCCTCTTACCCCCTCCCTTCCTCCATCGTTCTTTTTATTCATCCCCCGCTTGCTGTCCTTCTATCAGAGCTTCATGGTGATAGATGGGACAGAGGAAGAGCTGAGTGCGGCGCTAAAGTTTGTGGCCCATGCAGCCAGCATTGCTGCGCATTAAAAAAAAAATACAGACAGAGTGAGGGAGAGGGAGATGGAGAGAGCAATCGGCCGCAATTGGATGAAAGAGAGAAAGCGAGTGTGTCAGCATTTTCCTTCCCAGTCCGTTTCACTCAGCTCGATTGAGTCTTTCTTATTATCTGACCCCGCTCCCTTTCTACACTGACCTGTTAATATTTTACCACCCACACACACACACACACAAACAGGCATGCGCCTTGCTGATTTTCTTACACACACACACACACACACACGCACACACACGCACACACATACACAAACTCTTACCCAGCCTTCCTTTGTCAAACATAACATCAACGTACATAATTGCTGACGCTGTCTCGAAGTCAATCTCCCAGTACACTGTGAGCTTCAAAAGCAATACATCATGAGTAATATCCACATTCAGGCAAATGAAACTGCTTTTGGCAGCCAAAACATAAAATGTGTCTAAAATGTACTTTATGGTTTGTGTTAATATATTTCTCAAGGCTAACAGTGGGTTTAAAGAAACAGAAGGGGAAAGGAAACGAGTAAGGAGGAAAGAACATCACTTTTGGTTTTGCTCTAGAGGCTGAACATTGCATAGAAGCTGAACACACATGAATAATGAAACATGTTGCCAATACACCCAATTTCCATCGACAGGTAATAGATGGGCTGTTTCCCAAACCGCTACACTCCAGCATTTTCTGCTATGAATTTCCTATTTATCAGCTCAAGCCTGGTCCAGCATTGCCCCGACCACACCTCCTGATCATTGCTTTTAATTCTGTTTAGTGTTTTGGCTGCATTTGGCTGTTTTTTTCCCGTATCACAAACTTCTTATTTGTTCTCTATGTTGCCAAAAGTATGTGGACACCTTTTTATAACATTCCAAGAAAACACATTTTAATGATTAATAAGAAGTTAATACATAATACACCAAACAGGAACAACTGTATCGCCACCGATCAGGCATAACATTATGACCACCTGCCTAATATTGTGATGGTCCTCCTTTTGCTGCCAAAACAGTCCTGACCAGTCGAGCATTAACAGCATTAACTTCCCCAGCAATTTGAGCTACAGTTGCTCACCTGTATATGTAAATGAATATATAACGTAATTGATATAACATGACAGAAAACTTAATGTTGTACAGATCTAGTACAATAAATTGGCTCCCATTTCTGCAATGTGAACAATCTTCTCCCATCAGGGGTCACCACAGCAGATCCTCCGCACGTTTGGATTGACACATGTTTTTACGCTAGATGCCCTTCCTAACTCAGCCCTCCCCATTTATCCGGGCTTGGGACCGGCACTGAAAGTGCCTGGGGTTGGTTCTCTGACCGGGGATCGAACCCGGGCCGCAGTGGTGAGAGCGCCGCATCCTAACCACTAGACCACCAGGGAACCTGAACAATACTATTATACTAATCAAATTTAAATACATCATTGGTCAGATGTAAGATCTTTGTGTACTTATAAAACAATAAAAAATATATATAAAACAGACTAAATTGTTAGCTATTAAACCCCCAGTAATGAGTAAACAACAAGAAGTAAACAACTTCGACATTTTTCAGAGCTGCTGCAGAATGAAGGCAACGGCTAGTATTACATCTTCTCAGCACGCAATGTGCGAAGAGGATTCGGTTCAATTGCTGGGCCTACAAGTGTACTCCTACTCTGAAGAGTTTCATTAGGTAGCATGTCTGTTGCGTTTCATTAGGCTGAAGATGTCCTTCTGGAGATGCTGATTTCCCACTGAACTCTTTAAAAGAATCAAGCAGGGTATTGGTTTGACAAACTGGATCAAGGAAACACAAAGAAAGAAGAGGAAGCAAACAAATCCCAGATTCATTCTTTCTTACTTTCGGAAAACATGCAATCTTTCTAAAAGCAAGCAGTGAGCGATGAGTGTGAACTTGCAATGACCTGCAAGCCAGCCATGTTCGAAGAGTCGATGATTTCAGAATATGGATGTATCATGGATGAGGCTGGTGTACAGATGTTGTTAGAGGGCTTCATTTAAATGAAGCTAGGGATCTAGAGTTGATCTGACCACTGCAACTGTTTTATGCTTACACCAGAACATGTGAATATATCCATGTGTAGATCATGAAAAAAGGGAGTAAGGAATGCTCAAGCTAGGTTCTTGCAGAAAGTTTTTGCAATTCTGAAACTCTGTTGTCCTGAGGACCGACTGAAGGCCAATTTGACACCAATGCAACCAAAGGCATCAGACAACAAAGTTCTTGTAGTGTCTGGATTTCATTGTAATTTTTTTATTGAGTATGAACACTGCTAGTGTTTGTTTAAAGGCCGCCAGTAAGATGATGCAAAACTCAAAACACAAAATGAAATGTTTGAGCAGGCAACCTTTAAAAATACTGACCTGCTGACATGAATCATGACATTACCAGCCTTCATGTCAGTAAGCCGCAAAGCTTCCTCCCATGCTAATGTAACAAAAATATCCCTTGGACCTCAAGCTCACTTTAAAGAACATGCTTTTCTATGAAGATCAAGCTTTTGAATGTTTTTCCAAACTTCTCTTTATCGGTTTTAAGAATAACATCAACAACTGCTTCTCTTTATTAATGCATTTTATAGCAGGTCTATCATTAGAGGGTCTTCATCATGTAATCTGGCATGGAGAACAGGCTTTGGCACAGTCTAGTGCAGACTTCAGCCATTGAACAATACAGTTTAAAAGACAACTCTAATTACAGTGTAAAACAAGACTTCATAAACAAGGAAGAAAAACATGTTGGGGGAAGATGAAAGGCAATCTGAGAAAAATGAGAAAAGGTTTAGAGGAAAGGCTAATAGTTAAAATAGTTAAAATGATTAAATGTTCATGGAGACGTTGATGAACTTGAAAATATATATATTTTTTCATTTTAATTTAATGAAAGCATGCGATTATGAATTTGTTAAATAAATGATCCAGAGGGCAGTCGCTGTTCTTAAGCCACGTTTTCCTTTGATGAAAGAAAAAGGAATGGAATGCTCTTCTGTTTCTTGTGAATTCGTTTATTCACTTCTAGCGCGTGGCACAAAAAAATTACATATTTTATGTAATGGCTGTGAACTGAACAAGCTTTCAGGAGCAGTAAACAATTTCTTATTTACCATGGTCAAAACGGAGACCCCACCACACACTAAACTCTCTCTCTCTTTCACACACACAAAAAGACCCACTCTCACTTTTGCTTCTAATGTTTTTCTGGCGCCTCTGATCTTGAGTGAGGGGGGTAAGGCATCTCGAATATCCAGAGAGATGATCTCACCCAAGCCCAAATAGGGTCTGCTGCGGTGATTGAATCAGGCTTGTACCTGTGCCAGATGCCTGTTTGTCTGATGGCAAACCAATCAAAGATAGCCAGGTTGAGGCAGTGTGGGCAGTGTGTATGAAAGTGTGTGTATCATCCGTGTTATGCATGTGCTCTCTCTCTCTCTCTCTCTCTCTTTCTCTCTCTCTCAAAAGTGAGTACAACCCTCAAATTTCAGCAACCATTTTATTTACCATTTTATTATCTCTTTTCAATGGACAATACTAAAGACATGAAACTTGGAGTAGTCAATGTGCAGCTTGAATAGCAGTACAGATTTACTGTCCTCTAAATAACTGTCAACAAAAGTGAGTACACCCTGAATGATAACAGCTGTACATCATGTAACCATGCAAAGCCACATGTCCTATTAATCATGTTCATGTTTTTTGTCTGCTTGACAGGACCAAAAGAAATTGTGTATCTTGTATTAGAGCAGTTAAATTTGGTGCTTCAATTACAGTTCTCTCATACTGACCACTGGATGTTCAACCTGGCACCTAACAGCAAAAAGCTCTCTTAGGATTTGAGAATTAGAATTGTTGCTCTACACAAAGATGACCAAGGTTGTAAGAAGATCAGGAACACACTGAAACTGAGTAACAGTACAGTGGCCAGGGTCATACGGAGGTTTTCCATGGGTTCCATTCAGAACAGACCTCGCAAGGGTCCATTAAAGGAGTTGAATCCTCATGCTGTGCATCAGGTGCAGAAGCTGCTTCAAAAAACAGATGCATGAGTGCTGCAGCACTGATTTAGAGGATGCAGAAGCTGAAGGTTTTCTTGTCAGTGCTCAGACCATACGCCACACACTGCAACAAGTCAGTTGGACTTTGTCCCAGAAGTATGCCTCTTCTGAAGCTTGCTCACAAGAAAACCCGCAAAGAGTTTGCTGAAGACGACCTGTCCAAGAACATGAATTGCTGGAACCATGTCTTGTGGCCTGATGATTTTGGTTTAGATGATGTCCAGCATGTGTGGCAACACCCTGCTGAGAATGACCAAGAAAATTGTGTTTTGCCTACAGGCAAGCATAGTGGTGGTAGCATCATTGTCTGGGGCTGCATAAGTGCTGCTAGTACTGGAAGCTGTGCTTCTGTGAGGAAAACATGGATTCCAACATTTACTGTGACTTCGCCAAAAATATAAAAAAAAGTTTTTAATTACTAAACATCTGTTTCACTGATGCCCCAAGTCTCAAATCAAGCACCCAAAAGCGCCATGATACACACATCCAGCAATTAAAACCATCCGTGTGAAAACATAGCAAAAGTTACCTTCTGTGTCCCGATGATTTATGAAATTTAAAAAACACCATAATAATTTAAAACATTTACAAGAATATATATATATATATATATATATATATATATATATATATATATATATATATATATATATATGAGGAAGAAACCATACTCGAAAAGGAGTACATATTTTATATATATATATATAAAATATATATAAATATAAAAAATAGTCTTTATTTGTCACATATACAGTACATTACAGTGAAATTCTTTCTTTGAATATCCCAGCTTACTCAGAAGCTGGGGTCAGCCATTAAACTGTGCCCCTGGAGCACAGAGGGTTAAGGGGCTAGCTCAAGTGCCCAAGAGTGGTAGATTGACAATACTGGGCTTGAAACCCCACCTTCTAATAAGTAACCCAGCGCCTTAACCACTGAGCTCATTATCAAAATTCATTTTGATAAACTTAAAGGCACAAAACTTATGCATTTACATTTTTTAACAATTTCTATCTCTGTTAACAGTGAATTTAATTGAATTATTTGTTTTATTTATTTTAAGAATAACCTAAGTTAAGGTCCCATTCATTTTTTTTTTTACTTTGCATTAATGACATGTCCACCTATGGCGCTTCCTTCTGAGCGCCACGGTGACCCCTCCTGGCCTGACCTGGTAACGCTGTAGGTAAAGGCGATTGCTGGCGGGTTCAAGAGACCGCGGTGGCGTTCAGTGGTACTTCCTTGCCACTCCAATGGAGCTGCTTGGCAGCAGCCTTGCCCTGGTACATCCATGCACAGCGAATTAGCCTGGAAAGATAGCGTTGCCACCCGATTCCTGCAGGGAGGTCCTAGGGGCCCCTGGCGACACTCTAAGCCTGAAGAGGGGCTGGACGACCTGAGGTTCGTCCTCACCTCTAGTGAATAGGCTGTGGTGCGTAAGCCTGACGGCTTGCATCTTGAAGGGCGGTGTGCACCTCATGCTACGGTGCCCGTCCCTCCCCGGCACCACCGGGAGGCCGGTCTGTCAACCCTGCCACAGGGTGTTGAGGATGCTGCCTCACCCCAGCGGTTAACTCCCTTACTCCACCCGAAAGTTCATTGCGGATGGGGTCATCCGCCGCCTCTCAGGGGGCTTCGACGGCCGCAGTACGCTGCTCCTGCCGTTCGGGTTCAGGAGGGCTGTCTGCCAGCCCTGCCACGGGATGTGTTCAGGGCACGGCTTCCCTCCAGCGGTTTGCTACCCGTATTCCACTCCAGCCGCTCTGAGTGGGTTGGGGGCCAGCCCCGAAGGGTTGGTTCCCCTGTGGAGCTTTCTGTCGGCCTGGAGGACTTAAATTGCCTGGAGATGTTGGCAATGTTTTGGGGTTGAAACACTTCCTCCCAGGCCTGAGGGACCACCAAGTGTTGGTCCGCACGGACAATACTGCGGTGGTCTCGTACATTAAACACCAGGGGAACCTCTGGTCTCGCCCCTTGCAAACAACTGGCGCGAGAGGTCCTTTTGTGGTCCCAGGACGAACTTCTCTCATTAAGAGCCGTTTACATCCCAGGACGGTTGGATGTCAGAGCAGACGCCCTGTCGAGACAGTGGTTACGATGGGACGGTCATGGCCGAGGCTACGCCTGTACGCCTTTTCCCCGATCACGCTGCTCTTGGGAGTTCTGGGAAGAGTTCGCTGGGAAGGAGTCTGTCGCCTCCTGGTAGCACCTCGTTGTCCGGGCAAGCCTCCCAGGAGGGATCTCCTCTCGCAGGCGGGGGGAACCCTGGTTCACCCCCACCCGGAGTTGTGGAAGCTGTGGCTGTGGCCCCAGAGTGGGCACAGTTCATAGCAGCTGGTCTCTCTACCGAGGTAGTAGGGACCCTTCTCCAGGCATTCTGCCCCTTTTCCGTTTATAGCCCCCGACCAGGGGTTACAGACCGGACTGTGTCCAGTGTGAGCACTGGATGCTTGTCTCCACAGGACGAGCCAATGGAGGCGGTCGGTGCAGCTGTTCATCAGCCGATGGGCAGACGTTAAGCAGGTGGGTAGTGGATGCCATCCTTTTAGCTACGAGTCCCCGCTCTGCTCGGGGTCAGGGCTCGCTCCCCCGGAGTGTGGCGGCCTCTACGGCCTGGTCTGCTGGAGTGTCACTCCGGGCGTTTAGGTTTTGTTTTATTGTGAATAATACAGCTATTTGATTTTGTGAGATTTAATATTACTACTGCATTTTGTTTTTTTACTATTTACTCGGGGTCCCAACTGTGCTGGAATTATTTGTATATGGACTTGATCCCACTAAGTATGGTCTTGGTCCTGAGTAAGTGTATTTTATTTGTATTCTTTTATTTCATATGCACAAAAAAATATTCTGCCTTCCATAAAATGAACCACTGGCACAGTACACACAAAAAAAGCTAATTAGTTGAAGTTAAGACCTGGCAACAAAAATTATTTAATGGCTGAGTCTAAATGATCGCTCAATCTTGCATTTGATTTGGACTCGATCTTTATGAAGCCCTTAAGACTTATTCTTTACTCGATCTTAGCCAGACCTGGGCTTGAACTCGATAGTGGTCATGACAACAATGCCATTGTAACTGCACGAGTCATGTAAGATGAATGCCACTAATTTCTTATAAGAATACCAAAAATAAGGTACCAGAGAGAAAAAAATAATTACACCAGAATTACAAATATCTTAATATAAATGTATCAAATGTGGTTTAGGGTGGACTTTTCCCTTAATGTTGCTGTAAAGGAAAATATTGGACTGTAATTGCAAATATGTTTTTTTTTTTCCTTAATCCCACCCAGAGGCACTAGGCAGGAACTTTAGATAAAGGTGTGTTCTCTGAAGTGTGTGAAAGCCTTTAGGCAGAGCCTGCAGCATGCTCCTCACTAAAATTCATGGGTTGAGCTTTGAAGGACCAACAACCTATGACCATTATAGTCTTTTAGTGCTTTTGATTTAGCTCTGCGGTGTTGCTCTGCTTGGCAAATTATCTAGTTAACCCGAAATACAGTAGATAAAGTAAATGAATAAATCAAATCCTTTTGAAATAGCAAAGCAGATCTTATACTCATTTCAATAGATTTACAAAAAACTTTGTGTAGAAAACATGGTAGTGGTCTAGGTGGAGGTCTTAAAAAAATAATAAAATAAAAAACAGTGTATGAAGCATTTGCAGAAAGTTGAGCCATGATGGGAGGCATTAGCAAACAGCATGGATAGCGCATCTGAAAGGTACAATTGGCAGCCGGGAGCAAGAGCAGGGCATAAATCCTGGATTCAGCATACACACAGATGGGGGAATGAGGCTTGATCACGATCTCGGGTTCGCATCGGGGTGCTTTTTTATTATACAGGAACTGTAATGAGATGTGTTTGAGGTCTGGGGTTTTTTTGTCGTATTGCTATCTCTACTGCTTTGAAATAACTCGTTCAAATTGTTTCATTTTTCATAATAAAGCATCTCTCCTCTTGGTGTGAAGTAAAGAACAGAGGGATAGATCAGGAAGCTGAAAATGAGATGAAAGGGAATATTGGATATTTATTGTTGTGTAAAAACACTTGTGTGAGTCAGAACATTCACTTACTGAGGTGTGTGTGTGTGTGTGTGTGTGAGTGTGTGTGTGTGTGAATACATGTGTGTACAACAATCCGACAGTATAGCTTTTGGACCTGCACACATTCCCACTGCTATGAGCTTTATTGCTGACTTTATTGGTTTCTTTGACCATTTTCTTCTCCCTACGTCTCTCCTGATAGTGCCTGTGTGTGTGTGTGTGTGTGTGTGTGTGTGTGTGTGTGTGTGTGTGTGTGTGTGTGTGTGTTTCCTGTAAACCAGCTCTCCTGCAGACCTGTCTCTTCTCTTTCCTCTCTGCTTTACTCCAGTCCTCATTCTGCTTACCCCTTGCTCTTTTTGTTTTCTTCTTGCTGATTTCTTTCACTTTTCAGCTTTTGCCTTACTCAGGCTGTGAATATTGTTTGTTCCTTCACCATCCTATGCCTCTTCCTCACATACTTTCATTTAACCTTTATAACCTGTCCTCGCTTTATCTCCCAGTCCTGCAAGTTCATGAATTTTCTTTAACGTGTACAATTCGTCCATTCCTCTGCGCCAGTGTGCCAGTGTGCCTGTGTGCTGTGTGTGTGTGTGTGTGTGTGTGTGTGTGTGTGTGCGCATGCTGCTCTTATGCACTATTTAAAGTTACACCTCTATGCTAATGACATGGAACTTATTGTGTGTGCGTTTGTTCGGCCTGAGGCTAGTGTACGTAATAACAGCACAACAGCAGGCAGATGTTTACATCTGTCCCTTCTGCCAAAGCGCAAGAAACTCTGTGTTCCCAAGAAAAACATAATTACGTGCCTGTGTGTGAGTGTATGTGTGTGTGGAAGCTCATGTAATGGTGTGGCAATATTGCATTAATCTAAGAACGCAGATTTTTAATTTCCTTTTTTTTTAATGTACAAATGTATAATTTACTAGTGTGAACTAAACTGTACTGCTCTCGGTGATGTAATAGTTATTCTTTTATCATGCAGCCCAAAACAATTCTGTAACTAATTCAGATCCAAATCTTTCTGTATCCTGGGTGAGCAGCTGCATCTGAACTCTGGGGGTTGTGTGGTGGTGATTAGTGATGAGCTTTGCTTTTCTTTGCATGAAAAAATAAAAAATAAAACCTAGTATAATGTTTTGTATGTCTCACAACCACATGACTCCATCACTAAATAGAATATATATATATATATATATATATATATATATATATATATATATATATATATATATATATATATATATATATACTGTATATAGATAGATAGTGTACATTTGTAATTGTATTCAGAATGAAATCCTACAAGGACTTCTTAAAGAACCATATGCAACTAAAATGACATCAATTAGTTTTGTAATACAGTAGTAAATGTTTCTTTTGTGAATTCTTCATTGACATAATTATTCAACCCCTTAAAGACTACCACTCTGAAGAACAGAGGTTCAATGAAGTGTTTTCAATCAGGTATTGAAAACACCTGTGGATATCAGGGAGCAGCAATAAAGCCTAATAAGCACCAATTAGGCAGCTTTAAAATGACTGTGATACTCAGCTCCTTCTAGACATTTACTGGTGTGGTTACAAACATGGTGAGGTCAAGAGAATGGTCCAGGAAGACAAGAGAACAGGTGATTACTCTTCACAGGAAGGGCAATGGCTATAAGAAGATTGCAAAGATGTTAAACATACCAAGAGACACCATAGGAAGCATCATTCGCAAATTCAAGGCAAAGGGCACTGTTGAAACGCTACCTGGTCGTGGCAGAAAGAAGATGCTGACTTCGACTGCTGTGCGCTACCTGAAGCGTAGAGTGGAGAAAAGTCCCCATGTGACTTCTGAGGAACTGAGAAAAGATTTGTCAGATGTGGGTACTGAAGTTTCTGCTCAGACAATACGGCGCACCCTGCGTAATGAAGGCCTCCATGCCAGAACTCCCAGGCGCACCCCCTTGCTGTCCCCAAAGAATAAGAAGAGTCGACTGCAGTATGCCAAAAGTCATGTGGACAAACCACAGAAGTTTTGGGATAGTGTTCTGTGGACTGATGAAACAAAATTAGAACTGT
This sequence comes from Silurus meridionalis, assembly GCF_014805685.1. NCBI lineage: Eukaryota > Metazoa > Chordata > Actinopteri > Siluriformes > Siluridae > Silurus > Silurus meridionalis. The sequence continues at coordinate 19,401,615 of NC_060895.1, forward strand.
TTGGGCCCATGGATCAACGCTATGTTTGGAGGAGGAAGAACAAGGCCTATGAAGAAAAGAACACCTTGCCTACTGTGAAGCATGGCGGGGGGTCAATCATGCTTTGGGGCTGTTTTGCTTCTGCAGGTACTGGGAAGCTTCAGCGTGTGCAAGGTACCATGAATTCTCTTCAGTACCAGGAGATATTGGATGACAATGTGATGCAGTCCGTCACAAACCTGAGGCTTGGAAGACGTTGGACCTTTCAACAGGACAATGATCCCAATCATACCTCCAAGTCCACTAGAGCATGGTTGCAGATTAAAGGCTGGAACATTTTGAAGTGGCCATCGCAGTCACCAGACTTAAATCCGATTGAGAACCTCTGGTGGGACTTAAAGAAAGCAGTTGCAGTGCGCAAGCCTAAGAATGTGACTGAACTGGAGGCTTTTGCCCATGATGAATGGGCGAAGATACCCGTAGATCGCTGCAAGACATTGTGTCAAGCTATGCTTCACGTTTAAAAGCTGTTATAACTGTAAAAGGATGTTGTACTAAGTACTAAGATTGAATGTCACTTGGGGGTTGAATAAAACTGATAATGATGTGAGCTCAGAAAAGACATACATACATACATACTAGGGATTGTAAGATTCATAGATTCACATCGATACATCTGCAAAAAAGTTAATGTGATACATTGATATAAAAAATGTGCATCTAATACAAATTAGCATTTGCATTAACTATAGTTGTACAAACATTTTGTACCATATTTAATTGCATTAAATCGCATTGTGTTGAATCGAATGAAAATCGGATCGCACTGCATCAAAATAGGGGTGAATCGTTTCACATCGCATCGGTAGCTGCTTCATATGTACCTTTAACTCATCGTACCGTTGGCTATGCATCGAAATGCAAATTGCATTAGCCACAGTTACGGAGATGCACATCCCTCTTACATACATACATACATACTAACATAGATGGTGGGGAGAGACACATGTAAAAAATAGGGGTACACATTCTATACCTATGTGTCATCCTTGAAATCTAATGAATATTTTTTTTGTTTCATTTGCACAGATAAATGGATACCATGCTACTTGTATTTGTTCTCTACATCAAGCAGTTCTTATAACCTACAGCACATATTAAAAATTCAGTCCCAAATTGAGAAATAATGCGGTAACCTTATACAAGCCTTTGTCTGTCACACAGAATCATTTTCTCTAAAATTATATATAAACGGTAACTATATTGTGGTCATAAAACCCGCCGTACATATATAAAATATATAACGTATGTCCTTTTGAAAAGCAAAACATCCTTTGTATGCTGAGACTTTATTGTGTTTTCATGATGTCCCATAAGGCACTGCAGAGGAGATTTTTCTAAAACAGTGAAAATGAATTGCATTTTATTCCAAAGGAGTGAATATCACTAAAACATCTTTTGAATTTTTTTTTCCCCCAGAGGCACTAGATCCAAGCCGCTATATACACCCTTTCCGGTTGTAGCATGTCCTCAAGATGAGAGATACAAGTAGGAGTGAATTCTGGTACTCTAGGCATAATCCAATATTCAACTACAGAAAATGAATTCTGGATGAAATCTGAATGCTTGGAGGGCTAAACCCTCAGGGTTCTTGGTGTATAAAATACACTGGATTGTCTTGATCCTGTTTATGGCGCGTGAGCATAAATGTTACAAACTAGTAAGCTTGAAGTGGTAATTTCTCTAAAGAACGAGTGTGGTAAAGATCCGCAGCCATAACACGGTGCTTCTGAGCTAAGCTAAAAGCTAAAATTGATTTTGTCTCACTGTTTGAGCAGTTAGGCTCTGCCCTCATGAGCTAAAATTGCGAGCTCAAATCAGCAGAGCTGCAGGAATTGCTACTGTTAGGCCTTTGAACCAGACCCTCTCAACCACACAAATGTGTGCTTGTACACTTGTTTTGCATCCAGAGCAAGTTCTTCAGTTGGTCTTTCTGGTAGCTCAAATGTGAAGGGAAATATGTCAGGAATTTCAACTTTAGTTTCTATTGCAGGTTTGACAGAAAGCCATATACATATTTCAATAACAAATGGCAAAACTAGAATGATCTGATCTGATGTTGGACCACAGTATCAATGCCATATGTTGTCTTTATTTATTTATTTTTAGCAAAAATCAGAACTCTATATTCTGAGCAAACAGACCAGGCTGCAAACCTTAGATTTATATCAATAGATCAATAGTCAGACACCCTTACTCTTATCAGTGGGCAGACAAAATCTTATTTATAGTACTGAGCAGTTGAGTGTTCTGAAATATATACAGACAACACACCATCCAAAGTTCTGTGTAAACAAAAGAAACACCATCTAAATTACAAAACTATTGTTTGGTTGGAGCAAAAATGCTTCACAGCATGTTGTTCAGTGGAGCTTTTTATTTCCTAATAAATCGCCATTTGCAGCAGTGGATGTGTTGTGACTCGTTATTACAATAATAATGTAAGTACTGCATTTTTTTATGCATGTTTTTTGTGTACTGCTTACACAAATTCAGCAAATACATTTGTTATACGCTTTCTTTGAAAAACAGTGATCTGAAATCGCTGCTTGAGGCTTAGACCTTTAGAATGATGTATAGTTAGTCATGATTAGTCATCATCTTGTCCCTTTTTATTTAATTCAATTTAATTCATTTTTATTTGTATAGCTAAACATTAACACCTGAGAACAATGGGATATCGTCGTGCTGGCACGTCACTGACGACTGAGGGGTTAAAAGTCCAGCAGTGGCAGCTTGATGGTGCTGGGATTTGAACTTACAATCATATCAGTTTAACTGCATTTCTATCTGAGCATGTTTCAATATTGTGGACTGTAAAGAAGCATTCATTACTAACAATGACACAATTTTTTAATGTATAATTGTTGTCAATGCTTGTTATATTATTGGTCCTTTTTTTTAGCAAACATAAAAAAAAACGATTTTATAACGTTTTATAACCTTTATTAACACTTTATTAAGCATGTGGCTCTGCATATCACTTGTTCAGTGATCATTGACTCATTCGTTGCCTTGTCAAGGTCACAGTGTTTTCATTTATGCTACTGGTTTGTTCATATTTTTGGGAAATAAACCAAACTAAATACTTTCCAAAAAAATATATATTGTATGTAAGTGCAAATTAAAATAATTGAATGTATGAATAAAAAAGAGATCAATTATAAACTTGTGATTTAGCAGAGTTTGAGGAAATGTCAGAGCAATTCATGATGCTGTAAATACTGTCAGTATTACCACTGTTCATCTTCTTAAATGTTCACATTTTTATCACAGGTACAGTTTAACTCAGAAAAAAAACAGATGTTCGGAGCACTAAAAGGATATTGATAATAATAAAAAAATTGTATTCTGCTCTTACGTGATGATCAAACTGCAATTCCATGTGTTTAGTCTCACCTGAACATTAACACCTACGACTTTTTCACTATCAATTAAGGAATCTGATGCATTTGCATTGGACTCACTATGTTTTCTGCTCCTTGTACTTTCAATAACAGTATTTCTAGGTCATGTACTTTGTATTGTCGATTTGTGATTAAATAATGTAAGTCATTCCTCTAGGTCAAGTTCAATGCCATTTTTTTTTCTAGTTTAAAGACCAAGATTTCCAGTGTTACATCATATTCTTATTTTGCTCGTGTTCATGCTCACCTCCTTTTTGTAAACAGTCTTATCCTGTTTGTGGAAGGACTTTATTAAAATCCACTAAAGCATATCATGTTTGTTCCATGCTCTTGCGGAATGCTTATTACCCTTTTGATCAAAATAGATGGCTTGGCCAGGAAGCATAGAGATCATCTATTTAAATTATGCAAGAAGAAACCCTTAGGAACCCATGAACATGGACAGGACCTGGGGATGATTTCTAGTGGCCTTTATTTGTACTAGGGATGTGCAGCTCTATAAATGAGGCTGATGTGATTTACATCTCGATGCATAGCCAACGCTATGATACATGATGTTGTGATGATGTGATGCAATACGATTGACCCCTATTAAGATACAGCGTGATTCAATTTCTATTTGATTAAACACAATGCGATTCAGTGCAATACGATGCAATGGAAAAAATATGATGCCATGCAATTCAATATTGTACAGATAAGTTCACTTTTATTTCTTTGGTTCAGACAGACAGCAAATCATCAATTTACTTAAATGCCTTCTGACTTTAAACGCATGGCCATTTCACAAACTGGCTAAAAAGAATGTTCTGTTATGTTTCCAGGAAGATGCAGCTCTACCTCTGCCATTTTAATCTGTATTCTACGTGACTCTCAGGACACGCCTCGGTCTCCGTATTGTTGTGATACGCCATATTCACGTAGCAGCAGTGGTGCTGAGAGAACGTGCTTGAGAAACAGTTTAGTGTGGAGAAATCAATCTACATATCAAATATTGGTCACAAATTATTGGTCACTTTCTAAATAATACATGTATAGTGCATCTACTAATAATTATATATAAATAGTTTTTTTCCTGATGCAAATATGTTGCATTGTGATGCTAACTTTTTTAAATCACGTAGTTAACTTTTATGCTGATGCACATATATGAATCGTTGAATGGTACCATCCCTATTATGTACTTCTGGGATTCCAGACACCAATGCATCAACCTGAATTCCAAAGTTGATTGGCGATTAACACGACAAAGCAAAAGCTGGGAGTATATTACTATGCAGGAATTTGTTCTTTGACTTGCATCAATGGACATTAAAGCATTGGGCTCAGTTCCAGTTTAAAGTCCAGTTCCAAACCCTACCTCCATTAATGCCACACTAATGACCCAGCACCATAGAATTGTGCAGAAAACTGTCAATTTGATCACCTTATGCCTGACTTGTAGGATCTCCATATCCCTAGCTTGTCCCTACAATCTCTTGTGGAGGGTCTTAAGGCCACGTCCACTAATAAGTTTTGTCTTCCATCCAAACTAAGACAACATTTTTAGTCAATAAAAACTCAGCTTTTTTGAAAACGCTGTCCAAAGTGGATAAAACCCACTCACTTCACAGTATCGACTGTGAAAACGGAGTCTTTAGAAGATGACCAATTCAGCCAAGATTATTATAATTATTATTATTATTATGAGTTTGGTGAGCTCGTCCTCACTGTGAGAGTAAGCAATGTCATAAGCAGCATGCTGTTCTTTGAAGCGATCCAATATTTTGGCATAAAGGTAGTCCCCGACTTGCGATGGAGATGCGTTCCGATTACCTCATCGTAACTTGAAAATATCATAAGCATAGACATAGCCTAGCCTACTTAGGACTTAAAGAATGGTGAAAAGTATGAAATTGTATACTGTAATTTCTTAATAAATTAACAAATTAGAGTATATCATTTAGCAAAACAGAGCAATTTACAGTGCTGTAATGTATAAACTTTACAGTTTATATGTATGTGAAAGTGGGCATAAGGATGGTCATGTGAACAAGCTTTACCTCATTGCCTGGCGTGCAAAAATCTAAATATTTTTTAAATTTTGTCATGTTACTATCGTCATTGTAAGATAGAAAAATCCTAAGTCGAGCCATAGTAACTCGGTGTCAGAGAACCACCAGGCTGCTCTAATCACCTACACCTGTTCCTCATTTACCTATCCCCTTTATAAGGTCCAGATTCCCCCTCACTCACTGTCGGATCTATTAGTAGCTATCATAGATTACCCGGACTTCCTACCGCTCATATTCCTTATGCTTAATGCTCCTGGTTCCACTTTGGATGAAGAACTCAAGATAAGTCCATGATCTATCCGTAACACTCTGGGACCATCTGAATTTGTTTTGGCACATGTCCCAGTCTATATTCTAACTTACTTTTGCAACTTTATAGTCCAGTGTTTACTCGCACAACAACTCGCTGTCAGTCAATAAAAATAACTCGGTGCCTTTTCATATTATTATTGCTGTGACGTTTTAAAGAAACGCCAGGGGAAATGACCTAGGCCTCACTGTTTATTTTTTTTTACTTAGTTTTTTCTTAGTATTACTACCAGTACTTTTTACTACTACAGGTATGTAGGAGGAGCGTGGACGAGAAGCGTTTTTACAGAAACGGCATTTTAAAATTCATCTGGATTATTGTAGACGTAGCCTCGACTGTCTGAAAATTAACAACTGCAGCCCTCAAGTCAATTAAGGACTCTTTAAAAAAAAATACTTTGCACAGATTCCCAGAAAGTCATGTACCTTGTTTTATTCATCTGTGATCAAATAACATGTTGATCATTCTTCTAATTAAAATTCAACCATTGTTCAAATTAATACGATTTTCTTTGTCTGCCACGTATCAGTTTAAAAACTACAAATATCTACTGTTATGCTCTTGTTTTGTTCATGTTCATGCTCACCTGCTTTTGTAAACAATTCTGTCCTGGGTGTGTTTTATTAAAAACCACTAAAGCGTCTCTTGTTTGTCTCGAGCTCTTTGTTACAGACTTCACCTTGTATTGTTTTGTGTGCCTTGCCAGTTACACTTGTGTGGCTTGTAATGAAGCTTTGCAGACTAGAGAAAAGAGACTAAAAAAATATAAGAATACTAGTGCCACCCACCGATTATCAAGTAAAGTATGGTCAAAATGGCATAGTTTGTGATTGGTTACAGTTCCATTTTCTCAACTATATACATTTGCAGCATTTTTCAAATGCTGTTATCAAGCTATACCATTAAGCTAAAGACCTGTTCGAAGAAAGTTGGTTCAATGAAATAGAACATGTAAGAGTGTTTTTAAAGTGCACATTTAAGTGCTTGGTGAAAAGGTGTGGAAATCTTCAGTGTTTGTATTTTGAGAGCCAGTCAAACTTATTCCACAACCTGACTGCAAGTACAGAGATTGCTTGAGAAGCTTTAATGCATTAACAAAATATCTTGGTGCCTTGTGTCTTTTGTCATGTTTATGACTAGAATTATGTGTGAAAATGCTAAGATTAACCAAGTGCCACTGTTTTGTCGATATATAGCACACTTAACTATGAACCACTGAACATGAACTGCCTGAACTGCAATCAGTGCTAAAACAAGCAAGAAAAATGATAAAGAAAAAATAATTAAATTATTTTCAGTAGTATGTCTGGACAGTGGATCCAGAGCCTATACTGGGAATATTTGGTGTAAAGCAAAAAAATATATACACCTTGAATGGAATGTCAGTCAATCACAGAGATACACCAAGATACTCACACAATACCCGAGCAGGATAGAGAGAAAAGTGAAAACAGAGAAGGAACCAATTTGACATGTGGAGGACAAGACAAACTACAGAGACTCAGAAATATGCAAAGCACTCTAGAGTTGTGAAGTGCGGCAAAATTATCAATGGATATAAGTGTGGGTGTTCAAGGTCCAGCAACGCCAAGCTGGCTCTGTTGGGCCCTTGAGCAAGGCACTTAACCCTATCTACCCCAGGGGTGCTGTAGCAAGGCTTACCTTGTGCCCTGACTTAAGCTTCCTGACAAGCTGGGATATGTGAAAACAGAGGGCTAAGGCTGAGACATTACTTATTGTGATGTTTTTTGCTTTGTTGAAAAAAAAAAACCTCAACAGATTTGTACGCTGATTTATCTTAAGTTGATATCTTAAGCGTACCAGTGTAGATTCATTCATTGCTAGAGACCTCAAAGCAGTTTTGTATGTCAGTCTGGACAAGGGTATAAATGCCACAAATGTTAATGTAAATGATTAGGGTTTGAATCCTGCTATGGGGGATCTCAAAGCTTCTTTAGGGGAGGTGGTTCAGTTCAATTCAATTCAATTTATTTTTGTGTATATAGCGATTTTAACATTGGACATTGTCTCGAAGCATCTTTACACAGATAATGCGTAATAAAGAATGAATAAGATTGTTCTTTATAATTGTGTTTGTCCCTGATGAGCGAGACTGTGGCAACTATGGCAAGGAAAAACTCCCTAAGATGGCATAAAAAAAAACCTTAAGAGACCAGACTCAAGAGGGAACCCATCCTAATCTGGGGGGCACTAAATGTCCTTTTTTTGGATGCCCTTCCTAACACAACCCTCCACATTTATCCAGGCTTGGGACCGGCACTAAGAGTGGCTGGGGTTGGTTCCCTGACCGGGGATCAAACCCCGGCCGCAGCGGTGAGAGCGTAGCATCCTAACCACTAGACCACCAGGGACCCAATCATGCTGAATCTCTACAATAGTGTAAAAACGGTGACCTCTGAGCTGGATCTTCATCTTTGGGAAGAAGGCGAATTCCAAAAGGAGCCAAATCTGTCAAGTTGGGTTCTCCAACGATCTTCTAACTTGATGTCTATGATGAAATCGCTGCACCTTGTATGTTGTGTCTAAATGCACCACTGTATTTGGGGTGTGAAAACAAATGCTTTATGTTGAAACCAAGTCATTTAGTATTAAATTGATATTCAGATGTCTTAGTCAGCACTACTGGGGCCTTGAGCAAGGCTATTAACCTGCAACTGCTCAGCTCTGTGCTTTTTCTCTTGCTTAACATGTAAGAATATAAAAAAATGCATTTGCTAGATGAATCAGATGTATAGCCAAACAATCCTGTTAATCCAACCAATGAAGAACATTTTAATATATCACTGCAAAATCCAACTTAAAAGGACCTTACACAATATTGCTGAAAAGAGACTATAAAAAGACGTAGCATTAAAAGCAAGCAGGGCAATGACCTGTGAAGAGCTGCAGCATCAAGTTCCAATGAATTCTTCGTCTTATTTTCTTTACGTCAGCACTTCTCATCTAATTCCTTTTTTCCTCCTCGCTTTCACATCCCTCCTTCATTCCTTGCCTCCCCCATGCCATTTTGGAGCTGTCAGTGAGAAAGGGTGTGAACATCATAGACTCGGAGTGTCTTCGCCAGTGTACCCACTTTACACCAAAGGATGAGTATCGAGTCGCACCACGTTGAACAAAGGTAAATTCTAACTATTCTCATGCAAATCTACTTGCTTTTCCTCTTTCTCTTCGTGCCTCTTAGAAGACTTAGTCAGGGTGAGGTGATGTGAAGCTGAAAGAAGGCCTCTATCATCATTACTTTGTTGTTCTTTTTTTTTTGTCTGTCAGAACTGAGTTTACTCATGTGACAGGTGGGTGTTGGAAAAAAGTTATAAAGTTAAAGGCACATTTTGATGTTTTGACTACACTGAAAAGCTCAACAGACAGCACAGTAATTTTGCTTGATGTAAACCAAGGACGCTCGCTGGTTTAACCTTGAATCATAGATACTTATAGGTACCATGGCTTTCTACAGTAGAAAACAAAAGTCTAATAAATAGTATTTCAGCATTTATGGAAATTATTAAAAACTACTTATATAAAAAGTACATTTTGAAGGGTACTTACATTGAGCCTTCATAATACATTCACAAGCATTCCATAAAACCTTTTAAAAGCGATTGTGTATTATATAAAAGAGAAATTGACTTTTTTTATACTTTTGATTTGCAAAGTATTTATTTCTGCATTTACCTTGTGGAAAGTGTAGTTACTGTATATTCACTAGGCGCTTACTGAGGCAATTTTACAAAATATTTTTAAAAAGTGACCCACTGAAAGACTGAAAATGCAAATGGTGAGAAATTCCCAGAATGTCTCATTTTAATATAGTTGTGGATTATTTATAATATTTTTTGGTTTTGTCAAAAATAAACTTAACCCCCTTTCATTTATAACATTTTGCATTGAAAATTCTTATTGTGGAAGTGAATTCTAGGTTTAGAAAATTACTACATAAGTACTTAATATATTTAAATTGATTTTATGCTGAACTTTGCAGCTTAGCAAGAATTTTGGGAAACAGCAAAAAACCCTGAATGTACAAAACATTGTATTTTGCTCATATTAAAATTAGCTGTCCTATGTTGTATAAGTAATTCAGCTTGGACATTGGATTTGTTGTTCTTATCAAGTTTGGTTTGAAAAAATCACTTGTTGCTTTTGCTTTATTCGGTTTTGTATTTTAAAGAAGTTCTATCAGCACTCTCGCAAAAAAGTTTAGGGGCGGTATTCAGTTTCCAGTTGAAAATTCTTGAATTTTACAGCGCTTCACTTCATCCATCCCTCTAAAAAAACCCACCCAGAAATACCATGTACCATACATAATCAAAGCAAAACAGGGATTTGGAGCATATAAGCGATGTGTGTTCCAATCTGCATAGCTCAGGAGTGGCTCTGAGTGAAGCATTCATTTCCAGGACATCGCTTGATTTCATGGGCCTTTCACATCAAATAGGCCAAGGCCAGAAACCGTCAAGCCATTGGAAAAAGTTATGAAAGAAGCCATTAAAATTCACCTAACAGGGTCACGGTCGGTGTCCTCTCCCTTCGTCGACCTGAAAGTTGCATCGGCGAATCAAATTTCAAATCAAACTTTCTCTTTCTGCTCAGAGAGAGATAGAGAGAAAGAGAGAATGAGAAAGAAAGAGGCAAGGTCAGAACCGATTATAGAAGGGAAACGTGCAGAGCGTAGGCAGCGCGGTTGTCGCAGCATGTGCTGCCATCTTCGATAGCGTGTGGAAAGCATATTGACACAGCAGGCCTGGATCTAAACAGATTAGAGCGCTGCAGAGCTTTATCTGCCTGGACTGATGGATATTCTCATAGCCACAGACGTATTTCAATTCTGAGGCTATGAAGAGAAAACGCGCATATAAAACTCGACTGCTAGTGTCTCAGGCTACAGTCAAACTCATCCATCAGCTGCTGTATAATTTCAGCACTAATACGACTGACTGTTGTTTTGGCGTCTGTGTTTCTGGGAGGTTTGTCTGAATCTGCATGTTACGGTGGCCACTACATCAATAACCAAATATAATAACAAAGTAAAAAAATGCAGCGGCAAACAACAAAACCAGAATCGTGTCAGCGAAAAAACATAACAGCAAGTTCAAAAACGCAACACAACTACAAAAAGAAACATTAAAAAATTCAAAAGCACAACACAACAAATCATAACAGCAAGTTGAAAAACACAATTTCAAAAACATAATAAAACGATATCAAACAAACCAAGCAAATTCGAAAACACAACAGCGAATCAACAAATACAACAAAAACAACAACAGCAAATCTACAAACACAACAACAAAACAAAACAGCGAATCTAAAACACAACAGAAAACAAAATATACCTGTCGATTTACAAACACAACAGTAAAACAACAACAAAGCAACAGCTAATCTACAAACACTACAAACAACAAAAATCTACAATAAAAAACACTACAATAGAACAACAACAGCAAAACATCAATAAAACAACAAATCAACAAGCACAGCATGAAATAAACATGAGTTAAATAAAATGGCAGCAAATCCAAAACAACACAAAAACAACAGCAAATCCATAGATAGATAGATAGATAGATAGATAGATAGATAGATAGATAGATAGATAGATAGATAGATAGATAGATAGATAGATAGATGGCTGGATGAATTGGTGAATGGATGGATGGATGGATGGATGGATGGATGGGTGGGTAGATGGATGGATGGATGGATGGATGGATGGGTGGGTAGATGGATTGATGGATGGATGGATGGATGGATGGATGGGTGGGTGGTTCTTGTTATGTTTTGTTTCCACTTTAGCTGTTTGAATTAATTAAATCATTTATTTAATTGTTTGTTTGTTTATTTATCTTCGGTGTTTGTGTTGTGTTCCTTGTTGTCTTGTTTACTTTTGCTGTATTTATTTATTTATTTATTTATTTATTTATTTATTTATAGTGTTGTTGTTGTGTCTGGCTGGTTTTGAGATTTTGCTGTTTTGTTTTGGTGTCTAATTTTCTTGTAATTGTGTTTATATTTACATTTACATTTGGACCATTAGCAGACACCCTTGTCCACAGCGAAGTACAAAAGTGTTTTCTTCTGTTGTGTTTTAAATGGTCAGGTTTTTTTTTATTGTTATAGTTTTTTTGTCATATTGTTAACCATTATTGTGTTTCTACTTGTGTTTCTCTTTTTGATGTTTTTTTGTTTGTGTTGTTTTGTTTTGCTTATGCTCTCTGATTTCCTGTTGTGCTTCTACTTATGTTGTTTTTGTGTTCTTAATTGTTGATTTGTTAACCATTTTATTTTAATATTTGCGTTCTGTTGCTGCAAATGTGTGCTTTCGTTGTCATGGTTTCTGACTTGCGATTAAGGTTTTATTTCTTTTTATTTTTTATTCCTGTTCCAAACGCTGTGTTTAACTGGATCTGTTGTCACCTCATTTGCTTGATGATGTGTTTTGCACTTACAGGCCACCGTAGCATAAAACCTGCTTCTTCTTTCAGGTTAAATTGCACCCCATGATTTTTTAGCCTTTTGTGCCTGTCCACATGAATCTTTCAGCACAGTAAACCAACCGAGCCTGACAAGACCCTCGAATGCAACGAGACACAACCAAACAAAAACTTAATTAAAAATGTATCATTTATTGTACAGTGTTGCTCTAATTATAGTGTCTGGGATTTTTTTTGAGGGATTTGGTGCTTAACACGGTCAGACATGGGACGAGGTGTGTCTCATTACGTGCCACGCGATCGTCTTGGAGTCTTTCACACACACTGTGGGATCTCTCAGATAATAACACACACACACACACACACACACACACACACACAGTAAGTGTGTTACTCATAAAAAAAAACAAAATAAAAAAACACAGTATGATACAAACAAGCTAAACAAATTGTATTTTCCATAGTAGCTCTTTGTCTTAGGGTCTGTGTACATTGCATTTATTTAATTTATTATTTTGAAAATAATGAAAATGAACATTTTCCCCATCTAAAATATTTAAAATGCACCTTATTTACAGTTTCTTGCCTGCTTATTTTTTTTTTTACTTGGTTTCAAGTTGTTTGAAAAATAGCACCAATTAAATTTTCCATACTAGTTAAGATTGTTAGATTGGTTCCCTGGTGGTCTAGTGGTTAGGATGCGGTGCTCTTACCGCTGCAACCCGGGTTCAATCCCCGGTCAGGGAACCAACCCCAGCCACTCTTAGTGCCGGTCCCAACCCCGGATAAATGGGGAGGGTTGCGTTAGGAAGGGCATCCAGTGTAAAAATGTGCCAACTCGAACGCGCGGGTCATGAATACAGATGATCCGCTGTGGCGACCCCTAATGGGAGAAGCCGAAAGAAAGTTTAGTTAAGATTGTTAGATTGGAATTATTGTGCACTTTAGGCCATTGAAAATATTTAGTATTGTGAGATCTTTGTTGCTACATTTTCTATGATTAATTAAATAAAAATAACTAAATGAGTAATTCGCTTTTGCTTGTTTACGCTTAAAAACTTAAAAGTAAAATCCCACATTCACCTTTTTCTGCTTTCAATATTAAACCATAATTTACATGTTTTTTTCCTATTTTTATTTGTTTTTATTTGTGAATAATAAAAAAAAAAAACAGATGAACACCATACACACAGACTTCAGCCCTCAGGACTCGAATCAGTGTCATGCCACTGAAAGCTGTTGTTTAGGTTTTTGTTTTCGGAGATCGCACCAGTAGGTGATTAGTGCCAAAACACGAGGGAGAGATCGAAATGGAGAGAGATTTGAGAACAGTTGAGGTTTCATGGCACAAGTAGGAGTTGCTCGGAATTTGAAAGCTCTCCATCGCTCTGCAGCTGTGAAGGACAAAATTATAATAATTGCAGAAAAAATAGAGGAAGAAGAAGAAAAAGAAGAAGAGGCCTGGCACTGTTTATTGGCATTGGGAATATCTGACAGTGAGCTAATTCTCATCAAAGCCTGATGAAGTGAGACTAATAGACAGTGGGAAATGCTTCAAAGAGCCAAAGCGTTCCACTCCTTTTGTTTACTCAGACAGCAGAATGTTTGGTTTTTAATTAAGTAAATCACTATTATTTGTTCCATGGTGCTCGGTAATGTGAAGCAATTGACCTGAAATCCATGCGTTATTAGCTCGGCCTGAAATGAAGCTGTAGGAGGCGAAACTGGAGGAGGTAGAAGAAGATTGTGTAGAAGACACGATACCTGAGGGAGTGACTGACACACACCAGTAGACACATTCACTTGAAACAAAAAACAACACTCTGAACTTACACTATATGCACAAAAGTGTGTGGACGCCTGACCATAAAAGTTGGTATGTGCTTTTTGAGCATCCCATTCCATACAATATTGGATAAATACCTCCACTTATGAAAAAAATCCACTCTTCTGGGAAGATGTTCCACTACATTTTGGAGTGTGCTTATGGAGACTGTGGACTGATGTAGGTGAGGAGGCCTGGAGTGCAGTCAGTGTTCCAATACATCCCAAAGGTGTTCAAAAGTGGTTGAGGTCAAAGCTCTATAACAGGCCACTCAAGATCTTCCACTCCAACCCATATAAAGCATATTTACATGAAGCTCCCTTTGTGCATAGGAGCAGTGTGATGATGGAACAGATTTGGGACTCCTAGACATGAAAAAAATGTACGATTGTGTGTCTCCCATTTGTGATAATTAGGGAAAGAACTACTGGATGAAGTGGATAAAAAAGGTGTCTATATTGGACAATACTTTTGCCCAATATGTATTTATTTATATATTTTTTGCAATTAAAATTTTAGATTATATGTATTTTTTGTTTATATGTTGAATATGTTGTATATTTTTTATTGACTTTAACTTTTGCTGTTGTTTTTTTATTTTATTTACTGAGTTGTTTTTTTTTAGTTCTTGTACTTAAGATTTTTTTGTGTGTTTTTCTGTCTTAATGTTGTCCTTCCATTTCAGCTGTTGTAGTTTAAATTGTGTGTTTGCTTTTGCAGTTGTGTTCTTAGCCATGCTGATGTGTTTTTATATTGTTACCTTTGTCTATGTACTCTATTATTTTTATTACATTTTTAGGGTTTTTTTTTTTTGTGTTTTTAGTCGTACTGTTGCATTTTGCTGTTTTGCTGCTGTCTTTTAGTTTGGCTTTTTATTCATGCTGTTGTGTTTTTGGTGTTGCACTTGTGTCTTCGGTTGGTGCTTTTGTATTGCAGAAACCTGCGTACTTCCTGCTGCTTTCATTCATTGACTGTATGTTTGCACATGTGTGTGTTACAGGATAGTGAGTCTGTAACTGGATGAGATGTCTGTGTTGTCATTGCTCAGTGCTATTCTTCTGCTCCTCGGCGAGGTACGAGGTAAAGTCACTCATTGATATTATTACCGTTATTAAATGTCTCACTTTCGCACCTTACCAGAAATTAATTTCCAGAAATCCAGGGGATCAGAACGAAAACACTAAATGAGAGACCAACACCAGTGATACATTTAAATTGAGATGTGCAGCATGCTTAAGAAATGTGGGTGGACACCAGGCACTTGCGTGATCATCAACCAGTCTTTCCATGCTAAAAAAACATCTTTATGTCAGTTCCACATGCTAGTAATTGGATGAAGTGTCATATTAAGTTAATAAAACTAGATCCTTTTCTCCACATGCATTAGACCTCAGATACGGGCTCATTGTGAACAGTAGCTAGCTGGCTTCCAAACTGAATCGAAAAAAAAAAGAAATGCATGGTGTTTACATATACAGCTTTAAAGATAAAGATATTATTTTTATCAAATATAATTTTTTTATATATTATTTAAACTAATTTGGCATTTTATTTACAATTGTTTTAAAAAGTTTAACTGTTGATGTTCACAAATGTTAATATAATAAACTGCATTATTAAATAAACAAGGAATGTTATGTTTATATTTTGCATTTCTTCCCCCTAACTGTACCGAAATTTAACTAAACCATGACATAAAAACCTTACCTTAACTAACCATTAATTTTGTTTAGTGGTACACCCCTAGTTGAGGGCTAGGGGCCTTGCTCAAGGGCCCAGCAGTTTATAATACTGCAGTTTGAACTCACACCCTTGCAATAAGAAGGTCTGAACCACTGAGATACCACTTCTTCTTGGTATAGTTTCACACCACAGAAACTTGTAGCCAATTAAACATATGAGGAAAGGATTAATGTGAAGGAATTTGAGCGATTTTGTTGACCTTTCATTAACACGGTATCAATGTGCAAAACAATTCCTTTGCAAACAACATTAGTTGACATCTGTGTGTAGTATGTTGAATGTGAACTGATGTTTAAAAAAAATATGTAATCTTTAATGAGTAATGTTATATTCAAAGTATGCCCTCGGAACATGCCCCCAGGCTTCCACGTGATGATAAATAAAATGTGATTTATCAGACAAAACCACTTTCTTTTAATGCTCCATGGTCTGGTTTTTGATGTTCATGTTTCAGTTGTGGATAAGGGTCAGCATGGGCATTCTGTAACTACACAGCCCCATACAGTGTGTTCACAATGAGCAATGTTTTCAGTAATTTGTGCTACAGCAGCTTTTCTGTGGGATCAGACGAAACTGGTTAGCATTCACTCCCACCAGTGCATCAGTGAGCTTCTTGTGCCCAGGACCCTGTCCCTGATTCACCAGTTGTCTATTTGTAGACCACTACCAGTTGGCATCTAATAACAACCACTACAATTGTTATTCATTCCACTAATACCATCGTTATGACACCACAGCTATAGAAACCATCAATATTATACAGAAATGCAGTATAGAAGAGAGCTGGTAACTCATTTAGTGTTAATGAATGCAATTACTAAAACTAGAAACCAAATTAACACAATTCAACAAGTCTTTTTTCACTGCAGCCACAGCTGCACTGCCCGCATACATAATCTCAAGCAAAAGCATGAATAGTAACCTCAGAAACTGGCATTACGGTTTTCCTTGGGATTTGAAATGAAGGCAAATGTGTTATTGTGCAAATACTTTCAAATGTTTCATTAAAAAGCTTAACAAATGTTTTGGACTGTTTTCCCCGACCTTTTCTTACTAGCGTATCTTGAAAAGTCCATCTCATAAATGTCCCTGTAAGAGTATCTGATCCAAATCAGTTTCTTCTCATCTGTCTGCCATTGTGGAATGCAAAAACAGATATGAAATCCACAGAAATATATTTGAGTGTTTTCTGACCATCCAATCAAAGGACGTTAAAATTCTGATGTGTTTTGATGCCTTATAGAAGGCGCTGGAGCAAGCAAGTCACAATCTGAATGGTTAAAAGCAACAGCTTTAAGCAACATGCATTTGAAGCTATAAGACACCTACAGTGTTCACAGTGATGGCTTTACAGTAGTTACGCATTAATTTGGAACTTCACCACCAGCAGCCGTTTTATCTACTTCTGTCCTCTTGAGTGCTCTGCACGTCTTTCCTGTAGGCGAGAAAAATAAAACCTGCTGCATTTTTACACTATCTTAAGCTAGCAAGTCTACTGCAGCTATTATCAGCCATCTGAGTGTGCTTTTTGAGTCACAAATTCACGTCTTATCAAATCCAAGCAAATATAAAAGTGTTTAAAGTGTTTTGGAAATGTGGAAATAAATAAGGATGTTGAATATACAGTCAAAGATATAGTAAAGGTAAATTACGGAACCAGTTTTTTACTCAGAAATAAGACAATTTTGTGGACCATAACATTGTGCTTTTTGAAAATTCCATTGTACATTCCCCATTTGGAAAGATGTTCCACTAGGTTTTGGAGTGTACTTGTGGAGATGTGTGCGTATTCAGACACAAGGGTGTTAGTAAATTTGGAGCCTCTAAAGATCTTTTACTCTAACCCAAGTAATCCATATCTGCATGGAGCTGGCTTTGTTCACTGGGGCATTGTCATGCTGGAACAGGTTTGAGTCTTCTAGATAAAGTTTATGGAAAATGTTATGCTAAATTCTATACAATTGTGGGTCTCCAACTTTGAGGTAACAATTTGGGGAAGAACCACATATGGCTAAAAAAGTCAGGTGTGTACAAAATACTTTTTTCCATATACTGTATGTGATACTGGTAATGTGAATACATTCAGAAAACACAGAAATGATCAGGCATGGTCTAGACCATGACATTAAAAAAAGCTCCTGTCTCCCAAATCTTTAATAAAACTTGATGTACTGTACTATCAAGTGGTAAGGACTGCATTTTCGATATTTATGTATTTTCAAAACAAATGTTGCAAATAAATCAAGCTAATGTTTGGAAAAGGAATGTTATTATCCCATGACCTTCTTTTTCTAACGATGTACATCTTGTTTACGAGAGATGAACTGTTCCAGGTAGATTCCAAGCGGCCGAAAATGGTGTCTGTCGTGCTCTCGAGTTCTAACCATCTCCAATAGGATGTGCTTATGTAGAGCCTTAAAGGGTTCCTCCAGAGCTACAAAAAAAAAAAATTCTTTGTTAATTGCTCATTGTGATTAATATAGATTTGTTTTGTGGATGTTCCAAGACATCTCTAAATTAATAATATTTTAATTAATAATATTGTTTCCTGAACAGAATTTGTTGCAGGATAAAAGAAATAAAACA
This sequence comes from Silurus meridionalis, assembly GCF_014805685.1. Lineage (NCBI taxonomy): Eukaryota > Metazoa > Chordata > Actinopteri > Siluriformes > Siluridae > Silurus > Silurus meridionalis. The sequence continues at coordinate 19,420,034 of NC_060895.1, forward strand.
CACTTTGACATGTTGTTATGGTAACAGTAAAACTAACACCACCTCGCCATTGAATGATATGCAAGAGGTAGCTCACTGCATAAGGCTCTGGTTTACTGATCAGAAGGTCAGGGGTTCCAGCCCCAGTATCGCCAAGCTGCAATTCTTTGGCCCTTGAGCAAGGCCTTTTTACCCTTTGTGATCCAGGGGTGCTGCATCATGGCTGACCACAGCCTCCTAACATCCCTTTACCTTTCTTATTTTCCTTTAGTACATTTATGCCATTTGGCAGACACGTTTATCCAGACCACCTTGGAATTATATAATTTGTACACTGAGCAGTTGAGGGCCTTATTTAGGGGCCCAGTAGTGGGAGTTTGGAGGTTCTATGGTTTAAACTCATCACCTTCCAGTGAGAAGTCTAAGATATTAACCACAAAGCTACCACTTCCCATATCTCTCATAACAGTGTTAACTTTCATATTTAACATAGTTGCATGTTTCTAAGTAGTTCTAACAACTTCTTTAGAGCTCAGCAGATATAATAAAGTATAGAGGTTAAAGATAAGAGCAGGGTTTCGTGTTTTATACTATTTCTCCCCAAATGAAATTAAATCCACCCGCGCCACCCTTTAAATAAGTGAGATCGGTTTCAACTTAATTGTAAGTCGCTTGGGATAAAACAGCGTCTGCTGGATGAATAAAAATGCAAAAATTTGGGTCATTGTTCACTCAGATGAGTCAGACAATGTTCAGTAGGTTGAACACACTCCAATATAGAGAGCTTCTTGTAAATTAGCTCCTATAAGTACCTCCTGAGGGCTTCGGTTCATGCACCTAACACTTGTTTTCCGCGACTGCATTATGCGTATACGACTTTTGCAATTCCATGCTTCTGAAAACACTGACTGCAAGCCCACTCAGATCAGACTCCTTTTACATACCCGTGCTCTTTTACAGGAGGTCTGCTCAATATCGATGTGCATTTGATTATCAGGAAGTGATGATATAATACTATGGAACCCGGACCACGAAAAGAAAATGACCAAAAGTGTGAACCCAATATCATGAAGTGTAATATTACTGTTTAAGGCCTTATCACTTTAATATTCCAAAGAGCACACTACTGGCACAATAGACATTAATAAAGAAAAAAACAGTTTTGCTAATTGGAAAGATGTTTCCATGGCATCTTTCTCAACACAGTTTATTTACTCTTTTCTGGTGACCTTATTAAATCTCTGAACTCAGTGATCATTCTTCACAGCTTGCCTTCTTATGTCAGCTTTTCTGCTTTCTGTGAACACAAGAAGCGACAATAAATCACACGACTAATTGCATCGATATCAAGTGTTAGTCGTTAACAGATGACGACAATCACCTCCATGTCATTGGTGAGAACATGGAGCTATGTGAATGATATGTGTGGCAACAAGATACAAATGAGATGTGAACTGGATTTTCAGATACACTTCAGGGGTTTCACAAAGAAAACATGGTTTCAGTTACAAATGCGTCCTTGATAAGATGAGCCATTAATGTGATTTTTGTTGCCTCAGTGACATTGATTCAAATCAGTGAGGTAAAAAATAAAATGGCAGGGTGTGCTGTTATTGGAAAATAATCAATAATGGAATGGAGGGATGGGGTAAATACTCCCATACTTTTAACACAAGAGTTTACTATTGCTAACATTTCGGTTTTTTTATTTAAAATGAAAAGAAAAGAAAAGAAAAGAAAAGTAACAGCATAACAGTGTGAGTAACTATCATTCATAATGGAAAGCGAGCTGGCTTGCAGCATTAGCGCATTTTTACGTTTAATTCAGTTAAATTCAATTTTATTTGTAAAATATGGACATGGTCCCAAAAGCAGCTTTACAGATATTAATAGATTGGGAAATAAAAAAAATCCCTGAAATAAAGGAAAGGAAGGAAAGAAAGATAGAAAAGGGAACCAATCTCCATCTGGGTTGATACATAATGTCCAATCATTATAGTTCATCATTGCTTCATCAACTGTTCACTGATGGACACTTGAATGCAAATCTGTTCATGTTAATCGAAACCCCATGCCACTGTAACAAACTCTTTTAAATGAATTACAATCCAAATCCTTCTTCAGGTTTCTTGAGGTTCGTTCATGTCTTGGTTTTCAGTGGCACATGTAATTGTTTTGATTTACATTTTCACGTCTTTTATTGTCCAGCTGTTTTCACTTTCTTGTTTGAATGTGTGTGTATTTATGTTTCCATGTTGCAGATTTGAAGCAATACAGTCAGTTTGTTTGATGTTTTCACTGCCCACATACTGCTGCCTTCTTATTCATGACCTTGTATGCATGTGGAATATATATATGTTTTGTCTGGAAATATATATATTAATATAAAAAATAAAAATAACCTGTTGGATTTTATGCACTTTATGCATAATCCAGGCCTTGCATTATTTAACACGTAGAATTTGATATATTTTTGTTACATATTGTGCAACATCCACACAAAAAACCATAAAGTAAAATATGATGTTAACAAAGAAGGAAGATCCATTCTTTAGTCAGAATGCACTCACATCAGCTCCAATTGTATTCCACATCTGTACTAACAAAAGGATAATAGAAACTGTAACATATATCATTAGAATACACAATTTCTTTTAATGAATTAATGAATTTATATGTTTGTTTCTTAGTTTATATATTATATTATATTTTGGTAGGTTAAATGCAAAATTACAAATAAAAAAAGCACAGCATGAGCTCAGTGTTCAATAAACAGTATATACAATAAATAAATAAATAAATAAATACATACATACATAAATAAATAAATACAAAAAAAACACTTGACCTGCAGGATCAAACATATTAATTGGTAGCTAATTGTAATTATATATAATATAATACATGCTACTTGTCAATCTTTAAAATTACACAAAACTTATCGAAGCTCACGGGTTATAGCTCAATTTTGTAAATACACTGGCTCATACATATCAGCACTGAAAAAGGGCTAAATTCAAGAACAAATCAGAGTTGTTTACACCTTGCCAAACCTTTCTTGGCTTCCCAAATACAATAAATGTGTTTCGCTTGAGCCAGGAACGCTGCAGAGCGTAAACCCGTAACTCCTACCGTGGCTGTTTCTCCTGAGGTGTGCGATCTTTGTGTCCGAGCTCTAGGTTGCTGCTATTCACCTTCTACTGTGTGGTTTTTACTTCACAATTGTGCTGCTGGTGAGTCACCATAATGCACCTGCCACCGACTTTAGCAAAGTCGCGTATGGTGTTTTGAAGGCCATGAGGGAACACGTAGCATGGTGCCTTTGTGCTGCTACGCTACGCCAAACAATGTAATTACATTTGTCGGGTGTGAACTTTTGGTACCTGCACAGAAAGTACCATGATAGCTTTTATTCGCATAAATACCATTTTGTCTCATTTATTTGAATGGCACGAGTAACCTTTAGATCTGACAAAGAACAAAAATAGCGTCTTGTATTAGACTCTTGTAGCGTTGCGTGTTTGGCTTGGCTGCATGGGTTCCCAAGCCATTGCTGTTCTTTTACTAGCATGGAGATTGAAAGATAGACTGTTGAAATAGATGATCATTTTCATTTCCTGCAAATTGATTGTCGATTCTCTCCAACAATCCTGCTGATGAGAGAGAGAAAGAGAAAGAGAGAGAGACCAGCTGCATCGCTAATACATGCAGCTCTATTTTTATACTGAGAAAAAGGCGAACAAGCGACGAAAACGAACGCCAGCTTTACAGGACGCTTCGACGTATCTGGGCTATGCAAATAAGGCAGCCGATCAATCTGGGCTTGCTTGAAGGAGAACAGAGAAAGAGATTGTAATATTACAGAGAAATGAATATTTTAATCCCAGTGCATGACACACATCCCAAATAGCATGCTGATGAGGCTAATAAACATGTTCAAGCCACCTAGCATGAACTACAAAATGTTAATCTTGCACTGACTCCACTGGCGAGCAAGATCTAGTTTGTTTTGTTCATTATCTTCGAAAGTACATATAAAAATGATAGGACACACCTGTGTGCTTGTGTTGTAGAAAATTGAAGTGTTGTTTAGTCTGCTTCTCTAACTTTGCGTGATCAGCAGTCAGTGACAGGGGGACACGGCTCCTGAGCTAAACCTGTGCAAAATGAAAACGTTTTTATGATGGCTTGTCAGTCCGTAGCGCTGTTTGATCAGCAAAGGACTATTTTAATTAGGGCACTCTGTGTTCAAAACGTGCAGCAACACGCGGCAAGCCTCAGACACACTGCACCACACCACACAACAGTTAACGTCAATAACAGAAATTAACGATACAAGGAAGCAAGTGTGCATCGTGACTCTTTTGACAACTGCTGGGAAAATAGATTGCCAAGCAAAGACACTAATTAGAGACATAACAAGTTTAGTATCCACATTTGGACGTGCTTGACTTGAAATGCTCAAAATGTGACATGTTTAGGGAAAACAAACATTTTCATTCCGAGGACGAGTGCTCAATTAATGCTCACGATCAGACTGCTCTCAGCTTTCGTAAATAAAGATGCACAGGAACATTGCCGATTCTTTTAGTAAGAGCCCGGTGGTGATTCTTAAGAGTACACGCGATGCATATTCAGACCTCAATAGCCAGAGGGTAATAAGATGTCGTACATTGTATTAGGGGTAACACTCTCCATTCTGAACCCGTATTCGTATGCGCCCAGCTCAGATTGAAAGTCCGATTCCAGCGAACAACTTAATCTCATGCCATTATCTTTCTCAAATAAGATGTAAAAGCAGCGCATCGGGACTCAGAGCTTGGTGAGGATTTGACACGTCTTGCCTCTCATATTTCATCTTCTTGGCCGGCAGAGAAAGCGTTGTGAGGCAAACGTTTAAACTCGACCACGTAGATCTTACGGCTGTGTTTACGTATTCATTTATGTAAACACTATGCTAATGTGTTTTCCGTCTTGTCGCTCGAGTCCGATCGCGCCCTTCCAGTCTGACGTGAGGTGACTGATGCAGCCTTGATGTGACGCTGCTCGGGCCTCCGAGCGCAGCCATGCAGGCCTTGCATTCACTGGTGTTTGCTGGTTATGAGGGTTGAAAAGTCTTTATAATATACTCTCGAGAGATGCTTTGTTTTATTGATAGATTGAGCCTGATGAGTAGACTACAATCACATTTGCATTAAATGTTCCAGTGTATAAAAGTTAGATCTGGAAAAAAAAAAATAGACTGGAGAACACTGCGAAAGTCACACTTTAAACTGTGTATGCAAATAAAGCACACCGCTAACAGAGCTGTCTCTTTTAGCTAATGAATAATTATGTGTCCAAGCAGTGTTGTTATTTAGGCATTTTCTTTGGTAGATGGCCAAAATAAACACCAACTGCCAAATATTTATATATTTATGAAAGTTAATATAGGATTGTAGGAAGTTTATTACTTTAATTATGTATTATTATTCTTGTGGGCACAAAATGTAGCAGGAAATACAAAGAAGGGTGGCATGATGGCCATCTCACAGCTTCAGCATTGTTTTATCCTGAGCTATGGGTACTGAGTTTTGTCTGGGCTTTCCAGTTTTCATCCATCTCCAGACATATGCATATAAATATAAATATATATATATATATACACGATCATGCATAACATTATGACAGGTAAAGTGAATAACATTGATTTTCTCTTACTCATGGCACCTGTTATTGGGTGGGATATATTAGGCAGCAAGTGAACATTTTGTTTTTAAAATTTTATGTTTTAGAAGCAGGAAAAATGGTCACGTATAAGAATTTGTGTGAGTTTGACGAGGGCCAAATTGTGATGGCTAGACGACTGGGTCAGAGCATCTCCAAAACTGCAGCTCTTGTGGGCTGTTCCTGGCCTGCAGTGGATAGTATTTCTCAAAAGTGGTCCAAGGAAGGAACAGTGGTGAACCGGTGACAGGGTCATGAGCGGCCGAGGATCATTAATGCATGTGTGAAGGGAAGGCTGTTCCATGTTGTCCGATCCAACAGACGAGCTTCTGTAGCCTAAACTGCTAAAGTAAAAGTGGTTAAAGGAGTAACAACACAATATATCTATATAAATATATAGTTATTTTTTGTCATTGATGTTTTATTTAATCATTTTTAATTTTGTGCTATTCATAAAAGAAATGTGGCCCTATTTTTATTCACCACAATCATATTTATTCAATCTTTCATTCCATGATCTTTTTCAGTATCTCTTTTCTCTTTTTTTTGCTTTTTCTTTTGCTCGGGTTGCATCTCAGTATACAGAACTATTAATATCCGACACATTCAAAACCACTTACTTCTCTGATCATACAATTTTTTGTATTATTATCCAAAGTCTTTTATGACAACTCAAAAACTATTCTAATACACTATATTAACAAAGGTATTGGGACACCTGACTTTTCTAGCCACATGTGGTTCTTCCCCACAACGTTTGAGGCACAAATTTATACAGGATGTGTTTGGATGCAGTAGCACTGCATTTTTATTTAAGGTTCACTTGAACTAGGAGACCCGACCCTGTTCGAGCATGACAATGCACAAAGCAAGCTCCATGAAGATATGGTTTACATGGGTTGAAGTGGAAGATATTGATTGGCCTGCTAAGACCTCTGCCCTCAACCCTATTAAAGCCCTGTGGGGTGAATTGGAACACTGACTGCACCCTAGACCTCCTCACACTACATCAGTACCTGACTGAGACAAAGTTACAAAGAACTTAAAACATTTCAAAGAATTTACAATTCCAATTTTTAGTTAAATCAAATATATCATTAAGCTGAATATTAATTGACACTGCATATTTCAATCACAATTTCTAAACTACAGTTATACAAGGAAAGGTATAATATAAGAGACAAGGCTGGTGTTAGCTAGCAATACATCAGTTTTGTTTATACTATCTGAATATCTCAGTGAATATATTCTTATTATTGGATGTGGCTTAATGTGATGGTATCTGCATTTGAAATCTTAGTTCTTTTTTTTTTTCAGGTTAAATCCAAAGCGAAAATTACAATCCAATTTGAGATTTAACAGTCATCATGTGGAAAAAAGAATGTAGTTAGCTTGGCAACTCGCTACCTCGTACCACATGCATTTAATTATTTATTAGCATGCTAACAAGCACAGATCAAATGAAAGATACGGGCTGTGTTTTTGCACATAATGTGACCTCGTTTTGATGCTCTGGAAAACTGCTTGGAGTTCATTTTAATCTTCATTGTACTTTCTTTGAGGGTTTAATGAAACATCGCCTGAAGCACATCTGAGAAATAAAGTGCAGATACTGGAAGCAGTACACCTAAGCATAGATGATGGATATGGTGCTGTTTTTAAATTCAGTCATTATTTATTGGGCTAAGACATAGTATATGTTAGACAACAGTACAGAAAAAGAATAAAAAAGTTCCTGAATAGCCATAAGCATCAGCAAAACTGGATTACCATTATTAGCTACCATTATTAGTTTTTTCGATGACATGTGTCATAATCCTTGTGTGAAGCTGTATTTACTACATACCCAGTCAGCTTTTGTCTGAGGTATAGCCTATAGGTTTAAATCATGTTCATGGAAGATATGTCGGATTTGAGCTACAGTCTGCACGGTCATGAAATATCAGACGGATCGTTGAAGAACAGCCTGGCGTTTGATAAATTGGAAGTTGTCAACACTCGGCCATCATTCTTCTGTGTGAATTTTGGCTTGGCGGTACACAGAGTAAGAAGGAAAATAGCGAGGGCGAGAGTGAGGAGGCTACCTGCTTTTTCCCTGAGTTTTTCTCCCCCTGCCGAGGCGACATTTAATTCACCGTAATTGCTTTATTGACTCATTTGTGAGGCAGAATTGCTTCCAATCTGCTATCAATAAAACATACACTAGGATGAGGGATAGTAATGCCATAAGTGGATCCTCACGCTCCTCAGAGAGAAGCAACAGGCTTTTTTTCTTTTCTCTATGGACAAAGTTGAATTTTTTTCTTGCTAGACTTTCCCGTAACAAGACACGACCATGATAAATACAAGTAATTTAATGGTACTAAAGTGTTTTCAGATGTCTAAGGAGCCCCTGGATTTATGCATCTTGAAAGGTTTTTTTTGTTTTGTTTTTATTAAGGGATCATTTGCACCCTGTTTCCTGGTCGACTCATAAAACCAAATGGCAGCACGTTTTAAATTAGAACTCAATTAATGAGATAACATGTACATGATACTGCAGCTGTTGTAATTACAGGATCTGATGTACCATCTCGCAGCCAAGTCAAATACGAAACATCCAGAGATGTCTGAAAACTCATTATGAAACAACATTCATAATGTATTTTATAGCTCTTGTAAGGTCGTTTTCACTCTCTCAGCACTATCTCCCTCTCTTTTTTGCCCTGTGCAGGCGTGTGTGGGCAGCAGGCGTTCAGGACGGAGCCGAAGAACGTGACCGTGAGGGCTGGAGCCACGGCTCTGCTGAAGTGTGAAGTGCTGAGGGCCTCGGGGACCGTGCAGTGGGTGAAGGATGGCCTGCTTTTGGGGCCACACAGGTCTCTGCCCGGCCACCCACACTACACCATGACTGGTGATGAGAAAAGAGGTGAGAAGCGAGGAGAGACAGAGAGAACAATCCGTAGCAATTGCTGAACATATGCAGTGGGAAAAAAACATTTGTTTTATGTTAAAAAATCTGTTTATGCATTATACATTTCTGCATGAAAAACTATGGCATAGAATTTGAAATATCCGGATGCAAATGTATGCATCACGGCATATAGTTAATACTTTCATGAACGTTGTACGGTAATTTATTCCATTTTCAAGTGTAACAGAGTGGTGGATAGGTCCCCAGATCAACACATTTTAATCACCTTTGTCACCTCGAGCTAGCTTACCTGACTGCAAGAATTTCGCAAAGTTTGTAATGTATTAGCGATCATCTCTGTAACTTATTAGTGAATAAATAAATTTGTATAAAACATAAAGATAAGTTACATTTTACTGAGTTTGTATAAAACATTATAGGGTTGTGTGATTCCTATTTAAAACACAACTAAAACACATTTCTGTTTTCCTTTTAGAAAAATACAGGATCTCTTTATCCCACAGTGCTGCTGATTTCTTAATTTTGATTGATCAGGTGTTTAACAGGAATCTAAAAACCCGCTTAAAAACCCATCCTTTAATTGATCTAGTAGAAAGATTTTTTTGGATGTTCTAGTAGCATTTTGGGAAGGAGTCTCCAGGGTTAACAGTTAGAGGTAAAGTTACATTGTCATTCAAAAAATTAACCTGTAAACATCATTTTTTTCTTTATCTTGTCATTTGTTGTGTTTTGTATTCAGTCAGTGTGTTGAATGTAGTGGGCATTGTTGTGCATGTTTAGGTGAGGTTGACTGTATATTGTTCATGTATATTGATTATTGACGATAATGAGTATAGAAATTCCCACAGTATGCTCAAAGATCTGACCAGTTTATACTGTATGTGATGAATTGCTTATATGTTGAAACGTGAATCATCAGAGAAACAAAGAATGCACAGATTGAGTTTAATGGCTAAACTAGACATTTTGTTTTTAGTCAGCCTGTGCTCACTGTAGACTCACTTTGGTATTTTTAGCTGACAGCGAGTGACCCTTTGTGATCTTCTACTTCATTCAGAGATGTACTTTTGCACAACACCGATGTAACATGTTTTTCTTTCTTTGGCCTTTCTGTCAACCATTTTTCACTGATCTCCCTTATTAACAAGCCATTTGCACCCACAGAACTGCCACTCACTAGGTGCTTCTTTCTATTTTTGCTCCATTTTCTTTCTTTTTCTTTTTTTCCTGTAACTCCAACAAGCTGTTTCTAGTCCAGTTTGTTGCCAACATTCATTTCATGGTCATAGTCACTGATCAGATGGCTTGCTGAGGCTGGTTTTGATTAACCACTTAATTTCTTGAAGGGCTGCATACGTCTGTGTACTAAACTGCATGCTAAGTTCCATCTGCATAACATTTTACTCGTAGACATGCTGCTCGCTTGATGTTTTTTGTTTTTTGCACCATTTTAGAGAATGTCATGTGTAAAAATCCCCTGACATACGATGCTTCTGAAATACTTGATCCAGTTCGTCTCTCACCAACAATAGTTTAACAAATAGGATAAGAGTGGCTCTATTTACCTAACGATAGCTCCGAAAATCTCAGGGTATGTAGTCACTATCTCACAGAAACACCTGTTTTCAATTACCCACAAGGTGGCTATAAAGGCACTTTCATTCATGGACTATTCACAGATTTTTATGCTCTGTTTGCCTTGTACGCAACCTTATTATATATGTTTGATACTCTGCTGCTGTTCTGTTTGTGGTTTCTCAATTCTGTTCCTGTTTCTGCTGTTTGTTGATTGCCTGACCCTGTGCTTGTTTCTTACCACACTTTATTCACATCTTGGATTCGTCTGCCTGTCTATTATAACTACCCAACTGATTTTACCTGAATGAGTCTTCTTTGCATGTCAATAAAATATTTACCTAAGTTCATTGGTCAATCATATTGGTTTAGGTTTCTCATTGACACGATTCTCCTTGGCATTATTTGAGTCAGCTATTGACTCTGTAATGAATCACTTTCTGTTATAAGCAATACAATAAAAAAAAATATACACTGCATTCACAAAAAAATACAAAATACAAATCATTCATAACACTCCTTCAACCTCTGGAAGGGAATCTATTATAAACGAGAATGCAGCTTTGCATTAGGATATCTATATTTTCTAAGGTATAAAACTTGCAGTAAATACTTCAAATGATGTAGTGATGTGTATGCAGAACGCTCTACAGTGTGAATCTAGAACATTATGCTGTATTGTGCACAGCTACAATGTGTTGAACACTACTGTATATTCTGTCATTGCATGCAGAACACTATACAAAATAGTGCAAATATATCATGTAATATGCAATATAATGCATCTATTGTACTGTATGTGGAACATCGATTATACTCTATGTGGAACATTGTATAATGGACTTCTATGTAGTACACTATAGAATATAATGCACAGCTACTCTATGTAAAAGACTATATACTGCACTCCTATGTAGAAAATGATATATTATAGTCATATGTGGAACTCTGTATACAGTGGAACCTCGGAGCTCGCGAGGGTTAGGGACCAAGACCGGTCATGAGTTCAATTTTCGCGACCTTTGATCGCCCTTCCAACCCAGTAAAAACCCAAAGAACACTATACGAAATCGATTTAAATTAGTAAATAACACTATTTCACTCCATACATAATAAAAATAGTTTTAAAGCATTTTTTAGACAATTTTAATGAGATAAACCTTGATTAGAAATGTTAAAACTAGCGTTTTGAGCAGCTCGCGGTTGCTCACGAGCCGATCTGAATGAGAGTCGCCGGTCGGAATGAAAGTCGCGAGCATGCGAGGTCGCAAGCGCTGAGGCCGCGAGCTCCGAGGTTCCACTTTAGTGCATTTGCAGATAGACCACTATATAGTCTAATGCACATACACTTTATGTACATAGAACACTGTATAGTGCACTTCTAAGTAGAACACTATACTGTATAGTGCACATCAAGTGTATTCAGAACACTATATTTATAGCCCACTTCTATGTAGTACCCTATACAGTGTAGTGCACATCTATTTCATGTGAAACACTGTATAGTGCATGTCTATGAGGAACATTATACAATACAGTGTGCAACTATTGTATGTAGAACACTAAATAGAGTATATGTTCAGGCAGGACACTATACAGTATTGTACACATTTATTGTATTTTTGTAGAACCCTATATAGTGCAATAGCACACGATTATTGTATGTAGAAAGCAATATAGTGTATTTGCAGTGGGAACAATACAATATTGTACTGCATGTACTGCAGGTGAACTTCTATGCAGAACCCTTTAACAGTAAATATAATGTATATAAAGATGATATATTGTGTTTGAATGTAAAAGACTATACAGTGATTATAGTGACTCACAGTGAATGTGATTCACAGTGAATTACACGCCTGTGATTTTTACACTCCTTACCAGGGAAAATTCATTTGAATAATTGTATATTTTCAAGTTTTTTCCAATTGCATTTGCATGGTGATAATGGATATTTAAGTAATCAATTCATAGAAGTGTGCTGGAGTCATTTATCGGACCATGGAGACCCATAAGCATTATGTTTTTTAGCTCTGTGAAGCATTAACTATAAAGGGTTCTAATTTGAGCACTCGAGATCCTGTTTTGAGAAATAAGCAAAAGCACAAAAGCAAAAAAAAAAAAATGGTGCTGAATCAGTGCTCTCTATAGCAGCCATTAGGGTTAAATCAGGGGAAATTAAGTTTGTTGCTTGGAGGGTTATAGCACTCAATACTCATGGTGCATGTAGCAGGTGTGGCAGGCAGAGTCTATAAAAAAACCATCAGCAATTACATTCAAGGCTAAACAAGGGGCATGGAACACACGTCTGTTTGGCAGAAACCAAAGTAGAGACTGTGTTATTCTGCTTCTTTTATAATAGCTATCGACTAATTCAAGAATGCAGATATCACTTTATATCAGATGTAACAGCGGCACTCCTTGGTAAATGGTATTTTCATAAATATACTTGAAAGATCTGAACTAATTTCACACAGCTATAGTGGTCTTTAACTTTAACATAGACACACACACACACTTACACCCTGATGAGAGAAAATGAACACATGAAAATGCTTCTTGTCAATCTTGCATGTTGGATGTCAGAAGCATAATTACGGGGCTCACATAAACACCATCACACATTCCCCATCATCCGCAGCACAAACATCATCGCAGCATTTACTAAGTGCGACTCCAAGAGAGTGGAAAATAATTAATAATTTTAAAGTGCCTTCTTCTCCTCCTATGATAGCATTGATCCGAAAATTGCTACTGGTTAGTGTTAATTATCTTGCCAGCTTGGTTGACACCTCCTTTTTCTCAGCTGCACTGGGTTGTCATACTAAGATACTATTTTCTGCATGTTAGTTTTCTTCTGAAGAGGGAGAGAGAGACAGAGAGAGAGAGAAAGAGAGAGAGATTGTTCAAGGCTCAAACAGCATGCTTAAAGTTTGCAGAGGAGCCATTAATCGTTACAGAGCTACAGCTCAGTGAATGAAGCCCTTGGCGGCACAATATTCATCTTGTAAATAATATATGGATCTCACACAGGAAAAAAAAGTCGTCCTTTAGTGGCAGTAATTGCTCATATTTAACGAACATCCTGATTAGACTCAGTATTGCATATTAAGACATGCTGTATGACACAAGCCCTAGAAGGACTTGTAAATTCCTTTAAAGAAAGACATTAACACTCTGAGGTGTGCAGTTATGAAACAATGACAGGATGGTGTGATGTGGCTTGACATGAAGCATAGTTCCTTTTACAACTCAAATTATTTTCTGTCTTTATCAACTTTAATAACTGCATATAAGTTTTATTCCTCTCAGTGGTGTAATGTATTTGAGTGAATGTAGTTTGTTGCTGTACGTAAGCAATTCTTTTTCAAAAAGATTTTAGTTTTACTAAGTATCAAGGATATAAGCAACTTTTACACTCCACTCAACTACATTTATGATTCAGTATATGTACTATTTTAATTGACAATGACTAGCACTAATTAGATTTTATACCTAGGCTGGATGTCATTAAGGCTCAACACTCCCCTACCCACATCTGCTGTCTTTTTAGCACCGCTGACCTTATTTACAGTCCAAAAAGAGCTTGAATAAATAATAAATAAAAAAAAACACAGAGAACCAGCTTTTGTTGAAGGTGAATACAAATATTGCCCCTCTCTGAGACTGAGAGGTTCCTCACATTTTTGCAGTAAGGTATCTGTACGTTTTGCAGTAAGGTATCAATACTTTTAATCAATTATGATTTTAAAGTAGTTTTTACACCTCGGATTCCTCTTACACAACAGCAATTTGTAATTTGCAATGATTATGTCATTGACAATTGTAATGCTTGTCCATTGTAAAAGCGCTATACAATAATAATAATATTTTAATAATAATATTTTATATATATATATATATATATATATATATATATATATATATATATATATATATATATATATATATTGGAGAGAGAGAGAGAGATTACATTTACAGTTAAATTTTATGTTCTGGAACATTTTAGGTTCTAGTCAAAAACTGTTTCTAATTTCTATCTCAATCTGCCAATAATCATGTTTTGCATATATATATATATATATATATATATATATATATATATATATATATATATATATATATATATATATATATTAATGTATAAGGTGTCATACTTTTGTCCATTTTTCCATACATTAACTATTAGCAAACCTCAATGAGACAAATCACTAATGGTTTAAATGTAATTATGCCAGATGCAAACTTTCACCCACAAATCTTTCTTTTTCTTGAGTTTTTCATTCAGTTTATTGAAGTTCAAAAGTTCTCTTTTGTTTTCTAGAAGTTATTTTTCTTGTAGTCTTAGAAGAAAAATCTTCTTCTAAAAAACACATCTCCTCCTGTACCTTACAAAGTACCCTGTCCTAAAGATTTTTCCATCATGACAGAAAACCTACTGAGTATTCCAAAGCTCTGAAACTGGAAACTCCTTCCCGTAAATGTTAAATAAACATTCACTTTTTTTCATAAGGTGCAACGTTCACCATATCAGCGATTATGCGTTTATGTTGAATTAACAACATGTTTGTTTTAGACCTTTTTCTTATTAACCTTAGATCATGTGGCACATCTGCTGCACAAGTCTCTGGGTAAGTTGTTACCATAGAAACGCGTTCTGTCCAATCAGATTTAAGAATTCGACAGCTCTGTGGGATAGCAGTGTATTATGAAGCTCTAATCTTGAAATGAAATGACTATTCACACATTTTTTGTAAGGGGAATAAAAACTCACCTCGCACCTCTCCTCTTTCTCTCTCACTCTTTTACACATTATTTCTCTTACTCTCCTAAAGGGCAATACTATCTCCAAATAGAAGATGTGGGCTTGGACGATGACTCCCCCTACGAATGCCAGGTGGGACGTTCCGAAACCAGTGATCCCATCATCTCCCGTACTGTGTGGATCAATGTGCAAAGTAAGCAAAACCAGTGCTCTTACTGTGTGGATAGAGGGTTATGCTTGAGAAGCAACGGTCATCCTTAGCAATGACAGATAGCTCAGCTTGGAACGCTAATGGCTCTGCGCATAGCAAAAAGGTGACACACAGTGCCAGATCCGGGCCTATCACTTTCCTGAGCAGTTACATTTGGGATCCTAATGAGGCATAGGGTGCGGGTGTCTGCAGGATAGAGTCTCAGCAATGAGTGTGTGTGTGTGTGTGTGTGTGTGTGTGTTACTGTGTCTTGAGCCAAAAGGAAATGCTGATTAACAAACCGTAGATTGTGTGCTTGTTCTGGTCGCACTCGTGTCAAATCGCTATACGAGTGTATATAATGATACCACATTTTTTTAGCAACACTCACTATATGATATGGTTTCAGTCAGGCTGCACAGGCCAGAGATCAATTTTTAGCCGTCAGTGTGGAAGTGTGAAGGCTGCACACGCTTGCTTTCTGAACTGGTATTTCATAGAAAGTCATTTGTCTATGAAGGATGCCATAACATTTTGAACACTGCAGATCATCCAGGCTCAGAATAGAACGGAATCTGTATTGGCAAGTTTACTGCTGCACAGAAACTTTTTTTTCTTTATATATCCTGATGTGCTTTCTCAAACAGAAATACATATAAAAAATACAGGGTCAGAGAGCAGGTGAGGTTAGTGATTAAAGGATAAAAGTCAGTGTAGAGGTTTTTTGTTTGATTTGTTGATTTTTAGAGTGAATAGCTTCTTCAGTGGCATTCATGATTTCATTTGAGTCAAGTCCTGAGTCTTTCATTGACATTTGACTCTTTGATCCATTTCTATTTTATTACATTGCTATCATTAATGTGCTCCAGTCGGATTAAACCAGTGCTACCTCCCTATCTAGAGAGAGTAAGGCAATAGCTCTTTAGTCTTTTACTTAGCCTACAGGTAGAGGTGCTTTTTACTTGTCAAATGTACATTACTGCACAGTGAAATTCTTCTTCAAATGTCCCAGCGATGTTAGGAAGCTGTGGTCAGAACGCAGGGTCAGCCATGATACAGCACTCTTGGAGCACAGAGGGTCAAGGGCCCAACAGTGGCAGCTTGGCAGTGCTCAAGCTTGAACCCCTGAACTTATGACCAGAAACCGAGAAACCCGCTGAATCACCACTGCCCACTACAGCCAAAACTCTGACACTGCCATTGATACCATCATCTTTTGGCTAGATGACTGAATGAGAGCATCCCCAAAACTGCTCCAAACCATTTCCAAAGGGTTATTACGAGGCCAAGGCTCATTGATGCACGTGGGGAGCGAAGGCTGGCCCGTGTCGTCCGATTTAACAGACAAGCTCCTATATCTCAAATTGCTGAAGAAGTTAATGCTGTTAATGCTCGATGGGTCAGGACTGTTTTGGCAGCAAAAGGGGGACCAACACATTATTAGGCAGGTGGTCATAATGTTATGTTTGATCGGTGGTCATAAAGTTATGCCTGGTCGTTGTATATCGACTTTAATTTCTCATTTATGTGACATTTGCTGGTAAATTGCAAATGACAAAAAAAAAAAGGTCTTGCTCTTTCATTTTTCTACAAATGATTGGATGACTTAAGATTGGTGAATTTGATCGTCCTATCAACAAATGATAACATCTTATATGAATGATGAAAGTGCTTGCCCACACTAGCATTAAATTAAAAGCGTTTCAGGATGTCTTTTTCTTCTAACTGGCTTGCTCTAGGGCCCAGTCATGGCAGGGCATTATGACATTATTGCTATTATCCCTCTGACTTTCATCAGTTTTGCCAATCCTTTGGATTCAGTCTCAAGGAATGAAGACTGAGCGCAAATGTACGGGAGGTTTTCATTATGAGAAAATATATAGTCTAGATTTTGGACATTAGAGATATTTGCAAGAGTCAGCACAGTTGGAGTGCAATGGCTAAGCATTACCCTGGGCAAAACACCTTCCTTATCACAGGATATTATTTTGTGCCTCATTGGGCTGGGCATAGTTTCATGCCCCAATGACTGAAATTGGAAAAAAATCCTGTTTATTTGTAGCTGTACAAATTTTCCATCAGAATCGTGACTATTTTCAACTTAATTATACATAATCACTTACACCATTGCACTTTAATTATTTTCTATTATTTTTCAGTTAGCTCTGATTTTATACAACAATCGTGCTGTATCATGGATATTCATATTTTTTGCCCATGTTTCAGCCCAGAACCAGACCCAAAACAGTGATTCAAAAAGAATATGCTTCTGTAGTAACAGGAAACATTTTTTTTCTTATTTATTGAAAGTACAGGTGAGCTCATTTAGTAACAAAAGTATAGTGTCACAGAATTAGCATCCCTGTGAACAAACAATGTCTATAATAACAATATATTGCATGTTGAATATAAAAGAGTATTGTATAACCAACTACCAGCCTATGTCGGACCGCATCTAACTGACTCACACTTTTAACTGATGCTTCAGCTATAAGTGGGTCACTTGTCCCTGCCCTTTACTCAGCTAATTCGCACTTTACCCTACCCATTTTTCATGCTGATCTATGCATTTTTATGGAATTCTATGAGAAAGAAAAACATTGCCCCCTTTGTACCACTAAGTGAGGTAAAAGTGCAATTTAATATATATATATATATATATATATATATATATATATATATATATATATATATATATATATATATATATATATAGAGAGAGAGAGAGAGAGAGAGAGAGAGAGATTAGCTAGTGACACATAGCTGCAGTTTTTGCAATTCTTGGCTTATCTGTATGACCAAATAGACAGAATAATGTAAGTAATTTTTGGTGTTATGAGAAAGAAATGTCATAAAAACGTGTTGGCGTGTTTGTTGATCCCAGAGGGTTGAGTCTTAGGACAGTGTATCTGTATATACATTGTATTATTTCAAACTGCTGATCTACTGGGATTTTCACGCATAACCATCTCTAGGGTTTACAGAAAATCATCCGAAAAAGAGAAAATATCCAGTGAGCGGCAGTTCTGTGGGCGCAAATGCCTTGTTGATGCCAGAGGTCAGAGGAGAATGACCAGACTGGTTTGAGCTGATAGAAAAGCAACAGTAACTCAAATAACCACTCGTTACAACCGAGGTATGCAGAAGAGTATCTCTGAACGCACAACACATCGAACTTTTAGGCTGATGGGCTACAGGAGCAGAAGACCACACCGGGTGCCACTCCTGGCAGCTAAGAACAGGAAACTAAGGCTACAATTCGCACAGTACCAATTAAGCATCGTGTCAATGCCACAGCCTACCTGAGTATTGTTGCTGACCATGTCCATCCCTTTATGACCACAGTGTACCCATCTTCTGATGGCTACATGACAATGAGTTCACCGACTTAAATGGCCTCCACAGTCACCAGATCTCAATCCAATAGAGCACCTTTGGGATGTGGTGGAACGGGAGATTCGCATCATAGATGTGCAGCCGACAAATCTGCAGCAACTGCGTGATGCTATCATGTCAATATGGACCAAAATCTCTGAGGAATGTTTCCAGTACCTTGTTGAATCCATGCCACAAAGGATGAAGGATTTTTCTTAATTATTGTAAGAACAGGTTAGCTTATTTAGTAACAACATATAGTGTTCATTCCTGTGAACAGAAAATGTCCCTAATAACAATATATTGAATGTTACAGTTAGAGGAGGCATCTATCTATCTATCTATCTATCTATCTATCTATCTATCTATCTATCTATCTATCTGTCTGTCTGTCTGTCTGTCTGTCTGTCTGTCTGTCTGTCTGTCTGTCTGTCTATCTATCTATCTATCTATCTATCTATCTATCTATCTATCTATCTATCTATCTATCTATCTATCATCTCAAGGATTGAGTGCATGGCAGCTTAGTTACCAGCTACATTTCTTATGCTTTAGGTTCAATAAACACAATAAAATGCAATTAGCTTCCAATCAGTAGTCAAATCAGTAGGATTAAATAGAATGATAATGGTGCAATAGTTAACACTGTAGAAGTGAAGGTAAACTGTATGATGCATATCAGTATTGTAAATGGCATCTGTAAAAATTAAGAAGGCAGTCGTCTATTAAGCTAGTGTGCTGTTCGGCAGTGTTGCTGTAAAACCAGCCTGCAGTGGCTGTAAAACCATCTGATAAGTCATCATCTAAGAAGGACTTGTACCTCCTCTTATGATTTTAACCAGACCTGCCTCATTTTATTGGATAAAGGTTAATTACCGGTCACAGTAGCAGAATTTCATTCGTTCATTACCAGTAACCACTTTAATCCCTAGTTGTGATTAGGGTCATGGTGGATCCGGTGTTTACCCCGGGAATTCTGGGGGTAATGCAGGAATAAATCTGAGATAGGTTGTCAGTCCTAAAGCAATTTAGTGCAGCCAGTCTAATCAGCATGGATTTGGACATAAGAGGAAATCGGAGAACCTGGTGAAAACCTGTACAGATGCATGATTAATGTGAAATTTCACACAGACCTGAGAATATTAATGGATCATAACTAGAGATTAAAGTAGTTACTGGTTAGCATGTTTAGAAATTATAGTTAGACAGCAAGAAATACTGTAAAGCTTTTATTTGATTAGCATCAACAAACAAAAAGCAGTTTAATATTTATGCAAAAATGATTGCTGACTATCTTATTCACACACACACACACACACACACACACACACACACACACACACACACACATATATATATATATATATATATATATATATATATATATATATATATATATATATATATATATATATATATATATGGCAATATGGCATATTGGCCAGGGTAACAATCTAAACTATTAGATAGAAAGTTTAGATTGTAGGTATATAGCCCAAAATGTCCATCTGAGTCTATGCTCAATGAATCAGCCCTACTTTACCCCACAAACATGCAACTACTATTTTAGTGTCATTGCTCTGCTGAGAACAGCCCATCACCCAAATAATGGCCGAGCTGCATTGGTCATGCAATTGTTTTGAATTATTAATGCATGCAGACCTGAAGGTGGCTGACAAACTGTTAATAAACTGGTAACTCATGTTAAATTCATGAAATTCATTATAAAATCTGTTCATGAAAATTGCTTAGTAAGCTTTGGAATTCTTTAGTATTTGTCAAATGATTTTCGTAGCAAAGAAATCCACATGACACTTACCATCATGGTACCAGAGAGTTGTTTTAGGGCAAAAAAGATCTAACCTTTAATTAGATACAACATTTGAAAGGGAACCTTACAAAAATCTGTTATAAAGTTTTGAACTGTACTGGACTTTAAAAGAAACTAATTGAAACCTTCATTAGTATAATATAATTGAAAAGTATAATTTCAAATTCACTTTTCTGACACCAAGTTGACTAATGCTAGACAGTGAGTTAAATGCCTGCCACAAGTGTTAACTATATATTTAATGACTTGCTATTTATGACTTTTCATTAAAACTAAAGAAAATGTAAACAAAGTTTTATATTTAAGCTTCGACTGTAAATGTATTCTGTCAGTCACACAGGAATTACTTTTATTTATTTCAAGGAATTCTGAGCTGGTAAATCGACAGGGAAGATTTCAATAAAGTAACAGGGCTAAGCCCCGCCTTGGCTTTTCAAAATAAAATAGCACTCTAGCACCACCAATGGCCATAAATCAAAAAGAAAAAACACAATAATAAGAAGTAGAAACTGGGCCACATTTCACAAGTACACGATATAGCCTATGGTTAATAGTCATGACATTTAGGGCATTTGGCAGACTCTCTTATTCAGAGTGACTTACATCTGAGCATTTCAGGACCAAGGGCCTTGCTCAAGGACCCAGGAGGGGCAGCTGGGTGGGATTTGAACTCACGACCTTCAGAGCACAAGTCCAACAAATTTACCACTGAGCTACCACTTCCCCATTTTTTGAAAACACAGATACATCTTCCTGATTTGATGTCCATTTAGGCTGAGGTTTTTCATCCTGCTTTGCGGAGACATCCTTACGGTCAGTGACTGAGATGTTCTTTTGATTAACCAAAATTTGGTGATCAGAAAAACTCTTGAAGAATAAGTGAAGCATAACTGACTCATAAGACTTTTAAAAAAATGACGAATAACAAATCTGTCTTTAAATGTGACTGTATTACTTTGCCTCACATCATTCTTCCTATTATATTAAAAAGACCTCATGATTATAAAGCATTGCTCATTAAGGCTATGGCTAGATATGAGATTGAAGTCTGCATATTTTATAATAGGACCAGCTGTCCTGGGGAATATCATCGAAATAAGATAGTAGGTAGATGTCTTCAGATTCTAGCTCAACAAATGTTCTCTCTAGGCATTTGTCTTGCGTGTGGGTAGCGAAAAAGACAGATTAAATAGTTCAAAATTACAACACGCTGCCTGTTGAATATTTCAGTATTTTGTATAATCAATTACTAACACATGCCTGCTGCCAAAGTGAGGTCAGAGACGTGTGAAAGCTTAACTCCGACCAACACAGAGAATTCGCAAGCAGCAGCCTGGCATCAGACCATACAATTTCACCCTGAAGAAAAGACATATGTGCAAATATTCTCTCTCTTCAGCTCTCTCATTTCTTTTCCCTGTGTCTCTTGCTCCCCCTCTCTGTCTCGACACTGCGATGGGAGCCGACCCATATGGCTCAGGCAGGGGGCATTGAAAGCCTGTTTTCTTCTTCTGTCATCCACCATTCACCTCTTGCATCGTCTGAGCCGCTAGAGACTGGAGCATGCGTGTGTTTGAAAGAAGGGCACATGGGGGGATGGTTGCTGTGACGACACCGGTGGCTTTCTTTCTTTTTGGAGCCTGGGAATGGAACAGGTTTTACTGACAACACTGTGAGAGTACAGGGATGAACAGAATCTCCCTCATGCAAGCACCTGCACCATAAGAACGGCTTACACGTTTATCACTCTGTACTGACAAGCTCACAAGAATGTGCTTTGAAATCACGCCTATGCCAGAGGAAATTCACAAGTCGTTCTCTGGTTTCGATTGATTCATTTATCTGTACAGTTCTTTAAGTTTTGGCTTCTATGCTTATTTCCCTGCTTATTAAATGTAAGGGTTTTTTTTTTAACTGTCTGTCTGTCTGTCTGTCTGTCTGTCTGTCTGTCTGTCTGTCTGTCTATCTATCTATCTATCTATCTATCTATCTATCTATCTATCTATCTATCTATCTATCTATCTATCTAAAACCACATCTGTTGGAGAGTATGGGGTTTGGTTGTATGTGGGTTTAGTTCTATGAAATATGATTTTTCTATGAGTTACAGCATGAGAAATCATTTTTCATGATGAAATTTTGACATGATTTCCATTGTACACTCGGACAAAAGAAAAAGAGATGAATTTTGCCAAAAATGTTGGGTTAGGAAATGAGCAATTCAAGCTACAAATTTCCAGTAAACAAGGTAGTTAAACTAAAACAAATGCACCCTCAGACCTTCCTGTGCCACCCTTTGCTTGTTTACTTTTATCTGAACTGTTTGGGGGAAAAAAAAACTAAAAATAGGGAAATTCAATTATATCATCTTCTTGTACACAAAGTAGGTGAAATATGACCATGATTAAAATGGGATTTTTTAAATGTTTTTTTTTTTCCTTAAAATAGTCATTATTTGTTTATCCACCATATCTGTTCACCAATGACTTTATAAAATTGATATATAAAAATGGGATTGATAGGACTGCAAGAGATCTATGGTAATTTTTCCTTATTTTGGGTTGGGGTCTATTCTTTTGGCTTAGGAGTACATCATTTATAATATAAGCTACAGACTTTATTTACAATTTATACATTTCTTTATAACTTACTTTATAATTTATAATATAAACTACATACTTTCCAGAACTGAAATAAATTTTATTTGTATAGCAATTTTAACAATGGGCATTGTCGCAAAGGTTTACAGAAATAAATCTTAGAACATATAAAGTATTCCTATAAATGCATCCCTAGTAAACCAACCAGAGGCAACTGTGGTAAAGAAAAACATCCTGAGACAATATATTGTTTTTTTACATTTTTTTTTTATGTAAGGATTAAAAGAGCAGCAAATGATCTACATTATATGTTTATTATCTCTTGTTCAATTTATGACTAATAGTTTGTTAAAAAATTAAATTTTAAAGCATGATATTTTGTAATTTTGAGTTTGGCCCTGTATTTGCCGGAGTGTATACTTTCACAAACTCTACACTGAATAGAAAAATGCTGCTTCTTTTCTTTTTATCTCAGCCACAGGTGATTCAATTAAGTAACATGTTGCATGTGACTTCTGCATAAAGGTTATGGACAGTGTCAGTTACATGAATGACTGTATTTTGCAAATGTTTTTGTAAGTGTGTTTTATACCGAGTTGAATGTGTAATATGTACCCTGGTAGAGCTCTGAGCCAAAATAGATCTTGAACTCCATAACATTTGTTTGTATATAGATGCTGTATCTCATAACCGTGTATTGAATGCATTTTTAGTGTGGATATAATATTATCAAAATGCTTATAATATACCATATAATATAACAGCAAACCAAACTGCTGGTCATCCCGGGTGATTCATCTCCAGGTCAGGATCTCAAAATATGTTTTTTTTATATCTCTGTGACTATGGACGATCAACTGTCCTCCTCACATGTTGCTAATGTGACTTGTACTTCTCTACAATATCCGAAGGATTCAACCAATTTTGTCCACACAGGCTGCTTAGATGCATGTTAAGTTTCTTGTAATTTCGAGACTGGACTACTGCAACTCTCTGCTGGCAGGTCCACTTCTAAACGCCATTTGTTCAGTGCAAATGATCCAAAACACAGCAGCATGACTTGTGTTCAACTTGCCCAAGTTCTCCCACACCACTTCACTGCTTTCCCTCCACTAGCTTCCGGTAGCTGCACACATCAGATTCAAAACACTGATGCTCACCTGCAAAGCTAAAAATGGACCAGCACCCTCTTACCTCAGAGACGTCATCACTCCTTGCACTGCACCACGCTGTTTAAGATCTTCTAGCAGTGCTCAAATGGTACCACCTCAAGGCTCTTGTTCTGGCACCGAGGTGGTGGAATGAACTTGTCGTTAGATGTGGAAGCATTACATTTTCCTTTTATTTGAACTAAAAAACCCATACTTGTTCTAGAATGACAATGCCTCTGTGGAAAAAGGCATCTTCATGAAGATATGGTTTATCTGGGGTGAAAGATCTTTGGTGTTTTGTTATAGAGCACTGACTGCAATCCCAGTGAACACCTTTGGGATAAACTGAAATGCTGACGGCACCCCAGGCCCTCTCACTGTTTCGACATCAATACCTTATCTTACTAATGCACAAATCTCCACAACCACACTCCAAAATCTAGTAGAACATCTTCCCAGAAGAGTGCAGGTCATTATAACAGCAAAAAGAGGATGTTAAAAAATGTGAATATGAATATGTGTTCACGAACCTTTGTCCATATAGTGTATGTATATTTGTCATTCCCTTCCATCTGATATATCTGTAGTTGCTTGAGCCGTAAGTCTCACAGAGATGGAGATTTGATTATATTTTAAATATGTTATCTACCACCGACAACCACTAACACAACCGCACATCTTTAACTTGCGCATATCCACCATCAACTGTTGCGGGAGCCAATTTGTTCGGGCGAATATTACACTGCAAAACAGAATAATACCAATATCGGGGTGGCGCTCGGTTTTATCCATTTGTGCTGATTTCCCAGTTGTTTTGCACCATAATTTCCTGTTCTCCACACCACTGTGCCTTTCAGACTTAGGCACGGCCGCGCCTCGCTTTAAATCTACCTTCGCAAATCTAATACAAACGGCATAATGTCTTTAGCGAGGGGAGTGGGGCGGCAAGAAAAGGGAGAGAAACGGAGAGTAAAGGATGAGGCAGGACCTTAATTGGATTCCCCGTGTCCATGTGATATGTTTTATAATGGGCTAATTCAAGATGAATCACCCCGTGCAGGCTAGCGGCTAAGAGCAAGGCCACTGCATCAATAGCCAGCTCCACAGGCGATACGCAGAGGCGTCGTGAAGAGGAGTGGGCCTCGTCAGAAACATTTAACAAAGTGCGTCGTTAGCCCCATGTGTGTGTGTGTGTGTGTGTGTGTGTGTGTGTGTGTGTGTGTGTCTGTGTTTTCTCATCACTGATATGCTAGTGCAGCAGCCACTAGATCAAGTGAACCATCATAATTCAAAGCAACACAGCCTCAACTTGTACACAGCTTAAATTAGCCATGCTAGCAAACAGCCAGTGCAGAGTTCATTAGCCTTTTTTTTACAGTCTCTGGGTGGCTCTTTATCAGGCTCTTACGCCTGCTTCCTATGAAATAGTACCATACCACATGCTCTCTCCCAAGTCACACGTTACTTTCTTGGCCTTCAGGTCGCCGCTTAGCGATCATTATTATGCTCCGGGTGATTTGGCAGGTTCACCAACATTTCCTGTGGATGGACCTTGATATAATAGCTCTACAAACATCCGAATATAATAACAGTTAAACACTATTACTGTTTCCAAGACATTAACAGCATGTTTTTTTCAGGGTAGGTTTGGATAGTTGGTAATGTGGGAATTGGTAGCTTAGTGGTTAAGGTATTGAACTTGGGTTTAGTAGATCGTCACTTCAAATACCAGCAAAACTAAACTGCCACTCCTGGGCACCTGAGCAAGGCTCTTAACCATGTAGCTGCTCAGTTGTATCAATGATATGAATATAAGTCTTCTGGAAAAGGTCATCTGCCAAATTCTGTAAATGTAATGTAAAGCTATTTTAATGAAAATAATAACAATAACTACTAGCTAGTTTGTTGCTGATTGCTGATCAATCCAAAACTTGCTAGCATGCATCTGATGTTTTACAGTTCATTACAATAACACTATGTTTAACACCACTGTTGACACCACATTGCTAGCTATGCTATATCAAGATGATTTCTATCGACTACTTGACTATCTTGAGATTACTAATCTATATTACTTATTTTACTCTTATTCCTACAACTATAAGGTTTTATGATAATCAGATTAGCTCAATAAAATCAAATCTACTGTAATCACGTGTCCCTGGTGCTTGTGATTGGTCAACTAAGCCTCGAACAATTTACAACAGGCGTGTTAAATGCATTTTAAGTAACAAGGTCATGTTACATTCAATTTGAGGGAAAGTTGAAATGACAAAAAACTAAATCCTTACAGTTTAAATAGCTTTTTGTCATTTTGCTATTACCACAGGTTGCCAGTTGCTCAGATTTCATTTGCTCTATTGTGCCCCCTAGTGTAATAATCTACAAGACAAATGAAATACATTGACTATATATATATATATATATATATATATATATATATATATATATATATATATATATATATATATATATATTGTATATACAGACCATATAGACAAAAGTTTGTGGATGGTATGGTATGCGCTTTTTTAGCATCACATTCCACATTTAGTCCCTTCACACTTCCACTAGATTTTAAAGTGTGCTACAGACATTTGTGCTCATTCAGACACAAGGGTGGTAGTAAAGTCAGGTACTGATATAGGTGAGGTGAGGAGGCCTGAGGTGCAGTCAGAATTCCAATTTATTCCAAAGATGTTCAGTATGGTTCGGTTCAGAAATCTATAGCAGGAGATCTTCAACTCCATTTCATGCAAAGCATATTTTCATGGAGTTTACTTTATAACAATACTTCACCTAAACCTTCATAATGCACTAATCTTTATTAAATAAATGATGGTAAAAGTTAGATATAGGGTTGGTCACAGTAGGCTTTTTGCAATTTCTTCATAAACCTGCTGAGAATATTGGGAGTAACCCTAAATGACTTCATGTTACAGCAGCAATGATTTCTGAGGGGTCCTAAAGCAATTACAATATAATTTCTGGCAGATAAATTAAGAAATATATAATTAATTTCTGTACGCAGTGACTCTGTTAGCCAGGCAGCTTCTTCCTTGAGGTTAAGTTTCTATTCTTTTAAAGCTTTGTCTAATATAGGGTGATCTGACATCGCTATAATCAGGTCTTCCTCCATGTTGGATTTTTCTGAAGAGGTCACAATGTGATGTGGTATTCTTTTGGTCATACGTCCTCATATGATACAAAGTGATCTCACCAAACTTGCAAATGCAAAAGTTCTCAGCATTGAACTTGCACTTCTGGTCTCTAGTGTTGACATGTGTGTACGTAAAAGTCACAAATTAGTATCCACTGGTGACCAGTAGGGACCAATAAGACTTCAGATTAAAGTAGGTATTTTATATGATTTCTTTGATTTGCTGATAGTGATTTAATGTGCACAAAACATACTACATGATAAAAAAAACGAGTTAACATGTGCTATGAAACCAGTTAATGGTTTGTAACGGTTTTTGCAGTGAAAACCATTAGAATTACTGCGATGGGTTATTTATTTTTTTTTTTCAAACACAACTTGAATTTTATCTTTTCCTTCAGCAACACTCTGAATGATTTTAATTCGCTTTGCTCATCAGGTTTCACACTAGCTTGTGGAGTTTATAAAACCTCAAGTACACTCTGTCATTAAAGCAAAACTGATGCATACTGAACACTATGACATCCTAAAATACTTTTGTATATGTGACTTTTCACCTAAATTGAGGCTGATAAAAAATCATGATACAAATCATAATTAAAATTAAACAGAATGTCAAACAGTGGTATATTTTACTAGCCTTTACAGACTCCCCCCCCCCACCTCCAGCATAAATAAAATAAATCTTATCCATACATTTTAATACAGTTTACAACCATGTCTACACACAGATTTTAAATACTTATAATAATATAATATACAATAATTTTATTATATTCCCTAGAGATTACTGGATATCCTTCTGTGAGCTCATCATACCCATTTTAATGACATCACACCAGGAAAGTGGTTTGGTCTGGATCATATGATCTTTGCTAGCTGTATTGGCTTCACATTGCAAATTGTCTCAACTTACTTAACGTGCTTTTTTTTTTTTGCTTCACAGATATTGTGTACCAAAAATAATCTATTGAAAAGATGTAAGACTCAAAAGCTTGTGGCCAACTGACTCTAAGATGTGTGTGCTTTTTGAACATTCCATTCCAAATGTAGTCCCCATTTGCTGTTATACTAATTTCCACTCTCCCCTCTGGGAAGATGTTTCACTCGATTATAGAATGTGATGTGGAGATTTGTGCTCATTCAGCCACAAAGGTGTGAGTAAAGCTAGGTACTGATGTAGGTGAGGTGAGGAGGCCTTGGGTGCAGTAGAATTCCAATTCATCCCAAACGTGTTCAATAGGGTTGACATCAGAGCTCTAAGGCAGGCTCAAGATCTTCCTCTCCAACCCATTTAAACCATATTGTCTTACTTTGCGTATAGGGGCACTGTCCAGCTGGAACAGGCTTGTGTCTTCTCGTTCTATGAAGTCAAGGGAAAATGAAATGTTACCCCTAAAGACATCCAATTGTGTGCCTCCATCTTTGTGGTAACAATTTAGGGAAAAACCACATATGTCTAGAAAAGTCAGGTTTCCATATAGTGTATGTCTTCTTTGAAAGAGTTTGCTTACAGACAGGAATGTATCAAGAACTTTAAGAATTTTCTCTGCAATAATTCTGGAATCTAGTTGAATCTTATCAGCGTAAACAGAGTCATGTTACCCCAAGGCCAGACTTGTTTGTTCTAGTTCTGCTGAAGCATCTTTACATAAATCTCCTTTACCTGTTTCTTTTGGTTATTTCAGACCGAACGTGACAGCGACACAGGCCCAGCTGCTGCATTCAGACACTTAATTCCCGTCAGTTTTGTATCTACGCATTAGCCCCGGTAGACGATGGAGACGCTCAATCATTTCTCAGTTGTCAGGCGGACTTAGTCAATTCGGCGTCTTGTTCCCTTGAATAAAAATGTTTGTTCTTACACAGTGCTCAAAGAAATGCAGGCGGAATGAGAGAACAGGGGGAAAAAAAAGGGAGGATATTGCTATCAGGCATCTCCCCTCAACCACACCTGCTCCTCTTTCATTCTTGGAGAAAGTGATGAGAGGAGAGCTGCTGAGAGAGGGACAAGAGGAGAGAGAAAAAAGATGAGGAGATAAAATGAAACGAGTGGGGAGGAGAGGGGGAATGAGCAAAGAGGAGAGGACAAAAGGGATGGACGAAAGAGAATGCTTCAATAGCTTTCAGCTTCAAAGCCTGCACCTGAGCCCCCCATGATGACGGTGTGGGGGTGTCTGCTCGTATGTATCTGTGTGTGTGGTGTGTGTACATAGGTGGGCATATGGTTTGCGGGGATGAGAGTTGCAAAAAAAAAAGCGCTTATTGAAATGTGTATAAGTGTATTTAAGTTATGTTCACACTTAAGGTAAGCTTGATATATATTTGAGGTTTGCATTTGGGTTACTGAAGCTAGGGTTAGTGAGGTTATAGGTAATAATTAAAGTATCTAAGGTTAGGGTTAAGGTTTCCGAGGTAAGGTTTAGGGTTACTGAGGTTAGGGTTAAGTTATTGAGGTTAAGGGTACTGAGGTTAGGGCTAAGGTTTCTGAGGATACAGTTACTGAGGTCAAGGTTGCTGAGGTTGGGGTTAAGGTTATTGCTTAGGATTTAAGTATCTGAGGTTAGGGTTAAGGTTGCTTAGTTTAGGGTAAGGGTTCCTGAGATTAGAGTTACGATTTCTGAGGTTAGGTTTACTGAGGTTTGGGTTAGTTAGGTTAGGGTTAAGGTTAATAAGGTTAGAGTTACTAAGGTTATGGTTACCGTGGTTACGATTACCGTGGTTAAGGTCGCTGTGGTTAGGTTACTGAGGTTAGGATTAAGGTTACTGAGGTTATGGTTATTGAGTTTACGATTACTTTGTTTAGGGTTACTGAGGTAAAGGTTAGTAAGGTTAGGGTTAAGGTTATTTGAGTTAGGGTTATTGAGGTTGGGGTGAAAGTTACTGAGGCTATGGGTTAGGGTTAAAATATCCAAGGTTAGAGTTAAGGTTACTAATGTGAGGCTAAGGGTTACTGAGGTTATGGATACTGGGGTTAGAGTTACTGAGGTTATGGTTAGGGTTACAGAGTTTTTAATCTAAGGTTTGGGTCAAAGTAACCAAGGCTAGGGTAAAGCTTACTGTGGTTAGGGTAACTGAGGTTAGGGTTCAGATTATTGAGGTTAGGGCTAAGGTTACGGTTATCAAGGTTAAGGTTATTGAGTTTTTAGCTAATGTTTCTGAGGTTTGGGTCAGGGTTACTCAGACAAGGGTAAAGCTTACTGTGGTTAGGGTTACGGATGTTAGGATTAAGTTATTGTTAGGGTTACTCAGATAAGAGTAAAGCCTACTGTGATTAGGGTTACTGGGGTTAGAGTTAGGTTAACTGAGGTAAAGGTTTAAGGTTTCTATGAATTTATATATATTCTTGTTCAAATAATTTTCAGCTACTTACTCTTGTAGAATGTGTTTAGTAAAGAGATAATTATAGACTGTCTTGCATGTACAGCATCTGCCTGCATTTTATTAGTGATCTTTGAGTCTGTATTTGTAGTGGTCATTTGATGGGTTTTTTGCCTTTCTGACCAACCAATGAACACATCTGTTGAAAGATGTCTTTATCTTTCAGGAATTATTTGATTTTGACAAAATCATTCTCTCATTTGGTTCCAGCATTTTCCAACTGTGGTAATTTGGTAAGTTGGAAGTGCTTTAACATCTGTTTATAGTCTTCATTTGGTTGTAAACATTAACTGGCTTTGTTTTCATATCCTCGGCTAGTAAAATTCATGCTCTATTTGAAGTACTTATGCACGATTGTCAGTCTTTGTATGCACCCCTGCTGTTTCTCGTACCCCCTCCCTGCATTTTTGTTTTTGTTGCACTTTATTTATGTCCTGTCACTACTGAACTGTGTATGCCATTGTGTATATCATACATGTATGTTGCCTCTTGGGTCCAAGAAAATCTGCACACTGTAAAAGGCTGTGACTACATTATAGATCTACTTAAACTTGAACTTGGGTTTGCTTCTTAGAGACTTTCATTGTTGTGGAATGTTAGCACAAGGTATACTGTATTTTTAAATATGGTTCAATGTGTGTGTGTGTGTGTCACACTGTATCCCTGTATATATGTGTATAAAAGATTCCTCCTGAGCACTTGTTACATGGTTTCTTGTTGTATTTGATTGTGTGTGTGCGTGTGTGTGTGTCTGTGTCTGTGTGTGTGCACGTGTGTGTGTGTGCGCGTGTGTGTGTCAGTATGTCTTGTCAAACTGTGAGTTGTTGCTGTATGTTGACAGCTGTCTGTTTGGATCATTCCTCTCTCTCATCGTTAAACAGCAGACATAGACCTCCCCGGACCCCCTGCCTTCTGTGTGTGTGTGTGTGTGTGTGTGTGTGTGTGTGTGTGTGTGTGTGTGTGTGTGGCTGTTGTGCTTGGTATTGACAGTGATCATTTTCTCTCTCCCCCCCAAAAAAATAAAAAATAAATAGAAAGATCACCAGCCAGACAGTCAGTCTCAGCATTTTTTTATCCTAGAAATGTCTGCTTCCACCCACATTCAGTTCTTCAGTAAAGGTGGATTTACCTGAAGGTCATCAATGTTATAAAGATCATGAAATCAATTTAATGCCTTCGACCAGTTAGTTCCCTTCACATTCTGGGAAAATTGTACCTCACCTAGTGTGCATATTTATGTGATGCCTCCTGATATGATGTTACTGTTGCCACCAAATGGTTGTTTTTATTCTGCTATTTAGATCACATGTCAAAGTGTCATTTTTCTTCTATTACAGTTGCAACACATGCAACAGATAAAGAAAAATGGGCAATAAAAAAAGGCAAAATATAAATCTTTAATATGCTCAACAACAAATCCATGGTCAAAGATTGAGCAAGAGTGAATGATATGTACTTCTGAGACTCTCTAGCTACCATTTGCTTAATTACTTTTGCTGCAGTAAAATATTTGGGGGAAAGCTAGAAAGATGTTATCTTTTTGTGGGCACACTGTAAAATCCTCATGATGATAAAATGTCTGATGCAAAATAGGACATATACAGGTTCACATGATATTTCATTTCCTCAACTCTGTAAAGCTCCTCAAAATGAAATTTAAATCGTACTTTAATTTCTGTGAAAAAAAGCTGTCTTATTTAAGCTGTTTTATTTATTTGTTTAATTCTGCAAATCATTTCCTGACTGGTGATTTGTTGTTTAAAAGCTTCATTTGCTATTTTGGGATTTGTATTTATTTTTTTTGCTAAGTAATGATTGGTTGATTGAGACATAATATTTGACTGATGGTTTTGAAGTGCTGACACTGGAGACTCCTTAAATAAATGTCAAAACAAACATCAAACAAGAGGCTTACAAAATAATTATTATAGTTTTTTCTTTAGTAAGTACAGTTTAAAGATACATATTACATATTAAACAATGAAAGTGGTATGAAGTGATGTATATACAAACAGAATATAGCATATAAAATAGCAGGAATATACTAAGTAAATAAAATGCTTATGAAAACAAACTATCTGTCTGTCTGTCTGTCTGTCTGTCTGTCTGTCTGTCCGTCCGTCCGTCCGTCCGTCCGTCCGTCCGTCCGTCCGTCCGTCCGTATCAGTACATGTCTTTGTACTGAAATTTTTCGCTACAGGGCTTTTAGTGTGGTACACGTGTTCTGAATGCACTCCTTTTTACATGTCGAACATAGTTAAAATCTGAGTTTTCTCAGGAACTGTCAGGGAACAGTACTCGCAGTGCCTTGCCTTCATACTAATCACCTTCCCTGTCTCCAATCTATGCTCTTCTTTATAAGCCCCACCCCCCATTCTCACTCACTCACCGTCCGATCTACAGTTCATACTAGCAATCATCCCTGGACTTCCCATGTTTCAGATTATATCCGTTTTCCGGTTTGTAAGCTTCTGTCTGTGTACTACGGCAGTACTGACTGTATTCTGGTCTCCGACTCTTGATCTGAGCGTGACAGGAATGTATTAAGTGGCAAACCGCAAGTTCTTCTGCATTTTATGTCCAGCTTCAAGAATTTGACTTAAAAATGAGAAAATCCTGACAAGTCAACATGTCGAGGAAGTGAATGAATGAAGAATGTAAGGAATGAAGACATTTGTTAAAGTATGATGAAATAAGTAGAACAGTTATGTGGATCATATCTTTTGTAAAATCAATATTAAATGTAAAAAAAAACACATTAACACACACACTTGCATAGTAAAGTCTCTCATACCCACTGTCTTTATGAAGTAACTTCACCGTTTTACACACTTGCATACATATCTATATTACCCAAATGTAAACTATTTAATTACATTTTTCCATGTCTTTATTTTTATTTAATCAATTTAATTTGTGCCAATTTAACTGATTAGTCAATTGAATCAATATAATCAAGTGTATTGCATTAATTTTATTTATTCTTTTAAATTTTTTATAAAATATTATATATTATGTAACCAAGCAGGCATTTTATTAAAAATCAATCAATCAATCAATCAATCAATCAATCTATCTATCTATCTATCTATCTATCTATCTATCTATCTATCTATCTATCTATCTATCTATCTATCTATCTATCTATCTATTTATCTATCTATCTGCTAGTCCATCATTCTGTATGTATTTAGTCCGTTTTTAATTGTGAATACTGTATATGATGCATTATTTGAAAAGGTGGATTATGGGTAAGACAGACCTCCACATATTCCTTACCCGACATTTTCCCACAAAATTGATTTGCTGCTGAAATCTATGTCACAATCACAATAGCAATAAAACAGCAGGATCTTTTCCCCAAGTTATTTAACAGATTAATCATCGATTTGGATAAGATAAAAGACAAAGTTCTGAATCATTCTCATTTAAAAGAAAATGTTCATCATCCAGGTCTTAATATTCACAGTGTTCATGTGGAGATGTTGAATGAGCAGAGCTCATCAGGTTTGAAAGGGAAATAAAGCTTTTTTTTCCTATCTGGTATTATTAGTCATATATTATGTGGAACATCTGAATAAGTGGTTACTATAGAAACAATAATGTATTTGAACAAGTAATTTTAATATAGACTTGTGATTCGTCTTGCAGCTGAGATTTACTGCCATAGCTTTTGTTCTAGAAAATCAAATAAAACCTAATAAACACCTTCTGACTAACTAGATTGTAGTTATCTTATAATGAATATAAAGATTTGGACATATTCAGAGAAAAAGATTATAACTGGCTTTTGTACATTTAGCAGCCTATACAAGTAGTCTGTTGTAGGCATTTACGTTTTTCCCTCATGTGTTTTTTTGCAGCCAAAAACCTTTTCTTATAGTGTACAATTAACTTTTATTTAACTTAAATGTTTATTTATTTGCTGTATGTTACAAGCTCAGTTCTAAAAAAATGTTGGGACACTTTCAAAATGTAAATTTAAATAAATGCAGTGATTTTCTTATTTCATAAAACCATATTTTGTTTACAATAGAACATAGAAAACATATCACATTTGTAAAGTGTTTGAAAGAAAAAAAAGGTCATTTTTAATTTGTTGGCTGTAACACGTGTCCAAAAAAAATGTCTGGAAAAGTAAGTGTTACTAAAAAAGAAACAGCTGGAGGAATGTTTTGTTCCCAGTGAGGTTAATTGGCAACAGGTCCGCAAGATGATTGGGTATAAATAGTGTATCTTAGAGAGACAGAATCTCTCAAAAGTAAATATGGGCAGAGGTTCACCAATCAGTGAAAAACTGCATCTACAAATTGTGGAACAATTTCAGAATAATGTTCCTCAACATTAAAATGTGAATACAATCTTATCTACATTACATAATATAATAGAAAAATTCAAAGAGAAATCTCTGGGCACAAGCAACAGCGTGAAAAATGCTTGTGATCTTCGGACCTTGGACAGCACTGCATTTAAAACAGGCATGATTCTGTAAGGAAAATCACTGTAGGGGCTCCTAAACACCCCCACAATACAATTTTGCTATACCATCCACAAATGCAGGGGAAAGTTCTATCTTGCAAAGAAGAAGCCACACGTGAACATGATCCAGAAACCCTGCAGTCTTCTCTAGACTAAAAGCTTATTTAAAATGTAATACAAAAAAGTGCAAAGCTGGTTTGTGTTCAGACAAATAGAAATTGAAAATTCTCTCAAGAAACCATGGACTCTGACATTCTTCCCAACTTTTTTTAGAGTTGTACATGCTGGTCACAAAAAAACGGTTAGGAACATAAGGTACACTATATAGTCAAATGTCAAAACAACAGGCCAAAAGATTTTGTGCTTTTAGTCTCCATTTGCTGTTATCATAACCTCCATATGCCAGACAAGATGTTCCACTAGATTTTGGAGTGAGCTTTTGGAGATTTGTGCTCAGTCAGCTACAAGAGTGTAAAGTCAGGTACTAAGGTGTGTACAGTGAGGAGGCCTGGGATGCAGTCAGTGTTTCAATTAATACCAAAAGTGTTCAACAGGTTTGAGTTCAGAGATCTATTGCTGGCAACTCAAAAGCTTTCATTCCAACTCAAGTAAAGCATGTCTTCATGGAGATGACTTTGTCCACATGGGCATTGTCATACTGAAACAGATATGGATTTCCAAGTTCAATTGAAGGGAAAGTTTATTGCATCCAAAGGCACCTGATTCAGCTGTGTGCCTCCAACTTTGTCAAGTCAAGTCAAGTCAAGTTTATTTCTATAGCGCTTTTCACAACAGACATTGTCTCAAAGCAGCTTTACAGAAATCAACAGTTAAGGTGAATGGTGTGCATTTATCCCTGATGAGCAAACCATGGCGACTGTGGCAAGGAAAAACTCCCTTAGATGTTATGAGGAAGAAACCTTAAGAGGAACCAGACTCAAAAAGGGAACCCATCCTTATTTGGGTGACATCAAGAGTTTGATCATAAATCTTTCAACAATACAGAACACTGGAGAGTGAGAACTAACATGAGCACTGGAGTATAAGATTATAAGTAAATGTTCTTTCAACAGTCTTTGGTATAAAAGTAGGAGCTACTGAGCTCAACATTTGTGATCATCACAGATCCAGCATCAGCTTCTCCATGCCAGAGCCTTTAAACACTCCAGGAGGTCCAATGTCAAACTCCACACATGCAGTGGGATCCAATTGGCACTGGTACGTATCTAGATGGTTCGGGATGTTTGCGAGTTCGGCATCTACTTCTTTAAAGTCCATAATCTTCATGAGGTGGGATGTGACTGGAGCTGGCCAAACCTCAGGAAGCCTCGGGATGGGGAGAGAAAGAGAAGCAGTGGAGAGGAATTAGCGTAGCTGCTGTTCATGATATTAACAGCACAAGTTGATAATGTGCATGTGATCAGATGTTCTGGAGCACAAGGTTATGATGTGATGTGTGTTATGTGTAGGCTTTGCTAAAAGATATGTTTTTAATCTACACTTAAACTGGGTGAGTGTGTCTGAGCCCCGAACACTGTCAGGAAGACTATTCCAGAGGTTAGGAGCTAAATGTGAAAATGCTCTACCACCTTTAGTGGATTTTGCTATTCTAGGAACTACTAGAAGCCCAGAGTTTTGAGATCTCAGGGAGCGTGACGGATAGTAGCGTGTTAAAAGACTGGAGAGATACATGGGAGCCAATCCATTTAGTGCTTTATAAGTGAGTAGCAGTAGTTTGTAGTCTATTCGGAACTTAACCGGAAGCCAATGTAGGGACGATAAGATTGGGGTTATGTGGTCATATTTTCTTGACCTAGTAAGAACTCTTGCTGCCGCATTCGGAACTAACTGAAGCTTGTTTAATAATGGCGCAGGACATCCACCTAGTAACGCATTACAGTAGTCTATTCTGGAGGTCATAAACGCATGGACGAGCTTCTCTGCATCGGATATAGACAACATATTTCTTAGCTTAGAAATATTTCTAAGGTGAAAGAAGGCTGTTTTTGTAACTTGGTCGATATGATTTTTAAAAGATAAGTTGCTGTCTAAAATAACTCCCAGGTCTTTTACTGTTGAACTAGTGGTTACAGAACATCCGTCTAAATGCAGGTTGAGATGCTGGTGCTTCTGTATACTAGTTTTTGGGCCGATGAGCAAAATCTCCGTCTTATCAGAATTTAAAAGTAGAAAGTTGGGTCATCCAATCTCTTATTTCCTTAACACACTCAGTTATCCGGGTTAATTGAGCTGTATCGCCTGGTTTAGATGAGATATATAGTTGGGTATCATCAGCATAACAATGGAAGCTAATTCCATGCCTTCTAATAATATTTCCTAAGGGAAGCATGTATACTTTGTGGTAAGAGTTTAAAGAAAAAACACAGATGGCTGGAGAAGTCAGGGGTCCCAATACTTTATTTGTTGTAAATACAAGCACATTCCAACAATCACTGCTGCTTTCTCACAATGCTTTTTTTCTTCTTCTTCATAATATTGTAATAAACATTGGGTGTTTGACAGGATGAGTGGAATCAGTTTTTCTTTTATTGCTTTAAAGCCATAAATCAACTTGAAGCTAATTGCAAGTTCTAAAGTGTGTAGGGTGTATAAAGTAATAATAATAAAAAAAAAAATTACTAGTCACTTGCTTTCCTCTTTCACGGAAATAACAACTCAGTGAAATCTAGTGAGGCCTGTCACTCTGTCACATGCTAGTGTAAAAACAGAGTTACTCACAGTATTCTTGAAGGAAATCAGTAGGAACGACAAATCAACCGGGAAAAAAATTTGATTTTTCCCCTGAACTACTGTTCCTATAATCTAATATAACTGCAATATAGTTTTAACCCTAAATCACAATCTATGCAAACTACATGTGTGTGTGTGTGTGTGTGTGTGTGTGTGTGTGTGTGTGTGTGTGTGTGTGTGTGTGTGTGTGTGTGTGTGAGAGAGAGAGAGAAAGAGAGAGAGAGAGAGAGAGAGACAGAAAGTAAAAAAAAAATCTAGACAGAGAAAGAGAAAGAGGACAAGGGGAGGAGTGCAAGACCAGCAGAACCTGTGCTGCTGTTTCTGTTAATCTGCCTCTTATCTTCTTTCTGTCTATCCGTCTGTATTTGTTTAATGAATCGAGTTTAGTG
Organism: Silurus meridionalis; assembly: GCF_014805685.1. Taxonomy (NCBI): domain Eukaryota; kingdom Metazoa; phylum Chordata; class Actinopteri; order Siluriformes; family Siluridae; genus Silurus; species Silurus meridionalis. The sequence goes on from NC_060895.1 coordinate 19,458,280, forward strand.
TCTCGCTGTCTCCTGCCTGCCTGCTTATGCACACAGATATGTGTAATAGATTCTTTCATATGTTCCTACGTAGGAATTTCTGTTTGCACACTGAGCACTTTGTTCAATGCGTTTCTTTCCAGGTCCTAATTATGAATCATATTATATCATTTTTAAAGAGCTGTACTGTGGATCATTCAGATTGTGGATTGTTATATATATATATATATATATATATATATATATATATATATATATATATATATATATATATATATATATATATATTCAATCTGTAAACTGAGTCTTGTTAAAAGCTACATTTTGCTAAAGTTTCCTCAAACACATTAATCCTGAAGTGACATGACACCTGCATAATACTGCTTATAACAACTGAGAGAATCCTATCTGGACATAGATCTGTGTATTGATTTGATTTAATTGTTTATTCGTCCATCTATCTATCCATTTCTCCATTCAAATTTCGATCCATCTATTTGTACTTTTTTATCTTAAATGATTCATATTTTTAATTGGTTTGTTAATGTATCTGTCTGTCCATCTAGTTATCTATTCATCTATACCTTTGTAATATTTATTTATTTATTACTTTTAAAGACATATCTTATTATACAGTATGGTATAATATTGTATAATCTTCTGTGTTGCACTTCTTAAAAGCGTGCATATAATACAAAAAATGTTTGTGTGTGTGTTTCTATTTCTCTCCTAATTGTGTATTATAATTTTTTTATATTGTTCATTTATTTGTTTTTTTGTTTGTTTATTTGTTTATTAAGTGGATGACACTTTATGCCCCGACTTTCTTTAGAACGTGGGTGTCAAACATACAGGCCAAACTATTTAAATGCAGCACATGTCTCTGCTATTCCATTGAAAGTGATAAGCTCAGGTTGATTAATTCAACTACTAACAGAATGTTTTAATGCTCTATATTTCTTTATTAGCAAGCTGAAAAAGTTAACAGTGTAGCCACAACTCTTTCCTTCAGAACTATTTTAGGGTTTTCACAGCAACCAGGCCATTTACATTTCTTATTATCTTTCAGATAAGAACTCATAAAATCAGCCCATTCAAGCAGAGGTGTTGACACGTCTTCTCTTATTTAAAATTATGTCCAGGTTTTATATATATATATATATATATATATATATATATATATATATATATATATATATATATATATATATATATATTTTGTACTATGTATATTGTATATTTATCCAAACTGATTCAGCATTATTTTGTTATAGTTTTGTGCATCTTTAGCAACTGGGGCTCTAATGGAAATCTCATTGAAAGGGTTACTTACAGATATCTCACAAAGAGGGTTGGCGAGCTCTCTAATGCAAAGGATATGAAAATGTTGATGTTATTGTACACCTGCTAGATGGTTCCAGTGTCATCAACTCGAAATCTAAATGGTGAAAAAGAATATATTATTGGGAATAATTAAATTCATATTTATGGAAAAAATTATATTAAAACGTAAGTCAGTGATTCTGATAGTGTGTGTGAGCGAGAGAGAGAGAGAGAGAGAGAGAGAGCGACAGAGAGAGAGAGATGTGAAGGAAAGAAAAAGTAGGAGACACAATGTAAGGAAAAAGAAGGGAGAAAAGTAAGACCTTTGAATGTAGTAATTAAAACGGTGTGATTGTGGGGAGAGCGACAGAAAGAGACGAGAAAGTCAAGCTGTTGAGCAAATGTGAAATAGAAATAGAATAAAATGATAAAGGAAGAAAGGGGAAGGGAGTAAGAAGGTGAAGAAGGGAAGAAGAATGATTAAATAGTTTTGGAGGAGAAAAAAAGAAGATGCAGACAAAATATTATGTAATTCAGTTTGTTCGAGGAGTAAGAAAGTGAGAGAGAGAGAGTTCTGATCGGGGTAACAAAAGAATGAATGATACACAAGACAAAAGGGAAATGTCTGCATAAATTTGTATTAAAGTTTTCCTAGGTGGACATTGTATTCATTTAGCTATTTGTTTAGTTGTTAAGTGATTCGTTTGTTACTTATTTATGTGTCTGTTTATTTGTTTGTGTTATTAATTAATTAATTAATTAACTTAATTTCACTGGCCCACATAAGGAAGACTATACATATGTTGTAGCGACTCGCTCACGCAAAGGGTGGAACACCTGCACCAGGAGAGCTGTTATTCAGTGTTCAGTGATTGGGGAAAAGGAAAAGTGAAGCGATGGAAGAGGATTCTTTTAAGTCCGCTGATCGGGGCTGGACTGGACCTCGGAGGCGCGTTAGGGTAGCTTCACTCCTGGTCCGAGCCGATCGGTGCCACAACTGGGCCGAGGGAAGCTGAGACCCTGTACCGTCTTTACAGGTGGGTGCTCGGGAACCTCAGCACGTAAGGTGCTCTTGCGGGTCATGGAAGCGGCAATGGTCGCAGCTGTAGCTCTCTCAACTGCAGCTGCCGTCGCTGCTTCCTATAAGGAAAAATAGAGAGAAATTGTCCATTGGTCCGGAGCCAGACATTCTCCAACTTGCTGTCCTCCGTGGCTCCTTTTATACTTTCCACTCGACTCCAGGAGGGTGAAGGGTTGCCTCTCTCCTCATTTGTCTCCACCCATGTTTCGTTGGGATGCTCCGCCCTCCTGTCATGTGCGCCGCAGCTGTACACAATACGGGTGCTAAAGTTGCGCTGTCCATTCAGCACCTGTCTGGCAGTTGTGTTTGGAGCGCTTGCCTGTCGCTGCATGCGAGACGTGAGGCCAATGTCACTGCCTCCAGGGCCAGTGCTACTTGCCAGTATCCCTTTGTCGGGTCCAACGAGAAAATAAATCTGGCCCTTCCCAGGCATTCCACCAGATTGTCCACTCTCGGGACTGAGGCCAGACCCATAAATATTATATATATTTTATATAAAACAATCCACAATCTGAATAATCCATAGTACAGCTCTTTAAAAATGATATAATATGATTCATAATTAGGACCTGGGAAAAAAAGCATTGAACAAAGTGCTCAGTGTTCATAGAGAAATTCCATCGTCTTTATATCTTGCTGTACCAGGTGGGTCATAATTGGTGTCGCAGAGAGACGTCTGCAAACTGGTCCACCAACTCAGTCAGGTCCTGCCACTGTGTAGATGTCAACTCCTCCCTCTTTTTGACCAAGGCACACCCTAGTGGATCTGTGGGGAATATCCAGAGAAAAATCAGCACTGTTTGTCTCAGCCACTTTTGCAAGAGGTTAATGTGGTACACTTGTGTGTTTTTTCTCTTGCCTGGCTGTTGCAGGCAGTACTTCACTGGGCTGACTTTCTCAAGGACTGTAAACGGGCCCTACCAGAGGGCAAGAACTTGCTTGGGTCCAGCAGCAGGACTCGATATGGCCAGTTATATGTTCTTCATTGCTTGGCCTGCGCCTCTTCCATATGATCCTTTACGATCGGTGCTACCTTCTGTATGTGGCTCTGCATCTGTTGGACGTACTCGATCAGTGATCGGTATGGTGCACACTTGTGAGCCATCAGTGCCGAATGGGACTGTTTCCCCCTCTGGCGTGGTGGCCTCCGGCCTCTTTTATTTCTTGTAGTCTTCTGGGTGATGGTTTGTTGGTTAGGGAATCCCGGCCAGTCCCTGCCTAAGAGTAGGGGTAGAGGTAGGTTAGGAATCAACCCTAATATCAGCGGGCACTTACCTTCGCCATTCGCCACCTGGACCCTGACGTTAGGCACCTCGTGTATGTCTCCGTGCACACATGCAACACACAGGCTAAAGTACACAAGTTGGGCATCCCCTGTGAGGTAGGGAGCTACGAGTTGCACCCATCCGCATTTTGGCTAGCCCTCGTGTGTTGTGATGCACTTGAACGTGTGTAAAAATGTTTGTGGGTCGTCCCTCACCGTCATTTTAGTGAGTAGGCATTGCGCTTCCTGTGCCGGGCTGAGGAAGGGGTTGCCATCATCCTCTTGCTTTCTTCGCAGCTGAAGGAGCTCTTGCGTAGCTGCTTGGATTCCGTTCACTATTTCCTGTAGGAATGTCTGTTGCTGGATGTTTGATTCCAACAAGTGTTTAAATATGGGGTCCATGGTGTGGGGCGGGATAGGGATTTCCAGTTTTGTGTTCCAAAACCCGTGTTCTCCACCATGGTGAGAGGTGCTAGCGACTCGCTCCCGTGGAACACATGCTTCAGGGGAGCGGATTTGAATAGTTCACGTGGTATTTATTCACAGTGTACAGGAGTGATTCGGGAAAGGGAGAAGTGAAGCCGTGGAAGTGGATTATTTTTAGTCCGCTGATCGGGGCTGGCTGAAGCTCGGAGGCGTGTTAGGGTAGCGTCACTCCTGGTCCAAGTTAATCAGTGCCATGACCGGGCCGAGGGAGGCTGAGAATCTGAGACCCCATCCCGTCCCATCTGTACAGGTGGGTGCTTGGGAACCTCGTCTTGTAAGAAGCTCTTGTGGGTTGCGGAAGCAGGGTACGCTCAGCCGTGGTCACTGCTGTAGCTCTCTCCGCTGCAGCTGCGGTCGCTGCTTCCTATAAGATAGAGAGAATAATAAATAAATATAGGGTTAGTTGTGGTTACTGAGGCTATAGCTTGGGTCTGATTGGGATTTATAGGCAACCTTAATGATTCTATTAATGTAAAGTCCTCATAAGTATAGTACGGTGTGTGTGTGTTGTATTTTACTGAGGTCATAATTGTACTCTTACTGGCTTTGTTTTACCAGGTACATACATACACACACTCACATCTTCTGGAACCTAAATTCAGAACTTGAGACAGAGACAGAGTGAGAGATGCAAACTGCGGGAGAGAGAGAGAGAGAGAGGAATGAGTGTGCTGACTCGGTGAATAAGAATAAATGAGAGAAGGAACAGTACTTAAAGACCTGCAGCGACAGAGAGAGAGAGAGAGAGAGAGAGAGAGAGAGAGAGAGACAGAGAGAGAGAGAGAGAGAGGGAAGGTAGTTGTGAGAGAAGTGAGAGGTGCTGAAAGGAGAAGCGCTCTGCTGCCTCCCCACTTTAAAAACATCACTCTTATTTTAGAAGATTTGTGCGACCAGTCGACGCCTCCGCCGTCACAACAAGTGATGAACCTGAGAACATGTGCACAGGGAGGAGAGAGAAAAATGTGAGATGGAAGAAGAGAAAGTGGGGATGCTGTGAAGTGATGAAAGAGGACATGAAGGAGAAGAATGAAAGGAAAGGAGGCAAATAGGGAAAAATAAAGTGACTGATAGAGCATGAGGGAGGAAAGAGAGTGGGAGAGGCAGATTGAAGATTAAGAAAGACAGTGCAGGGATTGGAAAAGTGTGAGGAGAGAGAGGGAATGAGAGAAGACAATGTTAGATAAAAACAGAGAAAAGACTTGATTGTATAGGAAAAATGTGATTGTGCATAAAGATAGATAGATAGATAGATAGATAGATAGATAGATAGATAGATAGATAGATAGATAGATAGATAGATAGATAGATAGATAGATAGATAGATATGAAGGAGAGATAATGGAGAGCAAGAGGGGTGGAGAAGGAAAGAAGAATGCTAAAATGGTGGTGGTGGAGCAAAAGAAGGTGTGGAGAGAAGATAAAGATAGACAATGGAGAAATGTTGCAACTGATTGTTTGTGTGTTAGAGTGAGAGAGAGAGAGATTGAGAGAAAGAGGAGTGAGAAAGAGTGGGAGATGAAATATGAGAAGAGCAAACAGGGAAATGGAAAATGGAGTGTAGGAGAGAAAATGAGAGAGAAAAAGGGAAGGAATGAAGGAAAAACAGGAGGTTGAGAAGAAAAGAAAGAGTAAAAAGACCAAATAACCAGGAAGACAAGAGTTTCAGCTGTATGAGGGAGAGAGAGAGAAAGATAGAGCGAGAGAGAAAGAAAGAAAGAAAGAAAGAAAGAAAGAAAGAAAGAAAGAAAGAAAGAAAGAAAGAAAAAAGAAAGGGAGTGCTTGAGAGTGATGAAAGAAAAAAGAGGCAGAGAATAAAGAGAAAAGCAGAATGGGAAAAATAGCGATTGATCGTGTGTGAGGGAGGAGGAGGGAGATTACAAATGCATGTCATTATTTGGCTTTTGCAGTGTGGTCTTCAAGTCATCAGAGACCACACGTGTGCACGCGCACACACACACACACACACACACACACACACACACACACACACACACACACACAAAAGGTTCTTCGTTTAAATCAGTTTGGAGCTCCAGACAAATCTCATCTCTCTCACAACGCTCTCAGCCCTCACACTGCAACAGCACCCCCTAGTGGAGACAGCCTTCTCCAAGCATTATGGTCCCCACAAACACACACACACACTCTGACAGAGATATAGAGATATTCAACAGGTATGAAGTCACAGCACTTCTTGATTAAAGGATAGAAATAAAATATGAACGTCATAGCAGTGAATAGAAACGTGTTGAAGGTGCTTTTGTCTCACAAACTTATCACAAATCTTTCTGTTCCAGTGAAAAGAGTTTAAAACTAAAAATTTTAAAAATTAGCTAAAAAAAAGGAAAAAATCAGCTAAAGAAAAAAAAAAGAAAGCTGGTTTTTACTTGCCACATGCACATTACAGCAAACTGAAAAATCTTTCTTTACGTATTCCAAAAATGTTAGGAAGCTGGGGTCAGTGCGCAGGGTCTGCAATAAAAACCTTATGACCGGGTTATAAGCAGTTGTAAGAGGTGATAAATGATATGATGGATGATTGTTAATGGATGATGATTGCACGCTTTGTCTGCTCATCATTGCGCATTTACAGCAACTCCTGCTGTTCTGTGGTTACTCTGTACTCGGCAAAATGACCATTTGTACATTGGGACATTAGGATCAGAAGGACCAAGCTAACAAAATGGGTCACAGCTTTGACCATCAGTAAAGTTGAACAATTTTAAAATATATTTTTTCCTTAATAATATATATAAATATATGTAAATAGTATTTTCATTCATTCATTCATTCATTCATTCATTCATTGTACTAATAACAATAATGACAATAATATTAATGTATTGTTAAAAAAGCAAAGTAATAAATAATTAGTACACTACATGAACAAAAGTATTGAAAAACCTGACTTTTCCAGTCACATGTAGTTTTTCTCCAAACTGTTACCACAAACTTGGAGGCACACAATTGTATAGGATGTTAAATAGTTCCAGCATTGTAGCCGCTTTCTACAAAGCAAACTCCATTAAGATATGGTTTCTATAGGTTGGAGTGGAAGATCTTGATTGGCCTGCAATAGAGCTTTAACCTCAACCTCAACTGAAGACCATTGGGATGAATTGGAATGCAGACTGCACCCCAGGCTTCCTCACCTCACCTACATCACCTGATTGTACTAAAGCTCTTGTGGCAGATTGAGCACAAATCTCCACAAGCACACTCCAAAACCTAGTGAAAATATTAGATATTCCCCAAAGAGTGGAGGTTATTATAAGAGCAAATGGGGACTGCATGTCAAATGTGTTCCCTTTTGCCCATGTATGTTAATGTCGCTGATATAATTCTGAAACTAAAAAATAAGATGTTATTCCAAAATTTCTCTCAATATAATTAATATTTATTGTTTGGTTTGTTGGTTGGTTGATATTTTATGAATTCTTCTTAATTGTATGTCCATGTTAGTTTTGATAATTCTGTGCATGTGTGTGCATTAAAAGGGAAGAAAATGACATATCTGTTATAAACAGAACCTTCGTCAAAAGAGTCAATGTGAGGGTAATAATTTCAAAACAAGTGAGTGTGTGCCATGTTTGCTTTTCAAGCTACTTTAAATGATTAAAAAAGGGGTTTAGTGAAATTGTTTTAGCTTAGGGTTCCAGTCATGTACACTTATACTGCCAGAACAGTAGATCAGATCTAGGAGATCAGGGAATATCAAATTACCCAGCTTGTAATCATGTTACTTGCATTTTAATTGTGACTTTTTTATAATGAAGTCTGGGATTTGGGGTATCTCAGTGTATTCACATGATCTTTCAAATATCATTGAATTTTCTAAATATTATATGTCACAGTATAACACTATTTCTGGTGCTAAGAAGCAGGTTAGAAAATAAAATCTGTCTGCTGTAAAATGATGCAATTTGTACATTTGCTGCAAAATGAATTGTGTAAATTGTAATGAATTACAAGTGTGACTTCAGGTTGGGTTACATTTCTCCTCCAGATATCTATACGCTGGATTACAGCTATCATACAGCATTTTCGGTAAATGACACCAAATATGTGTGGCATCCTTGGGAAAAAAAAATTAATCATAAAAAAAAGTAGTTCAGAAAAATGACAGGTTTTCCTGCACGGAAATGTGTTTCACTTGTGGAGATATCTCCTCCAGAAGCTCTGCTTACGCACGAATATGAAAAACGGGGAGAAAAAAGTGCATTAAAGGTTTGATTCTAACTGCAGTGCAGGAGCGTGACAGATGCTCTTTTTGGCAGCCGATATCTGATTACAAACTGAATTAAATTAGGCTTACGTCGGGCTCGCAACATCACGTAGATATCAAATGCTTTGATCAAAGCGTGACATTCACTGTGAGAGTAAATTGCATTTCCAGTGAGGTTTTAGATATCTTTTGGTGTCTGTACACTACATGATATTTAAGAGAATATAGACTAGGTAAAAGTCACATATATTTTTAATATCATGTTCTTTTTGCATACAATACGGGACTGTTATGGTCACATTTCAAATAATACCCTTTTGTGTGTATATATATATATAGTACAGACCAAAAGTTTGGACACACCTTCTCATTCAAAGAGTTTTCTTTATTTTCATGACTATGAAAATTGTAGATTCACACTGAAGGCATCAAAACTATGAATTAACACATGTGGAATTATATATGGAATTATATACATAACAAAAAAGTGTGAAACAACTGAAAAATGTCATATTCTAGGTTCTTCAAAGTAGCCACCTTTTGCTTTGATTACTGCTTTGCACACTCTTGGCATTCTCTTGATGAGCTTCAAGAGGTAGTCACCTGAAATGGTTTTCCAACAGTCTTGAAGGAGTTCCCCGAGAGATGCTTGGCACTTGTTGGCCCTTTTGCCTTCACTCTGTGATCCAGCTCACCCCTAAACCATCTCGATTGGGTTCAGGTCCGGTGACTGTGGAGGCCAGGTCATCTGGCGCAGCACCCCATCACTCTCCTTCTTGGTCAAATAGCCCTTGATGCCTTCAGTGTGACTCTACAATTTTCATATATATACATATTCATACATATATATACACATACAGACGCTTCCCACTTTACGATAATTCACTTTATGAACTTAATGTAACTCGTTCGTAAGGTGGGGAGCGTCTGTATATATAATGAGGTGGTATTGAAAAAAGTTTCAAGACTCTGTTTACAAGAACGTACTTTATTTATCTATGTTTACACACAATCACCTTCAAAATAGTTCCCTTGCACAGCAATACATTGCTCCCAGTGGATATTTATCTTCGAGAAGAGTTCGCAGAAGCCAAATCTGGCAAGTAGGGTGGGTGCGGAAGTGCGATCATGAGAGAAACTCATGTGAGGAGATGGTCAGACACGTGGTCAGAATAGCAGACGTGGTAATGCACTCGGTCAGAAGAGCACCAGATGCACAACTCCCAATGTACACAGGACGATGTCTTTTGCCACATTGACTTATGAAGGTTGGTTCTTCCTGTGACTGTGAATGCTGCCTTGTGCTGCCATCTGTTACAAAACCAGTCTTAAAACTTTTTGATACAACGTGTTGTATATATATATATATATATATATATATATATATATATATATATATATATATATATATATATTAGTGTTTATTCACATGTCCATGGATGCATTAGTGAGTCCAGACTCTGTGGGTCAAGGAGGCTTGGGGTGCAAATGATGTTTCATTCCTTTTCTTTTTCATCCACAGTGACATCCAACAGTTCATTTTATTGATACATTTTTTGTAAAACTCATACGTTACAACATAACAGCTCCTTCATTAGGTCTCTCCTACTGACTCTGTATTTCAGTTCCTCCATCGAATCCCTCTATTGTTCTGGACTCAGAGGAGCCGTGGGTGGAAGGTCAGGAGTACACAGTGACCTGCATCGCCCCAGACGCCAAACCGGCTGCTGATGCCACGCTCTTTAAAGGTATGACCACATTTAAACATTAATAAAGACTTTTCAGATGCCAGAATATTATCAGACTGTGGATCAGGTACTGTACATCTGGCCTTTAAATGCTCTAAGGCACGCCTTAAGAAAAACATGCTGTTTTTAGATGCTGTTCCTCAAGACACTTCAGTCATTTCTTTATTTATTTGTTTTCAGTACTTGAAAAAGCTCTTGCTTCTGGCTTGGTTATGTATTTGAGGTTAGTGGGATGTTTTCTGACTGTTTTTGTTTGGAAGACTTTCAGAGATTCTGAGAATGTTGTACACAACGTTTGAGTAGAATGTTTGAATGTTAATGCAAATGGTGCTACAACATCTAAGGTAGGGATGCACCGAATATTCGGCCACCGAAAATATTCGGCCAAAAGACTTTGATCTTTGAAAACACGGGCGAAACAGTTTGTTGTGATGATGCAAACACAAACCGCGCCCTGCACGTGCTTGTCGGTGTGGACGTATTTCTTTATATCTGAGAAAGACCCACGGATAGCGGTTTGCAAAACATGTAATGCCGAAATTTCAAGAGGGGGTGCGTCTGCAAAGACTTTCTCCACGTCGGGTTTAATTTATCACCTGAAATCCAAACATCCGATCGCTATGATGAATATGAGAGGAACGCGGCACAGAAAAGCAAAACCCCTCCGAGCACGCGCACTCCCTCTGCGGCGGACGTTTTTGAAAAGGCAGGAAGTTTCCCAGTGATAGTGTTGTATTGTTGTATCTTTAAGCAGTTGCACTTGTTCTGAATGCACTTTGTTTTTATGAAAGAAACATATTTAATTTTACAACCTTTCAGCAGGCCAGAGGGCCTGTACATTATTATTTAATGTACACATGAGTGCATTTAAGTTAAACATTTAAGTTTGAATTTTAATTTATTTTATCCTGTGCATTGTTGCAATGTGCTATAAATAAATATTTTCATAATTTGTAATTGATTTATTCTTTGAAACAAAAATTGAAATGCTTTGATTTGAGTAAGGTTAGTACACAGTCATAGCCATAAATGCAATGGTAATAATAATTGGCATAATTTCTTTCGGTGTTTCGGTTTTCGGCCTTGCTTTCCTCTTTTTCGGTTTTCGGTTTCGGCCAAGAATTTTAATTTCGGTGCATCCCTAATCTAAGGGGAGTTGAATGCTGGGTAAAAAGTCACTGACTGACAAATCTAAAATACCAGGCATGTGACATTGAAACGCTCGTCTGGCCAAAACGATTGTGTCTCACATTTCGCAGCCGGTGTTGACTTTTGCACAGTCAAGCACCACTCACATTTTCTTCAGGAAATGTCATATTTTAGCATGACTTTTATTATAGTTACAAACGTGTAAATAACATTGTGACATAATTCATAGTGTCAGAGATGATCTCTTTTCATGCTGAGCCCAACATGCCAGCTCATGGGGATCGAGTTAGTGTGTAGCACTAGCTAGTGTGTAGCACAGTGAGCTAGTGTGTAGCACATTCTATTCTCTGTTTCCATAAGCTTTTCTTTAGAATTTTTCTACTATCTCCAGCCTTGTCTTGTAAATTGTCATCTCCTTCATGTGTCATAAATGTTTATAACAGTTATTTTTTCGTTTACCTTTTTATTATTTTGTACATATAGAACCCTTTGATTCGTACAATTTTGTTCCACCTTTCTTGCTTCATGGTTTGCCAATTTTTATTTGGTTTTCTGGTTTCTCGCTCTTTTTTTGCCTCGTTCATATTTCTTGCTGATACCTGGCCCAATTTCTGTTCGAAGTTTTTTTTTCTGCCTGCAGTTTTAGATTGTTTGCCTGTTTCTATATATTATAAATGTTCTTATCCATCACTAGCATCTGCTTCAGCTTCTTTGCATTTGGATTACATGACACATAGCAGCAGATGTTTTTTTGAAAGTTATCAGAATTGCTACTAAAACATTTTTTGGGGAACGAAATGTATACCTTCTATACCATATGCATTTACAGAAAGTCATTTATTTAATGGACGTTTCCCCAACATATAAATATATCAATCAATAAAAAGTACAGTATGACGTAAAATGTAATGCATTGAAATTGTAGTAGTTGGTTGTATGCTGTTGTATAAGAGAAATAAAACATTTTAAGGTGTTAATATTAACTGCTACTGGTGTTAACAGCAACACTTAACTCAATCACTGTTCAAAACAGGAATCCCAATCATCTTTTGCTCCTTACATATTGAATTTTCCAGCACTGGGGTTATAGTAAGTGCTGCTTAAACAAATGCTTTGTATTATTCAAGCATAAATTGTAAAACCTTGACACCTCTTTGATAATTGACACCTGTTATAACCAGATATTATAACATCATATCTAGTTAAAATATTTGAAAAAAATGCAAATGTTTTACAAATGTATACAAATGTGCAGTTGAGGGTAAGGGTCTTGCGCAAGGGCCCGGATGTGGCAGTTTCATAATGTTTAATTTTAACAACTTTTTATTTAGATGTCCAACAGTCTTTATCTCCACATTTGTTCCTGGTTTCCAACATTTGAAGTCTTTTAGCTCATTTTAAGCTAATTTTAAGCTCATTTTAAGCTCATTTAACAATTAAAGCTAGTTCAGATGTATTTTTTTTTTAGGAAAAGTAACAACTGTTTGGCAACAGTTTAGAAACTGTAATTGTTGTGTATTGATATATTGTAGAATAGAAACATATGTTACAACACAAGCATAAAGACAAGCACTGTGTCAAATGTAGATAGATAGATAGATAGATAGATAGATAGATAGATAGATAGATAGATAGATAGATAGATAGATAGATAGATAGATAGATAGATAGATAGATGATTGATTGATTGATTGATTGATTGATTGATTGATTGATGTAAAACTACTGGAGACATTCTGTTGGACTACAACACACCTTAAATATAGGAAGAACATTTCTATATACTGTATCTTTGTTTATATCTTTATCTAAATTAATATCTTGATTTTTTTTAAATTAATTTTTATGTTTATAAACAACCCAGAGGAATAGTGTGCTAACTAACACTATTTCCAATTCTCAGATGGAGAGGAGCTGACAGACACATTGTCTTTCACGATGCCAGGCTCTGAGGACAAACTCCTGAACACTCACACTGAAGTTAAGTATGTTTTCTTCCTACTGTTGCTATTCCTTTAAAATCCAACTTTATCTTGAAGGAATTTTTATTTATTACAGCAGTATGCTAGGTAGAGATAGATCAAATAATGTGGGCTGAATATTGCTATACTATTAGGAGATTCATTTTGTGAGTTCCCATAAAATCCCAGTAACATATTTATTTCCAATGTCTCGGCATAATGGCAAAATTTCCTGAAGAAACACTAAATCATGATATAAACCCAAAATATGCTTAAAAGACTTCCAGTTGGTATTTTTTTCTTAGGAAAAAAAATACTATGTGTAATTGAAGAGTTTTCCTCAGTTCCTTCCACATTTCGGTGAACTGCATTTAATGTAGTAATCTATGGAATTTTTGTAAGGCCTTTTATTTATTTATTTTTTGCTCCTAAAAGAAGTTTGCATTTACATCTATCAGATGCAAAACTATTAAATGTTGCATCAGAATGTAATCTAAGCATGAAGCAGGACACTTCGTGGTCTTACAAAAATGCAACCTCTATGTTCTTCATGTTCCAGGCAATAGGGATTTTTGACTTGCCATGAGAGTTTGTGGCTTTGAAAAAAAAAAAAAAACATGAACACAGCCAAAATCATTTGCAGTCAAGTGTTTGGTCACACAACTTCTACTACTTCTTCTTGCAATAAGTCACACCATGTTACTACAGAACATGGTTTAAAAATCGTCTTGAGAAAAAAAATCCATCTTGCATAACTGGAACTTTGAACAAATTAGATTTTCAGCCAATCTATTGCTTTTAATATCTAATCCACTACTGCCAAATTTGCCTGGAAAACAGAGCATAACCCCATTCTGAACCAGCTCTACAGTCAAGCTTTGCGAATGAAATGGCTGATTTGGAGTGTAATGCGTTTTTAAATGAGAGATTCTATCAGTGTGAGCTTTTTCTCCTCCCTGTAGCAGTAGTTTGTGATCTCTCATTAACAGCAGGTTAGAAATCCATGAGGTCAATAAAAGTTCAATAAGGAAGTCTTGCTTTTAATGTGGCTGTCTAGTGCCACATAGACACACCCACACATACCCACAGATGTTAAAATACACTGATTAGTATCGATTACTAGATGAGTATCATTAGTTTATTAGTTCTGTAGTGGCACTGGTTTCATCTGAAGAATGAGACTCAATAATAAGTCTTAATAGCATTGATTTACCCACATGATTAATGATAGAGACTGAAACTTTATTATTTCTTTGCATTGGTACAATGTAGCTAACAGGTAAACAAATTAACTTGAATTGCAATATACAATAGACAATATCTTTTTTTTTGTATTTGTGTTTTCATGGAATTAATGGATCAACAGTTTCAACAGTTTGCAGCATGCTATAAAAATGTTTGTTCACGTTTATTTCTGCATCTCTAAAGAAGGATACGGTAATGAATCAGGTTAGAGATGTACAGAAATGCTTTCCTTTTTAGCCAGGATTAGGAAATGAATGTGGGATCGAGAGAAACAGTAAAAAAGTGTGAAATAATGGTATCAACTCCAATTCCATTCTCTAATTGCAGGATCAGGCCTCACCGTTCGGACAATGGACAACCCCTACTCTGTAAAGTGAAGAACCCAGCTCTCAGCAAGGCCTTGGAAACGACAATATTAATGACAGTTTACTGTAAGAGACTTTTTATCTTTCAACTTTTTATGCAATTTAACATTTAAGAATAATGTTTAAACTTTTAAACCTATCTCCTGAAAAGCTCTTTACTAGCTTACATTTTTAGCCCCGATTTAGATAGAACAAAGGATACAATGTTCAAAGGCTTCTGAGTGCTAATTATGAACCATCACTGAATTGGAATTAAGGGATTTAATAACTGTGCATTTTGTACCAGGTGGTATCAAAAACTTTTGAGACTAATGGTGCTAAATGGTGCTTTTCTGACCACGTGCGTTACCATGTCAGCAATTTCATCATGGACAACAAGAACAAAGAGCAAATGTGCAATTCTGTTTAAAACTAGCCAAATCTGCCACAGAGACATCTGTCATGACATATGTTTAACATATAGCGATGCTGCAAAGAGTCGTTATCACTGGAAGATGGCAAAAAATCAGGAATGTTTCAAGATCAACACCCGAACATGTCAAAACCATTCAGCAACTTGTGCATGATGATCATCAGAGAACAATCCACATGATCTCTCTTTCACACCTACCCCACTTGCCAGATTTGGCTCCTGTGGACTTTCTCTCCACAAAGATCAAGATCCGGCTCACACCATTGCAGAGATCCTGCACGAATCACAGAAGGTGCTTAACATTCTTCGAACAGGAAGACACATTCCAGAAGTGGCAGGAATGCTGGAAGTGCTAAATTGCTGTGCAAGGGGACTGTTTTAAAGGTGACAGTGTGTAAACGTAGATAAACAAAGTACTTTCTTGTAAACAAAACTTTTATTTGCACCTTAGATGAGCTAGACTTCCACAAAACAGCTACAATTACTCCATGAGAAAGACATTATGTCTAAAATTTGAAACCAAGGATGTTTTTTGAGGCATATTTCTATGGCAGGAGCCTTTGCTTTTCTTCCGCTAATGTGTTCTCCAGGATAATTAGATTTTTACGATTTTACCTGTTACACATACAGTATTACAGTATTGCTGTGAAAATGTTTGTGTTAATGTGTACAGATTTCCAGATGTATGTGTGCAGTCACAATTATGGCGAACGATAACATGAGTCCATCCGTGATGCTTGGGTATTGTAGTCCTAGGCAGCCTTGTTTTTAGGCCACTGTGTGAACGGAAATTCTTGCACAAGTTTTGAAAATTTCAAAAGACAGAAGACATATGATCATATTGTAAAAATGATGTCAACTCGTTGCATTACTTGGCTTTGGTTTGTTCTTGATTTTGAAATGGCTCAGTTGCAACTGGAATCTCAACTGCTTACAAACAGAATTGATTCAATTTGGTGTAGGTTGGTCTTGGAATCCACAGCCTTAAACCTCTGGAATCCCCAAGTCCACTTTGCATGCACAAAGTCTGCATCAAGTGTTTCCTTCTGGTACTCTGGTTTCATCCCAAATCGTGCTGTTGGCTGATTTTCCAAATTGTCCAAAGTGTGGTAATAGGTGTGTGAGTATGTGCACAATACGTTGTGATGAGTTATCCAAGGTCTTCTACCTCATGCCATGAGTTTCCTATGATAGGCTTTAAGCTCCTTTGCAAACCTCTGCAATATGAGTGGTATAGAAAATGGATAAATGGATACATTTCATAATAATGGACATTTTAAACACAGTAAGCCACTTAAGGGCACCCAGAACTGTGATTTTATTGTGTGTAAAGGTTTGCATCATACAATAAACACCTTTTATTTTATAATGTTTAGTCATTAGTCATGTCATTCCCTTCATTTAAGTCTTACTTCTCTCCCTGTTGAAGCAGATCAAATTCACATATATGCTAGAGAGGCTAAAAGTAATTGTAATGCATATAATTAAATTAGCCTTAGACCATAGATTTGCACATGCTGCAAGAAAGATGTGTGAAATTCATTGGATAGTCTACTTGAAATGAGTCTATGTGAAGTAAATGGTGTGAAGAAATAGCTGTATCATTAGGGTTGAGCAAAATGTGAATAAAATGTGATTGTGAAAGACCAGGATAATTAGCAGCGCAGCGTTTTAATGAAGAGACAGAGAAAAGACAATGGATCTGGATTTCTGTATGTGGATGTGTGTCATTAATTTGTACTATTTACAGCTCAAGGTGATAACAGAAAGTGCGAGTTTGCTTATCTAAAAGGCCACCTGACACCAAATGGGCTGATAACGTACTTGCGATTAAAAAGGATAAAAATTGGCGAGTAGATTTTACAAAAATGTAGCAGAAAACAAAACATACAGTATATGTGTGTGTGTGTTTCATACATAGCAGACAATCTAAAGAGCACGGCTTCATTAGCACTGCTTTTTTATGACATACAGTTCTAAACGTCACTACTTACCATGCTTTTTATGTCCTGGTCCAGTTAGCAATCAAACAAACATAATACTAGTAGATATTCTAGATTTTCTATACATTTTAGCATGCTAGAACATCTACTGGGTTTAAATATGTGCAATAATAATTAGCTGCATTAATAGCAAACCATGTTTACAAGCAAAGAGTTAAAAGTACACACCAGCTTCAAGTGTTATATTGTTTTGAATGCTAAAATATCAACAGCTGGTTCTAATAGCTAGAATATCTACAGCTGGTTCTAGAAACTAGAATATCTACAGCTGGCTCTAGAAACTAGAATATCTACAGCTGGCTCTAGGAGCTAAAATATCTACAGCTGCATGTATAAGCTAGAATAATAAAGCTGGTTCTAGAACCTAACATATCTACTAGCCGGTTCTTGAAGTGTTAACATCTACAGCTGGCTCTAGAAGCAAGAATATTTACAACTGATTCTATAATATTATCTAGTGATTTTTAAATACACACCATGATAATGAACTAACTTAAAGGCAAACTTAGTTTTGAAAAGTACACACCATGATAGGAATGCATTATCTAACTAGAATCCTAGTTTAAATAGCAATGCATAACACACACACACACACACACACACACACACACACACACACACACAGTATTTTGTTATTTACTTCCAAGGTATATGCAGACATGCTTATCCAAAGCAACATACAGTACAATTACCTTATTTTCACAACTAAGCAGTTGAGGGTTAAAGATCTTGCTCAACGTTTCAGCAGGATTTGAACTCATAACCTTCTAATCAAAAAGTCAGCATCCTAACCATTCAGCTACAGCTCAAAGGGTTGCATGCAGTTCTGTTTTTACATTCTAATTTAATTTTATCTCAAAATAAATTCATTCTGATATTGACTATATCTTCCTCATGTGCCGAAAGTCTTCATTTAGACATGTAAATGCAGTAAATATTTCACGTTAGCATTTCATGTCACATTTAATTTCTCTTTCTTTGTGTAGCATAAGTAAAATATAATGCTAGGCACTACCTTGCTAGCATATCTTTAAACTACACATAATTATGTTACTAGCCAGCTTGAGAGCTAACAGCTGCTGTTTACAAATACACAACATGATTAGCCTCATGTTAGCTAGCTAGTTTCTAAGGGCAGTGTTTAATAAGCCTAATGTTTTTTAGTAAACTTAGCTAATAATTGCACGAGAGGTAACATAAAACTCAAGACTAGCTTTTATTAACATGGTGTTATTTAATATGGAGAATCGATTTCTTTTTAGGGTTAGCTATCTTTTTTAACCCTGAAGTTGCAGTAAAGTCTGCCACTGGGTAACAGCGGGTAACACTGCTGCAATTTATTGTACTAAAAACACACACAGCCATGTTAGTGCCATTTTTTTCAGATCAGAGAATGATCTATCCTCAGAATAGCATCCAATGTACTGTAAGTGGTGTGCTTAGGGTGGTCCTTTTGTCATTAATGGATGGTGTAGCATAGCAACAGAAGGGCTACAGTCAGTAACTGTAGCACTACAAAGTGACCTATATGGGAGATGAAAAATGACCATTGAGTGTTTCTTTTCTTTTCTCTTCTTTTCTTTTCTTTTTTCTATTCTTTTTTTTCTATTCTTTCTTTTTTTTTTCTTTGTTAAAGAGAGACAACCTCAATTATATGTAAGAGAAATATTTTACTACAATGGTTTAGGACTGCAAATTTCCATAAACTATTCTGCATTTAAAGACCGATTATTAAACAGTACACCTCAACAATGATAAAACTGTAACAAAGGGACATTTGGTGCCACCCAGATGAGGATGGATTCCTTTTTGAGTCTGGTTCCTCTCAAGGCTTCTTCCTCTTACAATTTTAAGGAGTTTTTCCTCAAAATTGTCACAACTGGCTTGCTTATTATAGATAAACAAATAAGAAATAATTTTATAAGCATTAAACTTATATGCAGTAACATATACATTTATATTTTTAACCTATTTATCCCTGTAAAAAGCTGCTTTTGGACAATATCCATTGTTAGAAGCACTATGCAAATTAAACTGAAGTGAACTGAATTTAATTATAACTGAATGCAGTCAAAAAGGTAGAACTGAACTGGGTATCAGAACGGGTCCTTTTTTAATAAATGTGCAGTTCAGATATTTTTGGTTAGAAGTGATTTTTTTTGTGATCTTGGATATATATATATATATATATATATATATATATATATATATATATATATATATATATATATATATATATATATAATATATACAGTTTAAATTACAAATATACACCTAAGTGGTGTAAGAACAGTTTAATATGGAAGAAAAACACACACACACACACACACACACACACACACACACACACACACACACACACACTCAAATTCCTGATGTTCTATCTTTGAGTTTTGTACATGGTAGAATTTTTCCCACTCTATATACATTAAATCTAATTGGAATGGGTTGTTTTTTGTACCTTATATTAATGTTCATTTCTGAAATATGTGGAAAATGAAGTATGGTGTAGTAGCAAATGTGTTCGAAGTTGTCATTCTTTATCTACACCAATCAGGCATAACTTTATGGCCACCGATCAGGTATAACATTATGACCACCTGTATAATATTGTGTTGGTCTCCCTTTTACTGCCAAAAAAGTCTTGACTTGACATGACTTGACTTGAACAGTCCTGACCCATCCACCATTAGCAGCATTAACTTCTTCAGCAATTGAAACCACAGAAGCTCGTCTGTTGGATCGGACCACATGGGCTATATATATATATATATATATAAAACTGATGTAGGGTGAGGAGGCCTGGGGTACAGTCAGCATTTTAATTTATACCAAAGGTGTTCCTTTGAGTTCAGCATTCCATAGCATGCTACTTAAAGCTACTCCAACTCATATCCTCATGAAGCTGGCACAGGGGCATCTTCATGCAGGAACAGGTTTAAGTCTTTTAGTTCAAATTAAAGGAAAATGTAATGCTTCCATGTTTACAGATATCCTATACAATTTTGTGCCTTTAAATTACTAGAAAGGTCAGGTGTCTCAATACCTTTTTTTCATGATGTATATGCTTATTGTTAAACAAATTCATTTGCATTCTGTATTTTTTTGGGAGGTTTATTTAAAATTTACATGTTTTCGCCAATCTTAATGAATTACGAAATTCATTAATACAAAAATACCTCTTGAAAAAGAGGACACAACCCAAGTATTTGAGTATTAAGGCACTTAAAGTCTGGATTCAAAGTCTCCCTCTTTCAATCACCATCTCACATCAGCATTCAAACCCCGCTGATGAATTGATATCCTGCCCTCCAGTATATCTCATGATGTAATTGTTCTTGTGCAGAACATATGCAATAATTCCACATACCTACATGGTAGTTAGTCTTTGATTTAACAGACTATTAAACACATTTTCCATATCATTTTCTCTAATTTAGATGTATACAATACAGGGAGCTTTGCTGGATTAAGCAAATAGTTAGATTATTAACAGACTATTAGATTACATGTAAATTTAGCTAATGAGTCATTGAGAGGTGATGTATTCTTTCTGACTTCTTTGGCTATAAGGAATCACATCAACATGTGATATTGGTTAAGACATTAAATTGCTGGTGAGAAGATTGTTTGGTGGGATTGAGTTTAAATCCATGGACAATTTGCCACAGATTTTTATTTTTTTTACTTTTTACTTTCGTGGAACCGAGCACAAGATAAAAAAAAGGAAAGATTTCCATGAAACATGCAAGAGGCTGATTATAGGCCTATCACCAACAGTAAAGACACTATGTTACACAGAGTAAAGCAATGGCCAGAATTTTTCAAGAAAAAAAGTAATTTTATTTAAAGTTAAAACATTTTACTATTGTGACATATTGCTATATACGGAGCAGCATTGTGTTAAAAAGAGGGATATTGTGAATTTGGTCTGGTTATTGTGTTTTTATTTTATTTTATTTTTTACTTTAGATTTGAAATATATATATATATATTATATATATATTATTTTTTTTTTGCAATATAAAAAAAAAATAGCTATTGCCTATTGTAAATTCAATTCACAAAAATGTGGTAGAGATAGCACACTCTTTAACCTCAGTTGTAACACTAGCCAATAATGGGTATTTGAAAGCTTGTGTATGTGGAAGAGGGCAGATAGTCCTTTCCACCAAGTGTGTTACGTTGCCCTTTCACATAGCAAATTAGAAAGGGTGGCAGTGTTTGATTAGTCTCAGATTAAACCTTGGAGTTTTGGAGGAATATGATAAGGAACTGGGAAGGAACAAGTAATAACTATAAAAAAAGTGTCTTTGGTTTCATGCAAACATCTACGGTATGGACAAAATTATTGAGTCACCTGACTTTTACAGCTCTTTTATTTCTTCAGCAAACTGTTACCACAAAGTTTTTTTCTCTTTGTGCCTGTGCCCAAAGCCAGCTTCATGAAGATATAGTGTTCATAGTTTGGAGTGGAACCTATAGAGGATATAGAGCTCAGAACTAAACCCTATTTGAAACACCCAGGCCTCCTTGCCCTACATCAGTACCGGTCTTTACTTACACCCTTATGTCTGAATGAGCACTAATCTCCACACACACACTCCAGAAATGTAGTGGAACATTTTCCCCAAAGAGTGGAGGTTATTATAACAGCAGATGGAGACAGAATGTTTAATGAGATGTCCACAAACTTTTGTCAATATAGTGTATGAAATCTCCTTAATTGTATTTATTTTTGCAATGAGGCCGCATTATTAGCCAGGCTCCATTTCACTTTACTAGAAAATGAAAAGATTCTTGCAATTGATTTGATCCCAAATATTTGATACAGTGTGTAACCTAATCAAGTCACTTTCTCCTCTCCTGACTTTCACCTGGAAACATTTTCTAGGTACAGTACTATAGAATGATTTATTTCTTTTACTATGCAGAAGAATTCATGTATTTCTCTGTGTTTATGTGCTAAAGTCGCTACTGTTAATGCACTTCAGCATAAATACAGAACTGGGAAAGGTTGTGTTGTGCTAGTTAAATATTTTACACCTCTTCGTTCTTGGACTCCGAAACGTTTGTGTACACTTATGAAATGTTAACAGTCATTGGGGATTCCTATGAATATTAATGATGAGTGGGTGGTCTCAGTGAAAACAGACTGCGATATGGAAATGCTGAGAAATGCATCTTTCATTAATTCATCAAGTAAGGAATAAAACATGATGGGGTTTGGAGCGCTAAGTTCAAAGAAAAATAAATCAAAGATTAGAGTTGAGTATATACCTATGACATACAAATAAAAGCACATAACAAAGTGGTTTATTCTGTTTTTACAATGGGAACCAAACTAAAATAAAAGCCTAGCAAAACCTTTAAAAAATATCCAACAAATTCTGGAACATTCTAGAATAGTTAAAGGAATAGTTTAATGATGGATTGCAAGCCTGTGAAGATTTATGTTACAATGTTCTTTGAGAAATAACAAAAAAATAAATGATTAAAGTGTATTAAAAAGAAAAATAAATGCCAATAGTGGGGCACTATATCATGACTGTCCCTGTCCTCTGACCCCAATTTCCTTATAAGCTGGGATATTTCAGGATAAGGATTTCCCTGTGATATAGTGACAAATAGAGATTTATGCTGGAATTTTTCTATTTCTCATCAAACATGACATTTCCCACATTTTGCAGCCCTCTCATGCACTACGCTACTGATTGAGCACAGTTTTTCTCAATTACACTCTCACACTTAAAAAAAAAGACCGGTTCAATCAAACTGTGATGTATTTGTTTGTACTTGTACTACTGATATTACCAAGCCTTGTTTTTTTAATGCCATTTCGATATCGACCTGTTTTGTTTCCAAATGCACGATTCTGGTCTAGCCCAGTTTACCCTTTTGTACACCACCTGACCTTTTTTGATTCCCATTTTTTATTTGTCTTGTTTGGTATATAATAAACTGTTAGATTTCTTTCTCAGATTCCTTTCAAGTTCTATATGATGTTGAATATATTAGAGGCACCTTCTCTTTTTCGTATGCTTCATGCTAAATGCAGCAGGGAGGGTTGGGTTAGTGGGTAATGGTTGAGGTATTGGACTTCTGGTCAAATAGTCAAGAGTTCAAATCCTACCACCACTAAGCTGACTCTGCTGGGCCCTTAAATCTTAAGGCCCTTAACCCTCAACTGCTCAGTTGTATGAATGAGATAATTGTTACTGACTCTGGATAAGTGTGTCTGCCATATGCCATGTAAATAGCAAAGGGTAAATGGACAAATGCACATTTCTAAAGAACATCTTATTAATTTTTATCACCACTTTATCTGTATAAAGCTGCTTAGAGACAATGTTCATTGTTAAAAGCACTATACAAATGTTGCTAAATGACACAAAAATACAGAAAGTCAGAACATAGAAGAAATATTACAACAAAAAACATATCCAAAAATGACTGGTTCAGACAAAAGCACAGAATTTCAAGTCCTGAACAAAATTAATGTACCATACATGTAATGCTAATCAGTCAGCTAGTGAAATCAGCCTGAGACGAAAGAAAACCATATAAGAAAAGGAACAAAATGGACAGAAAGAATATACCTTGTTTACACTAATACGCATAATTATTTCCCCATTTTGGCCTTCCATGCACACTGGGATCGGGTTTTTTAGTCTACGAAAATGTAGCTTTGGGAAAACGATCTCCAAAGAGGAAAAATAAAAAAAATGCGCAGTTTTCGCGTCGCAGTGTGAAAAACGATGACTTTTGAAAACGATGCCCCATTTTTAGTCATGTGACAGTGCCTTTCCTCAACATTAGAGATTTAAAGAGTTGGAAAATAAGTAAAAGCCAGGCGGAAATGATGCAGATCGATGTGTCTCACATTTTGCTCATGGGCAGTACAGGCACATAAGCGTTTTCAGACGTTTCAGCGTGGATGAGCAACCTTTGAAAAATTATTAAAAAACAATAGTGTGGATGCAGAGTTTTTAGATGAAAACACTATTAGAGAATAACGCTATCATTAAGACTGATTACCTGCACTTGCATTTGTGTCCTTGTGATACCTGAAAAAGACCCACATTCCATTATTGTAATTTTTTGCGCTTCTGACAATAAAAATTGTCTCAAAATAGTTTTACACAGATAAAGCGCTAATGATCGTAGAGACTGTGGAAAGGAAAAACTCCCTGAGATGACATGAGGAAGAAACTTACAAGGGAACCCATCCTCGTTTGGATGTCTCTAAATTTCCATTCATTGCAGGTCCATCATTGTTAAGGTGTTAATACTAGGCACTTAAATGCAGTGGTCCTGAGCCATTGTAGTAAACTGTTGTTAATTACAGTCCAAATCCATCCTCAAGGTTCTTGAGTTGCTCACTAATTTCTTGTCCCACGTCCAGTGGTTGACCAAAGCAGCTGTTTTTTTCTGAATGATGTGTCTGCTAAGTATTTACATTATCAAAATGTAGCTCCACCCTAAATCCAGCCTGCTTCACACTGATCTAAATCCATATCCTCCCATCGGAAATGTTCCCTTTACTTAGAATTAAACAGTAACTCACTACAACTGCTAGCTCATTTCCCTGCAACTCACAATGTCTATTGTTAATTAAAACTTTGGTGCAGATTGTGACACTTGGTGTCGCTTGCTTGCATCCTTCCATTTGCATGCATGGCCATCTCTTGCACTTTCCTCCCACAGATCTTAATTATCTTTTCATCCTTCCTCTTCCTTCTCTTACTCTGTCTGCTTCCCCCAACAAACTGCTCCTACTTCCATTTCAACTCGACCGAGGCACTAAGTGCTAATCTTGCAGAAAAGAGGTCCAACATGGCAGCCTTACTCAGCACACCCGGCTCATCAAATCCATGCCTGTTTCCATCGGTGCCAGATTTCGTACGAGAGGCCACTTTGTCATGCCAGGCCCCTCATCTGTCCGTCGGCAATAACAAAGGCCAAGATTCTTTTTATTTTTTTTATTTTTTATGGCACCATGTTTTATTCAGGAGCCACCCTGTAATTTATTCATATTCCGCCTCACCTTATTACGGTTTAAACATCTGTTATTTTGTTTTATGGACTAGCGCCAGGACGCGGCTCACTCTCCATGCTTAATGCTTTCATCAGAGGGCCGAGTTTTTCCTCTCTGCAGCGGCAGCATTAAATGGCTCCCAATTTAACGGCGCTGTCAGGGAATAAAATAAGCCACTCTCTCTGTCCGTTTCATCAAGCTCATATTTCCTGCTTGTTTACTCACCTCCTTCTTCCCTGTTACACTTCGCTTACTCGGGTAAACGGATTGAAATCTAACGCCAACTTTTTTTTGGTTCCTTTTGTCAAAAAATTACTATATTCAAAAAGAAAGAAAGAAAATAAAGTTTGCAGTTCGCTTACTACTAGCTTGCTACTGCCGGAAATAAAAATATTACATTATTTTTGAAAATAAATTATAAATGGAAATCTGACAACTGAACTCGATTCTTCAAGCTACTATTGATTTGTTGTGAGGTAGAATGACTCTCTTGGTTATCAATATAAAAATGAACAAAAAAAAAACCTTTAGTACCCAGTGTATCGATCTTTCAATCATTCCACCATTACCTTTGTGTAAAGATGATCAGGTTGTTGAATAAATAGAAATAAAATCTTTTTTTTTTCTCCTTCCCCACTACTATCAGACAGTTAGTCTTTTTTTCTCTGCTCTTCTGCTATCAGTGCTTCCTCTTGCCATGTAAAGGATTACAGAATGGACTGAAATGTCATAATGTATATCGGCTTGTGTCTCAAAATCTTCTCTCTTTTTCTCTCTCCCCTCTGTTTTTTACTCTCTCTGCCCTATTCTTTCTCAGTTCCACCCCAGGCTCCGGTGATAGAAGGATTGAGAGTGAAGAGGTGAATGCCGGGACCCATCTCCGGTTAGTCTGTCTGTCATATGGAGGAAACCCTTTGGCTACACTACACTGGACTAAGGTGAGATAAAAAAAAAGGAATCATCACTGACTACAGTTTGACCTCCAGTAGGTTACTCCTCAACTTTTCCTGTTTGGTTTTATTCTCTGTAGATTCAAAAGGTTTTGGTTCTAAAAATATAATTCCATTGGGGAACAATAGGTGGTAGGTTAAAACAGGAAGTTCAGTATAAAGGTATATTCTTGAAAAGCGCAAACTATAGTGGGGCCATTGTCCTCTCATTCTGCTATAGATGTGCATGATTAGCTTAATTACTAAGACTATTGTGTAAGGCAATCATTATCACTTCATTATAGAAAATGAGCAAAATGATGGCGGATTGCATTCCAAACATGCATGGTGGATACAGGGTCAGACATCTGAGTTTCTTTGCAAAATCTGTGAGATCTTTCTTTAACAAAATACTGCATATAGCACAGTGAAAGATTCTTTCCCAAGAGCTTTCCCCAATTCACTAGCATGTTTCACTTTTAGACTTTCATTAAGGTTTGCTATAATTCACATATTGATGGCTTCTTGGTTACATGATTGAAAAAAAGATTGTTTAATAGACTATAATATGTACAGTGCCTGTCAAAAGTTTGGAAACATACAGTCTTTTATAATTTTTCAGACTCAATTTGTGATGCAAAAACAATTTTCAGTTATATGTTCATATGTATGGCATATTGTGAATAAATATATTAGTCACTAGCAGTTTAGTTAATATTTTCTCAATACATTTCTAATTTCTATTCAAATTAAATAGAATAATAAAATGTAATATCTAATTTCTCATTCAAATATCTATTACATTTTGTTTCTATAGCACTTTAAGAATAGACATCGTCCCAAAGCAGCTTTACAACAATAAATAAAAAGTAAATATACATTATTGCTTCATAAATTAGTCCCTATAAAATTATTCCTAATAAGCAAGCCAGTGGTGAGATTGCATGAGGAACAACTTTGAGAACAACCTGACTCAAAAGGGAATCCATCTTCATCAGGGTGACACCAAATGTCCTCTTAATATAGTTCTATATTAGATGGACAATTGAATATAAAACCACCACAGCCCCAAGCCATTGTAACATACTGTTTATTTTAATTACAGTGCAAATCCATATTTATAGTTCTTGGATAAAAAAAAAAAAAAACGCTTCACAGTAAACTTATAGATTAGTTCATGTGGAACCATTCTTAGCAACAGATGTTTCAGTTGTTTGCAAATGAAGAGATCTCCATTCAGAAGTAGGGGGTCAGGATCATCAGGTGCATCCAGAAAGAAGAAGGGTATAGGGATAAGGAGCATGTGTAGCTCAGCAGAGAGAAAGAAAAAGTAGATGTGGTGAAAGGTAGAGAGAGAAACATGGCTTATTAGGTATCCGTACTGTTACCTATGACAGCATAACTAAAAGGGAGAGCCAGAGGGTAACACAGTTATGAGGGAGCTCTGGGACATAATGTGGCCATCCGCTCCACCATCTACAAACCCAAATGAATGTATTAAAAATAGAGTAATGACAGCATCCATACATTTCAGATCACAAAGAATCTCAATATAAGTATTCACTTAAGATCTACTCCTTATCTGGTTCTAAATATCCAAACCTTGTGTTGTCTGGAATGCAGTGTTACGAACATAAATTTGTGAACATTCTGATGCTTTCTCTAGAAGTGTACTTTCTCTATAACTATGGCCTTCTGGCTTTCTAATTCTATGTACTTAAATTGATTTTGACATAAGCCATTAGTTAACAGCTCACTCAGTGCAATCCCTAATCTGACAATGAGACAGGAGCTGGGCCCTTGAGCAAGGCCCTTAACCATTAACTGCTCATCTCTTGTGCTTAGATAGGATTCCGCTTGGTTTGTATGTCACTTTAGATAAAAGAATCGTCCAAATTAAAAAATGGAAATGGCGAGTTGAGTAGTGTATTATCTTTCAGCAAAATGTCAGGGCTGCAGGCGTAAATTGTGTGACAGTGACAGCTGTGTCTATCCTAGCATGACTTTGTAGCAGGATGAGTAAGAATTGTGGTCGGGCGATTTATCGTTTCTGAGGACACGGTGGATTGTGAGTATCTCAGTCAGCGACTTCTCTTCCATCATTTACCTCTTTACAGACTTGCAGACAAACAAGTGACTGTATAAACAAAATACATATACACAGATATCCAGACACACACACACACACACACACACACACACACACACACACACACACTCAAACAAATGGCAGTTCAACCAAGGACACCAGAAAAGCCAAGCGAGGTAAAAAAAACATCAAAAGCATTGTTCTCTCAAGCAATTCGTTTTTGTGTTTCATAGTGTCAAACTGTGAATAGGATTGTGTGTGTGTTTGCGAGTGTGTGTTTGTGTGTATGTATGTGGTTGCACATCTGCTGCAAACAAATTTCCCTCAGCAGGAGCTCGGTTTCAAAACAGAAATGTCTTATCATTCTCATCTATCTATCTATCTCTCTTTCTCACACCTTTATGCTCTCTTTTGTCTTAATATTTTTGCTCTTTTTTTCCATCTTTTTTTTTTTTTTGGAGTAAAGCTTTTCCCCTACCTTGGTGCGATTCTGTCAGTCACTGCCTGACTCACTTGCTGATGTTATATCTCTCTTTTCACTTTACTCTCTTTTTTCGTTGTGTTCACTCATACAACAATTTCAGAAAATGTTTGAAATCAAGTGTTATGTGGAATTGCCAGTTTTGTAGCTAGCACATTATTTGGCAGTCCTTCAAATAGCATGAACTATCTTGCTACTGTATGTTAGCCAGCTGCTCATCATGAGGAAATACATACATCAGTTGGCTAGTTCTCTGGATTGTTGTCTAGCATAGTTCAAAGCGTAAATGTTTAGAGAATTTAGTAAGCATTTATTAGCTTTTTAACAAAATAGATCTGTGAGCTAGCATACTCTTTATTAAGGAATACATTCACATACAGTACATCAGTAAGTTAGCTGTCTGTTTCATAGATGCCTTGTTTTTTGTTTTGCCTAATCAATACATATCTAACATGCTACATGCATTAATTAGATTCTAAATGTCAATATTATCAGAATACTCAGCAGCCATATATAGAATAAGCATTAATGAGCTAGCTGTGTTGCCTTTTATTATACTTGTATTTGTTTGCTTTGCTCTTAATGTTTTTAAGTTAGTTGATATCCTTCCTCCCTTCCTTCTCTCCATCTCTTTTCTTCCTGTCTCTCTCTTTCTCTCTGTTTTGTAGTCTCCTATTATGGATCTTTATCTTTTAAATAAAATTGTATTCACTCTAATTCACATTACTTTGATAAAAAGTTATCATCATCCTCAATAAATTCTCTCTCTCTCTCTCTCTCTCTCTCTCTCTCTCTCTCTCTCGACTCTATCTATCTTTGTCAGAATGATGAGGTGTTGCCTACTATCTGGGAGATGGACACTGTCTCCCATAAGGCCAGCAGTACCCTGGTGATGGAGGTGAAGCCAGAAGACAATAAAGTTGTGCTGCGCTGCGAGAGCGTTAATCAAGTGTCCCGATCTCCCATGGTCATCACTCGCACCCTCACTGTCCTTTGTTAGTCACCAGGCTTCATTTTTGCATCATATGACCTTTATTTCATACTGACCTTTTGTTCCAGGTGTCTAAAGAGCCAAAAAGCACAGCAATAATAATGCCAGCTTGGTTTGACCTGACGGCATTATTTGCAAAACAAATACACCGATTGGCATTATCAAGAAAACGTAATTAGGTCACAGCCAGTTCTTTATTTGGTTTATCGCCAGCTTCCTTATTAATAAGACATTTTACCAAAGAGCTGTTGAATTCACGCATCTGATTGGTCCAAGTGTGCCGAGTCATTTTCTATAAAAGCAGCTTTGGCAGTTGGTGACAGGTTTCTATACAGTATATTAATGCACTCGGATTAATATGTTTTACAGACACACACACATATATACAGTGGAACCCACTTATCTCGACCTCGGTTAACTCGACAACCCTATTAAGTCGACGTTTTTGAAGTGGAACCGCCAAATTCTCACTTTGTCTTAGCATTTTTTTAGCGGTTATGTCGATGTTTTATGTCGCCGAACCCTAATATCGCGAGCATCAGGGGGGAAAAATTTGCCATTTAACGTCGGTTATCTCGATTGGCACTGTGCAGCCGCAGAAAAACTCGCGAAAGTTGGGGAAAAATCAAGCTTTACAGATGCTACAGGTTTGTATTGTATACTGGTGAATCTCTGCTGTTAGTGCACATATGCCTTTTGTTGTTAAATGTTATGCGATGAATGGGAGGCGAAAGTAGAAGCGCGGCGCTGAACAGCACACGGGAGAACGTGGGATGAGCAGCAAAAGCATAGAATGAACACCGGCAGGATCAGGGGGAATCCGCGATGCACGTTGAGAGAGTGCCGGTGGGAAGGATACGCATGAGCGATAACAACGACCGCCGTGAACCAACACATACCAACAATAACGGACGGCGAGAGTGTGGAAGTTTAAATAGGAGCTGGTGATGATGCTAAACGAGTCCCATATGTGCGCGATTAAAGCCGGGAGCTTCAGAGAAAGCGGCCGAGAATGCACCTGCCAAAGAAGGCGTGGCAGGTGGATTCCTGACAGTTAACAAACATTTTTATAGCATGCCTACATCAAACAAATCGTGGCAACGCTGTTGTGTAAAAAACCCTCCAAAAACACGTGCATGCACATTCTCATTTATTAACGCACATCATGTACATAAAGAAATTTTAAGCACGTTAATATATTGCCGCCATATTGATTTTCGGTTATCTCGATGCTTTTTGGTGACCCCCTAGGACATCGACATAACCAGGTTCCACTATATATATATATATATATATATATATATATATATATATATATATATATATATATATATATAAATGTTCGGTAGTAACACAGGGACTTGACAGGTTTTTTACTTAATCTAATATCTAATAAAGATTTTAGAATAATTACATTATATATTATATAAATGTATATTAAAAATAAGGGATATTTGGAAAAGTATGTTTAAAAAAACAAAATCAATTAATGGGATGAGATATTTAAAAATATGTAAATAATGTGGACACATTTAAAGATAATTTATGAATCAAAGGTTGAAATTTATTAGATTTCAGTAAATACAATATACTGTATATGATATATGCACTATATAGACAATTGTACTTGGAAACCTGACATTTCCATCTATAAGTGGTTTTAACCTAAATTGTTACCTCAAAGTCAGAGGCACAGAATTGTACTGGATGTCTCTGAATGCAGGAGCATTAAGTATTCCAGTCACTTGAACTAGGAGACCCAAACCTGTTCCAGCTTGCCAATGTGCATGAAGCCAGATCCATAATATGCTTTACATTGTTTGGAATTGAAGATCTTGAGTGTCCTTCCATGGAGCTGTGATCTAAACCCTAATGAACAAATTTGGGTTTTTTGGTGGGATAAATATAAAAATAAATTTCCTTTAACTGAAATACAACTGATTAAATTTCTGCCAGTTACACTTGTGGTCTCACAATAAGTTTATTTTTTTATCTGTAACCTCTAAGTAGTGAGAAACGACATGTTTATTATATATTACACATGAAAATGTGGAGAAGTAAAAGTTGGAACAAAATGAACATACTTTGATAAAGTAGACAGACTCGAAAAAAATGTACTTAAATAAAAAATTCTTTCTCACTCTCCACCATTAAACATTGTACAGCTAGATTTGTATACAACTGGGTGAACAATCCAAATTCTCCTACCAGTGTCTCGAGTCCTACTTGAGTGAATAACAGGTTAGAAGTCTCGAACAAATGGATATTAGTCATTTGTGCGCATTACAGTATCACGGCAAGCTCACTCAATTCTCATTCTCTCCCAAAAAGCCTCATAAAGACAAGCAGAGTGTTTAATGCAATTTGTGAGTCCAGAATTTAACAACGCACTTTATGCTGAAATGCTTTTGGAAACTCTTCCCTAATATTTGATCATATTTCTGTCTTTTTTTTTTTTTTCGTCCATGCAAAATTTGCTGGATGTTTAACACCAAAGTTGGATGTCATTGAACATTTTGTTAATATTTTACATTCCTCTGGCAGCTTAATGAATCTACTGCTCTTTAATGCTTTGCGTTTTATCAAGCGATTGTCTCAAACCTGGAGTGAACATTAAATGCGAGTAATTGTTATTGTTTCCGCCACTGCTTTTAAAACGCTTCATCAAATTCGCGGAAAGAAACGAAAAAGGAATTCGTGCCGACGCAGACATTTGGGCTGCCTCCAGAGACCGTTTTAATTAGTGCACCTTTTAATTGTTGCAGTCTGATTTGTAAAAGCCTATGAAGTCGTAAGTGATGCATTGGGAGAAGAATCAATTAGCAAAGCAAAAGACTGTGGTTTACAACCAATTGAAGGCTTGTTAAAAAGTTATGGCGTATGACCTGCAAGATAACTTGTGCAGGGTGAGAAATACTCTATTTTAATCTTTTTATTAAAAAAAAAATAATAATATTGTGAAAATGACTCTAAAGCAATGTGAGAAACTGATAAAACTTATCAACGAGTGTTTATTTCACTAGCAAAGTTTTTTTTTTTTTTTTTGCCTGGCTTTTTTGCCTACTTTTTAAACAAAGAACTACTATATGTTGCTACTTCGTTTCAATTTCAATATGTCATTTGGGCCTCAACATAGAATTAAATGACAGTCTATTTTTTTAACCATGTCTGTATATAGGCTGCTTATAAAATCCTCGAATGAAAATGTTTTTTTTTTGTACTTTTGTAGGTATGCATACGTCAATAACGTAAGAAATTATTACCTGAGATATGTACATGCAAAAAGAGAAGTTCATACATGTATCATTTTAGTCAAAACATTGTCAACCGACAAGCATTAGGGAAAAAAATTAGCAATATTTTCAGGATTTTCCTTCCCCATCACACATACAGTATTAACGTGTCCTATTTTGTTTCTATAAAGAAAGCGGTGTACTGTTACACTCTGTTCTAGGACACAGAAAGTTGCATGTGTAAGTCCCAGGACTGCTAGACAGCATGGTGGTCTTTGCTCAGATGTATTTGGGAGGATATATTTTCATGAACTGATTCATGGCTTTTAATAAAAGCACCATTTACATAAAAATAAAATAAAATAATAATCTAGAACAGAAAAAGGGGATAAAGATATCACTTAAGGATGTGTGCATGTCTAATGTGGCAGCACTGACAGCTTGCTGCTGTTAGGTTTGAGCATCTCTAGGTTATATATGTAACCTTAGTTCCCTGAGGGAAAGAGACGCTGTGTCACAACTCTTTGGGAATGCTTCCGAGTTGCTCATACTCTAAATCACATGTGTAATCCGGCCAACGGCAACACGCAAATAAAAAAAGGACTGCAAATGAGAAGGGAAACGCGGCAGGGAAGCGCGGCATACATAACCTAGAGACCTTCCCTTTCTGGAACTCGAGTTGCATCAAAACGCTTTAGGAATAAGCCAATGTCCAATCATGCCACACTGACCAGTCCTTGAATAGTGTGTGAGAGCACAACCAGAGCGCAGGACAGAGGGAGTGTCTCTAAGGTTGAGGTCGTAAAACCTGACAAAGGGGCCACAGGCTGGAGCTTTAGGGCCACAACCTCCATAACTCTGGGCAGGGTTGAACCAGAGTTCCCCCAGCCTGGGAGATGGGATCTCTCCAAAGAGGTTCCTTGAGGAGAGACACCAGGTTAGTGAACCATGGTCTGCCTGGCCATTGAGGTGCCACCTGGAGGAGATGGACTCCTTCCCGGTGAACTCTCTCCAGAACTACCGGGAGCAACGCGATAGGGGGAAAGGCGTACAGGCGTGGCCTCGGCCGCGTATGTACCATGGCATCTGGCCCAAAGGGGGCTGGGTGAGTGAGGGAGAACCAGACAGGACAGTGCAATGTCTCCTGAGTCGCAAACAGATCCATCTGAGCTCTGTAAAACCTCCGCCATATCTGCTCCACCACCTCGAGGTGGAGTCTCCATTTTTCAATTTCCATTTTCCGCTATTGCCTCTAATGGGCATCTGCTCTCTGATTTAAGTACCACCTCTGTACCACCTCTGTCTCTGAGCCACCACTGGAGGGGTCTCATGTGCAGGAGGCCAAGTGGAATTACACTGGACACTGCTGCCATGACTTTCAGCAGCCTCTGGAACTGCTTCACAGTGACTGACTGACCTTCTCCCACTTTTTTGACTGTGATGAGGATAGCTTCGATCCAAGTGTGAGACATAATCAATCGTCGATATAGTTCAGAATGTGGATACCCCGAAGCCTTAGCAGGGTCAAAGCCGCATCCATGCATTTTGTGAATATGTGTGGTGAGCGTACCAGGCCGAAGGGGACGACTAGATACTGGTAAGCTTCGCCCCCGAAAGCAAACCTCAGGAACCTTCTGTGAGCAGGAAGGATGGATACGTGGAAGTATGCCTCCTTTAGATCTATCGTGACAAACCAGTCCTTGGACCTGATCTGTGCCACGACCTGCTTGAGAGTGAGCATCCTGAACCTGAGCCTCATAAGTGAGTGGTTCAAAGAGCGTAGATCTAGAATTGGACGCAATCCCCCATCCTTCTTCGGAACCACGGAGTACTGGTTGAACCACGTTTGCATACAGCGAGGCTTGTGGGGTTAAGAGGCAGGCCGCATATGGGCTATCCCAGGACCTGGACACATCAGTGTGCAGACTCAGAAAAAAAGGCAAATCCCGGCATGTGTGCTGCTTCTGCTTTTTGTTTGAGCTTGGAGCTAGTTTGAGCTTGGACACGGCCCGCGTCACCTCCAGGAGCTTTTCATACAGCACAGACTGGGAGGAGTCCGTAGGCTTGCTAGCTTAAATAATTTCTCCCTCCTCGGAGGAAGAAATGTGGAGCGCCACGCCGCTCACGCCTGGGAAAGAAACCGCCGAAGACCCGGCAGGTGAGAAGGGGGAAAGGGACGCGCCCGTCTCATGCCCTCTGTCAGATCCGTATGGGAACCAAGCGACATCCGACGGCGCTTTGCTTAGGGAAGAGTGGGGCCCGAGCCGTGAGGAAGAGGACTTTCCTCAAAGAGCGATCTCCGCGAGCATAGAGTGTGAATAGTCATGCAGCTACAATGTGAGCAGTCGAACCCCTCGAGAGCCGACTGAGTGTGCTCCTCTCCCAAGCAAATGACACATCATCTAAAATTCTGCTTGCTTTTCAAGCTCATGCCTACACAGATTCACACACAAAGCGCTTACCTGAACAAACAGAAGCTAGCGTCGGCTCCACTGCATGCGCATTTTGTAGCTTCCTGGTCTTGCTGTTGGACGGATTACACACTTGATTCAGAGCGTGAGCAACACGGAAGCGTTCCCAAAGAGCTGTGACACAGCTCGAGTTATTGAAAGGGAATGAGGTACTTGCTCTCTCCCCTCCCTGCTCTAGGTGTTTTAAATTGCAGAAATACTGTTTGACCTGCACTCTGACTCCACCACCCTAACAAGTTAGAATAGCTGAAGATTTTTCTCTGCTGTAATGTACAGTATATGTATCAAATAGGGCCATATTTTTTATAATGTATCTATAATATGGACACTATATGTACAAACGTTTGTAGACACATGACCAAAAGATTTGTATGGCTTTATGAACATCCCATTACACATTTAGTAACCATTTGCTGTTATTATACCCACTCCACTTTTCTGGGAAAATGTGTGCTTTTGGAGATTTGTGCACATACAGTCAAAAGGGCGTAGTAAAATCAGGTACTGATGTACGGTAGGCTGAGGAGGCAGTCAGTGTTCCAATTTATCCCAAAGGTGATCAATATAGTAGAGTTCGATAGAAGGCCACTTAAGTAGGTTTGGGTCTACTAGTTTAAATGAATGGATGATCCACATCCAAAGACATCCGATACAATTGTATGCCTTCAACTTTGTGGTAACAGCTTGCGGAAGAACCACATATGGTCAGAAAAGTCAGGTATCTCAATACATTTGGCCATATAGTGTATGTGCAAATGGATGAATGGGTAAATCCTTGAGCTTTTCTTTCTGTTGTACAAATCTAGAGGTTTTCATTGGTCCTAAACATTGCACTACTAAACAAAAGGTTGTTCAATGTGAACGCCTGGCACTGACAAGCAGCCACTGCTGACCCCTTGAGCATGGCCATTAACATCAACTGCTCAGCAGTGTGAATGAGACGGATGTAAATTGCAATGGATAGCAGGCATCTTGCCAAGGACAAGAAATGAAAAAAGCAAACGATTTAATACAAATACCAAGCTATTTCCTTAGACCTCGAGCACCTTTAACACAACATTTATATATTTTATAAGACATGATGATCTTGTCTTCATAGGGCAGCTGCTCTTTCGATCATGAAAATGTGTCACTACTCACTCGAGGGCTTGTATTGGAAAATTCTACTATTTAGAAACCATGTGTCATTGTCTAGTTGTCTTTTTTTATACAGCATTTAAACACTGCCACTCTCAAGGGCTTACCTTGTTCTACAGGTGAAAGTAAATCCTGATGGAAAAACACCTTCTAATTTGTCTAATGTATTGAAAAGAACACATTTTCAGTCAATGCTATTAACTAATATTAGTCTAAAGAAACAATTAAGAAGTTTTAGAATGATGCAAGATTTAAGAAAACACTTTTTATTTTCATTTCTTTAAAAAAAAATAGTAATCTATAAAGTTTCCCATCAAAAATAATTGCCTATATTAAACTTTGTCTGAATGTAACTCAGTTCAATCATGTGGAACCGATGTAATCATTTGAATTGAACAAATTTAATGAACTTTTTTCCTCTAGTAAAGATAATAAATCATTAAGTAGGTTATTTTATCCATTTCATTACTCTTGAGATCTTTCTTTTCTCAGAAGCAACACTGACTTGCACTATCTGTCTATTTTTTTCCTCTTTTCTGTTCCCTATCTCCTAGTTGAGCCCTCTAATGTGGAACTAAGTGGCTCCTCTGAAGCTATAGAGGGAACAGAGGTGAATATGTGCTGCTCCACTTCTTCTAGCAATCCACCGGTTCATATCCGCTGGTGGCTTGGCTTCAAGGAGCTCAACACCACTTCCTTTACTATCACTGAGGTAAAAAAACACAGGATTGTATTGAGAACCTGACTTACCTAAGAAGAGCAGTTAAATAATTGGTTACGAACAATGCAAAATATCAATTAGAAAAATCTGATATAATATTAAAAACCTGAAATTTTGTTTGGGTGTTCATATAATTAAATAAAACTGGGCATGATTTATTAGTATCAGTCACTTTTTATACCTTTTTTTATACTCGATGACTTTTATAACCTCAATTTAAGAAACTGTATGACCATAAGTTGGACACCCGACCACCTATACATAGGTGCAGCCCATTCTAGATTTCATTTTCTGTTTGCTCGTTTAATATGATTCACTCTCCTGGGAAGGCTTTGCATTCGATTTTGGATTATGGCTGTGGGAATTTGTGATCATTTAGCTACTTTTGGCTATATAGCATATACAGCGGGGAAAATAATTATTTGACACATCAGCATTTTTTATCAGTAAGGAGATTTCTAAGTGGGCTATTGACACAAAATTTCCACCAGATGTAGCCATCAAGCCAAATATTGAATTTATACAAAGAAATCAGAACATTAAAGTATACAAGTTGAGTCATAATAAATAAAGTGAAATGACACAGGGAATAAGTATTGAACACACTTTATTTAATACTTTTTAGAAAAGCCTTTGTTGGTGATTACAGCCCACTTAGAAATACTGATAAAAATGCTGATGTGTCAAATATTTATTTTCCCCGCTGTATGTTGTCTTGATTTAAGGTATTCGCACAATTTTCTGTTGGAACTTAATATAAAATATTAATAAATGCAAAATAATCAGATGTGCTGGCTCAAGTTCTATTTTATTAGCTGACAAATGTGGTTGAAAACCAAATTTACAGCCATTATTGTAAATTTCTATATCCTAGTCTAGCTAGAATAATAAATAAAAGACTTCGATAGTTCGCAACTTTTCATTTGGAACCGGACTAAGAGTAACTTGTGAAAAATCTGTACTCTGTTACTCTGAAAGTTCGGAGTAACATTTGTTTGTACTTATAAATTACATAAAAATGTTTGAAAAACGATTTTATTATTGTATTATTCATTTAAAGTAGTAAATAAAACATTTATGACAAGTAATTCACAAATTTTTGTTGAATTTACAGTACAGTACAATACATGTAAAAATTTTTTTGTTACTCCCAAAGGGGTCATAGAACGTAACTTTGCACTTTATAACTGAAATGTATTAGCTGTTTCATTGCGGCATGTGTTGAAAATCAACTTGTATGTGTGAAACACAATTCTGAAAACACATAAATGTCTCCAAAAAGATTTTTGTATAAGATTTAGACAGCCTGACTTTAAAAATACAACCCTGGCTGATAAATAGGACGTGTGTTAAATAAGATTGAATGAACTGCTAAACAGTGCTAATACTGGTGTTACTTGGTTTTACTTTGGAATATGTTTTAAACCTGCTATTTTTTTTGTGTGTGTAAAGTAAAAGAAAGCATCACTTTAGACAAAACATTGTCAATCAGCATCATATTACCCTGAGTAAATGTTTAGAGAAGGCAATCAATTTCAAGCCTTTAATTCATTCAGGCACATTACAAATCATTGTGGCCCTTTCAAAGTGCGACTTTGAGCGTTTCTGAGCTTTGAGCACATGATGAGCTTAGTCTCAGGAACAGTAAGAAATAATGTAAAAAAAAAAAAAACCTTCTGGGATTTGTACACTGACACTCAACCACTTCATAGAGTGTAGTATTTGATTAAAACTATTCTACTATTACACTACAAAACAAATACTGCTGCTTTGACCATAAAGAAGCTCAAATGACTCATCCTTTAATTTGGCCCACAACCCTCTTTTTTTTTTTTTTTTTACAGCTACTTAATTTCCTTTCAGAAATGTGTTCTGTCTAATTTTTTCCTTTTCTTATTTTTTTCCCAGTTCTTTTCTGGGTTGAGTTTGAGTTTAATGAAATGTAAGTGAATAAAAGCCACAGCAAGGCTGCCTCGTGCCTCTCTCTCCGGACCTCTTGTTCATTTTGATAAATTTTCCATTTGATTAAATTTTTCATTTGCATGCATCCAGCACTACGTTATTGAACTTTTGATATATATTACAGCAAGAAGAAGACTGACCTTTTTTTCCATTGTGCTTTCTCAGTACTTGTATTTTCGCCTCCACCTGCATTTTTTTTTCTGTGACGTTTTTCTTCGCTTGACAGTAATTAGGCGTTCAGAGTGAGGTTGCAAAGGTTAGACTGAGGCCACTTTTCCACACGCACAATTTAGAACACTTGCAAATGAGCTTGACATTAAAAGGAAAAAAAAATTATGAGCTGCTTGTTCTGGAAGGGGAAAAAAATAAAACAGTGTCAGAGACCTTTCGGGTCTTTTATGTGTAAAATTTATTTTTCTTTCAAAGCTCGTAATTATTCTTTTCAAACCATATCACTGTAAGAGTCCATAATGGAAAGCAAGTGCATAGACAAACATGCTAAATTTGAACTTTGGAATTAAAAATTATTGACTAGAAATGTAATCAGTCAACTTTATCTTGAATTTACTTTAATTACTGAGATATTGCGGTGGTGCTGCAGACACGAATAGACATGATGTTAAAAGCCATTTCATTATTAAGGCTTTGCAAAAGAAAATATATAAATCAAAGTTAATTGACAGACAATGCAAGATATAATAGGCAGATGTATTATTGTAAACAGTGATCGAATTACAATTGGTCTTTGGAGCAAAGTGTATGACTTCTTCAAAGTAGCCTCAGCATGGAAAATCCAAAATATAAATTAAACTCAAATATGATGTTTGAAAGTTTCTATTTGTAAGTATTATGTGTTGGACAACAGTGCAACATAATTTGTCTTTGTACAAAGGATTAAAAAAGACAATGTAGACAGGAGACTTAATATAACAGTATTGGGACACCTGACTTTATCAGCCACATGTGATAGAATGACTTTGAATATGGTAGAATAAATTATTCTCTTCGCTTGAACTTAGAAACCCAAACCTGTTTCACCATGAGAGTGAGTAGATGAGTGATGTCAGTGTTGCAAACAAATTCCTGTCACCTACAAGGAATTGAAAATGTAGAACAAAGAGAGGAAATAAAATGAGCCATAGCTTAAGATATAATTATTACATAATCACCACAAAGCCTACAAAAATCAAACCTTGACACAGCCATTACATGATATATTGACCCCAACCATTTTATTGTAAGGGGTCATTATTATATTGTTAAAGGAATGCAGGTTTTTAAAGAAATGCAGGTTTGTGGGGAAAAAAAGGAAATATGTATAATAAAAACGCAAGAAAATTAACATAGTGATAAGATGTGGAATCATTTTCTATACAGAGGCACTGAAATGTGTTATTGCTCTTATACAACAGCGATTTGTCAATAATTATAATTTTAATGAATCCACAGTAATCATGTAATTTTTAAATGATTTACATGTAGTGTTGTGGAACTTCTACAAAACAAGTTGCCTCACCAGCCTTTTGTTTTGTTTTTTATGAATAAATTATTAAAATAAGTTCACATGACTAATTAACTGGAAGTGTAATCTCCAGTGTCCTGATGATGTTTACAAAGTCCTGACATTGGAGATCCCTGCAGCTTTTGTTGAAAGGGTCTCCAATGTCAGGATTTTGTAAATAGACAATTTTCAGCGGGCAAAAATCTTG
Organism: Silurus meridionalis; assembly: GCF_014805685.1. Taxonomy (NCBI): domain Eukaryota; kingdom Metazoa; phylum Chordata; class Actinopteri; order Siluriformes; family Siluridae; genus Silurus; species Silurus meridionalis. Next base: position 19,499,282 of record NC_060895.1, read on the forward strand.
TGCATCCCTACTCCTAATACATAACTGATCCTGATCTCATAATGATGACATTATCTCATAATTATGACTTAATATCTCATAATTATGACTTATTATCTCATAATTATGATAGTATCTCATAATTATGACTTACTAATAATTATGACTTAGTATCTCATAATTATGACTTAGTATCTCATAATTATGACTTACGAACTAATAATTATGACTTAGTATCTCATAATTATGATTTAGTATTTTAGCAACCATCTTAACACTAACATATACAGTCATCAAGCCCAAACCATATTATAGCTGCTACATTTCTTTGGTTGTGCAATGAGACGCTTCTGAGCAAAGAATGCAGTTAACCTCTGATCCGATGTTATGCGCTAAAATGCTCTCCTGCCACAGACTTCCCCAACTTATCTCATTATTATGAGATACTAAGTCATGATTATGAGATCAGGATCTCATAATTATGAGATACTAAGTCATAATTGAGATCAGGATCTCATAATTATGAGATACTAACTCATATTTATGAGATACTAAGTCATAATTATGAGATACTAAGTCATAATTATGAGATCCTGATCTTATTATATGTTATAGTATTTCATAATTATGACTTAGTATCTCATAATTATGTCTTGACTTAGTATCTCATAATTATCAGGATCTCATAATTATGAGATACTATGTCATAATTATGAGATATTAAGTCATAATTATGAGATATTAAGTCATAATTATAAGATCATTATGAGATCCGGGTCTCATATTTATGAGATACTAAGTCATAATTATCAGATAATAAGTCATAATTATGAGATACTAAGTCATAATTATGAGTTAGTAATTATTAGCTCATATTACACAGCGCTACCTAGCAAAGGGCAATCATGTCAGCGGTATGGTATGAGTATGTACACAGTACATTAGGTTGTGTGTGTATATATATATATATATATATATATATATATATATATATATATATATATATATATATATATATACAAACTATATATGACTGAAGTTAAATAAATAAAACTGCAAAAAGTAAAACATTTTATGTAAAAAATTGTTTATCTGAGAGGTGTCCAAACTTATTCCAGTGAAGGGAATTAAAGTTGCCGTAGGTTCCCTCATTTCTGATTTTATATTAGTTAGAAATATTAATCAATGAATGAATAAATGGATTAAATTAATTAATAGAAATCATCTTTGTTATTTTTAATAAAACGTACAGAAAAATAAAAATATAGAAACAATCTTATTTATAGTGCAATAGAGTTCAATGCCTAATACGGCTATTCTAGCCATAATCAGTACAGATGTATATTTGCAATATCAGTGACCTGTAATGAGAGACTTGAAGCTGGTCCTTATTTTTCCATATTTTTTGAAGAATGTTTCTAAATTGAGCTGATGCTGACTTCTCGGGATATTATGTAGGTGCGAGGCATTTTTCTTTTCAGTTTACACTTGTTGAAGTTCATCAGGCTGTAAGTCTGTTCACAGAGGTGGGTACTGCCAAATATTTGGACAGTTTTGTGACAGTATGAAGATGGAACACATATGGGTGTGATGAACAAGTGTCCATACATCTTTGCCTGTATAGAGTAGATTGTTGTAATTATATTTTTTAATTACGATTCGGAAATACAATTACAATTTTGAAATAATTTGTGATTTTTAAAAGGGAGAGAATGGAGGGATGATGACGACATCCAACCTGACTCATACTGTATCCAGGGAGGAAAATGGACTGCTGCTCACATGTGAAGCATTTAATAAAGGCACACGATTCTCCAGCATCCAAACTAAAACCCTCAGTGTGTACTGTGAGTATGAAGTAGAAGAATATTGTTATACCATGTCAGTTACACTCTTCCTTGCTCCTGAACTATTCTATTCTATTATTAAGACTAATTCGCCATGGCTTGCTCATCAGGGATAAATGCACACCATTCACCTTAACTGTTGATTTCTGTAAAGCTGCTTTGAGACAGTGTCTGTTGTGAAAAGCGCTATAGAAATAAACTTGACTTGACTAACTGAACATTCTTACAGACCCTCCTCAGAAGGTTTGGTTAGATGCCCCTTCAGAAGGAACTCTCCTACGTTCAGGAATGACCATTCAACTGGTGTGTTTTTCCAGTGGAGGAAACCCTACAGGCCGGTTGACCTGGTTCAAGGTTTGTATGCACATTTATAAAAGTTGTACTGTATCAAAAAGACCTGCCATTTTTAGAACATTTCAGAACAATACCCATGTCTTGCCATCTGCCACTGACTTGTCACTTAGAGTAGCATGTGATGCCTGGTGGAGGTGTTTCCAGACTGTAAGTGACAATACTTTTAGAAAGATTTCCAGACACATAATAATAGTGTGACTGTCAAATCACAGTTTTGTTTTTTTGACATTGGTAAAATGAATGAGTCCCTGCTAATTTTAATCCCACCCCACACACACACACACCCACCACACACACATACACACACACACATTTTTTTTTCATTATTTCAAGATGCTGGCTTAACACCTCGATTGAAGATGGTGGCTCATTGCCTCACTTTGAGATGCAGCTTAATTTCCTAATTTCAAAATGCAGCCTCATTGCCTTCATTTAAGATGGTGGCTCATTGCCTCAAATCAAGAACATTCTTCATTATTTCATTTCAAGATGCAGACCTCAATGACTCATTTGAAGATGCTGCCTTATTAGCACATTATAAAATTATCTCGTTGCCCCATTGAAAATAACAGCTTATTTTCTCGATTAAGGTGATTCATTATCTCATTTCATTACACCTCATTGTTTAATTACAACAAGGCACTGCTTTGCCTCATTTTACAATGTTGCTTCTTAGATTTGTTTTATCGCATTGCCACAATTCAGATAATACAGGATCAATTGTACCTCAATTAAATCATTTATGAAAATGTATTTTGTTATAATTTATTATTTGTGCAATAAATTCCTCACAATTATTGTATTTTGTTTGTAACTGAATACTTTAAAATGAACCTATATTTATTAAGCATCAGTAAAACAGAAAAGCTATTTTCATCATGAATACAGATGTTATCTAGTTGCTAATTTTGTTTCTTTTTCATCTTTCTTTTTTTGTTGTGCTGTTTTGCATAATATACTTGTTAGAGGGGAAGCAGTGCATGTCTTGTGGTGTTTTGACAATCGTAGCGTGTTTGGGTCATGAAGTGAACTTATGTGCTAAGCTGGGTGTTTGTACAAAGAAGGGTGTGAAGAGTTTTGAAGAAACAACTTGGTAATGAGTGCATTTTGAAACAGAATTTGAAAAAATTTTAAGCAGAATATTTATATCATTGAAAACACAGGTTTTTTTAATTGGCAAGTTTGACAGCTTGATCTTTGCATACATATATATATATATATATATATATATATATATATATATATATATATATATATATATATATATATATATACAGTACAGACCAAAAGTTTGGACACACCTTCTCATTCAAAGAGTTTTCTTTATTTTCATGACTATGAAAATTGTAAAATCACACTGAAGGCATCAAAACTATGAATTAACACATGTGAAATTATATATGGAATTATATACATAACAAAAAAGTGTGAAACAACTAAAAAATGTCATATTCTAGGTTCTTCAAAGTAGCCACCTTTTGCTTTGATTACTGCTTTGCACACTCTTGGCATTCTCTTGATGAGCTTCAAGAGGTAGTCACCTGAAATGGTCTTCCAACAGTCTTGAAGGAGTTCCCCGAGAGATGCTTGGCACTTGTTGGCGCTTTTGCCTTCACTCTGCGGTCCAGCTCACCCCTAAACCATCTCGATTGGGTTCAGGTCCGGTGACTGTGGAGGCCAGGTCATCTGGCGCAGCACCCCATCACTCTCCTTCTTGGTCAAATAGCCCTTGATGCCTTCAGTGTGACTCTACAATTTTTATAGTCATGAAAATAAAGAAATCTTTTTGAATGAGAAGGTGTGTCCAAACTTTTGGTCTGTACTGTATATATAAAGCTGATTAAAACACCTACTCACATATTCTTAAAAACAAATTAGCAAAACACAGTTACTTTTTCACTGCCTCTGCTTGGAAATTAACATGTCTCAGATCACACTGTGCTTTCTTTTATATATTAAGCCTGGAAAGCCTTACAGTGTAGGGCACCATGTATCTTGCATAATAATGAAATCAATTACAAAAGAATTTCAAACCATATTGATGCATTATAAAACCAAGAAACTAAGAAGACCTGGCCTTGTAATTCTTCAAGATAATTAAATAATTATGATAACAATAATGAAGTTTACCGGTTACCGTTGATTTAAGTTTTTTTGCATCAAGCCTGTGCGCTGTGTGAATGTGTCTTTGTATATGTTGTGTGTGATATTAGAATGGTAAAGTTGTGCAGGTGCCATCGAAGAACATCGAATCCGAGCGTGGTGTGTCACGAGAGCTCCTTCTCACTCTCCAACCAAGCGATAATTTAGCTAAGTATCGCTGCGATGCCACCAACGAGGCCAAGAAAGTACAATCAGCTGAGATTAAACTTCAGGTCCAATGTAAGTCGATTCCAATCAATTCAGTGTATCTTATTTCTATAGCACTTTCAAAAAAGGACATCGTCCCAAAGCTGCTTTACAGAAAGAAACAAATTCTAATAAAAATTTTAGCATCATACACTAGTTCCATATTTTATATATATATATATATATATATATATATATATATATATATATATATATATATATATATATATATATATATATATATATTTTTTTTGTATATCATTTATATCATTTAGATTTTGGCGAAAATCAATTGTGGTTTAACAGAAATCACTGCATTAATACCACCAAGAAATCATTGCCTGTGAACACAGTTTGCCATGTAATCCACAAATGCAGGTTAAGTCTTTATCATGCATAGAACACGTATGCATGAACATGATCTAGAAACACCACCATCCTCTCTGGGCCAAAGCTCATTTAAAGGGTCCTGAGGCAAAGTGGAAAAAATGGTCAGATAAACTCAATCTTAATTTTTTTTGGGAACCATGCACCAATGAATAGAGGGACCATCTGGCTTGTTATCGGCTCTCAGTTCATAAAGCTGCATCTCTGATGGTATGGGAGTGCAGTCTCTATTAATGAATAAATCAGCACTGGTTCGCTAGATTACAAACTTAAGATAACATTAGCCTACAACTCAGGATATAATTATTTTTTTTAAACAAATAAAAAACAAAACAAAAAAGCGCTAGTGTAATTAGTGCCTGTGGAATGGGCAGCTTGCACAATATAGAAAGTCTTCATCAATGCTGAACGATACATACAGGTTTTAGAGCAACAAATGTTTCCATACAGAAAACGTCTTCTTCAGGAAAGGCCTTGCATATTTGAGCAAGACAATGCTAAATGCATACTGCATATATTACAATAGCATGACTTTGTAGTAGAAGAGAAGAGTGTAGAGGGTGTTGAACTGGCTTGCCTGCCTGCTCTACAATATAGACCTTTCACCATTTGAAAACATTTGGCACACCATGAAATGAAAAAATACAACAAAGGACACCCAGAACTGTTGAGCAGCCAGAATCCTGTATCAGACACATATGGGACAACATTCCTCTCCCAAAACTTTAACAATGGTCTCCTCAGGTCTCAAATGTTTACAGATAGAAGATGAGGCGATATGAAGAAGACACCTTGAGAGGAACCAGATTTAAATTGGAACTCATCTTTACCAAATGTCCATTTATTGTTAAGTTTATCAACTCTTCACTCAGGAAACTTGCAAAAAACTGTTCATCTCAAATCAAACCATTCACACAAACTGATTCAATTGAAGATAGCTCTATTCAGATGTAGGGCTTCAGGATATACCAGGCAAATCTAGTGAGAACAAAAGAGCATGTGAAGCTTGATGGAGAGAGAGAGAGAAAGAGAGAGATAGGGGGAAACAGATAAATACAGCCTGAAGAGATTTCTAGAACCTCACCTAACTTTTTATCAAACCAGTCCCCCTATCCGCTGCCTGATTTCACAAAACATCTGTAGTTCAGTCATAGTTATTTGCAGGTGCGTTGTCTTGATCACCCATTCCAGCAAATCCTATCCTTCAGGACACAAAACAATCTTAATACAATTTAGAGCTGTTTCTTCTGCACTCAGTGTGTGACAGCGTGAACTCATGTGTTCTTATGTTGTGTGTTGATTTTTGGTGAAGATCCTGCAGTAAGTTTGAAGATCGTGGTGAAGCAGAAGGTGTTGCGGGCTGGGCAGACCGTCAGAATGGACTGTCTGGCTGGAAGCAGCAACCCAAAAGTTAACATCAGCTGGAGTCTGGGCCCCATCAGGTAACTGAGTTCCCACAGCATGCTTCATTATTGTGACCATTTAAGATTACTATCAACAGTATGAAAAAAAAAAAAAAGACAAAATAATACAGATTTATCTTCTAATTATGATTCTTTTTTCTCTTAATAAAAGTTTGTTTTAATAGTTGAGTTAATTTGCCATAGTTGTCACTTTATATCCCACATTATCTGCATTATTTGATTCATATGTTTATTACATTGTAACTTTTCATTTGATAATCATTTGATAATATAATTATAATATTATTTTAATTAACATTACATTACAATAAAATAATATTACATGAAGTGGATAAATATGTTTCCATTTGAAAAATCAAAACGAAACCAAGGCTGTCTAGCTGTTTGTACAAAAAGAATTATAACCAACCTAGAATTATTATTTTTTTCATTAGGGACTAGAAAACTCTGGAAGAATGTCTTGGGGGTGAATAGAATAGTGAAACTAATGTTGCCTTAATGATGTACTCAAAATAAAAAGCAATACTGGAATATTACCTTGAAATAACAGAATAAAAGTTCGAATTGTGGGATAAATTTGAAGAAATTTATTTCAAACATCTATGATAATGAATCATAATTATTATAATAATGAATACCAAAAGTAACAATATTATAACTAAGAATATTTTCTACAATTCTTCTTCTTCTTAAACTTATTATTACTTATAATCATTGTTGCTGTTTTATAATTATTATGACTATACCTTTTATAGTTTATATAATGTCAAAAAAAATTCTAATTATTTAATTATTATTAGTACCCATTAGTGCATTAATTCCTTTGATTTAAAGTTATTTTAATAAGGTTCATGATCTTATTAAGATCAACTACATGATCTCAATATTGTCAGAGACAGTGGTGAGCCGTCAGAATCACTAACTTACATTTTCATATATTTCTGTTTTTTAAATATGTATTTAATTATTTACAATAATTTTTTCTCTTCATTTTTAAGTACGTCTCTTCGTAATTTTACGTTGGTGTTTCTATCCAATCAAATTTCAGCCATCACATCGTGTAGTGCCGTAAGACTTTCAGATCTAATATACATGTGACAAACATAAAGCTCCTTTACCTTTATATCCCACACCATTCCCTCAGTGAAGCACGTTGGTGGTAGCATTGTGTCCACTTTTACTCTCTGCCTCTTTTTTGCTTCTCTGACTCATCTTGATGGACATCCATGTTTCAACTGTGCAATATATACTTTATAAACTTTCCATTTCCTAATAATGGATTTCATATTGCTCTGTGGAAATTTAAACTTTAGACTATTTTTGTAACCAAACCCTAACCCTTTCTGTCACTCTATCTCATCATGTTATTTTTTTCTTACCTCTTCTTTGCCTACACCTCAAAATTTGCCTGTTTCTCTCTCTTTCTCTCTTTTTCCTCCTCCACATCCTCACTTCATCACTTCAATCTTATCCAAAGTCTGTTAGGAGAGGAGAACGCTGTTAAGAAGTCGGTCTATGGTGGTGTGTCAGTCAGCAGCACCCTATCGCTCCCTCTCTCTTCTCATCTTCATGGCAGAAGACTCACCTGTCAGGCCTTCAGCGCTGCACTCTCAGAGCGGGTCAACACCTTCCACACGCTCAACGTCCTCTGTGAGTATGAACGTATGAGTGGGAGGTTGTGAGGAAAAGAAGAGAAACGCAGAGCATACTGTAAAATCTAAAAATATCCTCACCAACAAAAAAGTAAACAATTTCTACAAGGGGAGGAAGAGCTGTGTATAGCAAACTATAGCTAATTTTCTTAATATTTTCTAGTACTTTTGATATAGCAGTTCCTCTGATATAGGTATTTTAATATCTTTTAAGATTTAGCAACATGCAAAATTGAAGGTTAGCTTGGCGCAGCTGCTATATTCTAACTTCGCTACTCAATTGTGCGCTAGTAACATTAGTGAGCGATGAAACAACAGACTTGCATTTATTTTCTCTGCATTTAGACGACACATGACAGTGTGAGTCGAGATATTCTTATACAACTGATACTAAATTGTGTATTATGCAGAAAAGTGACAAACTCAAAGATTTCTCAGACATAATGTTTTTTCTTTCAGTCCCAATCTGCAATTAGTTGCTGCGTGACTCGAAAAGCAATGGAAGGAAAATTATAACCATGACTGTGTTTGTGTGTGTGTGTGTGTGTGTACTTTGTTCGCCACACCTATATGTGTTTTTATTAACACAATTTTCTGTCTGTAAATGCTTGTGCATGTCAATGTGTGTATGTGTTAAGTGTGTTTGCCACATGTACTGTATATGTGTGGGGTTTTTTCTTCTCACACCTGTGTGCCTGTAAATGTTTATATGTGTATGTGTGTGTGCATGTTTGCGTGTGCGTGGATTGTCTTTTTTTCAAGCTTGACAGACTTCCATAACTTTGATGCTGTGATGCCCGGTGTTTCTTCTTGCAAGTAGATTTGATTCATCTGATGAAGATTATACTTCACATCAATTACTGTTTTTCTTTTTCTTTTTTTTTATGCCTGTCTTCTTTTGGCTGCAAGCCTGTGTGTGTGTGTGTGTGTGTGTGTGTGTGTGTGTGTGTGTGTGTGTGTGTGTGTGTGTGTGAGAGAGAGAGAGAGAGAGATAGAGAGAAAAAGATAGTTTGTGTATCCAAATTGTTATCATTCACTTTCTAATAACACTATGCACAAGCAGTGCACTCAGCACTCTCTCTCTCTCTCTCTCTCTCTCTCTCTCTCTCACACACACACACACACACACACACACACACACACACAAATAACTCCTGTGAACTTTATGGAATCCATAAGCTGGCAAAATCCATCATGGCTGTGTGAGTAAAGAAATCCATTCTACATTAAAGTCAAGTGTAGCTTTCATAAATAAAACGTTATTGCTTGTCTCGCGGTATGCAGATGGAAAGAGCGGCAGAAGAAATGAAGGAGAGAGAAAGAGGGAGAGAGAGAGTGTGCACGTGAGACAACGCGGGTAAGATAAAGAGGGTAGTGGAAGAGAGAGAGAGAGAAAAAAGAAGTGGAAGAGAAGAAACAGGGCTTGTGGGAGAGTGAATGAAAAGGGAGAGAATGAAAAGGGGCCGGAGACAGAAAGGGGTGGTAGATAGAGAGCAAGAGAGAAGGAGAGAGAGACTGAGAGAAAAGAGGAGAGAAAGGTGAGAGAGGTTGAGAGAATGAACACGGGAGCCTATAAGGAAGTGAGAGGAAAGGAAGTGAGAGGAAAGGAAGAGAGAAATAGAGAGGAGGCATGAAAAGTGGGGAGTGAGAAAGAGGGTGAGAGATGGAGGGAAGGAGAGAGAAAGATAAAGAGGGGGAGACAGAAAGAGGGTGTAAGTGTGAGAGACGTAGAGAGAGAGAGCAGTGTACTGTTTACTGTATTTTATAGTGTATATTGTGCGTACTGTATATGTGATTATTTGCAGAATAAATCAGTTCATCGGTATATAATATATATTTATATGCTTGAATGAATAATTAACACTTGGGTGTCACTTAGCATGAAGTGCAGAGTTGTGTGTGAGTGTGTGTTTAATACTTCATAAATAGAATGCAGTGCTTCAGGTGCAGTTGATAAAGTGGCATTAGTGTATATTAATAACTGTGTAATGAAAGAAAGTAAACAAAGAAAGAAAGAAAGAAAGAAAGAAAGAAAGAAAGAAAGAAAGAAAGACCTGTCATTTTTTAAATTCGCAGATCAATGTGTTCCCTATTTATATTTACATGGATTTCTCAGGCTGATGCTTTTATACAAAGACCCTTAGAAGCGACACAGAAAATAATCCAGCTGTTCTACGAAATCGCAAGTGATACAACACTGAGCTTTCACAACATAACATACACCTTTATAGGACACATACACTCACTCTATCACACTGTGTGAATAAATGAGTGAGTGTAGCTTATGTATGAGGTGTGAGTGTATGAAGGAGAGAAGGATGCAGTGTTTTGAATGTATGAAAGAGTAAATGGATTAAGGAATTATTGTAAGAAGGAATTCATTCCTTGTGAATGAGTATATGCGTGAGTGTGGGGGGTGAGGTGTGAAGATTATTATGAATGATTAATATTTATGAATGATTAATGAATATAATGATTTATAAGTCCAATGATTAGAATGACTAATTTAGTGAGTATGTGAGTGAAGGAGTGAGAGAGAGTGATTGCATTATAGAGTTTATGAGTAAATGTGTTAGAGAATAAGTTATAATTAATTATAAGTTAATGAGATGATAAAGGAGTGTGTGGGTTATTGAATGAGTGAATGAGGTAGTGATTAAATGTGCAAATAATACAGAGAACGAGTGTGAGGATTAATGAATGATTCAGTGAGTGAGTAAGTGAAAGCAGGAGAGAGTGATTGAATGAATGAGTTTATAAGTAAATGGGGGAGTAGGTTAATGAGTTAGAGAATGAGTTCAATTATAAGTGAATAAGGCAGTTAAAGAGTGTGTGGGTTAGTGAGTGAATGAGGTAGTGTTTAAGTGTGTGAGTAATGCAGGGTTAATGCAGGATTATAATGAATGACTCTGTGAGTGAATGATTACATTTCAGTAAATGAGTGAATTAGGTAGTAAATTAATGTGTGGGTTAATGAATGAGTGAATATGTAAGTGTGGTAGTGAATGAGTGTGATGATTAGAATGAATGATTCAGTGAAAGAGAGAATTAGGTAGTGAAATATTGTGTGGGTTAATCAATGAGTGAATAAATGCAGTAGTGAATGAGTGTGAGGATTATAATGAGTGAATGAGGTAGTGAATGAGTGTGAGGATTATAATTAATGAGTGTGTGAGTGAGTGAGTGAGTGAGTGAGTGAGTGAGGTAGTGAATGGGTGTGAGGATTATAATGAAGGAGTGAGTAAGTAAATGCAGTAGTGAATGAGTGTGAGGATTATAATGAGTGAATGAGGTAGTGAATGAGTGTGAGGATTATAATGAGTGAATGAGGTAGTGAATGAGTGTGAGGATTATAATTAATGAGTGAGTGAGTGAGTGAGTGAATGAGGTAGTAAATGGGTGTGAGGATTATAATGAATGAGTGAGTGAGTAAATGCAGTAGTGAATGAGTTTGAGGATTATAGTGAGTGAGTGAGTGAGTGAGTGAATGAGTGTGAGGATTATAGTGAGTGAGTGAGTAAGTAAGTGAGTGAGTGAAAGAATGAGGTAGTGAATGAGTGTAAGGATTATAGTGAATGAGTGAGTAAGTAAATGCAGTAGTGAATGAGTTTGAGGATTATGATGAGTGAGTGAGTGAGTCAGTGAGTGAGTAAGTGAGTGAGTGAGTGAGTGTGTAAAAGAATGAGGTAGTGAATGAGTGTAAGATTATAGTGAATGAGTGAGTGAGTAAATGCAGTAGTGAATGAGTTTGAGGATTATAGTAAGTGAGTGAGTGAGTGAGTGAGTGAGTGAGTGAGTGAGTGAGTGAGTAAGAGAGTGAAAGAATGAGGTAGTGAAAGAATGAGGTAGTGAATGAGTGTAAGGATTATAGTGAATGAGTGAGTGAGTAAATGCAGTAGTGAATGAGTTTGAGAATTATAGTAAGTGAGTGAGTGAGTGAGTGAGTGAGTAAGAGAGTGAAAGAATGAGGTAGTGAATACGTTTTAGGATTATAATGAATGAGTGGTGAGTGAGTGAGTGAGTGAGTGAGTGTGTGAAAGAATGAGGTAGTGAATGAGTGTAAGGATTATAGTGAATGAGTGGTGAGTAAATGCAGTAGTGAATGAGTTTGAGGATTATAGTAAGTGAGTGAGTGAGTGGTGAGTGAGTGAGTGAGTGAGTGAGTGAGTGAAAGAATGAGGTAGTGAATACGTTTTAGGATTATAATGAATGAGTTAGTGAGTGAGGTAGTGAATGAGTGTGAGAATTATAATGAGTGAGTGAGTGAGTGAGTGTGTGAAAGAATGAGGTAGTGAATGAGTGTAAGGATTATAGTGAGTGAATGAGTGAGTAAGTAAATGCAGTAGTGAATGAGTTTGAGGATTATAGTGAGTGAATGACGAGTGAATAAGGTAGTGAATGAGTGTGAAGTTTATAGTGAATGAGCGAGTGAGTGAGAGGTGTGTGTGTGTGAGTTTGAGGATTATAATGAGTGAGTAAGTGAATGAGGTACTGAATAAATGCATGGGTAAAGTAATAAAGCAAGAAATTAGTAAGTCAGTAAATAAATGGGAATTATAATGAATAGTTGATGTTAGCATTAAGTTATGAATTGCTGCATGTGTATGTGTATAACAAAACATTATTCATTTATGATTTGATAAGTGATTTGTTAGTGATTCACTGTTGAACCAAATCATTAGTATACAGTCTCATTCTCAAGCTTGTAAAACACATTTAACCATAAATGTTCGGAGGGTCTTAATATTCCTACCTTGAGAACTAGGCTATGAATCAGATTATCACATGGATTTAATTATAAAAATGTAGAACGAAGGGAAGAATCATGGTTTTAATTAATGGTTTAAACATCATTTAACACCTGCTGACTTTGCTTAGTCTGTTTGTTTGTCTGCTAACACCACTAATCATGCACTAATGCTGATGTATTATTAATAATATAACAAATGCTAAAATGAAATTTGGAATAATGGGATAAATAAAAAAAACATTTAGTTGCTGTGTGTTTTGGGTATCAGTCCCTCCTGAGTTTGCAGAAGACCAGGCGAGTCTGGTGGAGGCAATAGAGGATGACTTTGCCGCCCTTCCTGTTAAAGTCTCGCCAATCCAGACGATATTTCGTGCGAGTGGATGTTCCGCGGCGAGAAGGTGCTTAGAGGTAATAGGCATTTTAACATCTCAGTGCAAGCTGTCTCACATTTGTTCTGTCACAACATGCCATATGGGCCCCGAACGCAACATTGGCAGCTTTTGTGCCAGATGTGCTCCTGCCTGGAGTGTTAATGCGTGCAGGTTAAATGAAGATGGCAGTCACTCCGAATGAGACACGGCATGTGCAGTCTTAATGCCGACTCTATTATCACATTGTGCTCGTCTTTGTGTGTAGGTGTGGCACGCGATGTGTTTATATGAACCATATGCCTCGTGAATATTTTCATGCACATGCTGCATGTATAGCGAAATCCTAAAGTTATTCATTAATTAGGATCGTAACATTTAAGAAATTGAGATCAAACGCTGTTGCGTGAAATTTTTATCTACCTAAACATCCATTTTTCACGTCTCACTCACTGCAAATGCATTTTCATTTCACTTCTAATTTTCTTACAATTAGTACTCTCCTTATTCATGCCCAACTTCGATACTTTTAATCAACGCAAACAAGCAAAAAAAAAAAAAATCAGTGACATACTGTATATGGTGAAAAATGAAGGACGCTCTGGTAACTCAAATGATTAATTTTTTTGCACCAGATGAAAGAAAACAAGCTTAGTAACGAAATGGACTGCACTGTATGTGTGTGCCAGAAATGCTCTTCTCAACAAACTTAACTACAGCTTAGATAAAATAAGAATGTGCATGACCTTTTCAGAGACTTGAACAAAAAAAAAGAAAGTTTGTACTTCTTCTGATGGATTTAAATTATAGGTAAGTGCAAAAGTTTGCATTTGCCATGTTGTCTGAAAGAAAAAAATCAAGAAATAAATAATCGATAGAAAAGAAAATGTGCACGGTTTAAAAAAAACAAGATGCGAGGTATACTAAAAATGTCAGACCATCACTGAGTTACCACCATCATATTAAGACCACTATCACCTCAACATTACAACTTCTACCACCACCACTAACACCCGCACAAGACCGCCACAACCACCAGCACATTGCCACCATTATCACGCAATTTTACCATCACTACCACCACCACAACACTACCACATTACCAATACTAACATTATCACTGACACCACTACATTACATCACTACACTACCACCACTACCACCACTACATTACCACCACTACTACCACTCTATCACTATTACCACCACTACCGCATTACCAACCACTAACACTATCAATCACACCACTACCATCCCCACACTACCACCACCACGTTCTAACCACTACTACCACACTATAACTATCACCACCACTACCACATTAGAAACCACTAACTCTATCACTCACACCACTACCATCACCACACTACCACTACTACCACCACCACATTATAACCACTACTACCACACAATCACTATTACCACCACATTACTAACCATTAACGCCAACACTCACATCACTACCATAACCAAAATAGAACCACCACACTACCACCACTACCATCACTACAACCACACTATCACTATTACCACCTCTATCACATTACTAAACATGAATACCATTACTACATTACATTATTACCACCACCACTATTTTACCACCATCACCGCAATATTACGACCACCACGACAGTACCACATTACCAGCACTATCACTGACACCAATTTATTACATCACAACCACCACTACCACAATATGTTTACCACCACCACTTTACCAACAAATTATTATTACCCCACTACTGTACTTCATTACTCTCACTACCAACACCACCACTATGTAAAGAAAGCAATTATTTCATAGGTAGTGGAGTTCTAAATATGTATGCAAAACTGTTTGTTTCTGTGTTTGTGTTTGTGTGTGTGTGTGTGTGTGTGTGTGTGTGTGTGTGTTTGTGTGTGTGTGTGTGTAAACAGATCGGGATTCTCGTTACCATTTCTCAGAATCTTGGGGTTTGGAGATTTGGAATGTGACCAGGCGTGATACAGGTGTGTACACAGTGGAGTGTTCCAATGCTGAAGGAAAAAACAAAAGCAACATCAAACTGGACGTCCACTGTAAGAACCATTGCACATTACAAACACCTTTCACATCTTGAAATGATAGCATTTTCTACTATAGATAGTTCTGACGACTACTGACAGAAACATGGTTCTCTGTTGCATTCATTTAATGCAGAAGTTGTATCACACCAAATCTGTTTAGAAAACCAGGAAAAAGCAGAAATTAGCTTTTCACCTTTTTGTTCCAGCTGCTAAACTGATTAGACTCCACTACCACCACCACTAACCCCCACCATCACCACCACCATTACACTACAACCACACACACACCAGAACCATATTACCATCACCAGCACACTATCACCAACACCACTTCCACCACATTACCACCTCCACAATACCTACACCACTACCACCCCTACCAAATTACCACCATCGCCACCACATGACCACTACCAAACCACCACCACATGCAAAACCCTGTAATTTTAGCCAAAACAACAAACCAAATTCACCCAGAATGACTGTTTTACTCACACATATGCATTTGCAGAACATGAAACCCATACCATATAAAAGATAAGGAAACTCCTGCTGCTGTTTATCTTTACACTGGTATTATGTAAATGGAAGACAGAGTTATAAAAGGAGTTGCATCACTGTCATTCAAGAAACAAGATTAGTGTCTCTGTAATGTTAGAGAGAAACACAATGTAGGAGAGAGGACATGAAAGGCTCATTACTTCTGAAGCTCCCACATCAGCATCAGCATGTCTTATGTCTACATTTATATTTATTCACTTGGCGGAAGCTTTTATCCAAAGGGACTCAGATGTGCAGCAGAATCCAATTGAAGCATAAACGAGGTTTGTGCGACACTGTCAAAACAGTGTATGAAAATGAGAAAATGATGAAACCAAGTCTTGTATGGACATAATCAATAGGCCTTTGTATTTATTTATTTTATTTTAAATAAGCATACTGTAGTTATTCACAGACAGAACTGAAAGAAGGCAGGGGTTCTAGTTTACGGGTCAACAAGATGAAAGTAAAAACAAGAATAGCGCTTTTAAATTACAATGTTCTTTTTTCAGGTGTTAAATCCACTCATTTTTTATCTTCAATGTCCCCAGTGATTATGTAAGTAACGGGCTATTGGCAAGTGTTAATTAAAATGTATGAATTTATGGTATTTTAATTTTAGAGCAGTCACTGGTTTTAGACTGTAACAATTTTTTTTTTTAAATAGTAAATAGTTTTAGTACTTTAATTTATTTAATCTAATTGAAACCAATTATTTATACTTTTCTTTCATTTGGTTAGTGTATCAAATTGCTTCACATCTAAACAATATGCAAGATCAGCTACCGTTGAAATAGTTTACTTGCAAAAAAACATTTAAGAACATTTAAAGCTGCTTTGTCTTTGCAAATTTCCTATACATAGGCCCAAGTCGAAAAAAATAAAAATAAAAATAAAAAAATAAAAAATTCCAGTAGTGTTAAGAGAATATATATATAAAATATATTGAAGGTATAATTGAGATGAAAAATGCACACAAAAATTAAATAGTTAAATAACCAAATTAGACTTCTTGTTTTTTACACAATGTACATAATTAGCAACAAAATGTAAAGTTATATTTAGTAAAAAAAAGAGAAATAAAAAGCTTTTTATTTTACCCCTAACAAAATGGGCCAAACACACAAATCCAGAATGGTCAACAGGTCTCTTCTTTAAAACAAACAAACAAACAAACAAAAAAAAAAACTGTTTTATTACAATAAAATGATAAATAGTATTTATTAGCCATTAGACAAGAGATTTGTGACAGAATAATTGAAACAATTTTACTGTTATTTTTCCCATCACTTGTTTTATGCTAGTTTGTTTGACATTTCTTTTCCAATTAATAATTGATCATTAAAATCTTTATATATGGACTACATTTCTCATAAGCCAATGCACCTCAATGTCCCAACTCACATGTTACACTTATTACCCACATTTGTTTTCTATTTTTATCTAATTAGTGGCACTATTTAACTCTGGATTGTGTTCCTCATTGTTTTGCTGTTTTATTTATGGTTAGCATTGCTTTAATCAAGTTTAGGTTATGGGTTTCATGGGTAGGTTTTATTATTATTTTATTAAACTAGTGTTTTGTTTCTGTCTTTGTTTCTATGCTTTGTATTTTTTCACTAATATTTAAATCGTTTTCCCTTTGCCTTTATCTCATTTTATGGCAGTTGGGGTGAGGGACTCATGCAGAAAAGAATCTGCCAAATCTGTTATGAGCTTTTCATCCCCATCATTAGGATACTTAAAAAAAAAAATACAAACATTAGTGCTAGCACCCTTGTTTTCTGTTTGTGATGTTTATAGTGTAAGCTATTTTTTAACGATGGCAGTGAATTAACGCAGTCTAGTCTGCTTCCATGTACCTTTATTAGTAGTAAAAGCTACTCACATACATTTAGACTGTACCAACAATTTGACCTTTTTAAATATTAAAATTTTCTGTTGCCAAATGTTCTACATGGTTTGAAAGGAGAAAACTCCAGCATCAGTCCATGTGAGGGGGAAAAATGTAGGGACCCAAAGGTTTAGCAGAATTAGATTAAACTTCAAAACATGCAGACATACACCAAATGAAAACTTGCACAAATCATTAGGTTGATGCACCTCAATAACAGGCAGGGTTTCTTTTTTATCTACTTATGCCCTGGGCAACTATGAATTAAAAACTAATAACCTGGAAACGAAATTTGCTTGTCCGAGGCACTTGGGCGATTGATGTGTCCTCAATGTACAGTATTTGTATAGTAGTGTCAGTAAAACAGAGATGGATGAAGTTGGACAGCAAGTTGCCTTATGAATCATTACAACACATCTACATGAAATAAGCGACATGAGATGGAATAGAAGGTGTTTGTCCATGAGTGTCACTTGACTGACACTTATGACAACAAACATGAATATACATTATGATCTGAATTGAAGTACACACTATTTATAAAATGGAAGCGTTGGATTGGAATATGTCTCAATAATGTTTATGCTTGTGCGCATTTAGGAAACTCATCCAGCATGAAAGATGATTACTTTGCTAATAAAAAATGGTAGAATGTATCAACAGAAAATCTTGGCAAATGTGTTCCTGCAAGTACATTATCTTAATGTATTTCCGAGACACATATTTATCCTCTAAAATTATACAAATATATGGACATCCGATTCTATGTTAAGTCCACATTTGCTGGTATAATAACCTCCACACTTCTGGGAAAATGTTCCACTAGAGTTTCGAGTGTGGTTGTGTAGATTTGTGCTAATTCAGCCACAGGGGGGTTAGTAAAATCAGGTAGCCTAAAGAGGCCTGGGGAGCATTTCAATTCATCCAAAAGGTGTTCAGTAGAGTCTTTTACTCATTTTAAATCAAGACGTGACCAAGTTGTCTAGACTAGGTGCCAACTTGGCCACTCAAGATGTAGACATCACCTTCATGCCATGCCGATTTGAGGCAGTAATTAAAGCAAAAGGAGCCCCTACTAAGTATTCAGCACATGTACAGTAAATGAACAAACTTTCCAGAAGGCCAACATTTCACTGAAAATGTTTTTTTATTAGTCTTATGAAGTATTCTGTTTGAGAGTGAATTGGTGGGTTTTGTTAATGTGAGCCAAAATCATCACAATTATATGAAACAAAGACTTAAAACTACTTTAGTCTGTGCATTGAATTTATTTAATACATGAATTTCACAATTTGAGTAGAATTACTGAAATAAATGAACTTTTCCACAACATTCTAATTTATTGAGAAGCTCTTTATATTTGTCCATAACCGAATAACTTGTACAACCAATGTATACTTTTCTATATGATTACATTTGCTTGTCTGCACTTCACATATTTTCTTTTTGTATATTATTCAGATACTGAAGTAAGTATTCAGAGAAGGGTATACAGCTGGGGATTTCTTTTTTTTCAGAGAGCAGTTTTTTTTTTTGAGTGAGAGCAGGCTACTGACCTGCAATTACCTCATTAATGATTTAATAACAGCTTTGTACTAAAACTAGGTCTACACATTCTAGCAAATCCTCCGTCATTAATGAATCCCTGCATCCCTGCTACAATAGTGCCTGACAGTGCTACACATTCATTATGTATAGAGTGTTTTAATAGCTTTTACAGATGGCCCTGTTTTCTTGTAGGACTTCCTATTTTCTCGGTCTGAGACAATGGGAAGCATCTCAAGTGTGTCAACATGTGAGAGCTTACACAAGTACTAATGGGCTGTTTTTCTCAAGGCTATGAGCCCAGTGGGAGATGGGAGGAAAGAGAGAGAGAGAAGAAAGAAAGAGAGAGAGACTGCAACCAGCACATTAATTTAAATGCATTTTGAAGTGTATGTACTGTAGAACATCTACACCTCTCTCTTTAACCAGTCTGGAGAAGTAACAATTTTACCTTCAATAATTTTTTTCTCATGCTAGCTGAATAGATAGGTAGACACATGCATACATACATGGAAGGAGATAGATAGATAGATAGATAGATAGATAGATAGATAGATAGATAGATAGATAGATAGATAGATAGATAGATAGATAGATAGATAGATAGATAGATAGATAGATAGATAGATAGAATACAAATATGGTGGTATAAGAGTAATAAAACACCTCAGGATGTCAAGGTGGTAGCACTAACTCAGCTTCATGTGAGGCCACATCACATTATACAGAGACTTCAATATTAAAATTGCATGTACTCAGAAAGCATGCATTATTTATTTATTTATTTTTTTATTACAGATCCCCCCAGCGTGAAAATGAAGGCAGATCCTGTGAACGTGAACATCGGAGACACTGCAGATCTGTTCTGCATCGCTGATGCCAATCCTGTGACTGACAACATGTTTTCGTGGAAGTGGATGGTGAGACACTGCCACATACTTTCACCGTTACAGTGTTTACTCCTAATAGATTTCGTTTAAAGTATAAAAGACTCGTTTAAAGTTTGCATGTTCTATTTTTTATTTTTTATTCGATTCAATTCAATTCATTTTTATTTGTATAGCGCTTTTAACAATGAACATTGTCTCAAAGCAGCTTTACACAGATAATGTGGTGATTAAAAGTGAATATGTTCTTTATAAGTAAGTATGTCCCTGATGAGTGAGCCGGTGGTGACTGTGGCAAGGAAAAACTCCCCGAGATGGCATAAGGAAGAAACCTTGAGAGGAACCAGACTCAAGAGGAAACCCATCCTTATCTGGGTTGCACCGAATGTCCATTTGTAGCAGATATGCAATGTTGCGGGGTGCAGTGATAATGATCAGAAGCAAACTGTATTTCTGAGTCAGTGTACAAGACTGTTTACATTAACTACAGTCTAATCCATCCTCAAAGCACCGTTCTTACTCCGGAATTTCATGGAACCACCCAAGGCGTTGATGAAAAACCGTCTATTCTTTCTTCATATTTATCATATTCATCAACTTTATAATACAGTGTGGGTATTCATGATCAGTCCCTGACAGCATGCTGAAAATGAAATTGAAATAAAAAATCAACGTCTGCTTTCCTTCCTTTTTTGATCTCTTATCACTTTGAATAATCTCCTCCCTCTGTGTCTCTCTTCATCACTATCAGTGCCTCTCTCTATCTCCTCATCTTCTCCACCTCTTTCACTTTGCGTTCTCTCGCTCTCAGCCGGCGCTCTTTAGCGAGAGGACATGCTATATTTCACTGCTGTAAGTGTGCTCTAAGTGTCTCACCCTTCTGCGCTCCGCCTTCTCTGGCCCAAATGGAGAAAAATAGCTTTCATTAAAGCGGCTTTGCCACGGGCTACATTCGTCTTTGTTAGCTCAGGTTGTGCCGTTTTAGTGCTTTTTTTCTATTTCCTGTCCAAAGTTCACAACCATTGTGCTTTCTGCTATTATGAAAGGCGATTCTTAATCATAAAGGTGTGCTTCTGAGAAAAGATGTGACCATGTGTGAAGAGCCACAGAGTTTGATACCTAGTCATCGCTGTTGGGATGTCGACTAGGGATAGATGAAAAGCATTGAGGCAGGTGATAAGGAAATGAGAGCAGATGGTAAGGAAAGCAGGTAATGTATTTTGTTAATTTAGAAAATATATCAGACGGCTGTAGGTGAAGTCGATTCTGCAGTCGACTGCCTTGGAAAAGTTTTTTGTGGGGAACTCGATGGTAAGAGGAAATTGGAGGCAGGTTCCCAAGGCTTTATTTTGCCATGTAAATTTACATATAAGAATCCAGCTCTCTTTCTCTGTATCTCAGCTCTTATTTTTCAATTTTCAGCCCTTTCCCTATTCATTAAAGCAGGATAACTAAGTACAGGTGTGTCATCCTTACTACTTACCTATTCTGGCTCCACCAGGGTTTTAACGCATTTTGGAAAAGTATGAAAAAATAAAAAATAAAAATAATTTGATTTCAGTGATTTTCAGGTCTGAATTAATATGGAAAAATGTATTGACATATATTTGTTTTTATAATATCGCCTTACTCTGTTTTCTAAAATTAATAAAATGTAAACATATTTTTTTATAAAACAGATGCTTTTTAGATTGTCTCTGCTAATCTGATACATTTGAAAAACGTCATTTTTATCTAAAAACGTCACCACGTTTCCCAAAAGTTGCTCATCCACACTAAAATTACAGAAAATGTTTATGTCCCCGTACCACGCAAAATGTAAGAAGCATTGATCCATGTCGTTTCTGTCTGCTGTTTAATTACTTTCCGACTCTTTGAGCCTTCGTTTCGCATCGCAATGTGAACTGTGGAGACTTTTCAGCATTTTTAAATGTATCCACTTTGGAGGGCATTTTCATAAAGCTACATTTTTGTTTGACGAAAAACACCATCACAATGTGGCCAAAAACTAAAAATATATGCGTTTTCAAACAGAAACGTATTGATGTGGACATGACCGAAAGGTGTTTTTACATGGAATGTTACGCTGTGAGGCAGCATTTACTATGACAGTACCGCGCCTCTATGAAACACATGGAAAACATCACTGATTCTGACTCTGACATACATCAGAGATTTTAATGTAACACGTTATAATTGGAATTTAAAATTATTATTTTTGATGCTAAATATGATCTTAAAACCTGCATAATTGAGTTTGGAAAAGTTTGGAATTTTCTGTGTTTCTGTGTTTCACAATTTAAAGTTACACAAAACATCAATCACACTCTGAACTGTGGCACAGTGAATTCTGTTGTGCCCAGCACTTTTGGAGCCACATGTTGCAAATCAGTATCCACATAGTCAGATCAGCAGCACATGCCAGAGGACAATCAAAACTTGTTTTTTTAAATGAGCATGATGGAAAAACCCAGACACTGTTGTAGACCTAATATTCATTATCCATCATTTAACAATACATGTTTTCTTGTCAGTGTACACAATCTATGCAGCACAAATGAAACTACTACTGTATATATTGAGCCCCTGAATAACTTATACAATGAAAACGACAGCTATTTGATTATTTGTTTTAGACACTGGTCTGGTAGCAGAATTACTAGTCTTACAACCCCTTGTACATAATTTTTCTAGCCCTTATGTAGGCCAACTCAGTGTTATTATCATATGAATATGTGTTTGTGTGAGCTCATTGTAACCAATTTGCTATTCTTAGTGTGTGGGTTTTTTTGTGTGTTATTCAGGGTGAAGGTGAAATTGACGGGCTAGGTGAAATGACTCAGGATGAATCAACTGGACTTTTGACCATCTACAAGGTGACCCGAGTTCAAGCAGGTCCCTACCAGTGCACTGCAAACAATGGCATAGTACCCGAAGCCAGTGTGGTGGGACAGCTTGTTGTAAACTGTGAGTTTGACATCTGCTCAGAATGAACAGCAACAGAATGAAGAATGCTACTTGTTCCACACTAAGATTCTCAGAGTGGAACACGAGTGCTTAGTTCTTAGTCTCTTTGAATTAAACCCTGGTGTTCTTTTGTCTTTGGAGTGGTTCATTAAGTACAATACTTTGACCCTGAATCAAGTCCAAGCATTGGAAGTAAATCAAACATGCACTCACACAATGCTAATTCATTGTTCGAATATTTCCCAATGTCAAACATTAAGCTACCACTTGATTATGAGTGAGTTCCACTTACTACTGGTCATTTCTGCTGATATTTTTACCAAAACTTGTTGTTTTCAACAATTTTCCTACTGCTACTTCACATGGAAGCCTAATACACTTAAGAAGAAAGCACCAAGTGCGCTTTTCCATATACATGAGCTCACAGACACGTAATTTGTTAATGTCGCTCTGATTTAAAAGGAAATAAAGTATTGCCATCCATCCCACACAGAGGGCACAGCCAATTATTAGCCAAAACATCCCTATACTCAGGATTCACAGTGATTAATGCTTCAAATGTAAATTTAGTGATCGAAGGAAACGCCTTTGTGCACTGCATGTTTCATCATGCAAAAATTTACCAGAATAGAGACAATAGTAATTGAGATGTATATAAACCCAAAATTAATCCTGTAGTATACTCCAAAGTGTGTGTGGGTGTGTGTAATAGGGGTGAATTGTCCAGACAGATTCAGACAGACAACAATTCATAAATTTACTCGAGAGACTTCTAACGCATGGCCCTATCGCATCAGGACTTTGCAATGCAAAAAAAGAAAAAAAAAAAATTAAACCAGATGTTCTTTTCTTGTTTTGTACCTCTGCCATGTTAGACTGTCTTTCATGTGACTCTCTGGAATCTTTTATGCCGTTGCACCGATGCGAATTGGTGAATCTTACCATTTTATATACATATATATATCATATACACATCCCTTCTCCTGGTCTTTATTTGTATTAATTCCAACATTATACCTTAATAATGAAGACAGTTATAAAAGTACACATGTGTTTTATTATTAAACAACCCCAAATTTGTTTTATAATTAAGATTGTCCAAAGCAGCTATATTTAGCTTCAATGACGGCTTCGTACACTCTTAACATTCTCTCATCAGATTCAGTATTAACCTGTTAGCCTTCGACACAGATTTTGGGACTCACAGCTGAAATGCCCTACCTAACTTTAAATGTTAACAGTTCCTGATAAAAGTTGGCTTCATACACAATTTAAATATCTCTAAAAAGAAGACACTTTGAGCTTTACTGTCCATTATTCACTGTTGATATTGTTAAAAAAAAAAAAGTTAAGTACTGTAGAAAAAAATTCCCTAAATAATTTTTTTTCCCTTCATATATAAATACATGAAATCTGTCCTATAGCAATCCAGAAAAGTAATAGGTTGAAAGCCACATGTCTCATGAGTTTATATTTTAAATTAAATGAAGATATCATAAAAAATGAGATTCCTACAAACATTTATCTTAAACTATGTCTGTTTCACCCCTCCCCACCCAAATTTTAGGACTCGCAGCTGAAATGCTCTACCTAACTTTAATTGGACAATGTTGAAAATATTGAAAAGAAAGGGGAATCTGTGTCCAAACTTTTGACTGACAGCATATATACATCAAATGTTTGTATGTTTGATGAAGTTGCTCCGGAGCTGCAAAAGGGGGCACAATGGAGAAAAGTGGCAAGTCGAGGAGATGGTACTACTGATGCTGATGTGCTTTGTCAGGCTGAAGGAGTGCCTCGTGTCCAGTTCAGCTGGGCAAAGAACGGCATACCACTGGACTATAACAACCCACGGTGTGTGCACACCCACACAGAAAATACACACAAAACACAGGAAATTGAGATAAAAGTCATTGGCCATGTAACGCTTCCATTACTAAATTAAATACTATTAATCCGATTACTACTGCTGCTGCAGCCAATACTGGTGCTGCTACAACTAATACATAACCACTTAAATATCAGTTTTACTGCTACTACCATTTCTCTTCTCACTACCACTACTAATCTTTTTACTATTGGTACTGCTTTTACCACTACTACTGCTGATATTACTAAAACTACTGCTACAAATAGTACTACTGATATTACTACTACTACTACTACTGTTATTACTACTACTGTAACATGGAACTAAAAGACATAGAATGAAAACCCAAGAACAACACAGATACCAAGACAAGTTTTTACATTTTACTGCAAGTTGTATTTTATAATTGTTTGTGACAAATAAAAATCTTGAATAAATCTTCAAACCAGGAAGGGTCAGAATACCAAAAATAGCAAAATAAGGTAAAACTGAGAAAGACAAACCAAGGTCAAACACAGAGTATGAGTTTATAATATAAACTTATACAGCCAGTCTTCTATTACTGTTAAATTCCTGAGACTACTACTACTACTACTGATGGTGTTACTAACATTAGTATTGAATAATTACATTTACGGTAATTAATAATATTACAATACTACTACTGCTATTAATGAGGACGAGGTACTGAAGTATACAATCCTATCTTATTATATGCTTGCAGTATATTTTGTAAGAATCTGTTTAAATAATCCCAGGACTTTTATGTTGTTCTTGCATGCTTTTGTGTGTTTTTTTTTTTCTCTGTTAGTCAACCTCATGTCTATGACTGTAGAAATTCAGTAAGTAGTAACTATTGCTATTTACATATGTTTGACATTTTATTTGTTATATTAATTCTATAATGATCTGTATTATATGTAGTGAGCTGTTGTGGGGAGCATAAACCTACAAAACCATATCAGTACTTTACACTATCAGTATTTCTGAACTGAAACTAATTCTGAAAATAGCAACTGGGTGCAAATCAGACATAGACTGGCTCATGTTAAATTAAATGACAACATACTGATATGATATGCTGATGTGTGTGTGTGTGTGTGTGTGTGTGTGTGTGTGTGTGTGTGTGTGTGTGTGTGTGTGTGTGTTAAGATATCTCGAGAAGACAGTAAAAGAAGGAGCCATACACACCAGCACTCTGACTGTAGTAAATGTGAGTGCCGCTCTGGACTATGCTGTGTTTACCTGCACCGCCCGAAACAGCCTTGGAGAAGACACATTTAACATCCAACTTCTTAGCACCAGTATGCACATGCACACAATCACATTTTTTATACTGCTTTTTTTAGCTGACTGTAAGATCAGATAAATATTGATCACCTTATCCATTGACTTTTCACTGTATTTGTTGTATAGGAGGCAGGAGGAAGTTAGTATTAATGTATAAGCAGTATATGGAGTTTTTAATGGTGCCCTGGAAAATCCATAAGGTGCTGCTAAAGTGCGAAAAACGTGTTTGCGATTTTCATATAGCAAATGTTACACTTTGTTCAAGTCTTGCATAGCTACACTATATGGTCAAAAGTATTGAGACACCTGCCTTTTCCAGTTCTTCTTCCCCAAACTCAAACAAATAATTGGAGTCACGCAATTGTATAGGATATCTTTGGATGTGGTAGTCATACATTTTCCCTTCGCTTGAATTAGGAGATCAAAACCAGTTTTTACTCTGGAGTGGTCTTCAACCCTATTGAACACCTTTGGGATTCATTGGAACACTAGCATACTTTAAGCATACTTCAAACTTGTGGAATATCTTCCCAGATGAGGGTTATTATAACAGTAAATAGGGACTAAATGTTCTAAATTGTATAGGATGTTCGAAAAGTACATAGTATTTAGTACATAGTCTTTTGGTGAGGTGTCTACAAACCTTTGTCTATATAGTGTATATGCTGTAGTACAATTGCACTAATCCTGATCTATTTAGCTCATAATTATATACCAGGTGTCAAAATATGTAAATATACCTGCATCACGATGGGATTCAAATCTTTAAAAGCAGTTTTCTTCTTTTTATGCCATTGTTTTTCAATCCTCAGCTGAGCTGTGACATTTGTAGCCTCAGATTTTAATATTTGCTTAACAGGAGTCAAAGCAAATGTATACATTTGCTGTTGTAGCCCATTGTGTATATTCCAAGATGTTTTCTGAGATGCTTTTTTTCTTGTGCTCACAATGGTTGTAAAGAGTGGTTATTAAAGTCTGCCCATTCTCCTTAACCTAGTCAAGGTTCTAAAACTATTATAAAATATTAAAACAAGCACATTTAGCACCCCAATATGTCAATGTCACAATGATCACATGTATTTCCTTTTTCTGACATTTAAAGTGAATTATTTGATTATGTAGCTGCATGATTTCATGCATTGTACTCTTGCACTGGCTCAGGAGAATTACATAACTGATACAAAGGCACCATTAGTGTAGTCTAATCTAAAAATAGTAAACTAGCAATTTTGGGAAGGAAACCAGGAAGTAGGCAAAATGCATTCTTACAGATAATCAATGACCCTGATTGGCTTAGGATATGGCTGGAGAATTACATTACTATAACACAGGCAACATTAGTGTAGTCTAATCTAATAAAATAAACTGGGAATGCTGGGGAGGAAAAAGGGTAGTAGGTAAAATGCATGCCTACAGATAAACAATGACCCTGTTTGGCTCAGGATATGGCTGGAGAAATACACAACTGAGACACAAGTAACATAAGTGTTGACTAATCTAGTAAAGTAAACTTGAAATTCTGGAAATTAAACTGGGAATTATACAAAATGGGAACTTGCTTTCAAATAAACACTCCTTTTATATATACCTGGACCTATACCTGGCGGTGACAAAATAAAAGTTTCTCCCATATCTTACTCTACAGTGTTATATGTCTCTACCAGAAACTGGTTTATCCATCTAGGATTTATATAACCTCAGCCACTCTCAGTGCCGGTCCCAAGCCCGGATAAATGGGGAGGGTTGCACTAGGAAGGGCATCCAGCGTAAAAACATGTGCCAAATCAAAACATGTGGAGGATCCGCTGTGGCGACCCCTAACGGGAGAAGCCGAAAGAAAGTTTCTTAGTTTATCCATAATCTTCAATGATTACATGCATTTTTAAATAACACATTTTTTTCATATGTTTATTTTTCCCCTCAGAATATGTGTAGCATCTACTATTGTTCTGCAAAGTTAGAGTTTTCCAACTAAGATGGAAAGACCGCTTTGTTAGTATATATTAAGTGGTTGTTAAGGTAATGAACAATTAGCATGGCTTGCTAAGATGACAGCTAATGCAGCTTCTTCCTCTTTTTCTTCTTTCGGCTGCTCCCATTAGGGGTCACCACAGCAGATCGTCTGTCTCCATACCCCCCTGTTCACTACATCTGTCTCTTTCAAACCAACTACCTGCATGTCTTCCCTCACTAAATCCATAAACCTCCTCCTCCTTGGCCTCCCTCTTTTCCTCCTTCCTGGCAGCTCCATCCTCGGCATTCTCCTACTGATATACCCCATGTCCCTCCTCTGCACATGTCCAAACCATTTCAATGACAGCTAATGCAGCTTGCTAGCTTAATTTGTGGTTAGGGGATTTTGGGAGGAAGCAGGATTTACTCGAGTGTTTCTATGCATCTCTGTTTGGGCTTTGCACTCTTTTAGGGCAAGTCACTAAAGAAAACATTATTTTCTTCTATGAAAATCGACATTTTATAAAATTGGGTTAAAAGTTGATCGGGCTTTCCTTTAAAATGGCAAGCTGCCGCATTATGGGGCATTTTAAAAGTCAAAGTTTCTCAATATTGCCTAAGCAAAAGCAAAACAATCCCCTCTGTCTTACTTTCTCGTTTCCTTTTCTTTTAAATCACTTTTTAGTGCTCTTATAACTCCTGTAACTGCATCAGCTTTTCTCTTTATTTTTCATAGTCTCATCTCTCTCTCTCTCTCTCTCTCTCTCTCTCTCTCTCTCTCTCTCTCTCTCTCTCTCTCTCTCTGTCTGTCTTCCGGCCAGTCCACTACACAATCCAATATTCGCTTGGCCCCTCCCTTTTATATTTTTACAGCTGTGAATATTCATAATTAATCTGATAATAAATACTAGATGCTTTTTATCGTCAGATGCTTGAGGAAAAAGAGTATGATTTTTCACATTTTTTCAATGATTGTTATATGCCATTACAGTTTTTTTTCCAGATTTTTTTTTTTTTTTTTTGGAAAGAAGCAGGACTCTTCCTACCGCCCCTTACTACCCCATTATATAATTACTATTCACTTACTTGGAAAAATGAATAAGATACTGTATATTCCAGTCTCTCTCTCTTTTCTTCTTACAGTGTTACTTTCTTTAGTGGCTCTGAAGAAGACCCTTCCTATTCGTTCAGGATCACTTCCTGTCATCAGGATAGCAATTATAGGAAATGTATTTGTTTATATCAACTCAGGAAAGACAACACCTGACTTCTGCACTGAGAAACCTCTTCCAGCTTTAATAATTTGCCTCCTACCACTATTATCATTAAAATTGCCCCCATCCTCCACCTTCTACTCCTCATCATCATCACTGTCAGGAGCTAACATTATCAGCACCATCATCACAGACAAGAACTAATATTATACTCATCATCATGATTTCTATCACCACAACCTTCATCAACATCAGCAATAATGGAAATCCGATTGATAATCAAACACATCTGCCATCATCCAACAACTTCTTTGTCACAATGATCATCATCATCAAGACCACAATAGACAATACTACCACATTCATCACATCATAATCATCATATCCAGCTATGACTACTACTACCACATATTTCACCATAACCATCATCAGCATCATCATCATCATTATCATCATCATGAGAATGACCACTACCATTACATTCATCACATGATAATCACCATATCGAGCAATGACATCTATCATCATCATCATCATCACCGCCATTATGACTATCACCACCATAATTTTCATCTGTGTTCTTGTTATTGTCATCATAACCATCATGAGAAATACCACTAACACTAAGCTCATCATCTTCATATCCAGCAATGCCCACTACCACCACAATCATCAACATCATCATGAAAACGACCACTACCACCACGTTCTTCATCATCATTAGCATAGGAACGATCACTACCACCACAATCATCATGAAAACTACCACTGCCACCACATTCATCATCATCATCATCGTTGTCATAACCATCATAATCCTCAAGACGACTACAATTCTTCACATTCTTCATCACTGTCATACTCATCATCTTTATCATCATCATCCTCACTATTACCACCCTATTTTTAATAATCATTGTCATTGTCACTATATAACCATCATCATGAGACCACTACCACTACATTAATCATCATCATTTTTATACCACATTCTTCATCCTCGTCATCATCATCATCATTAAAAAACAAAAAATTGTATTGGCCAGAAACAGCCTGACTAGTTCCAGTAATAAATAGTGCTGTGACCATTTGAATAGCCACTGTTTACACCTGTGCTGAGCTGAAAAGCATCTCAGAATACACAACATGACAAACACTGTGGCAGACTGGCAACAACAGCAGAAGACCTCATCAGGCTACTGTCTGGGCAAACTGTAAAAGTATTCAGATCCAGAGAACTACGTCAAGCATTTGCTGCTCTCTTTATTCTTCTCTGAATCGGGTGTAAACAAAAGCCTTTTATTGCAGTTAAGCTATTAATCTATGTACGAGACGAGATTGTAAATGTAACTCCTGCACTTCAGGTTTTATTTTTAAACTACATCAGTAAAATAATATGACTACCAAGGTTACAGTACTTAAACCAGTGCATTAAAAGGCTAAGTGCATGTACGTCTTGAATTATATTTCAGTCAGAGGAGAAGATTTATTTAGGAAATTCAGGGTAATGCCTTTTATAGAGTCGCTTCCCATTCTTAATATGAGCAAGTATTGCAACAAGCAATAAAAAAGTTTAATGTTTTATTTTTCTTTAACATGCAAGGTTGTATGTTGTGAGCAGAACCTCAGGCTGATAATTAAATCCTGGCGACGTGTTGGTCTGCAAAGGTCCATAGTGCCAAGGTTGCAGGATACTCCAGGGTTATAATTGTTGTGTGTATTGTGCTTTTATGATGGTAGCTCGGTATTTTCACATGGCTGCTTTTAGTCTGTGCTGTCAGAAAGCCACTTGTGTGGAAACTCCTGCATCTGTATAGAATTGCATCATTTAGTTCTGTGGACTTACAGTAGGGTTCATTTTACAGCTTCATGTATAGCATTTGGCAGATGACTGTATTATGACTGGCTTGGATCAATCTTTCAAGTGGTTGAGTGTTAAAGAGGCAACTTATGGCCTTCTGACCACTAAGTCCTTTCATTTTTATGCAGTATGTAAATTAATGATTAATCAGATTTCTCTTTGATTTAATTATATGTCTACTTTACTATTTATTATTCTCAGCAAATGCCACATTCTTCAAACGACTACACTTCCCATAACCTGCAGTGCTTTCAGTCATTGTGCTGAATCACTCACACACACACACACACACACATACTTTAAATGCAACTTTAAAAGAAATTTGAAATCACAAAGTATTTCTTAAGTTTTAGTGGTACTCATGACATAACCGTGAGCCTTGAAAAGTTTTTTGCCCACTTTTTAGATTTTCTGATTTTGGATTCCTGAACTTTCCTGTTTAAAGCAAAACCTTCTCTGCTGGTTTAAACAATATAATCACTGACCAACGTTTCAATATATTTTTGTCCATAAATATGCATTAAAATTATTCCCAATAGTCTCTCTTCATTTCATACCATTTCTCATGGATACTAAATCTTATTGGATCTATCCAATTAGATTTAAGCAGTCACATGTTAATAGGGTCAAAGGGGACTTTTTTTTTAAATCACAAACTCCAAGCTTTTGCTTTAACCAATTAGACTGCAATTTTGTCACTCAAAAAAACCTTAGCATTCAAACACATCTGCATTTTCACATGCTTTGATTGAGTGGTCGTAGAGTGCACTAGTCAAATCTTGCAAACCGCATCTATAACAAACTGCTCAAGCTCAGATATATTTGTTGGATTTAATAGCTGTTTTTCTTTTCTTTCCAAAATGACTAACAGAGGAGAAAAATTGATTTGATTGCAGATACACTTACAATGACATTTACAAGTCAGACTTTTCAAAAAAAGCTTAACATTGTAAGGAAAGTTCAGCCAAACCAGTTTAAACCAGTTGTTTTCATGAACCATTCATGTTTTTGTATATTATTTTCAGTAGAATTTGCACAAAAACACACAAGGGTAATACTGGAGATTCTGCTAGAGATGACGTATGCGGGTGGTGCAGCTGTGGCTGCGGTAAAAGGAGACTTGTTGAATTGTGTACATTTGGTTTTATTATTTTATTTGGACATTCATTCTTACTGTATGAGATTCCTGTCTGTGATGCAGCGCTCTGTTATACTGTGCTTCTGTATAATATTGATGGTTTGTATAGCCATGGCATCATAATGATGGTATTGAGAAGTGAATTCATTCAGGTAGGACACCAATGAAGGCCTAGGTGTGAAATGCATGGCCCACCACTGCATTTTAGATTCCTCCTTTGGATTTGTGTCCTTTGGATTCATGTTTCTACAACCTGAGAGCATCATTCTCTCTACCTATTCCGCAATTTGTTTTTCTTTTTTGACAGATTACCCAGACCCCCCCTCAGACCTGAAGCTCCTCAGCGTCTCCTCGAACTCCGTCACTCTGGAGTGGATGCCCGGCTTCGACGGAGGGCTTATTCAAAATTTCCGAGTCAGGTCAGACACCTATGATTATAAATTGTAGCTTGTAAATTATGTCAGCTGAGTGTAGGCGGTGGCGTCACCTTGCCGGGTTCATGCCACAGAGAACGGATCTGTACACACCAGTGCCGTGATCTCCCACACTTTAATGTCATGATATCACACAAGACATTTTACCAGTAACCTTTAGAAATGGCAAAGCGAAAAAGAAATACAAGATCTGCTGAGTGTTGGAGAAGGAGGTGACTGGGTATGTAAGTAGGTGGAGATCAGATCCTGTTAATTGGGTAATAATTTTTTCTACAATATACACTTGTTTTACAAAATAATCCACAATACTGACTATATTACTGTATTTAATGGATTATTACCTGCAGGGTTTAATGAAAGCATTTTGTACCAGGATTTCGAGGTGTAATATTATTTATATTTATTTTAGGGTTAATAATAATTAGCTCATTCTAATACAATTTTGTTTCTATAGTAACAACTCATTTACAGGGACTTCCATGGCCACACTCCAAATTATTAAAGCCTAATAAGAAATAATATGCGTTGTTATTTAACAGTATATAAAACTTCTCTAGGTTACGTACGTAACCCTAGTTCCCTGAGGGAACGAGATGCTGTGTCAAAACTCGTTCACACTAAAATAATGTGTGTAATCAATAACAATTGGAAGCTGGCCGTCACTGGTGGGGTGACGTCACGACCAGGAGTATAAAACGCATATGAGTGAGGGCAGCGGCAGCTTCTGTAAGGGAGAAGGAAGCGCTGCAGGGATGCCGGAGGTGTGGCATAGAGATGCAGCGTCTAGTTCCCTCAGAGAACTAGGGTTAAATATGTAACCTAGAGACGTTTCCCTTCAGGAACTCAAGCTGCGTCTTTGGGAACGAGTGTCCAATCACGCAGGACTGACAAGTCCCTGCCTAGTGTGTGCTTGGAAAGAAGGAGGATACAATGCCTGTAATCTTAAAGGTCGTGGGACGACCGAGGGCACCTTGGGGATATAATCCGTACGCAGGAAGGCACTAGCCATACCCGGGGTAAACTCCAGGAAGGAGGGGGCCTGCAGGTCCCCTACTCTCTTGATAGAGCAAAGAGCCAACAAGAACGCAGTCTTGATTAAAAAGTGCCTCCAAGTTCCCACCCAGGCACTCTAGGTCGTACCGGGGACCTCAGCCTCCAGGTGCCACTGAGAAAACACAGAAAAACAACGACCACATCCCACCCAGGCACTCTAGGTCATACCGGGGGCCATAGACTTAGAAAACGTGTTACCATCGGGTCTCTGCCCAGAGATTGCCCAGCCACGGGGGCGTGATAAGCTGAAATGGCAGACGCATAGACTTTTACGGAGTTGGACAGAGCCAACCCTTTGTTGAGCTGCCCCTGGAGGAAATCCAGCACTCGACCAAACGGGCAGTAAACTGGATCCAGCTAATGGTGCTCACACAACGAGCAGAACAGATGCCAACTGGCGGCATACGACCTCTTTATAGAGGAAGCTCTGTAGAGAGAATGGTCTCTACCACCTTAGAGGCCCTAAGGGGCCACAGCCTCCACAGCTCCAGGCGGGGGGGAAATATGGCACCCCTAAACTGGAATAGGCGATCCCTCCTAAGATGAATCTCCCATGGACGGTGATCGAGGGGAGCTACCAGGTCCGTGAACTATGGTTTGCTCGGCCACCTTGAAACTATCAGAAGAAGACGGACTCTCTCCAGAACTCCTGGAAGCAGTGTGATGGGGAAAGGCATACAGACACAACCTCAGCCATGCCTGATCGGGGCTGGAGGAGTAAGGGAGAACCAGAGCCTCGTTCACGCGGCCCGGGATGTAAACCTCTCTCAAAGAGAGGAGTTCTCCTTGGCCCAAAGGATGATCTGGTGTGCCAGCCTGCAAAACGGATGCAAACACAGACCTCCTTGATGGCTGATGTAGGAGACCACCGCAGTATTGTCCGTACGGACCAACACATCGTACCCTCTGAGGTCTGAGAGGAAATGCTTCAGTGCTAGAAGCACGGCCAACATCTCTTTTCAGTTGATGTGCCAGCGTAGATGGGGCCCTTCCCACAGAGCACTTATAATCGCTCCCCACCCCGTGAGGGATGCATCCGTTGTTAGCGTTAAGCGACGACCAGGGACTCCCAGTACAGGGCCTAAAGATAGGAACCGGGGATCTCGGCAAACATCTAAGGCACGTAGGCATCGCCGCGTGACCTTGGTGCGGAGGGGGTTGCCTCTACGTGAGAACCCACAGTTCCTGAGCCACCACTGAAGGGGTCTCATGTATAGCAGGCCAAGTGGAATCACCTTGGGGAAAAAAGGGAAGACCCCGAAGCGGAGGTTGTGACACAGGTGTCAGCAAGTGCTTATCTAATTTAATATACGTATGAAAGCACTTTCCGCTCATCAGCCGGCCAAATTATATCGAGCTTGGCAATGGCACGCGTTACAACCTACGTAAGCTCCTCGGCTTCCGTATCACAAATACATGGGTGCACAGTGACCACAATCGGCTCCCTTGGGAACCGACTTCGCATACTTTGCTCCCAATCAAGTGACACACAAGCTGTGCTTATCCCCCCCCTGTAATATAGCGGGGGCAAGGAGGAGCGCACAGCCGGAATGTGTGTTTAAATTTTTTGCTTGCTTTCATTAATTTCTTATCTTATCTTATCTTATCTTATCTTATCTTATCTTATCTTATCTTATCTTATCTTATCTTTTTTGTCAAACAATCTGACAGACAACACAAACACACAGAACGTTTTTGAACAGACAGAAGCTGCCGCTGCCCTCAATCATGCATTTTATACTCCTAGTCGTGACATCACCCTGCCGGTGATGGCCAGTGTCCAATTTTTGACTGATACACACGTTATTTCAGAGTGTGAACACTCGGTCGTATTCCCAAAGCATTTCGACGCAGCCTGAGTTCCTGAAAGGGAACAAAAGTGTTCTGTTGCAAGACACGCATTTTTTCTATTTCCTGAAGTTTCCAGATGTGGGTCAGTACTTTGAATTAGATATTGGGTCACATGATATCCTGTGAATTATTTATTATTATTTTATTTTTTTTCTGAGTAAGGAATGATTTTGTAGCAAGCCAAAAAGATTTTGGGGGCAAATCGCTATTGTCTAAGAGCAAAAACACAATAATATTACATTAATTACATTGCACAGACGCCCTTACACAACAGTGACTTAAATTTTTCTTATTCATACAACCTAGCAGTTGAGGTTTAAGGCCCCTGCTCAAGGCCTAGCAGTGGCAGCTTGGCAATGCTGGGATTTGAACTCCTTACAAGCAGAAGTCCAATGCTTTCTCCCCTGACCCAGGAACATGCTGTTGAAGAAAGTAATCCACACTGCGTCATGGTAGATCATACAGTATCACAATAACCAGGTGTGGATTATTTTCTTATACCAGAAATACAGTCAGTGGTTAAGGCTCTTGGCCACTGCTGAAAAGGTTAGCAAAACAAGCTCCACTATCAAAAGGCTGACACCCTTAAGGGAACTTAAGCAAGCCCTCAAACCTCTGTGCTCCAAGGGCACTGCCTCATGGCTGACCCTACGCTTGAATCCCGGCTTCCTAACATCGCTGGATTAGGCAAAGAAAGAATTTTATTTTGCTTTAATGTATGACAAGTAAAATGTCTCATCCCTTTTTCATTTACACATAGTACGTTCTGGTTACATACTGTATGCACTCCAATATGGATTAATTAACTCATGTTTTGTTGAAATCAAACCTGCAGTAATTTGTTAAGTTTAAAGAGTGAAAAGCTTAAAACTGTATTGAATTGACAAATACAGAGCTTTCAATGTTTACGTAACATCTACAACATAGCCTGATTTTCAAAATAAAATGTAAATGTGTTTGCTGTATCTGATGAGCAGGTACCGGTGGGCAGGGTCTGCCAGTTACCAGTACGTCGATGTTTTTCCCCCAAGATCCACCGTGTACACAGTGAGCGGCTTGAAACCTTCGACCATCTACAACTTTTCAGTTAACGCAATTAATTCGATTGGAGAAAGCAGCTATGCTGATCGCGGTGCAGTACTCACAGTCACCACATTGGGTCAGTATGGAGCTCTCTGCACTCTTGGTTAAAATCGTTTCCCTCATTAAATGTCTATCTGGCAGACAGATTTGTCCAAAACAACTAGGTATATGAGGGTTAGTGAGCTTGATCAGGGATTCACAATAAAACTCATGATCCAGAACAAACAGATTGCAGACAGATCACTGATAATAATGTATATATATATATATATATATATATATATATATATATATATATATATATATATATATATATTTTTTTTTTCTTCTTATTGTCTACCATCTAATTCGGCAAAAATGTCTAATTTGGGGAAGTGGTAGCTCAGTGATTACACTTTAAACTGGCTCTTTAAAGAACTTATGAAACCTTGACCTGATGCAAGATTCCACTGTGGTCAAAACTTGGTAAGAAAGGAAACTCCAAATGGCCAAAAATACTAGGGAACCTGAACATAACACTTATATAATTGCTGAACATGCCTTTTGCAATTATAATAACCTCCATTTCTCTAGGAAGGCTTTTCACTAGATCTTGGGGTGTGTCTATAGAGATTTGTGCTCATTCATTAATTAGAGCTTTGTGGAAGTCAAGGTTTGGTGTCAGGTGAGGAGGTCAGGAATGCAGTCAGGGCTCTAGTTTATCCTAATGCATTCAGTTGGGTGAGGTTAAGATTCTGTGCAGGGCACGAGTTCTTCGATTCCAATCTTGAAGAATGTGTTTTCATGAAAATTGCTTTGTATAGGCATGGAAATGCATTGTGGAAGGCAAGTCTCAAATCAAGCACCGAAAACCACCATTCCTCCTTTTTCTTCTTCTTTATTGGCGGTTCGCATTCTTAAGTAGAGCATTACCTCTATCAATTGTTGTAATGGAACAGAGACTTATATCCCTACTGCCCAGACCAAAAAAACACTATGGTGCACACATTCAACAATTAATGTGGAATCATAAAAAGTTCAGTTTAGTATCCTGATGATTTATGTAATTTGAAACACCATAATTAATTTAAAACATTTACAAAAATATTTTGTCTTCATGCTCTATGTTGAGTATGATTTTACTAAAAGGCTCTGGCATGGAGTAGTTGGTGTTGGAACGTCTCTAGGTTATGTTTGTAACCCTAGTTCCCTGAGGGAATGAGATGCTGCATCGAAACACTTTGCGCTCTGAAATAATGTGTGTAATTAGTCGTACCGGGGGCCTTAGACTTGGAAAACACGTTACAATTGGGTCTCTGCTAAGAGATTGCCCGGCCACAGGGGCATGATAAGGCAAAATGGCAGACTCATAGACTTTAAGGGTGGACAAAGCCAACTTTTTGGTGTACTGTCCCTGGAGGAAATCTAGCACTGAACCAACTAGGCAGTGAACTGGATCCAGCTGGTGGTGCTCACACCACGAGCAGAACAGAGGTCAACTGGCCACATGTTAGGGACCTCTGGGGTGGAGAATAGTCTCTACCACCTCGGTGTGGAGAACAGAACCTTGGAGTTGGGCTCCAGGCGGGGGTGAAATATGGCACCCCCGAACTGGAAAAGAAGATTTCTCCTCATAGGAATCTCCCATGAAGGGTGCCCAAGTAAAACTATCAGGTCCGCGAACCATGGTTTGCTCGGCCACCTTGGAGCTTGGAGCGTCCCAGCGAACTCTTTCCAGAACTTCTGGTAACTGTGTACTGTGTACCACTGTGTATAGTAGAAATGACAATAAAAGCCTCTTGACTTGACTTTTGACTTGACTTGACTTGAAACAGCACGACGGGGGGAAAGGCATACAGGTGCAGCCTGAGCCATGGCATCCAGCCCCTTACTTAATTAGTAAGGGAGAACCAGAGGGGACCGTGCGATTTCTCCCAAAACGTGAACAGATCCACCTGGGCCCTTCCAAATTTCTCCCAAACCTGCTCCACCCTGATGAAATCTGCCATTCCCCAGGTCTCAACCCCTTGAAAGGGTGTCTGCTGCCTCATTTAACCAGCCTGGGATGTATACTGCTCTCAAAGAGAGTTTCCCCAGGGCCTAAAGGAGGATCTAATTCGCCAGCCTGCAAAGGGGGGCGCGAATGCAGACCTCCTTGAAGGTTGATGTAGGACACCACCGCAGTATTGTTTGTACAGACCAACACGTGGTGACCTCTGAGGTCTGAGAGGAAATGCTTCAGTGCTAGAATCTCTAGGCAGTTGATGTGCCAGTATAGACAGGGCCCCTCCCACAGACCTCGGGCAGAGCAAACACTCATGATTGCTTCCCACCTCATGAGGGATGCATCCGTCGTTAGCGTTAAGTGACAAATGGGGACTCCCAGCATGGGGCCTAGAGATAGGATCCGGGGATCTCTTTAAACATCTAAGGCACGTAGGTATCGCAACGTGACCTTGATGGTGCGGAGGGGGTTGCCCCTCCGTGGGAACCCATGGGCCCTGAGCCACCACTGAAAGGGTCTCATGTACAGCAGGCCAAGTAGAATCACACTGGATGCAGCTGCCATAAGCCCTAGAAGTTGCTGGAACTGCTTGACAGTGAGAGGCTGCCCTTCTCTTTGACCTTCCTGAAGGCCGTAATGATGGCCACAATGCGGGCAGAGAAAGCTGCGCATGCAAAGTAGTAGAATCCCATATGACACAGAAATAGGTGGTTCTCCGTAATGGAGAAAGCACACTCTTCCCGGCGTTCAGCCGAAACCCCAACGCCTTCATGTGAGAACAACATCTCAGACTGCCAACTGTTCTGATTGGGCTAGGATCAACCAATCATCGATGTAGTTGAAGATGTGGATGCCCAGAAACCTCAGACGATCCAGAGCCTTATCCACATATTTTGTGACGGTATGGGGTGAAAGGGCAAGGCCAAATAGAAGAACCCGGTATTGGCAGCTGGCAATGCCCTGAAGCACTGAGGGTTGCAGGGTTAACGGACCAGGTCCCTGAGGGGGCCGGGACTAGGTGGGAAACCTGATAGATCGGTGCGGCGCACCCCTTCATGGCTGGATCCCCAGAAAGTCCCGGGTCAGGACCTTTTTATCGAAGCCTTCCTGTTGAAGATTACAGTCCTTAGATCTGTGACCTCACAAGGCTTCGACACCGAGCAATGCACAGGGACGGCTGCGTTTCTGCACCTCCTGGTGGAAGGTGGAGGGTTACGTTTGGGGCTGCCCCTGCCGAGCAGCCCCATGTAAGCGGCGTGAGAGGTACCGCTGGAATGTCGCGCAGTACGGCACTGTCTCTATCAGACATATCTGACACCTCCCATATCCAACTCATGCAGCAGGTCAGACTGATATCATAACCATGTTCTTTTCGCCCAATAATTTGGAAATACACAGTAGAACTGGGGTGAAGGGGCGGGCCGAAAAAGGTTTAACCTATGACCTAGACACCTCAGTGTGCAGGTCGGGAAAAAAGAGAAGATCCCGAACCGGGGATTTGTGATACGGGTGTTAGAATGCGCTCATATAATTTACTAGATGAAAGCAATTCATGCTCATGAGCCGGCCAAGTTATGTCGAGCTTGGCAATGGCACACGTTAAAACCTTTCATAAGCTCCTCAAATTCCGTATCGCAGAGCGCATAGTATGATCCAACCAAAACTCAGATGTTAAATTGGAATTTAATCGAGCTTTTGATCCATTCTAATAAATGAAAACATATTACCAACTGTGATTACATGAGCAATAAAATGGGTTAAGAGGTGCTTTTATTGGAAAATAATCACATAAGGAGTTCTATGATGTCTGATTTAAAGTGGATGTTACAAGCAAGAAGTTGAATATTTTCCAATAACAGCCTGAACTCTCTAGTAGTACAACTACTTTTCAATTATTTTTAGAATTAAAAAATCAGCCTCTTTGGAACAACTTGCATTATTTAATGTTCAATAAACATCTGCTCAAATAAACCTGAGTCCCTTAAAATAAACCTTGCACTCAGGACTACCTTCTGAGCAATTGCTGTAGATGAATGGAATAAAAATATGTGAAAAAGACAGACAATGGAAAAAAAAACCTCTATGGGTTTTTTATGGACAATGTTTGGGACAACTGACCATAAGATTCATATGTGCTATTTGAACATTCCATTCCGAATTTGCTGTTGTAATAAGCTTCAAAATATTGTGGATTGTATTCCCTGAAGAATGAAGTGTGTTTCTGGAGATTTGTGCTGGGTACTAATTTATCCCAAAGGTGTTCAATTGGGTTGTTTTGAGAACTCTACAGCATATCACTCAAGATCTTCCACTATTATTTGCTAACCTCCACTCTTCTGGGAAGATGTTCCCCTAGACTTTAGAATGTGATTGTTGAAATCTGTGCTCATTCAGTCACAAGGGTGTTATTACTGTAGCTAGTCAGGTAGTGATATGGGTGAGATGAGGTGAGGAGGCCTGGGGTGCAGCCATCACTAATGCACCAACATTTTAATTCATCCAGGGTTATGGTCAGTGCTCTATAGCAGACCACTCAAGATTTCTACTACAACACATGTAAAGCATCTTCATGTAGCTGGCTTTGTGCAACAGGGCATCGTCATGCTGGAACAGGTTAGAGTCTTCTATTCAAGTAAATGGAATATTTAATGCTTTCACATCCAAAGACATCATATATAATTGTGTGCCTCCAGGTTTGTGGTAACAACTTGGGAAAGAACCATATATGGCAGGAAAAATCAGGTGTCTCTATTCTTTTGTTCATATAGTTTATTTATTTTAGCGATTTTAACAAGCTCCTGAATGTCTCCCAACGTAAATATTTAAATAGTCAATAAACCCTTCGACAACTCCAAAGTTTGTTTCAAAAGAGTAACAGTTATCGCAAAATCAGCACAATCACAGAGAGTTATTACTCTGTGTATGCCACTAAAAGTAATTAAGCGTTTGAATGTTAGTCTGAGGTTTTCTCGGGAAAACAGACGAGCCAGGCGAGCCAGAAAAACAGCACATTCAGATCGCTGTAATCATGTTGTGTTGTTGTAGATCGGTCCAGATAAAGCACATCGTTAGCAACTCAGCCTTG
The DNA here is from genome assembly GCF_014805685.1 of Silurus meridionalis. Taxonomy (NCBI): domain Eukaryota; kingdom Metazoa; phylum Chordata; class Actinopteri; order Siluriformes; family Siluridae; genus Silurus; species Silurus meridionalis. The sequence goes on from NC_060895.1 coordinate 19,541,087, forward strand.
TCTCAAATTACTGCGGTGGGAAAAAATGCATTTTTGCAGTGCAGTGCAAAAATCTTTTGCTGTTCAGGTTTCAAAAAAATTATTAATATACAGGGCTGGATTGTTCGTTTTAAGTATTTACACTGTAAAACCAATATAAAGAGAGAAAAAAAGCTCAGATCTTTAACTAAGATAGCATTGACACTGAATGGTATAGAGTAATGGTGGACAACATATTTGCTAACTTTAACTGTTATGGGAAGATGTTCCACTATATATTAGAGTGTAGGGATTTGTGCTTGTTCCTCCACAAGGGTGAAAAGTCAGGTATAACATAGGGTGAGGAGGTCTGGGATGCAGTCAGCGTTCCAATTTATCCCAAAGGTGTTCAATAGGTGGAGGTCAGAACTTGATATCAGGCCACTGAAGATCTTCCACTCTAACTCATGGAAAGCACATTTCCAAGGAGATGGCTTTGTGCACAATATCATGCTAGAACAGGTTTGGGTCTCCTAGTTTAAGTGAAGGGGAAATTTAATCCAATGCCCTCATCCAGAGCAACTTACAATCATAATACTGAGCAGTTGAGGGTTAAGGGCCTTGCTTAAGGGCCAGCAGTAGCGGTTTAGTAGTAGTGGGATTTGAACTCACAACCTTCTGATCAGAAATCCAACATTTTTATACAATTGTGTGCCTTCAACTTTTTGGTAACAGTTTGGAGAAGCACCACATATGGCTGGAGATGTCGGGTGTCCCAATAGGTTTGTCCACAAACTGTATATATTTTTTTTATATTTTTTTTATATTTGAATTTTTTTTGTTTTATGTTTAAAAGATTTTTAAAAGCACCAGCTTCTAAATTAAGTACAGACTCAAGATAAGAAGAAAATATTAATTGACAGAAGAGTAATTGTGGTATAGTATTGATTATTTTCCAAAACATTTATTATATCTCTTATACAACAGCTATTTTTCAACTCAAACACATTTCTTTTTTACAAAATGACCAGTTTTATCAATTTTTACAGTAGTAACATTTAGTGTTACATTTAATCTGTTGTGAAACAGAGAATATAAAATAATTATTAGTTTACTACAGATTTAAAATTAAAAAGTCTTACTATCCTCTTTTGTCCACTTACAAGAAGTTAACATGAAATCAGATATAATTTTGGGAAACGTAAAGTGGCGACTTCACCCTCTATTAAAGCGAAGATACTGGAGACTCCTTCCAGTGCTCCAAATGCTAAAGAAACATATAACAACCCAGAAAAATTAACAATTACATACTTTACATTTGTGTGTAATTTGTTGTTTTAGAAATCTTAGAACATGGCAATTCATGCAAATCCTTCAGCCGGAGCTACAGAGATGCTGTCATTAAAAATCTATATTTTCTGAACAAACAAGACAATTCAAAGTATTTATAGTGTAGTAAAAAATTAATTATTTAATCAACTAGATAGATACAAAATATATATATTTTCTATGTATCTGTTACTTTTAAGTGAAATTTCAATGTTGATGCACAAACTAAGTTGATAAAAATCAATTCTGATGATATTTACACGTATGTACTCAAATATCTATTAAACGATATCTTGTTCTTGTACACATTTTTCCCCTGTAATATGTGTATACCCAGTGTATTTGATGCTGACTCTCCCCTCCTCCTCTCTTATTCATCAGATCCTGATCCTGTGCCAGGAGAACCTCATCCCGAAGCCCCAGAGCGTGAAGAAGGTGCTGCGCTGGCATTTCTGATCAGCTTTTTCACCGCTGTTATCCATCAAGTCCAGAGCCAATCTGTCATTTTACATTCAGAATCGATATCTACACTCACATGGCTAATTAGCCAGGGCTTTCCTTTTAATGCACAGCGATGCAGCGACGCAGCGAAGCAACTCGACTGTGATGTTGAGCCTGATGTAATCACACGCAATCCTGAGCAGGCTGAAGTTTGACTGTCATGCTCTGTCGTTATTTTGCATCGGCTCAGGGCATCTCTTTTAATGTAGTAATTGAGTCAGAAGATGTACAACTTTAAATAGTCAGAAAAGCTCTTGATTCTCAAAGAAATATAATCGTATAGAAAAGGATAGAAATATCAAACATTTAAAAACATTTCCCCAAATTTTCATTGGTGGGTAAAAAATTTTTTCATATTGTTCCATTTATATGTGTGATGGAACACAGACATGATGAAACACTGTAATAAGGAAAAGTGGAAAATATTGCTAATGCCCCAGAGAGCCTATATCTATGATTGCTTTCTAATTAGGTTAATGTGGTTCTCATACCACAGAGTATGAGTAATTTGTGACTTTCCAAAGTTCACACTGTAGGTACTTTGCGGAATCTTTTTTCTTTTCAGTGCAAAGTGTGAGAATCTGACAATCATTATGACATATAATGTCATAAAAAAATTTACATTTTTCCAACAGTAAGTTGGACTTGGACATAACATGGATTGGCCACTGAGAATTAAGTAAAACTGCAAAATGTCTAACTCCAGAAATCATGAACAAATTCTGATGCAGCTTCTGCGTCTTTCATTCGATGTCTTCATTGAGTTTAAGTGGCCTAATGATTAAAACAAACAAGTAAAACAAACTTAGAAGCAAAATAAACTAAATGGTGAGCAAAAATAAACTAGTAAAGCACAAACTCGTTAGGGAACTAACGAGTTGTTTTATGTTGCTTACTAGGAAGCAACATAAAAAAGTAGCCAGCAAATGCAAACTACCAAGTAAAAAACTAAATGAGCAAAATGAAGGGAACGCGGTCTAGCCAGCCAAAATCTAACAGAAACAAACCACTAATTAAAAAACTAGCATGGCGGACCAAACAAATAAACTAAAGCAAACTAGTGCTTACTAGCTTACTAGCTAGTAAAAACAAACTAGGAAATATAAGCAAAATAGTGAAGGACAGCGACCAAGACCGCATTAGCAAACTGAAACAAGTAAACCAGCAACTAGAAACAAGCAAAAATAAGCTTAAGTAAAATAAACCTAATTAAAAGCAAACTACTTAGTTAACACAAACAAAGCAAAAGCAAACAAGCTAGAAAATGCAAATGAACAAGAATAATAAATTAGTAACTAAAGGCAATTAAGATAAGATATACCTTTATTCGTCCCACAGTGGGGAAATTTCTTTGTTACAGCAGCAAAGGAAAGAAATAAAAAAATAAATGCAAATATATATAAAGAATATACACATACTATAATATACAGTATATACACAGTACAATGTATAAATACAATAAGAGAAGAAAAAAGTACGCATTGCAGGTAGTATTTCAAAATGACTTCGTTTAAGCAAACTAGCTAGCAAATTCAAACTAGCAGGCAAAAAGCTCACTGATTGGCATGAGGAAATTAATAAGGGAATGCAAACTAGTAAAATAAACAAAAGTAAGCAAGAAAAAAGATAGCAAGTAAAAGTAAACTAGCAGATGCAAACTATGTAAACACTTGCAAGGAAGACCAAACAATTAAGCTAAATTAAACAAGTAAGTGAAAGTCTACTAACTAGTGAAAGCAAACTAGCAAATAATAGCAAAAGAGTGAAGTACAGCAACCAAGAGAGCAAAAGAAAACTAGCTGTGAAAAGTATACCAGCTAGAGTAAGCAAACTAGCAAACAAAATGTAAACTAGCAGGCAAATGCAAGTAAAAAAGTTGTGAAATAAAGAAAACAAATAAGTGAAATGCCAACTAGCAAGGAAAAGCTAGTAAAAACAATCCATCAAGCTGACCTCCTAACCTACTGTAGCAAACACTTACCTAGTCAACATGGCCTACTGTAAAAATGACTTATTGTGTTTGGTTCTCAGTTTATTGTCGTCAGGCGAGGTCGAAGTTTAACATGTGGATATCCGATATAGAACTAAACAAATATCTACTTAGATACTTTCAAACTGTCATTCTGACAAAATCTTTTCACCCATTACAGATTAGTCTTTATCTCACAGTTATGTGCGGCTTAAGGCACTTGTACTAAATTCTCTATGCATCTTTGAAGGGCCTTTTAGTTTGCATAAACATTTTTGAATTGTGTTATTTTTTTATTTAGTTTAATGAAGTTTGTTTTTAGCAAATCTACATACAATGCTGTTAAGTGTCACTCATAAGTGACACACTGAGTTTGAGCTGCATCTGTGAGAGACACTCATGATCTGCACTTTAATGTACTTGACGGTGACAATCTGTTGACATGCAGGGTACAAGAATGCAAATGCAGCTGTCATGAAACTGTCATGAACACCAGAGTAAATCAAGAACTGTTTTTAGTGCATCACTTGCCAAACATTAATAATCTATTTTAGAAAAGTATAACATTACTCCTATTTGGCGAAAACAAACAAAAAAAAAAATACATAAAAAAAACCAAAGTACAATTAAATCAAATGTCAAGTAAATTAATAATAATGATGCTGATGATAATAATGAACAACAATAATACTACTATAATTACTTATAATTATAATAATACTAATAAGTATGATGATGATGATGATGATGATGATATAAAAACAATACAACTAGTACCACTTCTACTACTAAATATTAATGATGGTGATGATGATTACCACAACGACTACTACTACTACAAATTAAAATCAAAACAATACTACATTTACTACTACTATTACTTCTACTGCTATTGATAATAATAATAATAATAATAATAATAATAATAATAATAATAATAATGAGGTAGATTAACAATACTACTACTACTACTACTACTACTACTACTACTAATAATAATAATAATAATAATAATATTAGGAAGAAAGGTGATACTGATGATGATAATGATGATGATGATGATAAACAACAATACTACTATAAAAAAATAATTACAGTATAATAATAATAATAATAATAATAATAATAATAATAATGATGATGATGATTGATAGTACTACTAAAATAATAATAATAATGATGAATAAAAATACTACTGTCTTCTACCTCTACTACAAAAAAAGAATGATTATGTAGATTAACAACAATACTACTACTACTAACTATAACAAGAATGATGATAAAAAATACTACTACTACTATTACTTCTAATAATAATAACAAAAATAAAAATAATAAAATTTTGCCAGTACCACCATTATAAGTTATGCCTTACATCTGAATGTATTAAAATTCTTGTAATAGGCAAATGGGAAACATGATAGGCAGGCATCACAGATGCAAGGTAGTTACAATGGCAAAATATTTACTAGTCGCCAGTTTTAGCAACCCAAAAAAGCATAAAATTTCAACATCTTGGTAACGTAAATGAAATTTCCATTGTTTTGTACACAGTCCAGCTTCAGAATCAATTCTGATAACATACCCGGCAAACGTTTCTGGTGTTCCTGATCTATGACAAAGTAAAGCAACTAATAAAACTAATAACAGCTTCCAGATTTAAAACAGATGTAATTTATTTGCTTTCATATATCTTTAGCTTAATATTTCCAATAGAACACTTGCTAAAAAGCTTCACAGAGTGTCTGGTTCATGGTCCGAATAAACGTATACACATAGTGACATAGTGTTGCACCCGCATTAAAACAAAAGCAGATAAAGCAGCGCTTAGTTAGGTTTTGATTGCACCCTCATGCATATACAGTTGTGGGATTATTGTGCAAAAAAGTGAAAGGTTGGCACAGAAAAAAATAAAATAAAACGTGGCATGATAAGTGTGTCTGATGCACGCGTTAAACCTTCTGTAATTAGTGGTGCTGAGTTTTTTGTTAATTTTGTCCACCTCCCAGAAGCAGGTGCATGCAAGCTGTATTGCTTTTCTCTGAGAATTTGGTCAGGATAGGTTATTTCTTTTTTAGGTTTTTGTCATAGATTTTAGAATCATAGTTCTTTTTTAGGAATATTATGTGCATGAATAGAGTCACAAGCACATACACTGGTACAAGAAATCAGTTTGCAGATTTGTTGTTACAGTTGCACCTTTCCATGTGCATACTGTCCATCTGGCTCTCAGTATTTCTCTCAGTATTTCTGTACAGTAGCTGTACGTATTAAAGGAAAAGGACATCATTTTGTATAGTAATAAAATAATACTATTAGAGCAAGCCATTTATATGGAATTGAATCAAGCACAAACACAATTCTCATCTTCACTACATTGTCAAAAGTATAAGAACACCTGACCTTCACACTCGTATGTATTCCTTTTAACTGTTGTATAAAGATTTCCCTTCCCTGGAATGAAAAGGCCCAGAGATCTTCCGCATAACAATGCCTGTGTACAATGCCTGTGGTTTGCTAAAGTTGGAGTGGAAAAAGTCAAGTGTCCTACACAGTGCCTTCACCTCAACCCCAATGAACACCTTTGGCATGAACTGGAACATCAACTGCACCACCAGAGTTCTTCATCCTGTTCTGAGAACCTGATTTCACTAATGCTCTTGTGGCTGAATAAATATAAATCCCCACAGCCATGCTCCCGAACATATTAAAAAGCAGAGAAGAGTAAAGCTCATTAGGACTAAATCAGGGCTAAATCTGGAGCAGGATAGTCAACAAGCACATATGGGTGTGATTGATTAGGTGTCTGTATACTTTTAGCAATGCAGTGTACTGTATATAACAATAATACATATTAGCTTCTGTGCTTTTGTATATTTTGAAGAGATGACAAAAAAATGATCAAGCTAGATACAAGCAAATTGAATTGCATAATGATCCTTAATTGTTGGAAATGTGGTATTTATGAAAATCCAGTTTAAAAAAGCATTCCCATTATAGAGATCTCATGAATCTGTGTCCATTTCTAAACCTAGGCTTTAAAATATATAATAAGCATAAGCTACTACACGGTTGTGTATGTTTAATGCTAAAGTTTAAACTGCATGTTTATTTAATATATTTTTAATTAGATGTAAAATCAAGTCATTTCATATTAATGCTTTGAAAGAGAGAGCGTCTTTTACTGTAGACTAACCATTTATTAACAAAAGTATGAAAATATTAAAAGTTATTGTGGCTAAGTGACTCACGGTAGTGGCTGAGCTGCATTATTTGAAGAGCAGGATTTTGCCACTTAGTCAGAAGTTTGCCAATTTAAGCTCTTATTACCCTTTATGGAACGAACGCTAAATGCGAATTTGCTGTGCATGTGGACGAGTGACATTTATCAACCTACTGTACAATAATTCTGGTTTCTTTTATATAACCTACTGAAATTGCAGAGGTGTAAAGAAAACCATACCTTACTGCAAAACTTACTCCAAGTTAAAAATCAATTCCAATATGACTTTAAAAAGTAAAGAGCAAAGGTCAAAGTGTATCTGATTTGAACAGCACTCGAGTATTTGACTCATATTGAACGTTGGCTTAAAAATGCACTAGATACATGCCAAAAACAGATGCTAAGGATTTATTTCCTAAAAGACAAATCAAATTGTACACCTCAACACTGCATTAACTAAGTTTAATGCAAGTAGCCATTTGTATTTAATGGACAAGTCAAATAAGAATAATTAATTTTAGTTAATGGAAAACAAAAAAAAGAGCTGACTGTAATTTGATGCACCTCTCAGTCTCAGAGAGGGGCAATATTTTTATTCAGCTTCAACAAAAGCTGTTTTTTTGGAATTTATTCTAGCTATTTTTGGACTGAAAATGAGGCCAGCGGTGCTAAAAAGTCACTTGCATGCAGCAGATGGGGTAGGAGAGTGTTAAGCCTTAATGACATCTTCAACAGAGATGCAAAATCGAATTGGTAGCGGTCATTGTCAATTAAAATATAGTGGAGTAAAAAGTACATATATTAAATCATAAATGTAGTTAAGTAGAGAAACTAGAAAGTAGCCAGAAATTACTTAAGTAAAGTAACAAAGTATATTTAATCAAATACTTAACACAACTGCCTAATTTGCATTTGAACTACTGATATTCATCATAGGTTTGTCCACAGTGTCATATAAACTAATGTATAGTACCATAATCTTACTACTTTGGTTTTACTATTATATTTACTATGAGGGACATGGGTCCCTGGTGGTCTAGTGGTTAGGATGCGGCGCTCTCACCGCTGCAGCCCGGGTTCGATCCCCGGTCAGGGAACCAACACCAGCCACTCTTAGTGCCGGTCCCAAGCCCGGATAAATGGGGAGGGTTGCGTGAGGAAGGGCATCCAGTGTAAGAACATGCGGATGATCTGCTGTGGCGACCCCTGATGGAAGAAGCGAAGAAAGAAAGAAATTTACTATGAGGGACATAGTAGCTCAGTGGTTTAGGCTTTGGGTTAGTGATCGGCAGGTCGGGGGTTTAACCCCAATTGCCATTTAACCCTCTGTGCTCCACGGGCCGCTGTATCATGGCTGACCCTGTACTCTGACCCCAGGTTATATCACTAGGATATGCAAAGAAAGAATGTCACTGCGCTGTAATATACTCTACATGTGACAATTAAACAGCACCTTTATGTCCTTTTTGTTACACTACATTTCATTGTCTCTACATTTGTACTCTGGAAGAGACAAAGTTGCACATGAGAATGATGTATATTAGCAAAACCTTTGTAAATCTTGCACAAGTTTGGATTGGTTTGGCCTAAGAAAACATTATCACAACATGTTACTACTGGATTCCTACTGTAAACCAGAAACATTTTGTTCTGAATTTTGTATATAAATGAAATACACATCCTTATGTTAATCCTGATAGATGAATGGTGTGTGAACAGCATATTTGAGAATTTGTTTCAAACTAGGACTTGTCAACCAGCTAAAATATGGTCAGTTGTGAATAATGAATATGGTGTGAAATGAGTCGAAATTCGCATTAATATTTAAATACAAATCGGTTTTTGCTTCTAGGTTTAGACTTTATTAGATCTTTATTAAATGTTCAAATGCAGTTATCCACTGACAGTCTCTGGATTTTTTTGTTTAGGCCCCGCTATACCAGTGTATGTCATCGTTATCCTCGTGGGAGTCTTCCTGGTGTGCAACGCCTTTGGCTTCTTTCTATTGGTCAGGTGGAAGAAGGGACGGATTCTGAAAGGTAAAGAACGGGGACGTCAGCGTGTCAGTTCTTCAGCGTGGTGTTGTTAGACAGAGTGTACTACTTCCACCAGCGTTCTAAAGAAACAGCCTGTCTGCATCCTAATATGCCTGTCACTTTCAAATCCATCTTTCTATGTCTCATCTCTCCCTCATCTCTGCGCACATCTGTCGTGTCTCTTTTCCTCAGCAGCTGTCATTTCCGCTTTTCATCGTCTCCCCTTTATCCTGCCCTATTGCTTTCAGTCGTCTTTTTCTATACTGTCTATCTCTTTCAGTTTGACTTGTTCCTAACTTCACTCTCCATTTCCTTTAAATCTCCTTGCATTCCATTGCGTTTGTCCCCCCCCCACTTTATTTATGCCCTCCCTAGTCTTTGTCTATTTGACAAAAGTATCATTTTGCAATATGATTTGTAGGAATGACTCGATAAATAGTACATAAACATCTCATTGTGACCTGTTTTCATATGATAAACACAACACCCATGCCGTTTCCATTCCCCTGTCTTTATCTATGGCTTTTTTTTCCCACCTCCAGAGGGAGCAGGCAGCTTTTCAGGGGGCAAGAGGAGCGATGAGGGGTGAGGCAATGCTAATCTCATGATCCGAGTGTTAAATACAGCTACAGCAGCAGTTACTAAATCCCATCCTAAAGACCTACTACAGCACTTTACATCTTAATCTCAGTCCATACATATGCATTGGAAAAAAATGTGTGATTACTGTGGACAAGGAATGTCTGAGAAAAGGACAAGTAATAAAACTAAAGGAAAAATGAAACATATTTACATTTAAAATGGCACTTTTAAAGAGATAGCATGGAATTTATTAGAGCTAGAGACTGGACAATGTAGTAAATATAGTACATAATATGCAATCATTCATAACCCATCTTGTAAATTAGATTAAAGATCAGGGTCTGGTATGCATTTAAGAGCAGTTGATGGTGATGTTTTTTGTTTTTCTGCTTGTATTCCACTTTATTTTAGTTTAGATTTTAAGTTTACATTTTTAGGTTTAACTATTGCTATTTAACTCTTTTTTTATTGAACTTAACACTGAAGCACTTTGAGTTGCATTTTAAATGTAGGACATTTTCTCTATAAGCAAAAGTATATTTTAAATTCTAATTTTATTTGTCTCATACACATTCATAAATAGAACCACATGTAGTTAAATGCTGTTTACATGTAAAAATGAAAAATAGAAAACAAAATACAATAAAATAAATAAATAAACAAAATAAAGTATAAAAGTATATTAAATGTATAGTCTAATATATATATACACACATATATATATATATATATATATATATATATATATATATATATATATATATATATATATATATATATATATATATATATATATATATATATATATATATATATATATATATATATATATATATATATATATATATATATATATATATATATATATATATATATATATATATATATATATATATATATATATATACAGTACAGACCAGATTCACACTGAAGGCATCAAAACTATGAATTAACACATGTGGAATTATATATGGAATTATATACATAACAAAAAAGTGTGAAACAACTGAAAAATGTCATATTCTATGTTCTTCAAAGTAGCCACCTTTTGCTTTGATTACTGCTTTGCACACTCTTGGCATTCTCTTGATGAGCTTCAAGAGGTAGTCACCTGAAATGGTCTTCCAACAGTCTTGAAGGAATTCCCCGAGAGATGCTTGGCACTTGTTGGCCCTTTTGCCTTCACTCTGCGGTCCAGCTCACCCCTAAACATCTCGATTGGGTTCAGGTCCGGTGACTGTGGAGGCCAGGTCATCTGGCGCAGCACCCCATCACTCTCCTTCTTGGTCAAATAGCCCCTGATGCCTTCAGTGTGACTCTACAATTTTCATAGTCATGAAAATAAAGAAAACTCTTTGAATGAGAAGGTGTGTCCAAACTTTTGGTCTATATATATATATATATATACATACATACATGAATTAAAAAAAAGGAATGGACATGTGTATGACAGATATTTACAGAAGTACAAATTAAAGTGTCCCAGTGTGATTGTCATTAAAGTGACCATGCTGGTATAAAAGTGACACTGTGCTGTGCAAGTTCAGATTTGAGACAAAAAAAAAGATTGGAGTGATTTTGAGGATCCGATGGGTACACCACATAATTTAATTCTATGGTTAAAGTACAGTAATATTATTAGGCTTTAAAAAACAGAACCATATTCATTGAAATTGTTAAGCTTTGAGAAGCTTTCCGAACAGAAGGCTTTGTTTTTTCCAGTTTGTACAAACTGGAAATGAGAGATGAGGAAATGCAGTACAAGGCTGTAGAGTGAAAGAGTGTTACCAGCTGCTGTAATGCAAGTGATAACAGAAAACAACTTGTAATGAGAACATTCTATGGCTTTAATTATACAAAGGGTCAATGTGCATGTTGTGCCATTTATAAATAATAAATATATATATTTTTTATAATTAACACTTATTGTGGAATACAAGTAAAAAGAACAGTAACACAATTTGAAAATATCAATTTTATGATAAAAAAAAGTAACTTCAATCAATGCTATGTAAAACCTTTTTTAATATTTAATTCATTATAATGAAATGCAACAAAATAATGTATTCTTTACTTAAAACTAAATTCCGTTAGACTAAAATCTTCTTATTAATTTATGTTTTGCATAAATGTTTACTGATTATGCCACACTGACCCTTAAACGTCCCTTGCTACTGACTTTTCCATAAGTCACCTTTAAACCATGGTGTGTTCTTTGGCTTGGCTACAGTACAATGCCAACTTTGCCGTTCCACAGTAAAACAAGGAAAATATAATGTTATAGCAGGTCTGAAGAAACCTTTAAAATCAAACTGCTTGCAACCTTTATTTTCGAATAGTAGGTGAAAAACATCTTGCCCTTTCACACAGGTCATCGGTGAGCAGCAGAGAGCCGATCAATGTCTCAGCACACCGGACCCTTCTCATCAACACGAGCTCAGATCCAGACAGCAGCAGCAGTGTCTACGAGAGCTACGGAGGGGTGAGGGGCAGAGTGCGTGGGAAAAGAAAAGGGAAAGAAAAAATAGGGCATGGAATTCTCTGCCAAATTATAGAAATTGCACCTGCACCTGCGGTCATTGCGCGAGTAATACATAACGATCAGCCGCAACATTAAAACCGCCTGCCTAATCTTGTGAAGTAAAGGTGAGCTATGCTGATCTATGATATCTAGCATCAAGAGGTGGATCTGAATTGTTTGGCCCGTAACCCTGTTGCTGATATGTTATTTGTCTTTCTTTGGTTTACTTTTACCACTGCATACTGTACCTGGAACAATCCATAAGAGCTGCTTTTTTGGAGATTTTCTAATCAAGTCACGACATCACAATCTGGTGCTTGTCAAAGTTGCTCAGATCTTTGCCCGTGCCCATTTTTCCTCTTTCAACACATTGACTTTGAATGATTACTTCCTAGAGATATCGCTAGATATAATATGACTCACATATCCCACCTCTACATAATGGAATGTAATGAGATGATCAATGTTATGTACTTTACCTGTCAGTGGTTTTAAAGGTATATCTGATTGGTGATTACTCACCTTAAAAAAATGGTTTGGTTTAATGTTAAAACATTGAAACAGTTTCAGCCCTAAGATTGCACAAGGAAATTCAAGTAAACACATACAAACTTATACATGTGATAGCATGCAAAAAAAATATATAAATCAGGTCACAATTCACATGCGAAATATACAACCACAGTATGTGTGGGAAAAAATTTAGCATTCATTATACCATACTTTATGATCATATTTAATGTATCTACCTTTTTTTGTCCACAGTCAAAACAAAACAAAAAATCCAGAGACTGTCTTAGACAGTGGATAACTGCATTTGTCTACAGTCTGGCCTTATTGCTGCTGTGATCTTTCACAATTTTGTAGTGCTGAATCTACTTCTTCTCATTCCTTCTAATTTTTCAGCTCTCCAAACAAATTAAATCGGATATTAAAAATCCATGCAATTTATCTTTTGGATTCAGATTGGATAAATTTTTCATGGAGATATTATTAACGGAGCATCTCTCACCAGATTAATCACAGCAGCACAATCATTATAGACTGTGTGTAAGCCTGTGTTTGGGGGGAAAAGCATCAAAATTTTACTTGCTATGAAGTGACTTGTATAATCCACATATTTCTTTATTATACAGTATATGTGGTGGAATTTGGTGTCAGATAAAGAATCCACAAGCTGTATTAGTATTATTAAGTATATAGTTTTTAATTGATGTAGCATTGTTGTATGACAGTTAATACCGAAATGCAGTTTAATGTAGCAAACGTACAATTACAATTGGTCTTTAGGGCTTTGTTTAAGTTTTTGACCCGGCTTTATTGCCCCAGGATGTGAAATTATTGATATTTGCATAACAACCAGTCCGAAAGTATATGTCACATAGATTAACTCTTTATTTATTTGATATTTAAAATAGGGATATGAAAAAGTACAGACTAAGAGAAGGCATATATATATATATATATATATATATATATATATATATATATATATATATATATATATATATATATATATATTTCAGAAGGGTTCAATTGCATGCATCAAGTAAAGAAAACATTTAAGGAGATTGCTGAAACTACTAAAATTTAACTGCCCATGCATTTTTTGAAACTGGAAGGATAGTGGGGAACTTTGGGAGATGTGCTGGAGAAGCACTTTCTCAAGTCAAGTCAAGTCAAGTCAAGTAAAGAGGCTTTTATTGTCATTTCTACTATACACAGTGGTACACAGTACACAGTAAAAACAAGACAACGTTCCTCCGGAACCCTGGTGCTACACTAAACAACAACATAAAGCTACAACACAACACAAGTTACATAAAGTGCATCGAGTGCAACCTGGTGCAAACAGTGCAGACAAAAAACAGTAAAGACAGACATTACAAGTCAAGACACAAAACCAAGATAGGGCCGACCAGTAAACCTACTGTATACTTTGGTTATACAGTACTGTGAACTATAAAAACTATACCCAGGAGTGAATATAAGAACACAATTTAGTGCAAAAAGTGTAGTTTAGTTCCATCATCAATACAAAATCTTGGTGGAAATTTTAATGGCTTTATTGACATTATATATCATAAATAAATAAACACTTTCCCTTTCCTCAAAAAAGGGAAGACTGATACCCATACTATACATGTAACTATTCCTCCTGATAAAATTACAACCTGGAAATCATTGCTCAGACTTAATGGAAGTGCAGAGAGTAGGCGTGTGTGTTTTGCAAGATGTTCCTGGTCCATTAGAATTCTAGCAACACCATAACCATGATAACATTTTGCTATGAAATTTGATAGTGGAACAACATTTGATGTACTGACTATTATTTTCCATCATGTTCTTCTATGTTCTGACCATAGAGCTATCACTATTACTACCCCACTGAGGCCTATAGTCCTGCACTTTATACCCATCTGGAGACACCGGAGAAGCTCGGTAAGAACTCGGCACATTTGCTTATGAACCATTAGTCGAATGCGCTTAATGATTTTGCTTGTCTTTATTTTCCCATAAAGATAGCAGACACATTACGAACCCAATCAGCCATGATTACGAGGAAGTCAGGGACTTTGGGCCGTATCAGGATCTGTTTGGGTCGAATGTTCCACATGCATCAGCTCAAACTTTTGGAGCTGATGCATCAGGCCACATTCCAGCATCCATATATGAGGTATGTCTTAACTGGAATACATTTCATAATACATTTTAGTGTCAAGTAGCAATGTTAGCAGTGTTTAGTGTCAAGTAGCAATATTAGTCAAGTCAAGTCAAGTTTATTTATATAGCGCTTTTCACTACAGACATTGTCTCAAAGCAGTATTATTAGCATAATAGGCATGTTCAGGTGATTTCACCTTTATGCTATTGGTTCTTTAGCAAAAACTCAGAGAAAATGGTAATAGTAATGGTTGATAGGATCATGTTAGAATGCTAGAATTGATAATTCCCTCACTTCAAATTTAGTCGATTGGTTAAAACCTATTTTGTCTCAGTTTTTTTTTCTATAGTTTTGCAAGGAGACCCTTTTGGCTACATATATAAATCATCACAAACTCACCTCAAAGCATGTTGAGTTGTTCATTATTTCAGTCTTGTGGATTCTTACACTTTAGGGCATTATGTTATCATTAAAAATTGACATTACAAGGTTGAAAAAACATCCTGGAGTCAAACCTCTTTCTTCCTTATCAATAGAATGTTTTTTTTTCATACAGTCAGTGTTTATATGGTAGTCATGGTATTGTGGTATTACACATGGTAGGGAGCTGGTTGCTCACTGCACTTTGGCATAGAAGATCATGAGTTGAAATCCCAGCAACACCAAGCTGCCACTGCTGTGTCCTTCAGCAAGAACCCTTATGTTTGTGTTTGTCAGAATGTGAACTACTATATTTAAATCTAAATTAAGTAGCATCCAAAACTGAGAGTTGCACTTCCTCTTTGCACTTCCATAAGTAGCTTTAATCCAAAGTGGGTTTGACTTTTAATTACATTTTGTTTTAAAGAGACATAAAAAAGTAGCTGCAGAAGGAAATCCTTCAGACTGGATAAAAAAAAAGCCACAATATGAAAATTTTGTTGCATGTAATTAAATAAGTGCACTCTAATTAGTTAAGATGCCCAGAGTGGCCACTAGTATATGTACTGTATTAGTTTACTAATCTATGTAGACCGTAGTGCAGTAAATGCTGATTGATTACATGCAGGTTACACCAATACACTATTACAAATAAAGTAGTGCAAATATTATCTTATGTACTCCTTCATGCTACTCTTCTTCATATGGTTCTCTCTAGCAGGATAAATGGTTCACTGCAGCTGATCTGGACCCAGCAAGTGGAGTTTACAATTCAATCGCTTACAGACGCAGAAAGAACTCCGAGCTGCCCTTTGAACTGAGGGGTGAGCTGGTTTAAGAGCTTGCAAAATGCTCAAAAATAGGTCTGTACTTCGGGACTCAAAGCATTTATCATTCATATATTTATATTTAGTTTGAGCTATGGATATATAGTTAAAGTTTTATAGTTTGTTTAAGTAGTAATATCCCAACAATTTGCTATTAAATTATACATTCAATTCATTTCAAATGTTATTTGTCACATACACATTCATAGAGTATGACATATAATGAAATGCTTTGTTAACTTGTTAACATGAAAGAAAGAAATATAAGTAAAAATCAAATAAAAGAGTAAAGAAACAAAAAGAATAAAAGTACATTAAAATATATTCTTTAAGTATAAGCATTAATTATATATATATATATATATATATATATATATATATATATATATATATATATATAAATATTCCAGTCCAGTTAGAGCTCCACTAGTTATATTTATAACTAAAAGTGATATATGTATTCACTATTGATGTGAACAGAAGTATTTTTTCGAAAACAAAATCAATTAAAAATTAACATTTTTTTAATTTAAATATTTAAATATTTTTTTTCACAGTATTGTGAAAAATGTTTCACTGTTTTACATTAAATGAATGTTTAGTATTTGGTTAATTTCTACATTAGGTAAAGATTTAGCAATGATGAAATTCTTTTGGCACATCAGCACAGAGTTATAATTAGTAAACAGACACCGTAGCAGTTATGCAGTAGAAAAAAAAGAGACATTAAGGAAATTGCCTCTTTTGTGTAGTCTGGAGGTTATTGATGGTAATACATCTGACTGCTATTCAAAGAGGATATGTTGTTTCTCAAGAGACTATGAGGATGACGATCAAAAAATTCGACCCTGCAGGAGGTGAACACTGGCCAGTATTTCAGCTGGGGTCCAGGATTGAAATATTTCAACTTATTTCTTGTATTGCTATGACTTTATTCTTCTAAGTTTGACTTTTTGACTTTTGACTTTGACTTTTTTAATTTCCATATTACTACTTTATTCTTGTTTGACTTTTTGTTCAAAATATTATTACTTTATTCTTGTATTGCTATAACTTTAATCCCGTAATCTTCGATTACAATGACATCATAGAAAGCTTAGTACACATTTATTATATATATATATATATATATATATATATATATATATATATATATATATATATATATATATATATATATATATATATAAAAACTTTACTTTGATACAGACCAATACCTAAAACTAAGAAAACTAAGAAAAATCCTTAGTGTTTTAGACTATTAGTAACAAAGCAGTTTATGTTCGTGCAAAGTCATACTGTATGGTCACAATTTTGTCTGGAAAAGCTGAAAGGAAAGCCTGGCTATAAGAGCTATGTTAAAGGTAAAGACTTCACAGACAAACAATGACATTCCTGGAAGTAAACAATGCAGCCATTACTATACAGTTATCTTATTTCCTTATCTTTTTACATGACGTTTTAGAAGGCATTCCTAATACCAAATTGGTTATGCAATATTGATAGGAAATGACATTGCTTGGGAACAATGCATCCTAGTGCACAGTATCTCCGACTTTCTAAGTTTAGTTACAGAATGGATAATAGCTTTTTAGCATGAAAAAGTTGATAGGCAATAAAAATAAAAAAAATACCCCAAAAAAGTATTTAAAATCACTACAGCATTAAAAAAACACTGAACAAATGCTAAACAAATACATAAAGTCTAATAATTATTTGGACTACTTAATCACTTATAATACTATTCCTAAAAAAACATGTATCAGAGAAGGTGACTTTTTATTTTGTAACTTTTGTGACTATTATGGGTTATGATGTTCAGTTTTGTTTACTTATGATAGTTTTTCCACTGTCATATGTATTTTGATATAAAATTACATGCATTTGATAGCTGAAATAAAATGTGACATTCTAAGTGTTCCTGTTCTTATTTAAAAGCAAAGAATGAAAAAAATAAACAAAAAAATTAATATTGGCTCGGTAGTCTATATCTAAGGCACGAATACACCACGAATTACTGCATACAAGGGAATCTTGCACATACCTTCCCACACATATTCACAACTGGGCTGGTTTCGAATCAATTCTTCCCGATAAATGTTTTTCAAAAGTGGCAAGAAACCAGAGAATCTGAAAGGAATCCATGCAGACATAGAACAAGCCCTACACAAACCATAACCCTAAATTATCAGTGTTTTTCTGGTATTGGCGTGATGCCTGGCTGGTAGACGTTCTGCTGTTTATCGTTTAATGAGCGTGGCATTGTGGTCTTCAAGTAGGAGCTGCATCTGGGCCTCTAATCCTGTTTTCTTTAAATTTGCTATGGAATTGGAAAGAATCCAATGGTGATTAGTTCTATTTATCTTTTTGTTTCAAGCATCCGTTCTGTTTTGTTGAATACGCTGAGGTATATATATTTTTTTCTATGTCACTATATACAGCCTGGATTGGCACAGACGATTATAGTCAGATGCTCATACTTGGAGTTATTTTGACATATGAATTTAAAAAATGGTGGAGCAGTGAGACAGCAATTAACAAAGCAGGGAGAACAACGAAGAAGGAAAAAATAATAATAATCTGACAACTGCTTAATGATTTGGTGCGAACTGTACAGTCATTTTTGTAATTGTATCGTGCCAGTGGTATTCACACCATTTTGTAGTTGAACAAATGCATCATCGGTCACGCATTGATATAAATCTGTGTTACACTTTTGCAGAATTTTTGCTTAATATAAGCCACTAGCCACTAATTTAATGTTTGTGTCACAGTTAGCACTATCAATACTTATTATAGAGCACTTGTGGCACTGTGAAAAACTGCATCAGCAATAGAGTTTAAGCTGCTTAGCCATGCTTTTAAAAAAATCCCAGACTTCACTGCGCTGTGTTAATATTTACAGGATTTTAAAAACGCATTTCTTTGCTAATTTAATGACGGAGAGAGACCCAAGCTGTCATAGTTGGCAATTTGCTCATCTAATAAGAATCACAATGCAGTATGTGGTGTGTTATTTCCCTGGAGGATATTAGCCCAAAAATAGATAAACTCCTCAATTCTCAAAGTAGATTGGAACAAGAATCCTCAGAGACTAGGAAACAGAATAGAGCTAATTTACAGCAATGTGATAAATTTTCATTGTTGAAAGTGCGTGTGTGTGTGTGTGTGTGTGTGTGTGTGTGTGTGTGTGTGTGTGTGTGTGTGTGTGTTTATTTCCATGTTTCCAATTATTCATAAACTTGTGTGTACACAAGTGTAGTCTGGAAGCCGGAGCAGGCTTGTGTGTTCAATTTCCTGAAACCACACTGACATTTTATTACACACAGTTACCTCTCTTAATACACTTCCAATACAATAAATGTTGCCCTGCATCCAAGTTCTGACCTCATCTTTAGCACACCATTCATGCTTTATTTATTTATTTATTTATTTATTTATTTATTTACTGTTTGAATCATAATGCTGTGTGTGATTATTAATTCAGTTACTATCATTAAGATTGTAGCTTTGTTTGTCAGGACTATGATCATAGGCTGTTTACCCTGAGGTACTGCAACATTACATCACGTGACATTCTGCACCTGTTCATGGTCATTAGCACTTACAGTGCCCTCCACAATTATTGGCACCCCTGTTTAAGATGTGGTCGTGGACTTCAAAAAATTCTCCTTTTTTTTTTAAACAACATAGAACCCAAATGCAAAAAAAGAGAAAAATCCAACCTTTCATTTAAGTACATAACTTTGGTGGTAAAAAAAATCATACATTTAGAAAAAAAAAAAAAATCTTGAAATCATGTGTCCCACAATTATTGGCACCCCTAACAATTCCTCTGAAAAATTTAATTGTTTTTTTTTATATATATTTTTCTGTAGTTGCTAAGGTTGGTCAGGGTATCTAGGGACTTTTAATTAGTAATTCATGATTTCCTGTTTCCCTGGGGTATAAATATGACGTGACACAGAGGCCTAATTCTCTAACCCATTTGTCAACATGGCAAAGACAAGAGAACACACCATTCAAGTAAGGCAGATGTGTGTCGACCTTCATAAGTCAGGCAATGGCTACAAGAAAATAGCCACTCGCCTTAACTTGCCGGTATCTACAGTCAGAGGAATCATTAAGAAGTTTAAAACAACTGGAACAGTGACAAACAAGGCTGGAAGAGGTCCCAAGTTTATCTTGCCACAACGCACAGTGAGGAGGTTGGTAAGAGAAGTAAAAAAATTTCCCAAGCTCAGAATTGCATCAAAGAGTGGCATCTTGGGGTCACAGAGTCTCCAAAACAACCATCAGACGCTCTCTACATGCCAAAAAGCTGTTTGGGAGGCATGCAAGGAAAAAGCCTTTTCTCACTAACACTCACAAACGTAAACGTCTGGAGTTTGCTAAGCGGTACTGGGACTTCAACTGGGATCGTGTGCTTTGGTCAGATGAGACTAAGATTGAGCTTTTTGGCAACAAACACTCTAAGTAGGTCTGGCGTAAAACAAAAGATGAGTATGCCGAAAAGCACCTCATGCCCACCGTGAAGTATGGTGGAGGATCTGTGATGCTGTGGGCCTGTTTCTCTTCCAAAGGCCCTGGGAACCTTGTTAGGGTGCATGGCATTATGAACGCTTTGAAGTACCAGGATATTTTAAATAAAAACCTGATGGCCTCTGCCAGAAAGCTGAAGATGGGTCGTCATTGGGTCTTTCAGCAGGATAATGATCCAAAACATGTGGCAAAATCTACACAAAAGTGGTTCAGCAGTCACAAACTCAAGGTCCTCCATGGCCATCTCAGTCCCCAGACCTCAACCCAATCGAAAACCTGTGGGGCGAGCTAAAGAGAAGAGTGCATAAGAGGACCCAGGACACTGGATGATCTAGAAAGATTGTGCAAAGAAGAATGGTCAAAATCCCTCTCTGTGTTCTCCAATCTTGTGAAATGTTATAGGAGGAGATTAAGTGCTGTCTTGTTGGCAAAAGGAGGTTGTACAAAGTATTAACATCAGGGGTGCCAATAATTGTGGCACACATGATTTCAAGTTTTTTTTTTTTTTCTAAATGTGTGATTTTTTTACCACCAAAGTAATGTACTTAAATAAAAGGTTGGATTTTTCTCTTTTTTTGCATTTGGGTTCTATGTTGTTTGAAAAAAAAGGAGATTTTTTTGAAGTCCACGACCACATCTTAAACAGGGGTGCCAATAATTGTGGAGGGCACTGTATATACACCTCACTGTTCACTTCACCCCTTCCTCTCTCTATCTGTATTTCTGTAGGTTTACAAGCTTTAGCTTGAGGTTATGATTTTCCCCTTGTCTTGTTAATGTCTTATGTAATTTAGTCATTGCAGATGATTGATTGATTTATCTTTTTGCAGAGGTCTTTAAAATCCCTGAAATTGAACAAAGCCCACATTCTGAGCACACACATATCCTGTTGCTGCTTTTTTTTATTTATTTATTAAACGAAAAGTTTTTAATAGGATATTTCTCCTGAGTAATGGACTACGCAAGTGGTGTCAAACTCAATAATAGTATGGGCTAAAGTAAAATACTGGGTCTATGTAGAGGGCCAAACACTGTCATTTAATAAAAAACAAAACAGACAGCATAGATTTCTAGTTATAATATAAATGTGATATTACCTCACAGTCCAGATATAATGGCTCAGCGGGCCAGAAGCAGACCGGGGGCAATGAGTTTGACATGTATATTTTCTTTGCAAAATTTACACATAAATTGCTGCATTTGAAGAACTGAGTGGAAAACTAGAGATTCTGGATGTATAAAATATTTAAGATGTGCATATTCTGTACACTTTATAGGCAAAAGTTTAGGGACACCTGACTAACGCTTATTGCGTGTATATGTGCTTGTTGAATACCGATTTCAGATTTAGATTCTTCACTCTTCTGGAAAGACAAGATTTTGAAACATGGATGTGTGGATTTGTCAATTCAGTCACAAAAGGCAATTGTGGTCAGGCACTGATTTTTGGTGAGATGGCCTAGGGTTCATCCCAGAGGTGATCCTTCGGGTTGAGGTCAGGGGTTTGTGAAGATCACTCTAGTTCTTTCTCTCAAGCTTGATAGCCTATATCTTCATAGATTTTACATAGGCGCAGGGGGATATGTGGATAAAATATACCAGTAAAAGGGGATTCTAAACATTGGTGTGCTTCCAATAACAGCTGAGGAAGTGCATTTTCTAATTCGTTTTGTTTAGTTATCTTTTTTTCCATCCTTTTTTTTGCATCAACTGATTAAAATAGTCATATATACATACATACACTTAATAAATTTCATTTCACATAATTGCAAGAACACAGAATGAGGGTCCTTTGGAACTTTTCCCATTTTGTGGGCGTCTACTGACGAGCATCTACACAGAATAAAGTTACTTACTAGTTTACCATCTGGTATGTGCGATCGCCCAACGAGCACATGTACACAGCTTTAATCCACTTTTGGAAAAACATCGAAGTCTTGTCATTGCTCAGTTTGAAAAGAGATACACTTGGGCCAAGAAAGAAAACAATCATGAATTTTTATTAATTATAATTTTTTTTATTATTATTATTTAGACACTGATAAAACACTTCAGAACGAATTCCTTGGCGAATCAATAGACTGCTTTAATCCGTGCTGTAATCCCATTGCAGTGCAAACTCTAAAAACTTAAATTTACTTTAAAATCAGAAAGTGAACGAATCATATCCACAAGAAATCAGCATTGTATATGAATGTATATATATATATATATATATATATATATATATATATATATATATATATATATATATATATATAAATAATTGTGTGTATATGAATTAACCTGTTAATGCCCCAGTAAGCTAGTGATGAGTGAGCCAGCTCCCCAAGATAGTTTGAGGAAGAAACCTTGAGAGGAACCAGACTGGAAAAAAATAAAAAATTCTTCGAATGTCTATTCATACTTTTTTTCAATGTTGAGGTGTACTGTTCAGTGTTCAGCACTTAAACGCAGAATTGTTAATACAAATTGCAATCCTAAGACATTGTATGGGACTGTTAATATTATTTACATAATTTTATTATAAAATAATATAAATATAAAAGTTATTATTATTTACAAATCCATCCTCATAGTTCCTTATAGTTTCTCAGTAACTTCATAGACCTTTAGGCTGTTAATGTGGAAACATCCTCAGCTGCAAGAAGTCTGGATGACTCGGATGATAAGAAGAAAAGATAGAGACAGGGACACTGGTCACTAACACTAGCGAAAATTGATAGTCTGAATATTCTAATAAATAGTCTAATAAGAAGTCTGTTCAGCACAAATAGATCTGAAGAATACCTCTTAATAAAGAATAAATAAATATTTTTCAAGTATAAATCGATGGATAAATACACATAATTCACTTTAATTGTTAAGTTCTGTAAAGCTGCTTTGAGACAATGTCCATTGTGGAAAGTGCTATAGAAATAAACTCAAAATCTGTTTCAGCAAAGCTGGATACAAGTTACCCACTGACCCAGTTATACATAAACCTTACTGTAAGTGAACAGTATTATAAGAATTACTGCATAAAGCATGGACAAATGTATTATAAATCAGACAAATCTAATACTATTTTTATAATTGACTATATAAAGTAATCTATATAATAACATAAACCTAATATGAATGAGTGTTTTTTAGCATGTGCTTAAAAAAGTTTGAAGTAGAATCCTGATTCAACATCAATCAAGGACAGTCATTCGGCATGCCTACACTAAGTGAAATGACCTGCTTCACTCCCATGGAATAAAAGCCTGCATCAGTGAAATTTCTATTATATGTCATCAGCAGTCGCATAAAGGTGAATGAAGTAGATTAGTTACTCTATCAGCATTTTTTCCTCCTGAAATACCTTGATTTAGCATTCCTATAGCACCCTTTATGTGCTGTACAAATTTTCACTCTTCACTTCTCCCTTACATTTTATTAGAAAATTAATTAGCCACATTATCAATCAGGGGCTTTTTTAAATGTTTTAATTATTTATTTTTTATTGAATCGCCGAACTCAAATAAGTATGGATCTATCTGTCCAAGATGAACACAGAATAAAGCAACTTCTTTAAACATTTTTGCTTTCTACCCTGCCACATATAAAGAGAGCTGGAAAAGAGCTTTTAGTCAGACATGTTGTACATATGCCCAATTAGAGAAAAATCATAAATCTTATTAGTCTGCAAACAAATGCTTGAAGACTTTATCCAACTCCTCTAATAGGCATAAATTGAATGTAAAGGTCTTGTATGGAAGCAACTTCTGAAATATTATTTATTTTTATGAATGTATAACAATTTCTTCATTGTTTACTTAAGACTGAGCAAAAGCTAAATAAAAAGCCAGATATAACTGAATTAAACTAAGCAGGATAATACAGTTTTATCCATGTGTGGGTCCCTTTTTTATTATTATTATTTGAAATAATGTTGGTACTGTAAATAGTGATGCAATTACAGCTTACATTCAACCTCTTCCCCCTCTCTTTCTCTGCCAAGTGTGTTTTTCAGTACAGTTTGTAACAAATTTTCATCTTCTCTACTTGGATATGTGAATGTATGTCATAAAATCCAAAGGTTTCCTGTTAATTTGTTCAGAATGTTGACTTTGACATGATATGAAATAATATTTATATCTTTGCAATTACAATGGTTACATTTAAAATCAGTAATTCTGTGGTATAAAAAGAAAGTATGTATATTGCATCACACAGCAATTTAAATTAAGTGGCTGTGTGCCTATTAATACAGTATTGGAACAAAGGCCTAATGTAAAGCTAAATACTTTTTACATACACAGATTTGCAGAAAGGGTGTAAACCGATTTCTATGTTTTTTTCCTCTTTTACCTTGGACGTTTTTCCGAGGTAACACAGCGGGCTATTTTTATGTCAGGTTGTACTTTGCGATTTACTGTGACATTGTTGTCTGAGGAAGCTTGCTTTGGCAGTCAGTCAAAGACGCTTAATGTAACAACCAGGCATGCACCACAATGTAAATGCGCAATGCTTTAATCATACAGGCAGGTCGAACACAGTAAACAGGAACCGCAGCAATGAGTCAGACTTTAAAAATACGTATGGTCGCTTAACACTCAACTGAAACCAAGTGCTAATTGGGATGTATGCAGCAGATGTGCAGAACAGCTGTCCGGGAGGGGCTAAAAAGAATGCAATGCTAATGGAGAGTGGACGAAGGTACGTTTCGCCTGCATTTGTTTTTTCCAATATTAGTGTCTGCAGGGGTATACAGTTTCTGTACAATTTGTTAGAAACACCTGTATTGTTTAGGCATGTGATTATCGAGTCAGTCAATCAAATGGTCATGATAATGCAATGCATAAAACCAGGCAGATCAACACCATTGGGATAATATTTACATCATACTTTAGAAAAAGTTCTCAAATAAACTCTCTTAACAACAGCTAAATAGAAAAGCATCTCAGAATATGCATGTAGAACCTCAAGAGAGCAAAAGATCATATAAGGTTAATCTGTGATTCAAAACCCAGGTAATAAAGTAGGATATTCCATTATCAGAGTTCAAAGCACGCAAAGGCATTACTAAGAAGAAAAAGCTGAGATCTAAAGACCCTAAAGAGACGATAAGACTGCGTTAACACTAGGCAACGGGAGATATAAGTAGACAAACTAATAACATAAAAGGAACAGAGATAGGACCGAAATCAAATCAAAGAAAACCACATTGCACAAACAAATGCACATGGTGAATAAAAAACAAGTGCAAACAGAATTTGCCTATCTTAGGGTGCTGAAAAGAAGAGTTTGTTACATCTACAGTACAAAGTTTAGTTCATTAATAATAAATATCATATAATTTCAGTAAGTGATATTCACAATCCAGTCATTTGGTCTGCAAACATTGTCAATTCATTTTTACTAAATTATACAAAAGTACAACTAAATTAATTTGACTATTCTAAGTTCATCTTGCAATCATTGTTTATATGTTTAAATCAGAATATCATTGCATTAGTGGTGTGAAATGTCTGGTTTGATTCATTAACTAAGGTCATTTTTATCTTATTGTGTTGGTGGAAATAAATCACAGTCATGTTTAGAAGAACAAATTCAGTAAGATGCTAAGATGATATATATATATATATATATATATATATATATATATATATATATATATATATATATATATATATATATATATATTGACTGATTGCTGAAATTGATTTTCTTTTTTTCATTAATCTACACTCCATACCCCATAATAACAAATTGAAAATAGAATACTTGAAATATCTAGAATTTTTTTTTAATTATCAACTGAAATCTGAATATCACATGTACATAAGTAACATAAGTATTCAGACCCTCAGATGCTCAGGTGCCTTCCATTTCTCTTGCACTTTGCTGTGATTATTCTACAACTTCTGACCAAGCCATTAGGGTTGCACAGGCCAGTGCCCTTTTAGTGTAGGTCCCAAGCCCGAATAAATGAGGAGGGTTGCGTTATCAAATCAAAGATCATATACAAACCTGAATTTCAGACTAGATCGGTCAAGGCCTGGGTGACCAACAAATGCCACAGGTATTGTTAGCCAACAGGGTACCGGTGGAATTTGGGCTACTGAAGACGTCTACAAAGACAGCAGGAAAAGGAGAAGTGTAGGAGATTGGAGGTTTGGGTGGGTACTTTAAATGTTGGTACCATGACTGGTAAAGGGAGAGCATTAGCTGATATGATGGAGAGGAGAAAGGTAGATATCTTGTGTGTTCAGTAAACCAAGTGGAAAGGGAGTAAGGCCAGGAACATTGGAGGTGGGTTTAAACTGTTCTTTCATGGTGTGGATGGAAAGAGAAATGGTGTAGGGGTGATTCTGAAGGAAGAGTACAGTAAGGTGGAGGTGAAGAGAGTTTCTGATAGGGTGATGAATGCGAAGCTGTAGTTTGAAAGAGTGATGATGAATGTTATCATTTGCTATGTTCCGCAAGTGGGTTGTCAGATAGAGGAGTAGGAAAAATTCTGGAGTGAGTTAAATGAAGTGGTGGAGAAAGGA
The DNA here is from genome assembly GCF_014805685.1 of Silurus meridionalis. Taxonomy (NCBI): domain Eukaryota; kingdom Metazoa; phylum Chordata; class Actinopteri; order Siluriformes; family Siluridae; genus Silurus; species Silurus meridionalis. Next base: position 19,568,178 of record NC_060895.1, read on the forward strand.
AAGAAAGATTGGTGATTGGGCAGACTTCAATGGCCATGTTGGTAAAGGTAACAGACGTGATGAGGAGGTGATGGGTAGGTATGGCTTTAAGGAGAGGAATGTGGAAGGGCAGATAGTGGTATATTTTAATAGAAGGGTGGGAAATGGCAGTGGTGAGTACTTATTTTAGGAAGAAGGAGCATAGGGTGACATAAACAGTGAAGGAAGGTGCACACAGGTGGACTATATGCTATGCAGGAGATGCAACCTGAAAGAGATTGGAGACTGTTAGGTGTTGGGAGGAGACAATGTGTATCTAGACAGCATAGAGTGGTCTCTAGGATAGCTTGCAGGTAAAGAAGAAAAAGAGGAGAGTAAAGATTGAAAAAAAAAATAAGATGGTGGAAACTGAACGAGGAAGACTGTAGTGTGGGAATGAAAGCGGTTCGACAGGAGATCGGTGGTGGTGAAGAGGTGCTGTATGATAGGGCAACTACTGCAGAAGTGATAAGGGAGACAGCTAGACAGGTACTAGGTGTGACATCTGGAAAGAGAAAGGAAGACAAAGCATAGGGAGGAAGAGTTTGGCAAAACAGAATTGGGATCAACAAAGAGATGAGAAAAGTAGGCAGGAATAAAAGGAGATGCGGCAGCAGGTGAAGAGGGATGTGGCAAAAGCAAAGGAAAAGGCATATGAGAAGCTGTATGAGAGGTTGGACACTAAGGAAGGAGAAAAGGATTTGTACCGATTGGCCAGGCAGAGGGACCGAGCTGGGAAGGATGTGCTGCAAGTTAGAGAAATAAAGGATGGAGATGGAAATGTGTTGACTAATGAGAAGGGTGGATGATGCAGAAGCAGGAAGTGGATAGGATTAGTAAGAAGGAAGTGAGACCCGCGATTAAGAGGATGAAGAGTGGAAAGTCGGACAAAGGTTGAGAATGATGATGAAGTAAAGAGAAGGTCAGAAGGACTTGCATTGTGTGTTTGTGGATTTAGAGAAAGCTTATGAAAGGGTGCAGAGTGAGGAGTTGTTATTGTTTGAGTCTCCATGGACTATGACGTTTGCAAATGATATTGTGATCTGTGGTGAGAGTAGGGAGCAGGTTGAGAGGATCCTGAAGGACTGCGGTGAGACAGGCTATATTGTGTAGATTAGGAACAGTGGTGTTATAAAAAAAAAAAAATGAGGTGGAGCTAGAGTTGTAAGAGTTGAAGATGCTGAGATTTTCATTGGAAGTATCATGGATGGACAGGATTAAAAAATCAATTTATTAGAGGGACAGCAGATGTAGGCCGTTTTGGAGACAAATTGAAAGAGGACTGATTGAGCAGTGTGGACATGTGCAGAGGAGGACATTGGGTATATCGGTAGAAGAATGCTGAGGATGGCGCCACCAGGAAGAAGAAAGGGAGGTAGGCCAAGGAGGAGGTTCATGGATGTGGTGAAAGAAGACATGCAGGTAGTTGATTTGAAAGACGGAGATGTAGAGGACAGAGTAGTATGGAGATGGATGATCCACTATGGCGACCCCTAATGGGAGCAGCCGTAAAAAGAAGATTCTACACCTTCTAGAAAAATATATTGATTAGACATGATTTGGAAAGGCACACACATACTGTATAATATATCATCTAAACATTATATAATATATATTATATTTATATTATTTTTTATTTGAAATATTCAATAATCTGGAATACTTTTAGTTCCTAAGATAATAAATGTTACATTAACATCTCATTCTCATACTTAATATACTACTTATGATTGAACTAGTTCTGAAATAAAACACAGCACTGGCAATTAAAATGAGCAGAGGAGCCAGCTGTGTTGAGAAGCTTGTTATACTGGTGTTTTGCCTTTAGTCATTTCTGCAACATAATGAATGGAACAAAAACCTGCTCATGTCGAGATGCGTTAGATCAGAAAGTGCTCCTGGCAACATTGCATGTCACTGTTTATATATTACACCTGCCGTTATTCCTAATTTATTATTCTGCCTGCCTGGTGTTTTTATTCATTACTGAGTCACTATGTGCATGTCATTGTGATTGACAGAATTCAAATCGAGTCATATATGAAGCCTGATGTGCCTACTGAGAAAGACACTAATGTGCTAAACTGTCTGTCCATAAGCCTTCAAACCATCCCACTCAGGTCTCTCTCTTTGTCTGTTTTCTAGGACATTATATATAAATGGCCGAGTGCCTCAATGTGGTGGTTCATAATTGAAGATAAAGTTGTTGTTCTGCTGTTTAAAGCCTCAATGTTCAATGCAAACATCCAAAGGGCTTTATTATATACCAGACAATTTTTTAAACCAGATTTGTTTGCATGAGTTAATTAAGCAGCTCATATCTTGTGAGCCATAATTAATATTCCTCTTTTGTACATTTCTTATGTATTTATTTTGGGACTTAGACCAAAATTCCAAGCACACAAGGGTTAATATAAGACGAGGGTTTATTTTCCCAAGACTTCTATTGCATTGTGTAATTAGACTGGATAAATATTGATGGATTTAAATGAAATCTCATAGCAGAGAACAAAAGTGCTCTTTCAACAATGGCTATGAAAAGAATTGACTAAAATTCAGTTCCAAATTTCAATTAACAAGACCTTACCATGACATCTGGCACTATATGGTCTTCAGCTAGCTTCATCTATTTTAATAAAATAAAAAATAAATAGTATTCACCAACAAAACACGATACATTACTATTATTATTATTTGTATTATTCGATTATCAATATTTCTAGGATTTTAGCCTAATAAGAAGAAAAGCCACGTTAGTAAACGTGAGTGTAAAAACTATATTATGTGCCATAGTGTAATTGACATAAGCCTAATTCACATAACGGTACAAATAGCAGCTGTAAAATTAAACATGGTGCACAAATACACCTTTACTGACAACAATCAGTCACGTTTCAGTTTAATGATATTTACCTCAGGAATTTTGACTAGGGAAATTCACATGGATGATAATGATGACTTGTTTTCTATAGCAAATTGCCAGATTTTCTAGCTTTAGATATTTGAATAAGATTTGAATATTATTTATATTCCAAGTACAGTTGGAGGACCCTTAGTGACTTTTTCTTTTCACGTATAGTACTTTAGTAACTACCATTTCAGAAAATGCTAAAACTAAAAGGGTTACGTGCAAAAGGAAATTAGACGCTTTTGGCTTAGTAAATACAGATGGATAGATACAACTTTATTGTCCTTGCATAGTAGAGGTACACAGCAATGAAATGCAGTAATACAGCAAAGCAAACCTAATAGTTCAAACTTAATAAGTTGAACAAGTGACTACATGTACCTCAAGAATCAATCAATCCTCTTTTTACTTCATACTGGTGAAAAAATTTCGTATCACTCTAGGCAAAAAAAACACGTTGCTGCTTGTGGTCTCGTTGTAGTTTACTATTGTTGAAACGCTAATTTGCAATCACAGGTCTTGCATCTACTGTAATTTTCACATTTGTATGTAAGGTGTCATCATGAGATGCAGAAAATAGGTCAATATACTAGCTGTGAATCTGTTGAATAACTTTGGAAATCAGGATTGGATGATCAGCACTGCTGTTAACATTGATTTATCTTGAGTTCTGTGCTATTTCACATACTAGCTTGTAAGAATGAAACAGAGCTACCTGTATGTTCACTGTCTAATGGCCATGATGAATCGTTATTGTGGCCCTTAGTGCGCAAATACTAAACGAAAGTCAATGCCATCTTTTTTTTTTATTGTCGATGAGATGTCCAAACTGATCTATCCGATTTAAACTTGTTTAGCAGAATCAAATGTACTGAAAGCCAATAATGAGCAGTAGAAGTCATTGCTTAAACTATTAGTTCCATAAATAATTAGCTTAGATCCTTATTCGCTGTGAAACCAAAGTGAACTAGTAAAGCATTCAAACTTTCACAATGTCACTTCTGGTAATAGAAATGAATTACACTTCTTCTAGGGTAGCGGTGTGTTAAAAGCCTCAGCTTCCTTCACTTCTAAGATCCATACTTGGACCGGATTCCACCTCTCTTCTAAGCAGAATGAAGTGAAGCAAAAGAACAGTGTTTTGCCCAACAAATTCTGCTGTCGTCTGCAAAAAGTTTCAAGGGCATTTTTCAAATTGAGGCAAGATGAAAAATAACTTGTATTCTTTTCAAACCATAGCATCAAACATTATTTAAATCCCCAAGACCTCTTGTCCTCGGACTTTTTTCTTTGGAAAGAGTTGATTTCTTCCCTGTTATGCAGGATTGTTATGCATCTCTGGAGTGAATTTACAAATCATACTTATCCATCCCTTTCTGAAATTCACATATATATATATATATATATATATATATATATATATATATATATATATATATATATATATATAATTGTATTTTATTTTATTTTATTTTTTTCTTATATACCTTATTTTTTCCCCCCTCTATATTCTATTTCTATTTTTCATGTTTAAATGTTGGAAAGTCGGAAAAAGCATTTCACAGCATGTTGTACTCTGTATGAATGTGTATGTGACAAATAAAAATTTAATTTGAATTTGAATGCAGTGCCATTTTTGACATCCTCGATGTAAATGCCATGGTTGATAACCTTTCATGAATAATTTTTTTGTAGAAAATCAAAACGAATAAAGACATTAACAAATTCTTTAGGGCACAGTGTAGTCCAAATATTATGGCTCTGGGTTACCGATCAAACATTTGGGGATTCAAGGGGATTCGAGGTAGGCCGACGAGACCTACCTACAGGAGATTAAAACCTGGAGAGATGGTGGCAGGAGAACAATCTTCTTCTGAATGCCAGCAAGACTACGGAGTTGATAGTGGACTTCCGCACGAAGCAAACATCAAAGTGACCCCAGTGGAAAAAGTGGACTGTTTCCGGTACCTAGGTGTACCTGTAGGCCCATTACACAGGACCTGTCTTAGTCCTGTCACATTAACACCCTGGTGAGAAGGCCCAGCAGGGTCTGTACCATCTGAGATGCCTAAGGGACTTTAATCTACCCTCTTAGGTGATAAGGATTTTTTCCACTTGCACCATTGAGAGCCTTCTGAGGTGAAGCATCACTTCCTGGTTCGGCAACAGCACCATGCAGGACAGACGAGCTCTCCAGAGGGTGGTGCATTCAGCTGAAAGATTGTGAAGGACCTCAGCCATCCCAACAATGGACTCTTTTCTCTGTTATGTTCAGGGAAGTGCTTCCGCACCTTGAAAGCAAACTTAGAGAGAATAGGGAGGAGCTTCTTCCCGCAGGCCATTCGAAGTTTAAACCAGGAAACACCCAGGAACTAGCACCTGAACTTCTCTCTCTGTCTCACTGTTCCTTCAGTGCATAATTATTTCTGCACACTATTTTTGCACTATTTATATGACACCTTAACTCTGGACTGTCACTTTAACTCTGGACTTGCACAGCACAGTGTCACTTTATGCCACACCATACTGTACATAGACACTTAAAGGACAAATCACACAAATACCTTTCTGGCTCGTGAAAAAGTAACCATCAAAAGGAGAGAGTCAAAACGTCGCGATTTTTTGTTACTCGTGAGGGGTCAGAGAACGTTACCCCAGCGAGTATTTTTTTTGTGTGAGTATATATATCTCCTCTCTGACCCCAGCTTTCCATCAAACTGAGTTATGTACTGTAGAGTAAAGCAAATTATTTTGCTATAATGTGCATGTGACAGATATAGGCTTCTAAGTGTTGAAGGGATGACCCTGTCTAAGGATTTACATAAGTTAGAATTGTCAAGTCTTGCCTATAGTCGACTATTAGTTTAATCATGTATATGTTGTGCGATATCTCATAACATTTTAAAGCCATAATGTACAAAACATCACTCAAACATATAGAGAAAAATGTATATAAAATATAGTCTAAATATTTTGGATCAAAAAACCTGAAAATAACAACAACAACAAAAACTGTAGAAAGGCCACACTGCAGACAGGATTTTCATTTCGCATATAGGCAAATCAAACTAAATTGGATAAATTGCCTGTGCAAGCAATCTCTCAGACATTATTTACTATTCAAATCAATGCCGCCAAGATGCTCACAGATCGTAGAAAGTCAGTCTGTCATGGGGTGGTTAGATTTATTCACGCACCTAAAATATATTTATTAAAATCTTTTTCCGTTTCAAAATTTTTATTTATAGCATTATCGTAATAAGCTGTGTATTAACTTATTGGGAGAAAACCGATAGTTCTATGTGAAATCAGACATTGAGCACCCCAATATAACCAAAATGGCATGATCCTTGTATCATAACACCTATCCAAAGATTTGACTGAGATTGGTAGTCAAATCAGACTACTACTATTAAAGCATTGAATCTTCCACTATTCGTGGCCACCCGTACAGGGGTGTGGTGGGTGTAGAGCTATCTATACTAGGTGTGAAGTGCCAATACACAATGATGGGGGTGCCAGTCCATTACAGAGCATGAATAAACATGCAAACCTAGGGGCATTTTAATTACAAGAACATTGTACACATGGACACTGGGAGAACCTGTGAAGCTACTCACAGACAGTAATCTAAGCTCAGGGCCAAACAGCTGACAGTGCTTCTGTTGTGCTGCCTTGGAAACAGTAGCTGTTGTGCCACTGTGGCACCTGATCAAAAAGACTGGGAAAAAAAATACAGTAGGAACCTATTTTACTTAGATACACTAAGGTGGGATAACTATGTTTATTGCTTATCTAAAAACACTGTTTTTTGAAAGTGCATGTAAGTGAAGTCCATGCATTGTCCTGTGCTCTGTGAAATGCTTATATATAAAGATGTTGTCGACAGCAGAAGTCCTCCTTCTATGGATTACTTCATTCCCACTGGTGTTTCTAGTGATTCGTCACTTAAACCACTGGCAATGAGATTAGATGGTATAATTAAATTATATCTTTGAGAAAATTAAATCGTAGTCTCTGTAAGGAAATTAAAGTTTCGGCTTATATCGTATATCATATTCTAAGTGTGAAGGAAAAAAGGAGCCTTTTGAAATGTCTCGAAACAAACATTTCTGTGAAATTCTGCAAATACAAACAAGACTCTTGCAGAGCACATGGGTCATTGGTGGGAATGTGACCCAGCCTGAAGAGTTTTAGAACCACCCCCGACTCGACTGTAGCCGCATGAATATCCACCATTGTGTGTCAACATTGGGCGAGTTGGAGCATATTTCAGTGCACACAACACGCACATATTTGGCATGTGCCAGCTCAAGGCAGACAGTGATAAGTTAAAATGTTCTTCATAGTCCATTAATGTCTTTGTGGTAGTGTATTGGTGACACATGCCTGAAGAAAAAAAAAAAAAAGTCCTTAGTAACAAGGTTAAACATCAGCCACAGAAACTGAAAACACAGAAGAAAAAGAAAAAACACAAAGATTTAAGATTCACCTGTAAATATTTTTCTTTATGCTTTATAAAAAAGCATGTACTACTCAGCACACACTAGGGCATGTGTCTCAATCTGACATAATACACTGACTGGTGGAGTACTGTATTTACCACTATACTAATATATACTTAATGCTATTTGTCAGGGTTTTCCCATAAAAATGCATTTTCCATCAGCTACTGTGCCAAACCACGTTTGGTTGTGCACCCGAATCATGCTGTCTGTTAATTACCACATGCATATCATCTCTCTGTGGTGATTCAATTCAAGTCAATTCTTTTTTATTACTCAAAGCAAGTTAACAAAAATAAAGCAGTTATAAAGTTGTTTAAAAAGTGCCTAGAATTGTATTACAATTCTAAGCTTATCCCTAATGAGTGACCCAGTGACGACTGTGGCAAGGAAAAACTCCCTTCAGAAGCATGAGGAAGAAACCTTGCGAGGAACCAGACTCCAAAGGGAACTTCATGAATCTTTAGATTGTTGATGTCATCCATCCAAGCTGCACAAAGTGTTTCCAATTGAAAAGAACTCGATCCAGAGATAGGGCGTCAGGATGAATCAGGCAGATCCGAAGAGCGGAATGGGACAAGAACACTGGTCACTGTTACCTCAGGAGCAGACATGAGAAATCTCTGGAATGAGAGACAACCCAATACACCACCTTTAACAAACCTGAGTGAATGTATAAGAGTGGGAGTAAGACAGCAAAGAAATATTCCAAGTCACCCAAACACTTTAAATCCATGATCCCTCTAGATCTGCATCTTTACCTAATAAAAACCTATTGACAAATAGGATTGACTAAATAAATGTCTGCCAGACAGTGTGATTGTCTGTCCATGCTCGGTATTCTAACCCTTGTTCCATGTTACAGATTTTTTGGTCTTTGTTTCTGTGTTCATTTTGTTATTGATTTAATAATTCCTTTACTTGCATCTGATTTTCACTTGGTACATGATGCTATTAATTAAACATATAAGTTATGTAAAAAAGTGTGATATGAGTCTGATTCTCAACAAAAAAATTATTGTCTTCGGGAATCAAAGCTTATTGAATACCTTTGGTAATTATAAACTCCTATTTTACAGTGTTTTATGCATTTATTCCTTCAATAACAATTAACATTGATTAGATAAAAATGTATAAATATAAATGTGTGGAGATATTTATTTAGTATTTTTAAAAGGAGTCTCTCTACCAGAACATCATGGGCTAAAATCATGGCCACCATTGACTACAATTCCCAACACCCCACAGCTTTACTGGCTCTGGAATATTAAACACACACATATATACACACACCTGTTCTTAATTACACCTACACCTACATAAAAGATCATAGGCACAACAACAGTTGTAAATAGGATGCTCGGTGTGTTTGCACTTGAGCTTATCAAGCTGTTTATCTGGGTTATGTATTTTCTATTTGCCCATTTTGGGTGGTTTGCACATCGCCTGATCTTTTGCACCTTTATCTTTTAATGGATTACTTTATGGTTTGCCTCATTATTTTGGTTTGTTTGTGCATTTACCTCTTGCTGCATTTGCAACTGTTTCCGCCTACCTTATCTGACAGTTAGCAGTTTGTAATAGTCAGTTGAAAAGCTGTGCAAATAAAAGAAAAAAAAAGGTGTTGAAAAATTGGTGTGGTTTAATAGGAACATAATACTTAAGAGTATTCTTACTGTCCCTGTATTTTTTTTACACAATAGGCCTGGTTATGTATTAGTTTTATTTCTTATTAAAGGAATTGAGTAAGGTGTAACTAAGTCAAAAGTTACAAGTATCCCAAATCTTTATTTATTTATTTATTTATTTATTTATTTATTTATTTATTTATTTATTCGGGCTAAAACCTACAAGTCAAAGTAGCTAGCAACAGCTTAACTACATTTTTGCTAAAATAGCTAAGTATGCTCTTAAGAAAAGTTTGAAACAAAATAAACCAACAGGATCCGGACATGACCAGTGATCCTGTCTCTTTAATCTTTCCTGATTGCCAGATTTAAACTTGATACCCTGTTCTTTGGATGGAATTCTGTTTAAATGGAGACCACTCTGTGCAGTTGAAAACGGTTCTACATGAACAACTTAAAGATTCATGAAGTATCTGAGCAACTCAAAAGCTATCAGGATGAATCTGGACTCTAATTAATACAACCAGCCTGCTCCAAAGGCTTAGAAATACAATTGGGATGATTAGTTACGTATTTAAGCACCCATCAGCGACACCTCAACAACAATAAAACTGAAAATTGATGCCATTCAGGTGAGGAAGGGATTTCCTTTAAAGTCTGGTTCCTTTTAAGGTTTCTTCCTCATACCATTTAAGGTATGCTTTCATGCCACTTTCCCAAAGCTGTCCCACTTGCTTGCTCTATAGGGATAAACGTTTGGGTGCTGACATATGCAAATTTTATAACTAACTTATTTTTGTAAACCTGCTTTGGGAATGTCCATTGTTAAAAATGCTATACAAATACAATGTAATTGAATTTTTCTATTCTATTAATTGAAAATTAATTTGTTGCTCTCAGGTAGAAGCTGTTATCATAACAAAAATAAAAGATGCAATGCATACAGAGAGGATACTTGTCAGGCTGGAAGAACGAGCAGAACAAAGGTGTGTTTAATGATGAAGGGAGTGTAGATAAACCAAACCAGCAGTAAGCACGGGATCACTGAAGGCATAGGCAAAGAGCAGTTCATAAGGTACTGTGATCCCTGACAGTACCCCCTCCCCCAGGGGCGGCTCTCGACGCCCAGACCTGCCGCCTGGGTTGGCCCCGGCCCCAGGGCGCCGGCCGTAGCGGATAAGACGCATGACACTCCTCGAGGAGCGCCGGGTCAAGGATGTTCTGCCGGGCCACCCACGACCGCTCCTCCGGGTTGTAACCCTCCCAGTCCACCAGGTATTCCAGACCGCCAGCTCGACGACGGGAGTCCAACACCTCCCGTACCAAATAGACCGAGGGCTGGTCCAGGATCTCCAGAGGCGGTGACTCCGATGTCTCATCTGGATCCCCTAACGCCGGCGGAACATAAGGCTTTAGGAGAGACACGTGGAAAGCGGGGTGAATGCGGTACCGGGGAGGTAGGTCCATCTCCAAGGCGGTAGGGAGGCCTCGAAGAGTGATAAAACGACATGCCTTGGAGAACCGGTCCACAGCCACAAGGACACAGGTGTGTCGACACCGATGTGGGACCAGGGTCGTCGTGGAATGGGTACGGGGACTAGCTTGCCCACGGGCAGGTGCCGAGGGGTCTTGACCATGGCGCAAGCACTGCATCCGTGGACGAGGGTGGCCATCTCAGCGGCCATGCCCGGCCACCAGTATCAGGCTTGTACTAAGCTGAGGGTTCGTCGTCTGCCTGGGTGTCCTGAACCGGGGACCTCATGTACCGCCTTCAACAGGTTAGGCTGACACTCAGGCGGAATGTAGGTTCGTCCCTCTGGGTGGCACGACAGATCTCCTCATCGAGATCCCAGACAATGGGGCAGACGATTAACTGGGGGGGAAAGATGGGTACAGGGTCGGTAGGCTCCTCTGGGCTGTACGGGCAAGATAGGGCGTCTGCCTTGCCATTCTTTGAACCCAGCCGATAGGTGATCTGGAAGTGGAAGTGTGTGAAGAAGAGGGCCCATCTTGCCTGCCAGGGGTTCAGTCTCTTTGCCTCATGGAGATACTGGAGGTTCTTGTGGTCGGTAATGACGGTGAATGGGTGTGTAGCCCCCTCAAGCCAGTGCCTCCACTCCTCCAGGGCCAGTTTGATGGCGAGAAGTTCCCGGTTGCCGATGTCATAGTTTTGTTCCGCCGACGACATCTTCTTGGAGAAGTAGGCACAAGGGTAGAGCCGGGGCAGATTCCCCGACAGCTGGGAAAGGGTAGCCCCTATGCCTGTAGAAGACGCATCTACCTCCACCATGAATGGGACCTGGGGATCGGGATGATGGAGGAGGGGAGCGACACAGAACCTCTGCCGGAGTTCCTCAAACACCTCCTGTGCGTCGGTGTCCCACATGAGGGACTCGGCATTCCCCCTGAGGAGCGAAGTAAGTGGAGCGGAGACCTGGCTATAGCCACAGATGAACCGGCGGTAGAAATTTGCGAACCCCGGGAAACTCTGCAACTCCTTTATTGTTTTAGGGACTGGCCATTCCTTCACCGCCGCCACCTTCCTCTCGTCCATCTGGATGCGGGCTTCACTGATGTTGTACCCCAGGAACTGCAACTCCGAGCAGTGAAACTCGCATTTGGGGAGGTTGAGGTAGAGTTGGTGCTCCCGGAGCACCTCTAGAACCCGGATAACGTGGTTGTGATGTTCATGTGGCGTCCGGGAGTAAATCAAAATGTCGTCGATGTAGACGTTCACAAACTGGTGGAGGAAGGGTCGGAAGATCTCATTCATAAAGTGTTGAAACACCGCCAGAGAGATTGACAGGCCGCACGGCATCACCTGGTACTCATAGTGACCCGAGGGGGTGATGAACGCCGTTTTCCACTAGTAATTCCTCCAGGGCAGCAGGAACCAGGGGGAGCGGGTACGGTAGTGGAGAGATTTGTGCGTTCAAGCCTCGGTAATTAATACAGGGCCAGAGTCCCCCATCCTTCTTGCCCACAAAGAAGAAGCTGAAGGCTGCAAGAGATGAGGATGGGGTGATGAAACCCTGTAGGAGGGCCTGACGGATGTAGCGTTCCATCGCTTGGTGTTCTGGAGCTGATAAGGGATAGATCCGACCCTTGGGTAGTTTGGCCTCAGGCATCAGGTCGATAGCACAGTCCCACGGCCGGTGGGGTGGCAACTTGGTGGCAGCCTGTTTGCTGAAGACGTCTCTGTACTCCCGATATTCTGCCGGGATCTCCACCTGTTGAGTGCCCTCCACCTGAGTGGCTGCCAGAATCATTGGTCTCCGGCGAGGCACGGGAAGCGGTTGTAAACAGTACTTCAGGCACTCGGGGCTCCACTCGAGGATGTCACATGGGTCCCAGGAACACCTGGGGGAATGTTTAGTGAACCAGGGACGACCCAGTATGATTTCAGCGGTGGAGTTCTCCAGCACCAAGACCCGTATCTCCTCCTGATGTAGCACCCCAACCTGGAGTGTGATGGTGGGTGAGCAGTATCTGATCCAGCCCCTTCCCAATGGGCGTCCCTGAATGGTGTGGACAGCTAGCTCATGAGTCCCCCTCTCACGGCGTAGCTGGAGGCGGTCTAGGCACACCTGGGAAATGAAGTTCCCTGTGGAGCCGGAGTTGACTAGGGCGGAGACAGAGAGTGTGAGAGAAGGAGTTATCAGGGATATGGGTAGCTTGGGTAAATGCGAGATGTCAGAGAGAAAGTCTACAGCACTCACCATCCGACGCGGAGAACGCGTTGGGCACTGGGCAACAGAGGCTTGGGAGGTTTCTACTTCAGGAGTGCGGCAGGCAGTCAAGCGTTGGGAGATGCGAATCGATCTTTGTATGAACGACTCCAATCCCAGGGTGTCATCGTAAGTCGCCATTGCTAATTGAAGCTCCTGATTTAAACCTCTTCTTTATGTCCCAAGCAGTGCTGCCTTGTGCCGCCAGCGTGCGAAAACGGAGGCTGTAATCCGCGACGCTATCCGCCCCCTGGCGGAGTTCGAGGAGTTGGTCGGCCATGGAAGTATTACCGGTGCTTGTGCAGAAGACTTCCGTGAAGTGCGCTGTGAACGTGGCATATGACGCAATCGCTGGGCTCTCTGCACTCCAGAGCGCTCTCGCCCAAGCCAATGCACATCCGGTGAGCAGCGAGATCAAAAATGCAACCCGGGCTCGCTCCGAGGGAAATCGCTGGGGTTGCATTTCGATGTACAATGATACCTGAAGCAGGAAGCCACGACACTTTGCCGCGTTTCCGGAAAAAACAGCCGAGAGAGCCATCGGGCTTCCGAGCGGTGGTGCAGCTAGGCTGGAAGCGGCCGACGTAAAAGCTTCGCGGATTGCCTCGGTTAGCTCTCTTACAGGATCATCAGAGTCATCGGACTGGCAATCCATAACGAGGTAACGCTGTTCGGTTTCCTTATTTACATTTGCAGCATTTGGCAGACGCCCTTATCCAGAGTGACTTACAACTGAGCGGGGGGTGGTCTTAGGGCTTTTGCTCAAGGGCCCAGCAGTGGCAGCTTGGTGATGGTGGGATTTGAACCTGTGACCTTCCGATCCAAAGTCAAATGCCTTAATGCCTTAACCACTGAGCTACCACCACCTTATTCCCCGGTCGGTAAAAGGTCCGTTTTTCTGTCAGGCTGGAAGAACGAGCAGAAGCCGAAGTTCAACAGAACAAAGGTGTGTTTAATGATGAAGGGAGTGTAGATAAACCAAACCAGCAGTAAGCACGGGATCACTAAAGGCACAGGCAAAGAGCAGTTCATAAGATATATCCACAGAATAGAACCACAGTGAAATAAGTCCTTGGTGACAATCCACAAAGAGATAGTCCATCGAAAGAGCAGTCAGAAGGTCCAGTGATGTTCTCCAGACTAATCGGTAGAACGGACGGGGAGTGTTTGGAAGTGTGTGCTTATATAGTGTGAGCTGATGAGAGTCAGGTGTGCATGATTAGTAGGACGGGGAGCTGCTAGGAGGAATGTGTGGCTCAAGAGAGGGTGTGGCTGGTGGATCCCTGACAGTACTACTACTCGTGGCTCAGTTATTTTTTTTCATATTTAGCTCATTAACGTTTATATATATATATATATATATATATATATATATATATATATATATATATATATATATATATATATATATACTTTGTATATAATATTTAATAGTGAATAGCTGCAGTATGTTTATTAATTAATTTATTTTTTCCAATTGTATGTAAAAAAAATATATTACCCAATCATCACCAAAAGTAAATGAGCTCATACTTGCTACATGTTTATATTGTACATACTAAAAACAGGTTGTTTCAGGCTACTGTATCAGTTAGCCAGCTGGCATGGAATGGATTAATGCACAGGTAAAACTTCACCATCTCTATTGACTGCACAACATGCACACTACTTAATGAGCACGTGTGCAGGCTGTTGATGTTAATATCAGAGAGCTGCAGCTGTTACAAAGCTAAATAAAGATAAATACATAAATAAGGAGTCACTGAGTGTGTCAATGCCTGCTGGAGTCAGTAAACGCTGGCGTTCGTGTCATTCCATCTCTCGTGGCATTCATAGGATTTGCTACAGTAGTGAAACTGCTGTTTACTTGAAAATGGCAATATATATACGCATTTTTAAATATCCCATGTCAGTCTGTCTTTCAATTATCTGTTTATAAACTGAAATAGACTGTAAAAAAAATAATATATATATATATATATATTATATATATACAGTACAGACCAAAAGTTTGGACACACCTTCTCATTCAAAGAGTTTTCTTTATTTTATGACTATGAAAATTGTAGAGTCACACTGAAGGCATCAGGGGCTATTTGACCAAGAAGGAGAGTGATGGGGTGCTGCGCCAGATGACCTGGCCTTCACAGTCACCGGACCTGAACCCAATCGAGATGGTTTAGGGGTGAGCTGGACCGCAGAGTGAAGGCAAAAGGGCCAACAAGTGCTAAGCATCTCTGGGAACTCCTTCAAGACTGTTGGAAGACCATTTCAGGTGACTACCTCTTGAAGCTGATCAAGAGAATGCCAGGAGTGTGCAAAGCAGTAATCAAAGCAAAAGGTGGCTACTTTGAAGAACCTAGAATATGACATATTTTCAGTTGTTTCACACTTTTTTGTTATGTATATAATTCCACGTGTTAATTCATAGTTTTGATGCGTTCAGTGTGAATCTACAATTTTCATAGTCATGAAAATAAAGAAAACTATTTGAATGAGAAGGTGTGTCCAAACTTTTGGTCTGTACTGTATATATATATATATATATATATATATATATATATATATATATATATATATATATATATATATATATATTTTTTTTTTTTTACAGTCTATTTCAGTTTATAAACAGACAATTGAAAGACAGACTGACATGGGATATTTAAAAATGCGGTTAAAATAGAAATATGAACAAACAAAAGAAGGTTACTGTTAACATTTTAGCTAAGCAAGGACTCTTTGATGCACTTTTTGACTATGAATTCCGTTGTGTCACAAACCACAATTTCCACTTTTCCTTCTTGTTTAAATAAAATGAATGGCAAAAATCAAAGTTTGTTTTTCTTTGTGGGAGAACTTTCAGACTTTAAGGCTATTCCAAAGTGCATCCAAAGTCTATGCTGGGAACACCTGGGGTGAGACAGGATTACAACCTGCAGTACAAACTGACCAGTTAATTAGTAGGGCTGGTGACATGCTATGACCTAACAGCTGTAGCCGATGCTTAATTAGGAACCTGTGCTTTGGGTGTGCATCATGTGTTTGAGCAGAAGTTCTTTTCCCCTGTTGTGGATGGAGTTGTTGCCTGCTTGGACCTATACATCTATGGTTTGGTTTTAGAATAATGAACAGGTTTCACTGTGGACTTTTCCTTAACCAACCCCTACCCCTAACTTCAACTATATGTTTACACACTCACAGTATGGACTTGAGGAGACATAAGTAATTCCACACAGATAGTAACTCCATATATGGATTGAACCAAGACATTGTGCTACATAGTAAAAACATAATAGTTGTGGTAGAATGGTATCTGCAAGAGTGAAAGGGAAAGTTTATAGGACTGTGGTGAGTCCTGCTATGTTGAATGTTTTAGAGACAGGTGGAGGTGGAGCTGGAGGTAGCAGAGCTGAAGATGTTGAGGTTTTTGTTGGGAGTGACGAGGATGGACAGGATTAGAAATGAGCTTATCAGAGAGAATAGCACATGTCGGACATTTTGAAGACAAGGTGAGGGAGAAACGACTGAAATGGTTTGGACATGTGCAGAGGAGGGACATGGGGCATATCGGTAGATGAATGCTGAGGATGATCCTTTGTGGTGACCCCTAATGGGAGCAGTCATTTGAAGAAGAAAAAGAAGTAAAACCATAGTAGTAGTAAACTTTATCATACTGTCATAAAGAGCTATGCCAGTCGCTATAAGTTGTCAATGCTTACAAGCTAGCTAGCACTAGGTAAGTTTTTTATGCTAGCTGATATTAGGTTTTTATATACCGTACACATAAAACCTCATACACATATACAAATATCACACAGCTATAAAGCAAGAATGCTTTCATTGATAACCTCCAACATGCTTCACTGTTGCCTGCAGACACTCATTATCATACTTTTTTTCAGGCCATCGGCAAACAGCTTGCCTGCTACAGTCATCTATGGCAACATTAAGTTTAAAATATTTTGACTCCTCAGTCCAGCTTTTCCTGCATTTTTTGCATCCCAGATCATATGTTTTACAGTACTGTGTAAGTTTGTACACAACTTCAGGAAGGTGTGAAGAAACGTGTTTAATATTTGAATATCATTGATATTCAGTGTATCATACACCCTGCACATTAACATTTCTTATAAAGGTTCTAAGTGCAAAGTTGTTGCATGTAACAGATGGGTCATGCATCAAAGAAAACAAGTTTAGGTCAAATACGACAAATACGGCACATGAGACCTAAACTGCATGACACCGATACCCACCACTTCCGGTTGTCCTAAATAAGTGTGTGTATATGTGGGTGTATGAATGCATATGCATCTGTGAATAGGGTATTAGTTTTCTAACAAAAACTGTTAGAAGTTATAGGTTGTAACCAGTGAGCTGAAGGAAAAATGTTGCATCATATCAACCAAACACGGTCTGCGTGCAAAAGTTGCAGGAAGTACACACACACACACACACACACACACACACACACACACCCATTTTGTTTATCGTGCTGTGACTTTGAATGGCGTTTGCAGTACTCATGTAGACTTAACTGCACACAAACTCTCTTGTTCACCAATGCAATGCAGATGCATTACAGTCATGTAAGTGGTCAAATAAAAAAAGCATGGTTTTCGCTACAAATGCGATTGTTGCTTCAATTACACAATTTAAATTGTAAATGTTTTGAATGTAAATACCCCTATCGGATGTTGTTGTAGAAAGTTGCACCCAGTGTGCACTAAACTAACGATTGCATAATATTAGAAATTCACTCATTCGTAAGTCACATTCGTAAGTCACTGGAATGTTCATGAGCACTTAATCAAACAGCGAACATCAGCACATCCACCCACACACATTTGGAGATATTGTGACCTGTGCACAAGTTGAAAAACAAATGCTAACACTTTGAAATTAAAAGAGGGCTCATAAGATCAACAGAACTGTTTAACTTGTGAATGTAAGAATATTTTAGAACTTTTTCATTTAATTCATTTTTCAAAGAATGGACAAAATGTACATTAGTTAAGAAAAAGAAAAGGATTACTGATATTTTTTGATTACAAGCCAAACTGAATAGGTGTCTATCCGTTTCCTTTGAGCACATTCACTGATCAGCTTTAACATTAAACCCCCTGAAAGGTGACATTGATTATCTCATTACAAGGGCACCTGTCAAGGAGGTGGGATATATTAAGCATCAAATGAACAGTGTTGGAAGCAGGAAAAATAAGCAAGTGTAGGAATCCGAGTGACTGTGACAAGGATCAATTTGCAATGTCTAGATGACTGGGTCAGAGCTTCCCCAAAACAGCAGATCTGGTATACAGTGGCGAGTAACTTCTAAATGTGGTCCACAACCAGTATACCAATGATGTTGATTGTGTTGGTTCAAGACTCAGTATTGTGTATAGGGAGTAAAGAATAGCCCTTCTGGTCTGATCAGAGCTACTGTAGGAGATCTGATCTAACACAAACACCTACTTCATCAAAATTCCTTATTGTAAATGACTATGTGAATAAGACTAAAAGTGCATGTTTCCTAAGAAATAGGGAGTGGTGTAAAGCAGAAAAAAATTCAGGCCCAGGCTCATTTCACAATCTGAGTTTGGATATGTGCAGAACATGGACAGACAGGGTGTCTTTTCTTCCAACACAGATGTGCATTAGTAATGTCCGAAAGACCATGTGACCTGGGCACAGACTGCCAGACAAAGGCTGAAGCTGGTGGACAGAAATGAGAGCTGGTGGGCTGAACAGAATGTATGTCATGAATAGCAGAATAAGAGACGGAAAAAGAATAACACACGAGGTGAAAAAAAGGAAGTAGAAAAAAAGGTGTGGCCAACTAACGGTTTGATTTTGCATCTGGACTGTTTAACACTAAATCCTGAGACTAAGAGACCACCAGCATTTTCAGCATGGCAAAGAAGGTAAGCTGAATATTTGTCAGTTTTGATCAGCAAAAAAACCCTCCCAAAATGATTAGACTGATAAGTGGATGAGATAAAAATTCTGCACTAACCGAGCATCATGGTTGCAGAGGTTGAAACCCACGTGCTCCATCATACCGGTTTCTACCATTGTGACAATCACAATGCTAACAAATGCCGGTTGTTCGCATAAAAAAAAAAAATTTTATGTCTCTTCTAGCATGATTTAAATAAGATGATCAGTATAAATATATCTCCATCATTCAGTGAAGAGCAGAATATTTTGTCAGCCAGATGATTATATACTCCATCATATGTTCTAGTATGACATGCTTAGTCTCCTCTGCACAAGACTTTAAAGTCATGAACACAATTTAATGTTTTATTAAAACAATAGTTATTACTTTTGAAACTAATATAATATCTTTAATAAACTAAAATACAAAATGGTAACTTAATATTCAATCATTTTTAAACTGTTTAGAAATTTATGCATCAAAAATTATTGAAATTTTAAGGGGGGAAAAAAAACCCAGCATACAATAGAATGCACTTATGTCACCTGCTCATTGTCCAACTTACATTATAACTGTATATGTGAAATTCAAGTGGCATCAAGTTAAACATGGTCTTTTCTTAGTAACATTTAATACCTGCATATAGTTTCTTGCTGATTCTTTCCCCTTCTTTGTGGTAATATTCTTTTTTCTACCTCATATAATGTGTTTACCCTTAGTAAATAATTTATTCACTTTAAACATTGAGTATTAATGTACATAAAGTAAAGTAATTAAAGTATGAATGTACTTATTACAGTGTGGAATGATTGCCTGGACCCACTTACTGATCTTTTTATTCTAGTCATGGGTCATTTAATCTTTATCCAGAGCGACTTCCAATTATCTCATTTATACGGCTGAGCAGTTGAGGGTCAAATGCTTTGCTCAAGTAGTTTTCCCACAAGTGGTCGAGGTGATGGAATTTGAACTCAAGTTCAATGCCTCAACCACAGAATTACAACTTCTTTTTGTCTGTAGTGCTAGCACAATGGTCTTTTCTTCTCATTGCATGCTAACTGCAACCAATCATGCTTATACAGTTTACGTTTTTGGCAGATGCCGTTATCCAGCGCGACCTACATTTATCTAATTTATACAACTGAGCAGCGATGGGTTAGGGGCCCATAAGTGCCAGCTTGGTGTGGCTGGGATTTGAACTCATGACCTTCGGATCATTTTAAGAGACTGAGGCGAGATGCAGGAAAGCCTGTTTTGACAAAGAGAATCTTTCTGAAGGTATAGCCACAGGACAATGATTTAATGCTTAAGGATACACTCGTTTATAAAAGGCTTAAACGTTTTACTTGGTTTTCTTTTCAGTGTTTGGATGTAATCGTGCCAACACACGTACTGTAACTAAGATAGCATGTAGCTGTTACATATATAGTGTAGTGTATGCAAGCAAGGTCTTGAGAAACAGGAACTGCAACTGAGATGGCACTTGAATGAATGGTTTCATCACCATCCTCTCAAGATCACTTGCATCATGGGAGTGGCTGCTTTTAAGGCAAGTGGTCGAGGTTAATTCTATTGTTTTATTTTGCAGAGCATTATCTGACAAGACAATGTTCTAGAAATGCAGTTAGAGGTTTTGTCAGAAAAGACAGTGGTGATGAAAAAAAAAACACCCAGATATACATGAGGACGGAACCTTATAGTGAGAGGTGTCTACTTGTCGCTTAAAATTAATATAAAGCTCCTTTGACTGATCACCTGTATACCATGATCTAACAATTCAACCCTGATGGCAGTGTTCAATTCCAGGAAAACTCTGCCCATATCCACAGGACACAAGGGCGTAATGTTATTTTTTGTTAAGCATGAGCAATACTAAAACTGAAGGATAATCAGAATTCATTTCTTTTGTCTTAACACACTTTGTATCTATGCCCCTCCTTCTGTTTCCTGCCTCTCCTGTTACACCAATGAGCTAAAAACACATTGCACACACTGTAATATGCAATGTTTAGGGAAGTTCCTCTCCCAAAGCCTTCGGTTATGTTGACTCAGTTTGTCACATTTCATTCCACTTCAGCATTTCTTAGTGGAATTTGACTGTTTAGTGGAGACACAGGAGATTTTCGTTTTTAAGTAACAGTTACTGGTTGAGGAACAGATAAAAAACAGTTACTATTGGTTCTTTCCCTATGTTTAACAAGGCTTTACAAAGTACAAAGTACTTCAACTTCTCATTGTGTTTCTCGATCCAGATTTTCACAAACTTGTTTTACCAATCAACTGTCGATGATGAGAGGCATTTACCCAAAGTCAAGCAAAGTCATGCAGATTTTGAAACATTGCGATCTTGTTGCAGATGTGTATTAAGCATTAATCAGTCAGTAGTCCAACAGCAAACCTTATACACAGACATGTTTTAAGAAAGCTCTCCAACTGGAGTTTCACAAAAATTCTGGTATTCCAGACAGGCACAAACAAGAGTGAATCCAGAGGCATAACACCTGCTGGGAAATCCAGTTGGTTCATAACAGACTAAAGCTGGCAAAACACAAGCCAAGCTTGTTTACCAGTTATGTGTTGATAGATGCTGGTGGCTGGATAAAGTATTTGTGAATGCACAAATGCAGAAATATGATCTTGTATGGGACACATTATGAATGACCCCAAGGTTTGACAGTGGGTAACTTATAGCCAGAAGGCTTGAAGAGCTTTGTCTAGTGCCTGATATACTGTATTCCCAATGTGCATCAATGCATGGTTGGAAACAAAAGCAAAAATATATGATTCATTAATTAAACCCAATATCCAATTCCTTGATAGGCATGTAAAATACATATAAAAATGCATATAAAAATCTTTTTAGATTGTGACACATCAAGAATCAGAGTCATAGCAGCAAAATTAATTCTCTAATAAAATATATTTTGATGGATTCTACAAGACTATCAGTCTTAGATCAGAATCTACAGCTCACCACCATGATACGATATTTTATATTATGTGAAATCCAAACTAATCTGATAAAGACTAGCTCAGCAATAAGGGTATTTACATCATGCATAATTGTCATCTAAAATGTTTTGTTTTTCTTCATCTGTACATGTGTAAACATGATCAAAAGCTTATGAACAGAACCAAAAACTCAAAAATCAGGCCTACTGATTAAATGTACCAGTGTTCAGAAATATACTGGCATGGCAAAATCCTTGCAGTACATTGATCGTTGTAAATACACAACAGTAAATACAAGCAAACAGAAAACAGGATGTTCAACTGACAGGCAACTGAGAGTGAGCTAATGTCCAGACTGGATTGGAATCCGAATTTGTAGTGGCTTCTGGATTAGTGGAGGATTTAGATGCGACAACTGGATAGGGTAGAAATAACACCACTGCATGTTCACACAGCTCAAAGAGAGACTGCATTATATATTATTTGCAGTTGCAAAAAGTCATAAAACAATATGTATAACTAAAATCTTTCCTTGTTAAATTA
The DNA here is from genome assembly GCF_014805685.1 of Silurus meridionalis. Taxonomy (NCBI): domain Eukaryota; kingdom Metazoa; phylum Chordata; class Actinopteri; order Siluriformes; family Siluridae; genus Silurus; species Silurus meridionalis. The sequence goes on from NC_060895.1 coordinate 19,590,398, forward strand.
AAATAACCCTCTTCAGTGGGATTGATACTGGTAGAGCTATGCACAGCTTATATTTAGAGAAAAATTATTATCTAAATTATATTTATAGTATAAGTATTAGTATTCATTTTAAATTCATTGACCAACAGTTACATTATTGATAAAAATTACATTATGAAAGCTATAATTCGCTAGATCAGAATTTCAGTGCTTTAAAAAATTACCTACACCTCCTTATACATTCTTGAAATGTCTAGAAATTGATCTAATTATGTACCCACTTCTAGAGACAGTGGCTTTTTTCTGTATTGTACTTATTAGGCTCAATTTTTAAACACTTGATATTACCATATGCATCTATGCATACTGTAAAAGCAATTGTTTGCAAATACCGTAATTTCCGGACTATTAAGCGATTTTTATTTTGAACATAAATACGCCCCACCTGTCTATAAGCCGCAGATGTCTACATTGAAACAAATTAACTTTACACAGGCTTTAACAAAAGACAGTGACTGTTACACGGCTTGTATCTAAACAGTAGCCTACAAAGAAAGTCATTGTTCACTGTCTTCCTCATTCCTTTCCCAACAATTTCTTAATCTTATCTTTTGGCATCGTCGTGCGTTTAAAAATCACCATCGGTGAAGCTTTTCTCCCGATGCCGTGCAGCTCAGAACACAGGTGAAGTGCGTTTTTTCAGCGTGATAAATGATTCGCATTTCCTGTAGACAGTCCGAGTGAGCGGCAGGTCAAACGTCAGAGGAACCCTATTTATATTTATGATGTGGTGCGGCCCGATTAAGTGGGATTTTCATTGGTTCACCTGAACCCCTTCGGCAATTTCATTGGTCTAATGTTATGGGGTTTAGTTTTTTGGCTTGAAGCTTGTGAAACCGGGGAAAACCCAGGAAAAATCCATAAATTATCCGCTTCATTGTTTAAGCCACGGGGTTCAAAGCATGGGGAAAAAGTAGCGGCTTATAGTCCGGAAAATACAAATCCTCCATTGTTGAAAAAAGAGACATGAAGTATCTACCACAGTTGAACAAATTTTGGTCAAAAAGGTTCACCTGAGGAGCAAGACAACAGTTTCAAAGAAACTGGTAAAGAAGAAGAAACATTTCAAAAGAAAACATTGCAGCCAGAAAGGAAATTAAATCAGTTTAAATCAAGTTTAAGATATGAAATACAATGGCACCAAATACTAACAAAGTCAAATTAAAATTTTATTTCTCACATACACATTCATACAGAGTACAACATGTATTCTGTGTGATACAATTTTGTCAATTTTGGAAAATAAATGCGTCTTAGCTATTTATTTATTTTTTTTAATGATCTCTTACAGAAATAAAATAGGGACCATGATTGTCACACGTTCACAGTCAGAACATCAAATTTTATATATATATATATATATATATATATATATATATATATATATATATATATATATATATATATATATATATATATATATATATATATATATATATATATATATATATATATATATATACTTTTAATATATATTTTTATATATACTACTACCAAATATTAGTGCTGTTGTTTTTGCTCTCAGCCCATATTACCATGTTTAATTCTTTGATTTGGATATCTTCTGATTATCACTATATTATTACTATATTTATCATTATATTAAATTTTCTGGATTATCCTGTTCATGTAATGTACTGATCGCCTGACCCCTTCTTGACTCAGATATTCATTATTGTACTGCTTTTACAATTTGTCTGCAAGCTTTTTATGAAAAAAAAACTGCCCAGAGTTTTTCCCATACTGTATGGCATTATGCTTAGACAAGGAGTATGTAAACTACTGGTTACTACATGTGAGACAAATTAGTAATCTTTACATTCTAACAGCCATACATTTTCTGTTTCCTCCTCAGCCTGAGGTCACTGTCTTGAAATCAGAGGGCTAAAGAGTACCTGAAATCATTCTTAAGTAAAAGTATAGATACATTACAACAAAACATCATCTATTAAGTCACCAATTGCAATATGACTTGTGTAAAAGACAAAAACAACACAACCGCCTCTTCAACATGCCAGAATAAAACAAAGATCAAACAAGTCGATCAAATTTAAAGAAAATGTAGTAAAGTAATTTTTCAAAAGGCTATCTTTAATTAACAAATAAAATTACAGTATCAAGTCACAAAAAAATCATTAGTATTTATAAAATTTAGGTAAATCATTTTAAAAAACCAAATGGTTCGATCCCCGGTCAGGGAACCAACCCCAGCCATTAGGGTTGCACAAGCCTTAGTGCGGTCCCAAGCCCGGATAAATGGGGAGGGTTGCGTTAGAAAGGCCCATCCAGCGTAAAAACATGTGCCAAATCAAACATGCGGATGATCCGCTGTGGCGACCCCTAATGGGAGAAGCCGAAAGAAAGTTTAAATATTGCGAGCTGACTTGATTCTCTTCAACTTCAACAAAAGCCGGCTCTTAAAGTTTTCGGACTTTAATACTTTTTGACTGAAATGAGTCCAGCAGTGATAAAAAGCCACTCACAGACAGCAGATGCCGGTTAAGTCACACTTATCACACTTCTGCAAATATTTTTCTTTTCGCACTACAACACTTTAAACTCTGGACTTGCACAGCACAGTGCACTTTATACCACACCACACCGCACACGGTCACTTTAAAGACAATCACATCAACCACCTTATGTGATTACTGTTTACTGCACATAAGCATACATTGTCTCCATAAGCATACCTTGTATATCCACTTTTTCACTATATATATCTTTATATATTTAATATTTTACATAGTTTATTCCCTTTATTTATCTGCCTTCTTTTTTCTTTGTTTTATTTTTCTCGCCATCCTATTTCCTCATGCCAACAGTCGTATAAAGCATTTCACTGCATGTCATACTCTGTATGGATGTGTATGTGACAAATAAAATTTGATTTGATTTGATTTGAAGTGTTGAGCCTTAATGCGCTTTAATAAATATAGTGGAGAAATAAGTACATACTCTATATTGAACCATAAATGTAGTTCAGTAAAGAGTAAACGTTTTTATATATTTGATACTTAGTAAAACTATAGAGTAGCCAAATATTACTCAAAAACATTAATGAAGTATAATGACTCAAATAATTAACACCACTGCTTGAAATAAGGCAAAACCTGTTTTCTTTTGTGGAAAACTGTCACAAAGAACTGACAATGCTCTTAAGATGGTGTTGGATCTGTGATGATCCCAAATGTTGAGCTATGTTTTATAACCACAAATGACTGTAAAAGACTGTAGATATAACATACTCATAATCTTACATTCCAGTTCTTATGTTAGTTCTCACTCTCCAGTGTTCTGTATTGTTTAAAGATTTATAATCACACTCTAAATGTCACCCAAATAAGGATGGGTTCCCCTTATGAGTCTGGTTCCTCTCAAGGTTTCTTCCTCATAACATCTAAGGGAGTTTTTCCTCGCCACAGTTGCCATGGCTGCTCATCAGGGATAAACACACATCATTCACCTTAACTGTTAAAATTCTGTAAAGCTGCTTTGAGACAATGTCTGTTGTGAAAAGCGCTATAGAAATAAACTTGACTTGACTTGACTTGACAATGGAGCCTTCTTTTATACAATTTGCATGTTCAGCATATCCAAGATTAAAAGTTATTTATTTATCATTTGTGCAGTTATACTTTGTAAACTGGGCGCTCAAGTGCTTGTGGTAAGACTCAGATCAACAGTAAAAGCACTTATTATTAGGTGAACAGATATTTGACATGTATGGTTAGGATAGTGCTATAATGTGTAAATGAAAACAGTGGTCATACAGTAAGTGGCAGAAATGGAGTGACATGCTTATAAATAATGTAGAAATGTGCGTTTTTAGCCTTAGGTTATGTGGATCATCCTCAGTACGAGTCCCTGTGAATGAGTTGTTACTATAGAAACAAGCATTAAAAAAAATAAATACAAAAATAAATAAATGATTTGGATCACATTTTTGAATTTTACATTTTCAGGACTGAATTCAAACTTGGAATAATAAAATGTGTCTAGAAATCTTTTCAAACTTTAATTCTTTCGTTTAATTCCTCAGTTATGATAGAGGAGATGTACATTTGCATGATTATGAATGTGCTTTGTTTTGCAGAGTGTCTGGACAGGAAGCGCATTATTACTATTCATTTGCTTCTTCAGAGGTGAGTCATTGAAATACCCCACCCCAGAACATTTAATCTGTTCTATGTTTGTCTTTTGCTTGCTGATTCCTGAAACCATCTCCCACGCATTTATCTTTCTTTTTACACAGAGCTCAAAGCTTGCATAGGCTGGAAGAGCTCTTATTATTTCTTTTCTTCCAATGCATCATAATGGCATAATTATTGCATTCCATTTCTTTTTTACATCTTCTTGGTGATGCTGCTGTTGGGACTTCTTCAAACTCCACACGAGCTCTTTTTCCTATTTGCATAAATTATCATAAAGAAGTTAATGGTTTTATTTATTGATTTGGCTGCACGTGGGGTTTCACCTGCATTAGAAGAACAAACATAATCTAATCAAAAGACCTTAGGCACTTAGAAAGTACATATATGTTTAAGTATTGATGTTTTTACATGTTTCTTTCCATCATTCCGAAGCGTATGCTGGTGTAAATGATTCACTCTCATCGGAAGTCGGAAATCACACTTCCCCTCCTTCGGTCACAACAATATTAGCCAATACAGGTAATCTTTCTCATTTCTCATTGATAAAAGCTCTACTGCTTTACATTTGAGTGTAGATTATTTTTATTTGATATGTTGTAACTGCATTTTCCCTGCTATTTCCTGTATCAGTATAGGGGGAATTCAGAGTTAATGATTTAGTAAAAAAAAAAAAAAAAAACAAGATTCAGATAATAAAAAAAACTATATGGCATAAAATAAGCCATTATAAAGACTCATAGAATTAATAAATAAATGAAAAGATGGTAGATATTGAAACAATAATTGACCATTTTACCTGGAGTCTTGGATATATGTTACATGTTAAAAATGATATAAGGTAAATAATTTAACTGCATTCATCTTTTATAGTAAAGGTAGAACTTCTGGTAACAAATATGTCTAATAGGTTCTCTCACAAAGATATATTATTATTATTATTATTATTATTATTATTATTATTATTATTATTATTATTATTGTTCTTGTTGTACATGATTTTTTAAAGATTCTATTTTGAATCCATAAAAAGCTTTGCATGCATTAGTAAAATATAGTAAAGTAAAGTAAAAATAAGTAATAATAAATATTTATTCCTAAATGAATATACCGCTTTTCCAGAAAGTATTTGTATTCAAGGAAGGTTTTGCAATAGCTGCTTACAACAACAAACTTATGTTATTTGGAATAGAATATTTGCTGTTAACTTAAGAGCAAATATAGGAATTATATTAAGTAATGTATTTAAATGCATATATATATATATATAATATATAATTTTTTTTATCTTGAAACTGCATAATAGATAAGTATTGACTTTGCCTTTTTTGGCCATCTAAATGAGATTAGATCTAAACTAAATAAATTACTATTTAATTTCCCATAGTTTACACTAAATATGTTAAAGAGGGTCCAGCTGCATGGTTGCAAAAGCAATATCTTAGAATTTGTAAGGTCTGAGAGTGAAAACTGCAAATCAGATCGTTCTCACTGTCATGCACACCAAGGAATTGACCATGAATCTTCAAGATAAAGTTTTTAGGAGCAAAAAGAAGACAGGGATGACTTTTAAAGCATCTGCACAGCTTTTAATCTTCTGAGGAGCACTGTGCAATCTGTAATAAACTGAAAAAAATATGGCACAATCTGGATATTACTAAACTCTTCAGCAATTGAGCAAGAAGAGCAGTTATCAGAGAAATGTTTGAGTTATACCAGGGCAAAGACCCTGAAACAGAAAAACCTGTTTAGATCTGATCAATATTATCAACTCTTTACAGAATATAGGCTAAACACTAAGAATAAAATTTTAATTTTGTGAAGACTATCTCAATAACTGAATCCCTGGAGTCAAGCATGGGGGTGGTAGCATTTTGGTTTTCAAAGAAGAACCTGTTCAGTCAGACATATAAATACAGAAGGTAAATACCCAGCTTTTCCAGCCATATATAGTTTGTCCTTAAACTAAAGAATGTCTTGGAGGAGAATGGCTTCCTATATGAGAATGGCTTGGAGGAGAAAATGGCTAAAAAGTCATAGGCCAAATTTAAATCCAACAGGAAATATGTGCTATGACCATAAAATTGCTGTGAACCACTATTGACTATGAACTCTAATTAGGCTTTGAATTGTGGGAAATTTTGCATTTAGAATAGGAAGAAAATGACAGAATTTTAATGTTACAAGCTCATATAAAAACATCTGAGACAAACCAAATGCTGCAATAAGAAAAATTGTATTCTGTACAGTATACTCTAAATATATTTAAAAAAAAAAAAAATAATAATAATGTTCTAAATTTGATCTAGAAAATTAGCAATACAGACAAACTGAGGAAAGGTGGCAGTGAATACTTTCTACATAATACAATATAATAGCAATGCAATACTGATAGACACAATTTTGATGCTAACTCCTCTCCACTCAACTCTAAATATGCCCCATAGTGATATGGTCTATGTCTTCATTAGATATAACTGCATGCAGAAACGGACGATTCTTTTTTTTTATTCCCAGATGATGTGAAAACAATCAAGCTTAATACTACTAAATCACCCATTACTGTCCAGCCTGGAAATGAGACTGCACTTGTTAATGCCACAGTGAAGTCCCTGAACTCAAGCAACTACCAAAACCATACCAAAGCCAGAATGGAAACCACTCAAGGTAATTCTCTCATTCCTGTTTCAATGCAACATTTATAAATGCTTAACTGAATCAAATATGCTACCTTAAGAGTGGATCAAGTGCGAATTACAGTTGGTTATCAGCTATTGTAATATAGATGACAGATGTAAAGTTGACATCATGGAAAAATGGGGGAGTATTTTTTATGAAATAACAAAATGTCATGCTTTTTTGACATTTCAGAATGACCTTTTATTCAACCAAATGCTGTGCAAAGGCTTCTGAAACTGTCAAGTCTACAACTACTACTAATAAAAATAATAATAATACATTGGTTGATTATATAATTAAAATGGCACTTAGGAATTAGAGAGCATTTTCATGATCCACATAAACTCTAACATGATAGTGTAAGTTTGATTGGAATAAAGCTACTTTTGCATCTACATACTGTACAGGGGCTCTACAGCAGCTGTAATTCTTTAAATGTACAGTAAATGTGCAAAATATTGCACAATTATTTGTTCATTCTTATGTGAATAGACAGCACAAAAATGTCAGCACAGATTAAAAGAGTTGGGTCAAATATAGAGGCGTTAATGACTAGCCTTGCAGGGTTTCTTGAAATTTGAACTCTTTTGAATGCTATCTCAAATCTTTTGCCCCTAAATTAACTCAGGAAAACAACACCAGGAGGTATGTTGTATATTATTATAGGATAAAAATAAAAGGGTAATGTGATGTGACCCAAATCTCACCTTCACCTTACACAACAACAAATTACCAGCATCAACAATATTTTATTTATTTTATTTAATCATAGCACCAATAAACAACTGTTATATTCTTAAGAGAATATCTGTCTTGAAAACATTCCTATAGCAAAACATTTACAATTCTGACATTAGAGATTCCTTCCAAATATTGCATAATATATGCATAATTTACTGGAATGAGTATATTCATATGAACCTGTGATTTGCCATACAGGTGCATCTTAATCAACCAATCAGAATAAAGAATTGAGCAACATTTGCTATATAAACCTAACCTGTACAAGTATGGTTTAATGTCCACTGATAACATTAATGTTTTTCAGTAAATGTTTAAAAGGTTGTGAGTTCCTCAAAGAAAACAAACCTGGGTTTTTGTCACTCTGCAGTGCATACCAAGGGCACTCGTAATTCAAAAACTAATTAGCATGTAATTAGAAAAGTGTTCAACCCTCGTCGCATGTTGAGAAGCTTTAAGATATGTAGCATTTCTGCCAGTATGCATTATGGCAAGCTTTTACACCAAGCACATACCCCTTAGAGAGGCAGGTTATTGAAATATATTAAAAATCATTTTGAAAGACAGGTCAGAGAGAAAATGGGTGCACCTGGAAATTAATTAGAAGTAATTATGGATGGATCCATATGAGTGTGATAAGAACACCGTACCTCCTTTCCAGGCGAGGAGTCTAATAAGAGCTGGATATCTCAGTGCATTGTGAACATTCTTCTCGTTTTAGGGAGGAAATCATTTCCTGGCACATGCAAAATGAAAAGGAAGATTTTTTGCCATTCTGTAGTTTCTCTCTGTTAGTCTGTGTATCTCTCTAACATTGCAGTTTCGACGACCACCGGATCTACAAACACAAGCCTTGCTCCAAGACCCAGTGATCGTATGAAGATTGAATGGGGTACAGTGAATTAAACTTAGCCTTCTCTTTTTCTCTTTAAACTGTTTCTGTCCTTATCATGCCATAGCTGACAGTGCACATTAGCAACTCTATGTACATGAAACAATGCACTCTTCAAGAGCAGTTGCATGTCCACTCACTGGCTATTTCTGGATCAGGCAAAATGGGATACACAGTTAAGAAAGATGATTGTTTTCGTCACTATGAACATACATGTATTAGTATTAAATCCAACTTTATTATCATGCTTATATATATATATATATATATATATATATATATATATATATATATATATATATATATATATATATATATATATATAGGATCTCACAAAAGTTAGTAAACCCCTCACAATTCAGCAACTTTATTTTTAGTATATATATATATATATATATATATATATATATATATATATATATATATATATATACAAACACTCACCGGCCACTTTAATAGGTACACCTGTTCAACTGCACGTTAACGCAAATTTCTAATCAGCCAGTCTCATGGCAGCAACTCAATGCATTTAGGCATGTAGACATGGTCAAGACGATCTGCTGCAGTTCAAACCAAGCGTCAGAATGGGGAAGAAAGGTGATTTAAGTGACTTTGAACGTGGCATGGTTGTTGGTGCCAGACGGGCTGGTCTGAGTATTTCAGAAACTCAGAAACTGCTGATCTACTGGGATTTTCACGCACAGCCAACTCTAGGGTTTAAAGAGAATGGTCCGAAAAAGAAAAAATATCCAGTTCTGTGGGCTCAAATGCCTTGTTGATGCCAGAGGTCAGAGGAGAATGGCCAGACTGGTTCGAGCTGATAGAAAGGCAACAGTAACTCAAATAACCACTCGTTACAACCGAGGTATGCAGATGAGCATCTCTGAACGCACAATATGTCTAACCTTGAGGCGGATGGGCTACAGCAGCAGAAGACCACACCGGGTGCCACTCCTGACAGCTAAGAACAGGAAACTGAGGCTACAATTCACACAGGCTCACCAAAATTGGACAATAGAAGATTAAAAAAAGGTTGCCTGGTTTAATGAGTCTCGATTTCTGCTGCGACATTCGGATGGTAGGGTCAGAATTTGGCGTCAACAACATGGATCCATCCTGCCTTGAATCAACGGTTCAGGCTGGTGGTGGTGGTGTAATGGTGTGGGGGATATTTTCTTGGCACACTTTGGGCCCATTAGTACCAATTGAGCACCGTGTCAATGCTACAGCCTACCTGAGTATTGTTGCTGACCATGTCCATCCCTTTAAACTGTGTGTAAAGTGTCGCTATTTTGTGTCAATATATTGTCATATAGCACTCCCTTAATCCTACTTGGCATGGGATTCTCCAAAGCTGCACAGGTTGTACCTGGAATTCTCTTAATAACATCACTGTGCTGCTGGATGTTAGACACATGGCGCTTCTCCACCTTCTGCTTGAGGATGCACCACAGGTGCTCAATAGGGTTCAGATTTGAAGACATACTTGATCACTTCATCACCTTCAACTTTAGCTAGATTAGCAAGGCATTTGTCATCTTGGCTGTGTTGGGGTTCGTTATTGAGTTAAAATAGTGTAATTTATGAAGGGAGGGCATCATGTTCTGCTTCAGAATGTCAAGGTACATGTTGGAATCCATGTTTCCCTCCATTAAGAGCAGCCCCCACTACCATCAGCACTCATGCAGCCCCAGACCATGATACTTCCACCACCATGCTTGACTTTAGGCAAGACAAAATTTCTTGGTACTCTTTAGCAGGGCGTCACCATACATGCTGAACACCGTCTGAGCCCAATCAGTTTACTTAGTTTCATCTGACCACAGGACATGGTTCCAGTAAATCATGCTCTTGGACAGGTTGTCTTCAGCAAACTGTTTGGCAACTTCAGAAGAGGCTTTCTTCTGAGACGACAGAAACGCAAACCTACTTGTTGCAGTGCGTGGCATATGGTCTGAGCACTGACAAGCGGACCTTCCACTTCTGCAACCTCTAAAGCAGGGGTGTCAAAATTAAATTCACAGTGGGCCAAAGTTAAAAACTGTGACGAAGTCGCAGGCCAAACTCAATATTTATTAAAAAATTGACTGCAATTATGCATGTTTTCCATATGTGTAATTTTAAACCATTTCATATTTCAAACTTTAGTTTTGCATAAACATTGAATCTGGAACAACCAAAGTTTAATATTATAAACACATGAGAAATTAAATTTGAAATAAAACACACATCAGTGGTATTATTTCTTATTATGTCTCTCTCTCTCTATCTATAGCCTTTTGAATTACTTTTTAATGTAAATGTACGTCTGTGGTGTGTGAGAGCCAGGAAATGATACACCTGTGGTTAACTAAAAAAGCCACGTAATGACAGGAAACGGCTGAAAATGGCACAGCGAAAAGAAAAAAAAAATGATCATGTCACCAAATAGATTAAAACTAATGTAATAAGTCTGGTTGGAAAATGTAAGAAGTAGAAAGTACAGATATTTGTGTAAAAATGTAATGAGTAAAAGTAAAAAGTCCGAAAAATAAATAGTGACGTAAAGTACTAATACAAAAAAAAAAAAATCTACTTAAGTTCAGTAACGAAGTTACTAAAAGTTTTTCGTAACTTTCCACCACTGACTCAAAGCACAAAATTTTAACTGCTCTAACACAAGATACATACATTTGTATGGTCCTGTCAGGCAGATAAAAACATGAACATGATGAATAGGACATGTGACTTTGCATGGTTACACGTCATACTGTACAGCTATTATCACTTAGGGTGTACTCACTTTAGTTGCCAGTTATTTAGACAATAATGTCTGTATGTGTAGTTATTTTCCTGAGGACAGTAAATCTGTACTTCTATATACGCTGAATATATATATTGTATATATATTGTAGGCTTATATGATGAAAATAATTAAGTTGTCAGTAATTGCATTCAATGTAAAGCTATACCAATCCTCTGTCATTTTCTCCACAGATAATAAATGGGAGGAGCCCTTCAAATATGGTAAGAGTCGACTCTCACTTTTTTAGTATGTTTACCATAATTGTATTTATTGGTAAGCTTCTGTACAAGATATTTCCGTTTGCTTGATTCCTTTTCTATCTGTTTCAGAATGTTTTTATACAGAACATATAAAATGAAATATTTAGAATTGACTCATATGTGTAAGAAAGCTAACATAGCGTATTAGGGGTGTACTGGTACATATATATCATGTCTTTCAGTTCAGTACACATGTGCAACCCTTTTTACATAAGGCACGTAGTTAAAATTTGAGTTCCCTCATGAAGTAATAAGTGGCAGACCTCAAGTTTGTTTAGTCTCCGCCTCACACTTTAAATGCATTTATTATCATTATTTTTAAATTTAAAAACATACATAACAATGTCAAGGGTATAAAAAAGAAACTAGAGTTAATATTAATTAATTAAATAATTAATTAAATTAATCAATATAATAAAAAATGTATGGCATTAATTGGGCTTATTCTATTTTATTTTTCTATTAAATATATTTTTATATATATCATTTAACCAAGCAGTCATTTTATTTAAAATAAAAAAGTGCATTTATTCCCGCTATCCGTACTGAAACTGAACCAAATTGTGACTTAAAAACTGAGGTACATACTGAACCGTGAATTATTTGTGACATCGTCATTAAATGTGAGCTGTGTTGAAGGTTAAAATTTTGTCTCTTTAATATTTATTTTTTAATAATTTTTATAAAAATGGTTAAACAGAAATGCAAACTGCATCAATTGTGCGTTAATAAAAAAGTGCTATTAAAATAAATGTGAATTATTTAATAAAACTTTTAAATAAATTGTGACACCCTTTATGTATGATATATATATATATATATATATATATATATATATATATATATATATATATATATATATATATATATATATATATATATATATATATATATATATATATATATATATATATGAATATATATAATACATGACAAGTCTGCACTTGCATTTCATTTGTGTGAAAGCTGTCCTTTATTTATTTTTTTATTTTATTTATTTAAAAGTTATTTATTATAAAGTTCCTTTTTACAGTATCTTAATTTTCTTGCAAGGTTGAAAGACCTGGACAATATTCCATGTAGTAATGTTAGTTGAAACTAATGAGTTTTTCTCAAATTAATTTTCTTAAATGTAATGCTATCACTTATTAAATAAAATGCACTTATTTACCGTATATGTATATTTGTTTGTTTGTCCCCCCCCAGATTATACCTCTCTGAGGCAAGCAGGACTAACAATAGCTGCTGTGCTCTTCATTATGGGCATCATGTTGATTGCATGTGAGTTTATAACAAAGCTTCTGGTATGCTTTTCTGATATAATGCTGTAATTGCCATATAATGAAGGCTCAGACAGATGCAATTGCAGTTTAGTCCGTTTTTTCTTTACTGGAAGGCTTGCAAATATATAAAAGTAACTCAAACGTTCAAGATCAAATCATGCAAAAAAAAAATCTAAGCAGAGATGCAAAACATGAGAAACGGGCTTGGTATAGATTAAGAATAATGCAAGCAGTGCTTATACTGTAGTGTACTATTAATCTATTAATACTGTACTATTAATGACGGAATTAATGCAATTGACATACTTTGCACGCACGCGCACGCGTGTGTGTGTAATTAAGAATGGGTTTGCCTAATTAGAAATTGATTGTAAGTGTGTGTTTTGGGAGTTGTAGTCCTTGGCATTTATTTCTGTTGGGTTACTGGGAGTCAGAGTAGTCCATAGATCTGACAGTCATATATACTATAGATCAGGCATTTAAATTTGTGTGCATGCTGGACCTCATTTATCCATCTTTTAATTGATTAATTGTGTAGAAATGCATAAACCAAACCCATGTTGAATTTTTTGCCAGATTTACAAAAGTTACAGAAACACTGATGCATGTATGAATATGTACTTCATGTGCACAAATCAGCCATTAAATACAAAGAATGCTATTGACACAGATCATTTGTATTTAATTAACTTCATAAGCTCCATACAAGATAAAGTGCCCAGACAGCAGAAAGCACTAAATGAATGATAAGGTGTACAGCCTGAAAAATAAAATGTAAATTATTATTTTATTTTAAGCAGTTGTATATCACTAAATATATTAAAGTAAAATATACAGTATCTCACAAAAGTGAGTTCACATTTAAGCAATCATTTTAGTATATCTTCTAAAGGGACAATACTAAAGAAACGAAACATGTTCGTGTTTTTGTCTGCTTGACAGGAGCATACATATTTGTTTATCTTGTATTAGAGCAGTTAAAATTTGTTGCTTTGAGTACAATTCTCTCATAATGACCACTGGATCAACTGTTCAACATGGCACCTAATGGCAAAGACTCTCTGGCGATTTAATAATTAGAATTGTTGCTCTCCACAAAGATGACTATAAGGCTATAAGATCAGTAACACCCTTAAACTGAGTTACAGTACAGTGGCCAGGGTCATACAGAGGTTTTCCGAGACAGGTTCCACTCGGAACAGTCCTCGCAAGGGTCCATCAAAGATGTTGAGTCCTCATGCTGTGCATCAGGTGCAGAAGCTGACTTAAAAAAAAAACAAACTCATGAGTGCTGCAGCATTGCTTTATAGGTTAAAGAAGTGGAAGGTCCACTTGTCAGTGCTCAGACCATATGGTGCACACTGCAACAAGTCGGTTTGCATTTCTGTCGTCTCAGAAGGAAGCCTCTTTTAAGGCTGACTTACAAGAAAGCCTGAAGACAACCTGTCCAAAAGCATGAATTACAAGAATCATGTCCTGTGGTCTGATGAAACTCGAATAAACTTGTTTGGCTCAGATGTTGTCCAACATGTGTGGCGACACTCCCACAAAATATTGACACTTTGGACACAGTTTTGAGATGTTCACTTGGGGTGTACTCACTTTTGTTGCCAGTTATTTAGACAATAATGACTGCATCTTGAGTTATTTTTATACGACAGTAAATCTATACTACTATACATTTACATTTACATTAGTTTCGAATGTATATAAGCTGCACATTGACTACTTTAAAGTATATCCAATTTTTATTTCAATAGCATTGTCTCTTACTGAAATGTGAGGGGTGTACTCACTTTTGTGAAATACTGTATTAATAATAGCAAGTGTGTGCTAAATGTTCACACAATTGTGGGTTTTTTTGTGTGGTTTTGGGGCTTTACTGATCATATAGAATTATAATTCATGGTGTTGTTTGTGGGTTCACCTTTTGTTTTTATGTTCTTTAATGAATCAAAGTCATACAAAACAAGTAGCTCTCACAAAAAAAGTATTTGATTTTTCTCTTACTTCATGACCTAATGAACTTGCAAAAGCGTGGGTGTTTTTTTATTTTTTATTTTTTTATAGACACTCCAAAGCACTTCTATGAATCATTCCAGATAAGATTGTCTGCTGAATGCTGTAAAAATTTACTTAAGAAATAAGCAATTTAGACTCAGCAGCATATTCCATATATACGACTGCACCATATACATTTTTTTTTATGTAGAAGTTGTTTTTATAAAACCAAATAAACATTTAGCTATTAAATAAGTCCATTTGTGTCCATCTTAAAAAATGAGGGCCTGTTTTTTTTTTTTACATTCATGGCATTTAGCAGACGCCATTATCCAGAACGATGTATAAAAGTGCTTTGAAGTCTATCAATATATATAATATAACAGAGAACATAAGTGCTAGTTTGAGTGTTTTAGGAAGAGATTGGTCTTTACCTGCTGTGTGAAGATAGGCAGTGACTCAGCTGTTTGGACATTTAGGGGAGGTTCATTCCAGCACCTTGGTGCCAGACCAAAAAAAAAAAGTATTTTCTTTTTTCTTTTCTTTTCCTCTTATTTATTTCTATTGCTGCTTTATTTGAGGAGCATTTAGCAACTCTGGCCTCTGTTTGATTTGTCGAAGAATAAAAGATTTTGTGATGTTATTGGAAAATAATAAACTTTTAGATGGTCAAATTGACTCTATGTTACAGTGGACTGCATCACATCACAATAAAATGTTTTTGATCAATGTTTATCATTTTACTGTAGTAAACCAATAATCTTGTGAACCAAAAGTTTAATCACAGTATGCAATGATCGCAAAGTTAAAACCTATACATCTCCGGAATCTCCTTCTGTCATGTGGAGATTGTATGTAATCCAATAGAGTAAAATTGGCTTTGTCATACCTGTGTGAGCGTTTGTTTTTCGTGTCAGTCAGAGTTACAAGTAGATAATCATAGGCATCTGTGATTCCTGTATACTGAGAGAGCTGTTGGAACTTTGTTCTGAAAGTGTTGAGAAGAATCGGTGGCTTGGAAAAAGCATTTGCGAGTCATCACTCTATCCAGCTGGTAGCTGTTTTATTACACATAGTGGGTTAGTGGGAATTAGCAAATGGCTAAATCTGAAGGAAATTTTGGGAAGGAGGGAAAGTATAGCAAAACTGTTTTTTTTTTTTTTAATTATATCTGACTTTAGCCAGTTAGCTAACTTTATTTCAAAAATTGACAGAGGAGGCCAAAAGTGATACAGATACATAATATAAATGGTTCAACATGATTTCAATATGAAACAAATCCCCCTTTGTTCTCTCTTTTTCTGTAAATCAAGGTGGAAAAATGCGATGCAGCCGCCGTTGTCAATTGACCAAAGGAAGGTAAGTGTTGTGACTTTGTTCATGTATGTGAACATATTTAATCGACCAAATGTCAACACAAGTAGAGTATTAGAAAGTCTAATAGCTGTAAGCTTGTGGGGACATTTGGCTGTTTCCCATGAGGAGTTTTTTTGCTGTTGAAAAATACAGCTCATAATGTGTAAGATTCAGTGTTGTTCCCAGGTCAGAGTAACCTGAATGTAGTGTTTGTAGTCTCCACTAGGCTCCAGTCTTTTCTTTGTAATGCCACAGCAGAAAGAGCTTGTCAAGAAAGTGTTGTTTGTTCAATATCAAAATGTACTGTCTGCTTTTCTAAGTTCAGTACACAATTGGTTGGCTGAATTCAATAGTCATGCTGTTATTGTGGCTCAAAACATCAATTTGAAGAAAGTATAAACATGAAAGCCTTCATTCAGCAATTATGAACAAACCAGACTAAACCATTTACTTTTATTGTTATGGCATTTAGCAGATGCCCTTCATCCAGAGCTACATACAAATGATCAGTTAAGGGTTAAGGGTTAAGGGCTTTGCTCAAGGGCCCAACAGCTTGGTTGCATTTTGATTTGAACTCATGGAACATTGATAGCAATGTGTTGATGAAAATACGCTCTTCTTTATCAAATAGATAACAGTAATCAGTCATATTTTTAACACTAGACAAAAGTTTTTTTTCTAAATATCTGCAGCATTCATGTCCGTTTTATTGCAGGGCTTGTTGTTACACAATTCTCCCATTCAGATCTTTTAAATAAATCAATCATATGTGTTTAATTAAGCAAATCTAGGCATAAAAAATAGTAACCCATTAAAAACTAGTCAGTATAAGAGACTACAACAAAGACCATTCCTGAGTTTTCTACATAATACATTAGATTAACGGTGCTAATAGTATCATCGAATCACTGCTCAAGCCAGTACCGTTGACCTCGACCTGTCTGTGTGATACTCATTTAATCGACGTGTACTGATACTGTGTTGACAGTATCAGTACACAATCATTATTGGGGAAGTGGTTGCTTAGTGGTTAAGACTTTGGTTTGCTGATCAGAAGGTCTGGGTGCAAGCCCCAGTATCGCCAGGCTGTCACTCTAGGTCCCTTGAGCAAGGCCCTTACCTCTCAGTGCTCCCGAGGCGATGTATCATGGCTGACATTCCTAACAACTCTGGGATATATTATAATTATAGAAGGTAACTAAATAATGATACATAACATTACTTAAGCACAAGTAAAAATTTTGTACCTGGGGAAGTCTCTGGGTCAATAGTGAGCCTTACCAGGCTTTACCAGTAGTTTTCTTCTGAATAAATAAATGAATGAATGCATGGATGGATAAATGGATGGATGGATGAATGGATGGATGGATGGATGGATGGATGGATGGATAGATGGATGGATGGATGGATGGATAAATGAATGAATTAATTAAAGGTAATATTGATAGAACACAATCGGATGTTAAGTATACCAAGGTTTTTGCTTGCCTGAAGCCTTCAGGGATGCTCTGCTTTATTACAGCCAGACCCTGAATGCACCTTATGTGCACTTTACCACATTTGTTATTATAATTATGAATGTCTGTGACGTGATTGCTCTCTACACTTAGCCCATGGGTTGTGTCACTTACTCTGACTATGCTTAGATGACCTAAATTCTAGAATGTGTCTTAGCACTTGACATAATGATTGCCAAATTGTTCAGAAGGTCACTGTACAAGCCTTTCTTTGAGAACACCCTGTCTCGGTAGGCATCTTAGTGATGGTTTACAGCACAAAAATGACACCTTTTCTAAGCAGTTAAACATAATTAGAGCTCTAAGTTGGCAGTTCACCTGTGTTCACATTATGTCACATTAGGCCATCCATAAAAAAGAGGCCTTTTTGGTATTTGAACAGTGAGAGACAGAGATTATAATGCATTCTACAACCTTTCCATAGAGTTTGAAAGATTGAAAAGATGCTAAAATAGCAAATCACCGAATCAGATGAAGAGCGTAAGAGCAAGAGCATAAGAGCAAGTTTAGAATTATATAATGTCTAATAACTATTATGAAGGTTTATGCCATTATATATATAAAATGCTTCCATAGTCCTGAATTGTCTCTGTGTAAAACACATACTGTATTCTATGTTTTTATTCATACATTATAAACGTGTGATGTTTTGGAAATGCTTATGTCACTTTGGCTGAATTCCTATGCTAAAAATTGTGGAAAGCATTCAAAATGGACCAAAATCAGGTTTTTATGACTATAACGATATACTTTGACACAATGATCTTTAATGTGTCCATTATATAGAAAAAGGTAGGTGAACACCTGGCCATCACATGCATTTGAAGGCTTCCTCCAAAGGTCTTTATTCTATATGTTGTGCTTTACCTTTTTTCTTTCACTGCAACTAGGAGACCCAAACATATTCAGCATTACAATGCTACTGTGCACAAAGTGAATTCCATTAAAACATAGTTTTGCCAAGAATGGTATCAAGGAACTCAAGTGAGAACGCTGATCTTAACCCCAGTGAACTCCTTTGGGAGGAACTGGAATGCTGATCACACCCCAGGCCTCATTTCCCTCCTCCTCATCTAACACTGGGGCCTGACCTTACTAATACTCTTGTGGCTGAAAGACCACAAATCCCCACAGCTACTCCAAACTTTAGTGCAAAGCCTGTAAAAAAATAGTAGAGGTTATAATAACAGCAAATATGGACTATACTGTATCTGAATAGGATGTTGAACAAAAACATACTGTGATTTCACTAGTGCTCACATAATTTTGACTTTTTTTTTGTGTGTGTTTTTCAGTTCAGGAAAGCCAGTTTTCATGAATTTATCAAATAGATCAGAGATGTAACCTTTAAATAATATTGTGCATTTAAGGGTGTTACATGTGTAATTTGTTCTTCTGTTTTTAGGTCCTATGAAGTGACCAGGATGTAACTCAAAGCAAAAAAGGGCAAACAGCAGGACCATAAGCAGCAGGACAGAAATCCAGTCAGAATGTTTCACTGCCCACTGTGTGTGTGTGCATATGTAAATTATTTTTTATTAATAATTAAAAATAAGGAACAGTGGAAAGTTTTCTGTCTATCCCAAGTACTTAAACCCCAGTATTCTGTATAAGTGTATATATTTGCAGTGTAAACTAGACCTCCTGGTTTATAACAAAAGAAGTGGAGGGGAATAAGGACATGTGCCTTCACCCTGCACCAAAGTTCATCCCGCTCCCTTCCAGACAAACCGCACACACACCTCTGACTAACACATCTCTGACACACACACACACACACACACACACACACACACACACACACTAGCACATCCCTGACTGTCTGACTCTGTCTGCCCTATCTGTTGTCACACTGTTCCATGCCTGTGTTTCCTTTTATAACACTGAATTTATCACTTATATTTATATGAGGTAAAAAAAAATGTATGGCTCAAAAGTGCCATCAAGAGGGCTAAAAGTATTTCCTTGAACAAATCCAACAATTTGTAGACATCTAAGAAGAAATAAAGCTGTTTTTTGGGATGAGGTAATCATTTGTTTTGGTATGTCTTCAATCACATGACTAGCCTCTCAAGACTATTAAGGACTTGTCAGTACTTGCTTACAGTTTCTGAGCAGAGGTCGCAAAAAAAAAGAAAGACTCATTTTACAGGTTACAAAACTGCACCAGGGCACAAAGGATGACTGTAAACAATGGAAAACAGGAACATGCTGACGGCAGACAACAGCTATCATCGTGGTAATCTTAGTACCAGAATATTTCCATGGCTTAGAAAGAAAACATGTTGAAATGGTACAAGCATGTCCAAAATATACAGCTGGCTCATTCTGAGGATTGAAATCACACCTGCATTTAAGCGTCTCTTTGTGATTGAAATCTTTTTCCTTGCTTTCATCACTTCAAAAAGATTAAAAAAATGTGAGATACAACAAAAAAACTTAAAGAGAAAGAAAAATATATATTTATTTTGATATCTTGATTGTACATGAAAATAGGAATTACAAATCTCATAAACATTTATATTCAGTAGAAGTGTTTAAGGCCATTGAAGCATTGTAGATGTCCTTGTGTGAGAATTATCTTCTAAAAAATTATTGCAGATGGGGGGGGGCAGGGGACAAACAAACAAACAAACAACAGTACAAAACAACAAACTCTGATTACTGGGACAATTTGAGTTCGTGCTTTTCTAAAGGACATATTGGAACTTTAGACATTGGTTCAACTCTACACTGAAACATGAGTTTACGTAATTAGAAAGCGAATTTGTTTACAGACAACGTAGTATAAACATTTTCTTATAAAAAAAAAATCTAAAGACATGACTAAATAAAATATATTAACAAAGCAGTTGGAGCACAGTTTCTCGACACCACACTTTAAAACCAGAGCATTCAAATCATGAGTGTTAATAAGGTGTGAAAGAAAAGTAGAGCCTGATAACTGACAAATGAACAAATGCGCTACTTCTCAAAATCCTTATAAATGTCAGCGAGATGTGCCTGAAGGCAGATGACATCGTGAGGTTTTAAAAACACATCATGTTTTGCTTTATAAAAAATATATTCCTCTCAACCCTTTTTTTATTGTATACATAAGGGCTGTAATAAATCACCTCATTAGAAGCCAGTAACTAATGTTATAAAATGGTTAATGTTTTCTTTTCCCTTGTTCTTCTCCTTTAAAAAACAAAAACAGAACAGTTTTAGACAGGACAAACTGCAGGCACTTTAAAGAAATCTGTCATCTTGGGTTAAATCAATACTCTGTGAAAAGCAAACAGAAAAATGTTAAACGAAAAAAATGGATTTTAGGAGTGGCTTTGTGCTAAAAAAGAAGAATCCAATTAAAATAATGATTGCTACATTTGTTTGAAATGATTTTTTTTATTTTTATTTAAAATTGCATCATTGCAAGGACTGAGCGGCTTTACGGGATTGTTATACTGTAAGCTACGCTGATTAATGAGTACTGTTCAACACACACACACACACACACACACACACACACACACACGCTTAACTATCAACCTCAAACCCCTAGAGGCCTATGCAATTAAAGCACTTTATTCGAAAGAAAGACCTGAAGCGAGAAAATCAAGTATGAATGCTCGACACCTGTGCAGGTGTGATTCACACTTTCTTTTCACCTACGCACAGATGATTTGGCTTAGTTGTTTTAACACACACTGTATGTGGAAAACAAAATGTTAATCCTGCAAGATATTTCTTGCCACAATAGTGACCCAGGTGAAAAACCAGTGCCCACTTGACCCCTTTCAGATCGTGAGATTTCAGGGGTCATATTTGTGCTAAAGAGAAGTTCAGTGGATTAGCACTTCACTGAAGGCAGAGAAAAAAAATACAAATAAAAGTGCTACAGGTCCATCCATGATTTCTCAGTCACCATTTGGTTAAATTTCTTGCAAAAGCCAGCACTGATCTACGGTTACTGTGTGTGATGTTTTTATAAAAAAAAAAATTCTACACCCTTGAATGCTTTCGAGATTCTAGATGAGGGCAGTTGGAAAATATGCAGAAAACTGGCTTGGTATAAATGGAAAAGGTTTTGCAGGAAGTTTATCTGATTGCTCTGACTAGCCACAGGTGTCTAAAGTGCATCTGATTTGGACCTGATAAAGAATCATGAGGGCTACACTGCAGCACATAGCACGTATAAAACAGTAATATACTAAAAAGAAAAAAATAGAATAAAAATAAAACACCTTTTCTTGGTTAGAAACAAATGGAATCAGTTGTGCAGAACTTTCTTTGGTCCATGGCATTGCAACAAATGAATGCATTAATTTTAAATTGATTCATCTGAAAACAAGTAAAAAGGGTGATGACAGTGAGAAGAAGAGGAAAAAATAAAAAAAAAATAAGTCTGCTTTGAGATAATGGCAGGCTGAGTAATGAACGGGTTTTGCAGGAGGCATTAGTGGGCAAGTGGGACAGAAGAGATGGCCAGAGATGACAGTGTGTTTTTTAATGGAGCTGTTTTTGTGTCGAGGCGTCCCTGATGAGATACTAGAAGCAGAAGTGGCGAGCTGCACATTTAGACTCCTTTCTCACCCTGCTCCACTGGTACGCTGTACACTCTAAAGAGAGACAGAGGGAGAAAAAAATACTGTCAGACACTAGAGCAACAAATCCTCCACACCTAACTGTCTGTCTTGAAGATGAAACTTGGGCATCTGGCTTGGTATTTTGGTGGGTTTATTTGTGTTAAAATGCACCAGCCACTGGGAGCTGAGGTGATTAAAGCTCAAATAAAGCGAAAGAGTGTTACAACTGGTTTTTCAATGACGCCAAATTAATCTGGGTCCGCGCACAGCTTTTTCTTTCACTTCAGTTAAGCAGTAAACATGGTACAAGGAATAAAAAAAATCACCAGCATGCTGTTAAGGGAAAATACTTAACAATGTAATGGCCTGATGTGAAGCAGTGCTACTTTGGACACTTTAGAGTAGAATATGTTCCGACATCAGACTGACAATTAGCCCTTGACAACTTAGGAACAATTGTGATGTTAAATTTATCATAAAACTACACATTGCAATTTGTTTATTTTTTTAATCATAAATATACATCTAGGTTGTTGTGAAAGACATTTTACCTGTACTTAACATATATAATTGTAATTACATTATTTGTAATGGACTGGCAGTGGGTTGGCTCAAAATAAATAAATAAATAAATAAATAAATAAATAAATAAATAAATAAATAAATAAAATCTGCACAAGCACATTAATGGGCCTCCCATATAATAATACACACTGCTCCTTTAAATACGGTTTTACTGGTAATTTGACAAATTCCAAACCAATGTTCCTATAAACCTTTTGACCATGTAGTGTGAATTAGCTTGCCCCAGTATTATGTGGCTCAAGTTACACACATAGAGCATTATTATTGCTGGCGGCTCCATTTTTGAAACATATTTAATCATTGCTCCGAAAACACGGACTGAATACTGCTTTTTGTGAAGCCGGTGACATATTCAGGCTGTTCAAACAAACCCCAGTACACATAGATTTCCCTCACCCTGTGTAAATATGTGCTTATTTCACCCCTCTGACGAATTCCACCTCAGCAGGTGTAGGTCATGTGTGCAATTGTCCTTACGTTTTCTTCCTAATGTGTCTAGAGTACATGTAAAGCATTGTATGGATATGTACTTATTGCATTTGCTATTTGTCTTTTCTGGTGTCTGTATTAGCTCAGCGTGCTTAAAAACACCGCCATGTTCTGGCAGGCTCAGTGTTGATCCAAAGACTCTCAGGTTGCTGTGAGATTAAGCCACTTTTCAGTCTCCTTATCTCTCAGCAATGAAAGAGATAGAAAGAGAGAGAGAGAGAGAGAGAGAGAGAGAGAGAGAGAGAGAGAGAGAGAGAAAGAAAGAGAAGAGAAACAAGCTCAGCAAACAGCATGTACTACAGATAATATATAATCCTGCAAAAGATTTTAGCATTGATAAAAAAAAAAGCTAAATAATCTTTTTTTTTAAAGACAAAAAATAAATCAAGCTAAAGAAGGATAGCTTTATAATTAAAATGTGTTTATAGAAAGCTAGAAAATATGCTGAGGTCACAGCAGCTGACAGTGTAAAACCGATTACTGTGCAATACGGGAGCTTGAGGCAAAGGCATTGACTTAGACAACCGCATAACTCGAATATAAGACGTATCTAAAAAGTTCAACGAAAACCTAATAAAAAAATCTATAAGCAAGAATGACTTTGAATTATGTTTATCCAAATTGGATAAATCAGTGTTGAGGCAAAAGCTGACTTCATGTGTAGTCAGTGTAAATATAGTCAGTCAAATTTAACACATTCACACTTGATTTGTATGAACTATAAATAAACAAAGCCAGCCAGTTTGTGCTTACTTATTCAAATGTCTACACATCTCGCATCAAATTTGTGCTTCCTGCATATTCAAATAAATAAGGCTAATGTTACCAACAATAAGCCCTATAATAAGATTTAGATGGCTGTATACTGTATAGAAAGAGTGCTAGGCCTAGCAGGATTTTGTAAGTAACATGGCTGACTACACTGATCAGGCATAACATTATGCCACCTGCCTAATAATCATTGTAAAGTGTTATCCTTGTTGTGCTGCTAAAACAGTCCTGACCCATCAAGCATTAACAGCATTAACTTCTTCAGCGATTTGAGCTTCAGGAGCTCGTCTGCTTGATCGGACCACACAGACCAGTTGTGTCACCGCAGTTGTGTTAACCTGTAGTTATACGTTAAGGTGGAAAGGTGTCAGCTGATGGATTGCGTTAGAATTGCGTTAAGAGGAACATTGCTCATATTGAATTTCTGACTAAAAGATCACTTTAAGGTGGCACTCATGGAATAAACAGCATGCTCTATCTCTAGCTGGCCGTCTTTCCTCCACCCTTCATTTCAGACGTTCCTGAAGCACTGTTATTCTTTCAGGCCCAGGCTAACTGGTTCAGGCAGTCCCAATACTCACTCTATCTGTCACATATGATTTACACTGCTGATTTTCAGTTCAGTGTGTCCCGTTGTTTTCTTTTTGTATGTTTTGCTGTGTTGCACAGGGAGGCACGTTCCTCCAACCCTGCAGGTCTCGTCTTGTTCCTGCTCGTCCTCTCCTGCCCTGTTCTCACAAAACCCGGCCAACGATGTGTCACCTAATATGTGTTCTAGTGCACTCTGACGCTCAAGGGGCACAGCTCAATGAGACAGTGTTTCAGGCAAGAACAATGAAAGGGGTTTAATGCTCAAATGCGCTTTACAAACAGGTGTTTGTTTAACCATGAAATATTGCCAATTGCTTATTATTTATTGTTTATAAAGTATAGGAGAAAGAAACTTGCTAATTAGTGTGCACAAGAGAAGGGTGACAATTGTGTAAAGGATTTTGCTGAGCTTTCATTAGATGTTCAGCTGACAGGCAATAAATCATGCACATTTAATGTTAATAGGCTTTGAACTGAGCACTAAACCTTTGCAAAATTAAATACATGCATGAGAAAAGAGCAATCTGTTAGATCATCTATTTTAGCAGAGCTGGCAGTATAGCTCGTGTTCCAATCAGCCAATCATCTACCTTTCAGCAGTCATGGGTTTTGTCCCACAGTACCCTTAAGTGTTCTGAGGTTTCTCAACCTATGATAGGCAGATATGTATGTATAAACAAACAGTGTTTCTCACCCTTGTTCCCGTCTCTGCAAATGACGTTTGAAGAGAACTACAGCTGTGGGTAGGAAAGAAAAGAAAGGGAGTTCTTTATTGCATATTTACCAATTGATCTGTTAGATACAGACTAATATATGTTCCTATTTGTTGGCAAAAAGAAGTTGACATTATAACCAAATATACACTATATGTAGAAAAGATTGTGGAGACCTGACCATTCAATGTGCATGTGCAGTTTGAACATCTTATTTCCATTTTCCATAATAATTAACCCCCATTCTTCTGAGAAGATGATCTACTAGATTTTGGAGTGAAATTTTTCATGGTGTTGGCTTTGTGCACAGGGGCATTGGTCATGCTGAAACAGGTTTGGGTCTCCTTGTTTTAAATGAGGGGAAAATTCTACTGCACCCAAAGACGTCCTATATAATTATGTGCTTCCATCTTTGTGGAGAGGAAGAACCATATGTGGCTGGAAAAGTCATGTTTCCCAATACTATTGTCCATATAGTGTAATATTGTTTAAAAGTGTGTGAAACAAACACAGACCATATTCATTAAACATTCACGGCATTTGTTCATTCATTTATCATTAGGAATCCCCTGGTCTGAGTCGAGGTAGTTTAAATTATGTTCCTCCAACTTTGGGTACACTTTGGGAATAAGAATCAGCTGAATTATTTAGAAATTATTGCAGGCAGACAGAAACTAAATTAATAACTGCATAAGAGTAATTAAAAAAACAGATGTCTAGTTCAGATTAATTTTGAACTCGAGTGATGTTGCTGAGGTTGCTGAACTGTCAAAAGCAAGACATTTTTTTGTGTGTGTTTCTGTATGCATAATAGTAGCGCTACAAAAATATGCCATGCCCTCTTCAAACAAAGATCCATATTCAGATAATAGAAGTACTAAACATGTAAGATAGATAGTGGCATTGTGTTACACCCCTAATCTGTGTAATACATCTATATTATGAATATAGAGTTTTATAGAATCATTAACATTTAATATTTACTGTAAACCTCATTAACGTGCTCTGCTAGTTGCTTATTGTACTTTTAGTGTTGATACTGCTACATGATACCTACATGCAACTGCAGTATAAATGTTATAACAACTTAAAACAGTTGTATCCAAAGGCATCAGTGGCTTCAATCAATAGTTTCCTCTATGCCAGAGATATATTTCTCTTTATTTTATTCTTATATTTATATGATGTTAATAAAACCCTATTGTAAGGTCATGACACTATAATGCCTGCATAATTATTGATATTCTCTCTAGCTGTAAAATAGAGTGGGTGTTATTTCGATGTCATATCAGCAGCATATTTATTGAACTGCATAATCAGTTATCATGATTTTTTTAATGTAAATCAGACTAGAACTGTAATACCATAATGTCAAACACCAAACTACGTTATCTGACGGGTAATATTTAGACTTGAGATCAAAACTCACAAAAGCAGCCTTCTGAATTTTATTTTTTTTATTAATTTTTTTTTTTTTAACCTTTATTTTTACAGGCAAGTCAGTAAGAACAGGTTCTTATTTACAATGGCGGCCTGACAAGTGGAATAACCACTTAGGGAAACTTAACAATTACATAAATAAATTTTAAAACAAAATTATGTAGAGCAGTAACTGCATATATCCGTGAACAAATATGATATAATATTTTTAAAGGATGAAATTGGAATTAATTTATCCAGTTTGAGATAATTTTGCAAAGCATTCCAGTCGCGAGCGGCAGCAGATTGAAAAGATGCAAGACCAAACGCAGAGTTGGTTTTAGGAATGCTTAATTGAAAATGAAGTGAGGACCGGGTGTTATATGTGACAGGCTTTAGCTGCAGCAAGTGACGTAAGTAAGGAGGTGAGCGGCCGAGAAGGGTCTTATAAATGAAGGTGAACCAGTGAATTTTACGGCGATTGTGAAGGGAGGGCCAGTTAACAGATGAATATAAAGCACTGTGGTGTGTATTGAAAGGAGCATTTGTGGCAAACCTGATAGCATAATGGTAAAGAGCATAGGGTGGACTTACAAGTAACCCTATATATAGTGTCTCCATAATCTAACATGGGTAGAATGGTCATTTGAATAAGAATAAGTTTGGCAGAAGTGGTGAAGGAAGAGCGGTTTCTGTCTACTGGATGTAAGTGAATGTGAGTTACTATAAAAGGATTTTTTATTTTTTTATGAAATTGGTAGAAAGGTTCTTAAGAGTTCACATCTTAGCATTTATAGTATACTGGGAATATTGACCATAAGCCAACCACAAACACACATCAGAGGGAACCTAAATAACAACACATACTAATAATTGTTAATGATTATCCAACTTGGCTCTCTGTGCCTCTTACCTATTATAGAGAGAATGGTCAGAGCGCCCACGATCACTGCTGCTATGATAATGATTGTCATGTTTCCATCTACAACACAAACAAACACATATGAAAAGAAAAAGCGTTTGATATCAACAGAGTCAACAGATTGATCATCACTCAATTTATATTGAAATGTATTGTGACATTTTAAATGCAGCATTAAATGAATCTGAGTATCAGTGAAGAGAGTCAATCATATTTTACCATCAGGATTTTCAAATTGATTCATCACTTTTTCTGCACCAATTGGTGGACGGGTTGCTTCAAAACAAAAAGGAAAAAGATGTCATTAAAAAAAAACACATATACATACATGTTTACATAAAAATAAACTTGACTGCCAGCATGTTACATGTCTGTAGTTGTTATATTACTGTAAGTAATAAATGACCTTTCATTGTAATCCATATATTGTTTTTTCAAACCATATAGGATTGTATATTCTATTACAGAAGGGTTATTTATATTTCATTATTTAGTTAATTCGTCTTCCATTATTAATTTTTTTCACTAAAATTAAAACTTTTCTCTAATATAATAATGCGTAGAGCATTTTGTGAATTTCTGTATATTAAAAAAAGTAGTAAAACTTATAAGAATCTTACTGCTGTCAAACTAATTGTATACACTGCTGGTAAAGGTTTCTACATTTCTACAGCAAACTGTATGTCTCCATACTTTAGGAACTTATATTACTCCATGGACTGAGGCCTTTATGGTCTTTTTGAGCTTAGCTGAATAATTAATGCTGATTTATAGGGCGCATCAGCCATATTTGTTATAGAGATTAGATCCACACAACCTACATTAATAAGTCAGAATAGAGAACTACAGCCAGTGCTGTAGTATAAATGATTTTTAATCTACTGTACTAGGCAATATATTGTGCATGCATATTGTAAAGGCACATCCAAAAATGTACACAAAAACATGGTCGGTGTGAACCCGGTATGCCTTATGAATGCTTTGAGCCACTTCATAATTCTTGGAATTTTTCTTTCCATGTATTTTCTCAGGATGGAAATTCCCATTTCCTGCTTCAGCTCATGCTAATTCTGCGAATTTAACCAGAGGTGTGCAGTTCTTGCTTTAACAGCTCAGTGATTTGATCAGAAGGCAATCTTAGTTTGATGAAGAGTGACAGTGCGTGTTAGGCAGAGAGACGGCAGTGTTCAGGGAGCCGGGTTCATCTGGGGAGCGGCTAACTGATTACTTTCAGGAATTAACATGATGGCTGACCTTACAGTAATGACCTGCCTTCATGCTTCATCTGCTGCTGGCACTAAAGAATGCTTACTTTCTAAGATGACTTCTTCTTCAATTTCATCATCTGTGGGTGGGAAAAAATAAAAGAAGATCGAATAAGAAAAAAACAAAAACAAAGTCGAAAAGGTTGGAAAATCTCAGCCTGGTGGCATAAGCTTGAAATAATAAATTTTCTCACTAGATGTACTTTAAAAATTTTTTAACAAGTTAAGCTAATGCTAAGTCTACCATGTTGTAAAACACAAGGATTTTAGAAATGTACTTACCAGAGAACTCCCCATATCCTGAACCATTGATATCTGACATAGCAGCTGAGGACATGACAAAATGAAAAAGAATAAATTACACCTTTGTGTACACATCTTAATTCTACCCTCATTTATGAATACATAGAATATGGTGGTGAAAGCAGCCCTATGTGCACCTGCCATCCCAGCTCTATCTCTAATGATGCTTGTGGGAAAAACCTTCTGATTGTGCTTGTGTAGAAAAACCTTCTAATTATTTTTGATAGCTTTCACACATTTTCACTAGGTGGTTGTCATGTCTATCTAACATTAGCATACAAATTTCACACCTTAAGTAAAACATTAACGAGTTACTTCTTAATCTGTAATAACATTATAGCAAGTTTTCAATTTGAAACCAAAGCCATCAAAAAAATCCAGAAATTCTGGCTCCTAAAAGCAACTGCTAATTAAAGTAACTCATAATCGGTGTATAATTCTCATACTACCATGCTTATCTATGCTATGCTATTAGCCATGTATTGATATTATAGGAAGGAAAGAAGACACATTGAGGAATTGAGGCCCTGTACGATAAACAGACTCTGAGAAGAGTCTAAGATATTTTCTTGATTTTATTGACAATGCTAGCTACCACCACGAATGATTATACAATACTAGCTAATGTAATATTTGTGATCTCGTACATTACATTTAAGTATTTAAAGAAATGATTTCTGGTTAACTACATTCAAAAATACCAGGTGAATGTTACATTTAATAGCCTCAAATCTCAAGGATCAAACCTGTTGGTAGGTTTAGATGGTATTAGATAAATAAAAAAGGTTTAAAGGGTTTGCAGGAGCATATTTTGAGTGTATGGAGGGCTTAGATCACCACAGGTCCGGTGTAGGTCTTTGAGCAATTGGCCTCATGGGGAGTTATGTTAAATCTTAGTGCATTAAAGCAAACGAATAAACATTACAAAGGAATAATGTAATGTTATTTCAGGGTTAGCACATTACAATATTGTTGAAAAGACAGACAGACCCTACCTTTGACTGTAAGAAGCAAAGTCAAAAGAAGTAGCCGCAACATCATTTTAATCTGCAAAGAAAAAATAAACGTTACAGCATTCAGATTAAATCTTGGCAAAGCTGGAATATGTCAATTTCAATTTTGAACAAAATGATTTCTGATTCATAAGCAAATAGTAGCCCTGGGTTGGTAAACATGCTCAGTATGAGGTCAGTTAAATTTCCATCCAGCGAGGTCTTTTGGAAGCATATTCCATGGGAAACTTTGGAGACATGACGCTCTCTGGCATAGTGCATGCTGGCTCTATGTGACACTCTTTGATTCTTGCAACGCTCAGCATAAATTTCGAATGTTCATGTTGTCTGTTTTTGGCCAATCAGACATGTACAGTAGATGCACATAGAGGTGAGGCAAAGCTATCCACGCCAATTCCAGTACAAGAGGAACATGTGGTGTGCAAGAGCATGAGCTCTGAGTATTTGAAGCACTTTTTTATTTCTATTAGTCGTCTAACGTGACAAACCACATCTTTGAAAAAATAAAAATCAGCTATCATTCTCAGCTCAGCTGCGCATAAACACTAGCTAATCTTATTTACATAAGAGATAAGGGTTAGTGATACTCTGACAGTTCATTATTGTATTTATTTATTTATTTTTTACAAAAAAAATAAAAATAAAATGTCAGGCATGACATGAAATAAGTTAATTATTATTCACTGTTAAACAGGAATCTGCTACACAAAATCCCAACAAAACACAACAGGGCTTTTTTGATTTTGTCAATTCACGTGGAAACTGAATGATCCAGTTTGTGATTCATTAACGAGAGCTCGATGACTCAAAACAGCTTTGTTGTCAAGACAAACAGCCCATTTTTAAAAAGGTGGTAGTGACGCTTATGACAGTTTCAAATGACTGATTTACACCCCTGCACATGCACACACACACAAACAACAACCTTACCCAGACAGTGTTTAACGTTCTACTTCCTTGTTCTTACTATTTCACTATGCAGATGTATCTAAGGCTAACAGCTGCCTGAACAGAATTTCCTGTTCCTGGGCACTATTACATTTGCTTTGGCTTATTCTCTCTCTCTCTCTCTCTCTCTCTCTCTCGCTTTACTAAAACAGATGTCAGGTAATTTAGAGCCATAATTTAAGAGAAGTACACAGCAGCATCAGGTGGCTGCTTATTTTAGAATGGCGCTTCCTTCCTTCTGATGAATAGAATACTACAAGCACAGTTCCCAAATGCAAACTACTTCCTATGCTCTGGTGGTTGTTCCTGATGCCCATTGTTTTTAATTTTACTTCCTTGTGATAACAGAGAATTTTTGTGTAAACTGGCTTTGTTAAATAGCAAAACACAACCTAATGGTATGAATGGAAATGATGCCATAGGCATACTGCACCTGTCCGGTGCACACTGATAGGGCAAGTGTTACTGTAGCAACTGGATGTACTACTCTATGAGAAATCTTAGTGTTTTATGAACATTAATGGAAAATGGCAGGGGTGCGTGTAGGGCATGCTAATAATAAAACATAATGCCATAATGCGGGGTCACCCAAAAGAGGAGGATTTCCCTTTTAGGGGTTTTCCCATGCCACTGTCTGCTCTGTTTTGCTCATTAGGGACATAAATCTAAATCCATATACAGATTTCTGCAATGCTGCTTTTAGACAGTGTCCATTGTCATAATATCCATTGTAATAACTGAATAAAGTTATAGGAATTTGTGCATACTGCACATGACTGTTTGAACAGTAGGGTTTTACTCTCAATACAATTAACTGGTTGTAGTATAACTAGATAATGCTGACATATTAAAGTAATTACGTTCATTCATTCCTTATCAGTAACTGTTTTATCTGAAGCCTATTCCAAAGAACATTGCATATAAGTCTGACCTACAATGTAAATTGAATTTTAGTCCATAGTTTTCTAACAAAAAAATGAACAAACACAAACAGATGCTATAGGGAATTATCCCATCGTGCTGAGCGCTGTGCTCAGCATGCATAATAGCCTGAAATGCTATGGTGTGCTTACTTTGTTTACTTTGCCACGTGTATTGCAATGTCCTGTCTCCACCCATGCTGTGTCATCGGCTGTCTCCTTTTTGCTTATACAGTTATACTTTTGCTCAGTTTGTGCCATTTGATTTGCCATCAAATTAAAGCCTGGTCTTCTGACCATTTAATAGTTTTTGTTTCAAACATTTACCATAGCCTAGTCTGATCTGTTTTTGTTGATTGCCTTATTTTATCCATTCCATTGGTTTGAAACTGCCTAGTGTTTTGGATTTGTCTGTCTGCCGCTTTAATTGTGACTGTGTCTGTCTTTACTTTCGACTTCTGACAGATTACTTTGCTTTTAATTTAGATACAACATTAGGGTGAGAAGTGTACAACTCTGAAATGGCCATGTTGATCAGTAGGCCTTCCCAGCTTAGCTTCAACCAAAGGTTTAGAAGCCAGCTTCTGCTTCAGAGCTCCCTCCCAGTGCTAATGGTGCAGTCCACTCATGCTATGCCTCCCACATCTGCCACAACCAGATCTTAAATGCTCCAACACCTGACCTACACACAGCCACCTTCTTAACATATATGCCCCAAGTCAGCTCCCCTGCTCATCAATACAATTTCAACATGATGCTTAATGCCTGGCTTGGGCCCTGGGGTTTTGTTGAGACATTTTTATCCAAAGTAGACAAGCCACTAGGGGACTATTTAAACGTTTGGGTGGTGGGGTTCCCTTGAGGGGTTCTGCAGAGAATATACCCATAAAGAAGCACTCAATACATGTTACAACCTACAATGTTATACTGCATGCTATTATGGTATGTTTGTTTACATTTGTTTTGCTTTGGTTATGCCTTGTCTATCATCGTGGCAGTTTAATCTTTAAATTGTTTGTACATTTTAACCCTTGTGTTTCATAGTCTGGCATGAAGTAATCCATTTGTGACATACTCCTGATGATACCAAACCTGTTCTCTGTGTCTGTTTACCTGGTCTACATTTTGTTTAGTTTCCTGCTGTAAAAACTTTGCCTAATCCTAGTCCCCGTTTTGTTGAATGCCTGACGCTTGCATGCCTCTTGACCTTTAAATTGTTTTGGATATTTCCGCCTGCTCATTATAAAAGAAACAACAAAAACATTTTACTGTGACTTCATCTGTCTTTGCTCTCCATCTTTGACAGATATCCACCATATACAACACAACCTTGACCAAAACGAAGCACTTACTGAAAATAACTGGATGAATGGCATAAAACAGTAAGAACTTTAAACAATTGCCTTGCTACAGTATTTGTTTATTCATTACTAGCTAGCTAGCTAATCAAACCAAAATATCTTTATTACCTCTAAATTCACATCATATTCATACTGAGGCCATTTCTAATCTACTAACTTTTTCCTCCACCCCAGCAAAATAAATATAGATGATATAAAAGGTGTTAGTGTAAACAGGTGTAACTATGTTCATAAAATTCAAGTCATCACAACAATAATGAAGGAATTTCTGGTTATTTCAAATTAAGTATCTGGTTATTAATAATTTCATATGTTAATTTTTAACTATAAATAAAAAAACAAAAACAAACAAAATGTACAATCATGTATTTGCAGTGTTTTCCGAATAAATGAAATAAATATAGTGAAAATATTATCAAATGTAAAAAGAATATTCTGGTTTGCTTGTTACATTAAATCAGACAGTCTCATTCTGTAATTGCTGACCTTCTTTATTGTGTGTAATGAAAAAAAAAAAAGGTGTGAGAAAGCAGAAGTTTATTTCTGGGCTAATTGAGAATTTCTATGCTTACTTCAGGTCATCACAGCCAGTGAGAGTCGCTCATTTACTGCACTAATCAGACAATGCAGAGCTCCCTTTAGCAAAAAAACACAACTTCTAATCACAGACTGCTGGGGCAAATTTTCCACTTGCAATAACCTCAGCAGGCCAAATAAAATCCCCATGCATCCAATTTAGTGTGCTGGGCTGCTCTGGGTCAAATAATAAGCGCAACCAATTTGGGAATATTTATCAGCCCAGTCCAAGCCTACGATTACAGCTTCTCCTTAAGCCAAAGCAACTAAATAAATTGTCTAATATCTTCTTGTAGATGTGAATTCTAATTGAATTAGCCTTATTCTTTCGGTTACCACACTTGTTTGGCTTCAGTCCTAATACCCCTTTATTATTAACAAGTGCAGTTTTGTACAACGGAGGTGGGTGTCCCTTAAAGCTTCATGTTCAGTTACTAAAAACTAGAAAACGTCAGGGAAGAACTGCTTAATGTAGATTGGATTTCTGTCCACTGCTATTCATAAAGTAATACATTAGGATGGAAAATAATGGTCTGAAATTAAATGAAGGATACACACTAGATGGAAAACAAAAAGCAGAAACGAATACTGTATATCTATTTGAGCACTGCTTCAAATATCTATATCTGTACCCATATTTTGCCCTGGCTGTTACTATGGACTGAGTGATTAATAAAGCTTCAGGTTTCTGTTTGTGCCATAAACTTCTTATCTATAGTTAAATCTAGGATGTAAATAAAAGTCTTTCAATCATGGAACTTTTTTTTTTATATACGGTCCCATTTGATCCCAATCTCAATGCACACCTCTAGTTTCAAACAGATGCACTATGGACCTTTCTGCAAACTTTCTGTGTTTAATTCCAAAACCCTCTTTTTTTAATCTGTTTAGAGCTTCAACATCTGTTTATTCAATGGCTGGGAAATTTACTGGGCAAAATTACAATGCCTTATTCTTTCCATGTGTTTCCTTCTGAACTAAGCTGCTACACTGCTGCTTGTACATGCAAACACACACACACACACACACACACACACACACACACACACACACACACGCATATTTACATATACAAGGAAGTTTTAGAGCCATGATGTACCTATGAAATGATACCAATCTGTGGTAGAACATTTAACATGCAGACACATGGGCTTACTAAAACAAACCTTGGTCATGCAACAATGCCATTCAAAAGATCCAGTGATACAAAAGGCCTATTAAAATGAAGCAAAACAAAAAAGATACAGAAAAAAATAGGGAACACAGAGAGGCAGAGTGGATAAGCTATGGATATGTTTTTATATTCAAGTTGTACTGATGCAGAGAAGGAGGAAATGAGACTTGCCTGTTCATGGAGCATGTATGAGTCAGTTGCGAGTGTCCACAGCCCATGCAGAGATAGGCCCGTTTCCAAAAATGATAGCATACATACGTTACATGTTGCTTTCACACTGAGCTCTTGCACTGAACCCTTTCAGAATGTGTGATAGACAGTGAGATTGTTTATTGCTATGTGCTTGTGAAGTACAGGTTTAAAGTCTTTGCTATTAATGGAAATGGTCACCATTCAGTGAACCAGCAAAACAAATAAAACCTTTAGCCATGTGTCAACGATTTTAGAATCATTCTCAACAACGGTTGGTGACAGTATTGAATGGAAAAACTAAAAAACAACAAAAAAAAAGTTCTACTACCTGTTAGTAACCTTGTGATATTAATACGAAACTATTATGGCTGAGCTTTATAGAATGGGCTCTCAACTTAGGCATCAAGCTATTACTTATATTGAAACACACTTGACTAAATGATATTTTTTAAATCAAGCGTTTCAGTTCTGTATTTATCCCATGTCTATTCTTACGTGTGGCATACAGAAAAGATGTGCTTTGAGGTCCATTAGTCGGTCCCACAAAACTTATGCTTCTGTCAACATTTCCTCCTAAATTCTTCTTTAGTTACATTTTGAAG
Organism: Silurus meridionalis; assembly: GCF_014805685.1. Classification (NCBI taxonomy): domain Eukaryota; kingdom Metazoa; phylum Chordata; class Actinopteri; order Siluriformes; family Siluridae; genus Silurus; species Silurus meridionalis. The sequence continues at coordinate 19,626,514 of NC_060895.1, forward strand.
AATCAGCATTTGAGAAAGTCATTGAACTTGTTCTTGTTTTTTTTTTTAAAACCCGCTATAATATTTCAATTGGGCTAATGTCATGTCCCTGATATGTGACAAAATCAGACTTAAATAACTCAGAGTGCCTAGAACCAGGTCATGAAGTGAAATAATTTGCCAAGACTTCTAATGTTAGTGTCATTATACTGTCTGCACCAGAATGTAATCAGTCGCAAATATGTTTCTTCTTTGACTTGTTGGTTCGACAAAAGAAGAAAAACTTTGTCTATTATTGCCAATGAGAAAAGTCCAAAGAAGCCTGGACCACACTACCCATCAGCCCGCATTATTTCACACGACCATGTCACGCCATCTAAATATCATTCAAACCAACACATTTGCACCCCACAAAACCTGTTCTGTGTTACTGCTATTAAGCACCTCTACTTAAGTTCTGGTTTAGGTGCCTTTTATTTTCAAACCTTTGTTGAGTTTGTATGTGGTGTGTGTACTAAACCACAGTATTAAAGTTATAATGTTTTTCATGATCCAACATTAAATCCTTTGGGGTCTACAGACAGAGTAAAGATATAGTCATGGATTTTTTGTATTTGCCCATTCTCCCATTACGGTTTTGGAGATTTGAATTAAAGCATAATGGTAAGTTAATAATCATATCTGGTAACATTTAATTAACTAGTCTTTGAAAGTTTCCCAGAACTTGTTACAATTGTCAAACATGTATACTTGAAGCTCCCAAACAAAACTTCATAGACTAAAAATTTGTAGAGATATAGAACAACCAATTGCTCTCTCTGTGCAAGGAGTTTATATATTTTTTCTACTTTAGCATAATGACTCATTTTTTGAAATATGGGTCTTGTTGCTTTTAATGTCAAAAGTAAATGTTACTAGGTTATGTTCAAGTCATTGCTTGTTGAGATCAGCAGAATTCATGTGCTAAAACTAAACTGACACTGGAAAAAAAAAAAGTGCTTAATTCTGACAGAAGCATGTATGAAAAATGGCTCTAGATTATTTGCAATCTCCATGAACCAGAAAGCACAAAGTCTTTTGCCCTGAAAGCTTTCATATTGTGAAAAACCTACAAAGCCTGTTACAAAGTGCTGACACTGTTTTCAGCCCATCAACTTATTTCTTGTAATAGGTGTATAATTTGCTGGTTATCAAGCATCACAGATGTAGGCTAGTCTATGATGCTAACAACAAGCAAGGCAGAAGGTAATAAGAAGTATGGCTGATCACCTGATCATCATCATCTTTTCTTTGCGTGTGTTCTATATGTACATAAGTACATGTCAGATCCCACTTCAAATTTTACAAAAGTCTTTGAAAACATTAGTATCTGTACTTCTTCTTGAGTGACCATACAATATACAACAAAGGCAGTATGTAAACCTTGTTGATTGCTGTATTGTATTACACAGATAAAGATGTTTGGGATTATCTTTGTGCATGCTTTCTAAAGTGGCTGTGAACTCAATCAGTCCTGTCAAGGTAGCAAGCAAAAAAACAGGAACCAATAACTAAAAGCTCACTGTCTAGAATGTTCAGTCTCCTGACTGACTTACAGCGACATGAATTACCACAGAATTTAACCACAGCCCATGTGACACATTTAAGAAAGGATATGAAAATTTTAGAGATAAGTGCCATTTTCATATCACGTTACCAAATTAAGAACATCCTGCTCGACAAAAGATTTTGCTGACACCAACTGACAAACACAAACGACACATCACATAGCACAGAAACTGTTCTAGAGAAGTGAGAGTAAAAACAAGGTGATAAACCTTTTGGGTTTTTTATAGACAGGAAATTCAGCATCCATAGAACAAGGAACAAGCTAAGGACTATAACTACATGACAGCTTTAAAACGATAGATGAGTTGGGTTTCTGAGGATGTGAAACTTTAGCATGTCAGATATATCGCACTAGAAACATCTGTGGTTACTCGGTAAGCAATATTATCATTAAGGATTGGGTTTGTTGGCTTACAGTTGTGTGCATTGTGGCATTGTTGTGAATGCAAATGCACATTCTGACATTAAATTGAATGTATTAAACAGATTTGCAAAGCATTGCTTCAGAAAAAAAAGTAGTAGAAAATACACTGATGACTAAAACATTTAAGCAGCAACTACAGTGTTGAGGTGTCAGCAAGGAATTTCCCTACCGTGTTTAATACCTCATCCAGTTACCCACTGCTGAAGTGAAATATCTCAAACGATACATTCTCATACAATGCATGAGTCTCAGATGACACAAAAAATACTCTATTTAAAATTTTTTCATCTCATTATAATAATTATTAATATAATGATTGTAGTCCAGCTAAAAACATTGTTAACCTGTTTTTTGCTCCAATGTGATCATTAAACATAATAATACAATTATAACAGTCATTATTAGATCTAGTTAATTAACCAACATGAAAAACTTGTTCTTCCACCACAATCAATCATAATCACAACATTTTCAACATAACTTCTTTGCTTCTGGTTATTTGCATCATATTCCAGTTAATTCAGCGTTTACGCCTCAATAAACGAAGAAAATCGGCCATCACATTAAAGTGGAAGAATGTCATTCATAATTATCAATGATTAACGGTCTACTTATTCTTTCCCATACTGCTCCTTTTTTTATTCTTTATCTATTGTTTTTTTATTATTATTCGCAACATTACATCTTACCACAGTGCTTTTTTTATTCATGTGCTTGTTCAGATGTAATCGTTGCTACAGTAACATATTGTATTGTATCATATTAGAAGCTCATGTCACAGGAACATGTACGGCTAATGCTACACATAATTAAAAACTAATAACCAGCAGATAAAAATGTAAAGAAAATCACTGATCCAAAGTTTTCTGCTTTATAGAAGTAATCTTGGAAGTCCATCAATTGTTAATGTCAGTGAGATTTCAACTATAGGAAAGTGTTTAGGACAGGAGTTTGCACTCTTCGCTTTCTCAGCAACTTTGAAAGTTGCCTGTCCTTATTAAATCTTAAACCACATATCAGTCATGTTGCTTTAACAGCACCAGAGTCCCCATATAACATATTTTTTTCATAATTTTAACTCCAAAAGAGAAGTACTTATTTATACTCTGTGCACTTTGTTCTCAGAAATGGTTCCCAGGTGTGATTCATAAAACACGTACTTTTTGTTCTTTTCTGAGATATTCAACTCAAGAGAAATGAAGTCAAAGCGAATCAAGGAATGACTGTTCATTGCAATACGATATTATTATGACGATTATTATTATATTATTATGATATTACCAAAATGCTTATTAGAGCTGCGAGGGACGCCGCATATTTTCACGTGAATCCTTATTGCAAATTCACCGCCAGGTGGCATAAATGGATGTGTTGCTTTTGGTTTATTTGTTTTTATTATGTCCTAAATAAAGTGTATGTTCTAAAAATATCAGTGTGGTTCATTTGTTTGTTCCGTGTAACTTCACTGCAAGAAGTACAGCACGTGAGCTTCTGCAACTAGGCAAGAGAACTTCGTTGGCACTGATGGCGACCACAGTGGACGCAGCAAAACATAAAGACTGTTTATATTGTTAATAAATATTTTTTTATGACAAAACAATAGTTTTAGAGGTTCGAACGATTTTTATGGACCGCCTAAATGAACATTATATAAATGTTACTTGCAAGAGCAGAGCAATATTTTATACTTTTAAATCCCTTAAACCTTAAATGTCATCGTAGGGCACACTTTAGCTAATGTAAAAGTCTGAATTACAGTAGGATAATTCAATAAACTTACTTGCATTCTATTTAGATAGCTGGATTATTATTGATTTGTCATTAGACATTAACAAATAATCATTTTTGGCCATTTTGCTTATTGGTAAAAGTTCGAGAAAGATGAGATATTCTGAAAAACCTATATATTATAGGAACTTGTTTTGAGGACATGTTTACGAAGAAATTATGCAACTTTTTATACATTTTTTACTATATAAATATTAATTTTGTGTTATAAATTGGATTGGAATTTATTTATTATTGAAATTGAATTATTTGCTAATTGGTTTATAAATAGAATAAAATTGCAGAACCATGCTGTTATGGGAAAATAATTTACTTACAGCTCTAACCAGCATAGATTATTTGGTTATTATTGCATGGCCCCAAGTGTGTTATTCCTAAAATAACTAAGCAAAGTTCTTTTTTTTTTTCAATTTTGGTTTTGTTCTTCTGTTTATTGTTTCTTAATTAACATTCCATTGAAAAAAACTAAACATAAAACCCTGCTCTGACACAACATAGTTGTTAGCTATGCAACTGTCTTGCACTTATGTCACTGTAAAACATACACTTCTGAACAGACACTTCCACATTCATTTGCACACAGTACTGAGAAATACAAATGCCTTGCTGGGATACTTTAGAAATTATGCTTTATTTTATTAAACTCTTCAGGCAAAGTATATCAGAGTCTGAGCTTAAAAGTAGACCTGTGACACTTTCTAAGCACACAATCACATATGGACTTCATGCTCAAATCAGTTGATTAATCAGAAAACAAGAGAATAAGAAAGAACAATATTAGAATAAGACTTACGTTAGCCCCAGACCACGCACAGAGAAGGAACAGGAAATACACACACATTTGAGTAGAAGCAAGTGGGGGATTCACACGCAAACGAAGAAGAGACACTCTTGCATAGATCTATTCATTTTGCAGATGTGCACATTTGTTTTGGAATTCACCTACTGCCTTGACCCTGATTTTTCGAAATGGCGCTGCTTTAACGTATTTTTTACGAAATAGAAGGTGGTCGATGAAAGGACTTTGAAACAAAGTGCATAGACGACACATGCACGCACACTGATAAGTGTTGGCAACCTTCTTTCTTGGCATAAGATCCTCCCACTAATAGTGAGCAGTAAACAAACAATTCAGTTTTGTTTAGTTTTCAAATCTCAATGAGTCCTATTTTCCTCAGCAGTGGAATCAAAACCTTTTTTTGTGGTTTGAGATTAAGCTCTAAAACTTTTGAGCAGGTGGTCTTGATTTGCTGTCAACATTAACCTCATTATATCCCAAAAATATAGAAAGAGTTTAATTTAGAGATTTGCTTTAGTGTAAATATTAAGAATGATTAGTTACACTATTTTATTTGAGATTTATCTAATTTCAGCGTTGCATGTAACTGTTTTTATAGAATTGGTATCTTGTCTACACACATGACTTGTATTAATCTAACACTATGTGTCAATGTTCATAAAGTGAATTAGATCAGATAGGCTACACTATTAATGCTTGCCCAACACATTTCAGAGTTTTGTTTGCGTATTCTGTTTTTATCATATATTCTCATAAAGAAGAAAGTCATTAGAAAATCTGTCATTTTTATTTGTATAGCACTTTTAACAATGGACATTGTTTTAAAGCAGCTTTACAGAGATACAAAGGTTATAAAGTTGTATAAAACTTAAAAGTTTAGTGTCTAAGTTTGCCCCATATAATTTGAAGTTTAATGTGAATAAGCGATGGCAAGGGAAAAACTCTAAGATGGCTTGAGGAAGAAACCTTGAGAGGAACCAGACTCAAAAGAAGACCAATCCTCATATGAATGGCACAGAATGTCCATTTTTTACACTTACTTAATTGAAGTATCCCGGTGAGAATCTCACATGTACAAACTTAACATCATGCAAACCTCCTTACATGAGTTTTGCGGTCAAAAAATTGGTTTTTGGGTAAAAACATTTGTACCAAAATATTATTAATGAAATAGTGCCATTAGCCTGTATTTACAGTTGGTTATACACATTTACACATACACTTTGCACAGTGTTATACAAGTATCCGTTTGTCTCACTTGTTGCTCTAATAGTGTCCCAGTGTTGGTGGAAAGAAAAAACTTCAGACATCAAACATGTCATACAGGCAGCGGCAGCTCATACACAGAGGTTGTGATGTGGCAGGATTGCATTACTAATGGCATATCCTCAAACAGAATTAAGCTGCGATGCTATCTCGATTGACTTATGCTATACAGTACTGTCTAGAGTTTTTTTTTAGAGAAAGCCTGTAGTAGGCAGTTGAACCTTGAAATCCAGCATACACTGAAACTTATTTCGAGTGGTTTTACCTCTGAAACAGCAGGTGTGTTTCCTGTCATATGTGAGGTGCACAGTTCTAAAAATATTTACAATAATTTTTTTTGCTCATCTCAAAACATTAAATAAATAACCTAACTTAAGCAATGTAAAAACAATACTTTTTTTTCTATTCTATTTTTTTTTTTTTTGTAGCACATGCATTTCTGATATGCAAAATTTCTGAATGTGAAATTTCCCCACTGTGGGATGAATAAAGGTATATCTGCACATTGTCATCTCCATAATCTGGTTTTCCCTCTGAATATTTGCAGCATATCGTACAGTAAGAATGGTTATTTCGTATAAAAACAGAAACCGGACAAACTTAATTACAATTAAAGAAAGAAACTACAGTAAATATACTGTAAATATATAGTACAGGGCAGCAGGAAACCTGCCCCAATGGGCCGCTACTGGCGATTCTACTGGTGCTGTTCTCATTTTTGAACCACTGAGTTTGCAATCACTCTTTCAATGAACATGGTAAGCAAATCAATATAAGGTTATATCGCCTGTTTAAATAAATACAAAATAATTTGCTTGGTAACATAAAAAAACACATTTTTGTATATTTCTTGAAAAAATTCTTTTTTTTTTGTCCCACCTTCCCATGTGGACAAGCTGCCACTGCTAAGAGGCTTGACCACATTTAAAGTTATGGGAAATATGTTTTAACTTTATTTACCACCATACTAATTCTTTCCCTGGATCTTTTCTGTGCAAGTTGATAAATTAGTCAAAAGAAAAATCTATTCAGGCAACACTGCACTTTGGATTTTATCAAGCTCCAATTGGAGGAGGAAATTTGCATGTTTTTGTTTGAGGTTAATTTAAGAATCTAGTTTTTATTTGACATGAAAAGTCACAGAAATATGTAAAAAAAAAAAAACAAGGGGGATTTTTTAATAATCATTATGAACATAGACAGACAGACTATATTGTGAAAGCCAGGAGCTAAATGATCCAAATGTTGCAGTAGGTCCCTGGAGAGTGTCCTGTTCCCTATGCCCTACTATACAATCTTGGTGTTTGGCTTAAGTCAGACTTTTTAAAGAAGCACATTCCTGCACTGTCTTTATTGCAAGATAAAAATATGTTTTCAAGCCATTATTAATTGACCATTTTGGGCTATATTTTGTGACTGAACACATTACTTAGCTGGTTTCCCCTCCTCTAATATTTCAAGAATGCTTTAGGGTTGTTTCCAGTTCACAGCATGTTTTATGGGTCAGGCTGCTTGCTTGACAGCCAAGTGCTGATGAACTCATAGGAACTTATTTTCCTTAAACACGTCTAGAAATAACTCGGGCTTCGCACACTCCCTATGGCTTCATCTGTTGCAACAGACCTCTGCTATCACAGGAGTGGCAGTTGCTTCTTATCTACCTGTCCTTGTTAAATCTTAACCCACATGTCTAGGATGTTGCTTTAACAGCCCCCGAGTACCTGTAGTACATCTTTTCATTATTTTTAACTCGAGCTCTACAGACAGAAGCATTTATTTATGCATGTTACACTTTGACAAGCATTGCCAAATGCAGTTAAAATACCACTTTTTATGCAATCCGGGGACAGTAGTCACTTCTTTTTACTGCAGATTTTATTATATTCTAGATATTTTCTGTACTAACACATACAACACATTTAAACTAGATCTTACCACACTTAAACTTTATAGTAAAATCAATTTCTTACTCTTAACCTATTGCTCAAGTCATACTACCTTTTTAAAAGTTCAGTGTCCTTTCACTTATATGTCAATTTTATTTTTAGAATATTAAAAGAAAAAAAATTCACTCACCGGTATATATTCACTCTCAGTAGTATGAAGCTGTGTGCTACAATCGTATGTGTTTCTTTCTGGACTTCTTTGTGAAACTGGCAGTGTGAAAACTTCCTGGCCGTCTTAATGCCTTGACTGTTCAGACAGGATCTAAGAACGGGGAGGTGTGGACGTCTCATTGGCTGACATGCCTCATGAAATTTAACACCTGCCCAAGTTTCACATGAATTATGCTGACTAGGATGTGTATTATAGACATATTTTACTGCTAATGGCATGCTGCCATTTTAAACTATGTTTGTGGTAGTTTGGTATATATTTTAAATGCAACATTGTGTAGGACTACACCGAATGCTGGCTTTCTTTGAGGATGAAACATGCTGGAATTAGGGAATAAGGACAGGGTATCTGAGGATTAAGGTTAGGGAATTTAATTCCGTTCTTTTTTAAATGTCAATAAAGAACTTGGACTGGAACTCAAAGCAGGTGCAAACTTGCAGAAAAACGTGCTTTTGTAGTGTTGAATTTAGTGTATTGTTGTCCTCATTACAATAAATACACATATATATATATATATATATATATATATATATATATATATATATATATATATATATAACACATTTAGTAGTCGCTGAGTTACGATAGTTCGATGGTTCCGATTATTTGAACAAACGACTATAGGGAAACAAAAACATTTTTTTGCAGTTTTGTGTGGCAGGCAAACATACCAGCATACATGCAGTCTGTTGCGGTCAATTGCGGAGTTCAATTGTCTTGGTTTGAGAACGTGTATTTTTTTGTATCTGTGTTTCTGGTGTTCCAAAGCCCAATTTTAGCTCTTGTTTCTAATTTTAACAGATTAGTCTTATCACTACAGGTGTGCTTCTTACCGCTCCACTTCTCCACGTGCCCCCTGCCAAATACAGTTGAAACCAGATATTTACATACACTTCATAAAAGAACACAAAACCTTTTTTTTCTTTACTGTCATACATTAAATCAGGGTAAAATTTTTCTGTTTAAAATCAATAAATATCAACATATTTTTTGCATTTGTTAAATGTCAGAATTGAGCGAGGGAGAATTTGTATGTATTTTTATTATCACTTTCATCAAAGTCAGAAGTATACATACACTTCCTTAGTATTTGGTGGATTTCCCCGAAACTGTTTCACATTGGCCAAATGTTTTGGGTATCCTTCCACAAGCTTTCTACAATAGTTTGCTGGAATTTTGGCCCACTCCTCATGACAGAACTGGTGTAACTGGGTCAGGTTTGTAGGCCTTCTTGCTCGCACTCGCCTTTTCAGTGCCGCCCACAAATTTTCTATGGGATTGAGATCAGGGCTTTGTTATGGCCACTCCAATACCTTGACTTTGTTGTCCTTAAGCCACTTTGTAACTAATTTGGGGGTATGCTTGGGGTCATTGTTCATTTGGAAGACCCATTTGCGCCCAAGCTTTGACTTCTTGGCTGATGTCTTCAGATGTTGCTTTAATATATCCACATCATTTTCTTTTCTCATGATGCCATCTATTTTGTAAAGTGCACAAGTCACTTCTGCAGCAAAGCAGCCCCACAACATTATACTACCACCCCCATACTTGACAGTTGAGATGGTGTTCTGAGACTTCAAAACTTCACCCTTTTTCCTCCAAATATACCGTTTATCATTATGGCCGAACAGTTCAATTTTTGTTTCGTCAGACCACAGGGACATGTCTCCAGAAATTAAGATTTTTTCCCTCATGTGCAGTTGCAAACTGTAGTCTGGCTTTTTTATGGTGGTTTTGAAATAGTGTTTTTTTCCTCGCAGAGTAACCTTTCAGCTCATGGCGGTACAGTATTCGTTTTACTGTGGATAATGACACTGTCTTACCAGTTTCAGCCGGCATCTTCACAAGATCTTTTGCTGTTGTCCTGGGGTTGATTTGCACATTTCGCAATAAAAAACTTTCCTCTCTTGGACTCAGAATCCGTCTCCTTCCTGAGCGGTATGATGGTCTGTCACAAGTGTATAATACACAAGTGTATAAAAAACACTTGTGTATTATTGTCTGAACGGATGAACGTGGGACCTTCAGGCATCTGGAAATTGCACCTAAGGATGAGCCATACTTGTGGAGGTCAACAATTCTTTTTCTGATGTCTTGGTGGATTTCTCTTGATTTTCCCATGATGTCAAAGAAAGAGGCTCTGTGTTTGAGTTGTGCCTTTATATGCATCCACAGGTGTGCCACCAATTAACTCAAATGGAATCAATTAACTTATCCGAGGCTTCTTAAGCTCAGAATAGAATCATCTGGGGTTAAACTTAGTTTAACTTAGATAAACTTAGTGTATGTATACTTCTAAATTTGATGAAAGTGATAATAAAAATACATAAAAATTCTCCCTCGCTTGATTCTGACATTTAACAAATGCAAAAAATATGTTAATATTTATTGATTTAAAACAGAAAAAGTTTACTCTGATTTAATGTATGACAAAAAAAAAAGTTTTTGTGTTTTTTTATAAAGTGTATGTAAATATCTGGTTTCAACTGTACTTGTATGCTGTAAAATGTATACAGTACAGTACTGCAAATTGCTTTTTTTTTTTTTTTTTTTACAGTAATTTGATAATAAACGAATTATAGTATACAACCCCATACTAATCACCATTATTTAAAACTTTTGGGTAGGCTAGGCCATGTCTCAACTTATGATATTTTCAAGATTTGATGGAGTCACAGGAACCCATCTCCATCGTAAGTCTCTATATATGCTATTTATAGGTTACCCTAAGTGGCAACTACTTTAATAGCAAATGGGGACTAAATGTGGTGTTCAAAAAGCACATGCAAACTTTCATCCATCTTCCTCCTCTTTCAGTTACTCCCATTAGGGGTTGTTACAGCAGATTATCCATCTCCATACTACATTGTCCTCTACATCTGCCTCTTTCAAACAACCTGCAAGTCTTCTCTCACAAATCCACTGCACATGTCCAAACCATCTCAATCAGCCTCTCTTGCTTTGTCTCCAAAATGTCCCACATGCGTGGTCCCTCCAATAAAATCATTTATAATCTCAGCATCTTCAGCTCTGCCACCTCCGGCTCCACCTCCTGTCTTTTACTCAATGCCGCTGTCTCTAAACCATACAACAAAGCACATCTCACCACAGTCCTATAAACTTTCCCTTTCACTCTTGCAGATACTCTTCTATCACAAATCACTCCTGCCACTCTTCTCCACCCATCCCACCCTGTCTGCACTATTTTCTTCACTTCTCTAACACACACTCCATTACTGTGCACTGTTGAACCCAGGTACCTAAACTCATCCACCTTCACCACCTCTTTTCCCTGCAACCGCACCACTCCACTGCCCTTTCTCTCATTCACACATGCACTCTCTTACTACTATTGACTTTCATTCCTCTTCTTTCCAGCACTTACCTTCACCTCTCCAGCTCGATCCCTCTGCCTGGACAATCTGTAAAAATACTTTTAGTGTGGATCCTTAGTTTCCAACTTCTCATACAGCTCCGCATATGCCTTTTTTTTGCTTTATCCACATCCCTCTTTCTGTTCACAATTCTGTTTCGCCAACCTCTTCCCCTTATACTTTCCTGCACTTCCTCATTCTACCACCACATCTATTTGTCTTTCTTTCTATTTTTTGGTAATGCTAATTACCTCCCTAGCTGTTTCGCTTATCACTTTCACAATAGTTGCCCAATCATCCAACACCTCTTCACCAAAAACGAGCCCCTGTCTGACCTCTTTCCCGAAGCTTATACTACTGTCTTCCTCCCTCAGTTTCCACAATTTTGTTTATTCTTTTTTCAGTCCTCACTCTCCTTCTAACCCTGCCATTAGGGTTGCAAAAGCCAGTGCACAGTTTATGTGGTAAGGAAAGACATGCAGGTAGTTGGTTCAAAAGAGGCACATGTGGAGGACAGGGGGGTATGGAGACGGATGATCCGCTGTGGCGAGGGCCAGAAGAAGAGGAACAAGACACTCCTACTTATTTTCTTCACCTCCAAAGCATTCTACAGATGACCTTTTGATGCTGTCTAGCTACACTGTCCCCAGTCAACACCTTATAGTCCACGATCCCCTTCAGGTTGCATCTCCTGCAGAGAATATAGTCCACCTGTGTGCACCTTTTTTCAGCCCCATAATATCAGCTAACTTGCTCCCTTAACCAGTCATGTAAGCAACATTTAAACTGCCCACCCTAACTTCCACTCCAATTCCTACACTTCTCCTTTACCAACTGTCTCTGTAGACATCTTTTCCCTCTATTCTCCTCTTTTAGCCAATAGTAGCAGAATTTCCACTGGTACACTGTTGGCTAACAATACCTGTGGTGGTTGTTGGTAACCCGGGCCTCGGCCGATCTGGTATGAAATTTTTGATGACAATTTTTTACTTTCACTCATTTCATTTTTAAACAAATCTGTACTTTCTACTTTTTACATTTTAAAAACATGCTCGTTACATTGGTTTGAATCTATTTGGTGAAATGTAAATTTTTTTTCTTTTAATCTTACACCGTTTTCAGCCTATCAACATCCACTGGTGCATTATTTCCTTGTTATTACACACCACAGACGTAGACTAGTTTATAAAGCTAACAACAAGCGGCAGCAGAAGGTAACAAAAAAGTATGGAGTTAACGAGGATGAGACTGAGGAATGTAGCAATGTAAACATTACTGAAAACAGAGACATACCTGAACATCATCTTTTCTCGGCTTGTGTAGAAAATGGTGGATGTTTAGCCTCGATAAATTTATTAGGCAACAAAAATGTGTAATTTGTTTTGTATTAATATATTAATCAAGGCTGTCAAAATGCAAATTCATTTTAACGGCACTGGTTTTATTAACGCATGATTAATGCAGCTTGCATTTCTGTTTGACCATTTTTATTAAAAATATGAATAATAAATATAAAAGTGGCAAAATTAAAACCTTCAGCGCAACACACGTTTATTCACGATGTCCTTTCTTTACTCAGATATAATAAATAAATTACCTTCTTTGAAAAATTATTTTTAATCAGTAAACATTTGTTTTACTGATCTGCCAAGTCTTAATTCAGCACCAAAATTCACCATGACTCACACTCAACAATTAACCCTCTTGGGTCGACAAATGCACCAGTGCGTTTTGTGCAATTTTTTCTTCATGATGCCAAAACTAACTTAAATTACTGTCTTTTTTTTTTTTTTTTCAAGTCACACAAATAATGCAACCTGAATCTCAGTGATTATTTGCCTCACAGATATAATAAATATATGTAAAGCTTAAAAAAAAAGCTCAAAGTCTACTTTTGAATAAACCAATTCACAATAAATAAAATATTTTCTGATTATGTGTTCCATATGAAAGTTAAAAGAGGTGCAGCTTCGCTAGTATCACCTCACTAACCATCCATGTGGAAACATAGCTAAGGTTCCGTTTGGTGTCCTGATAATTTACGTAATTTAAAACACCATAAGTACCTTAAAACATTTACAAGAATATTTTGTCTTCAGGCTCTATGTTGAGTTTGGTTTAACAAATAATAAACATATTACTTAAAGCATCAATATTTGTCCATGGCAATGTAAATTAGAGTATTAAAACATTGGAAAGTATTAATTTCAGGTACATACAGAAGAGATAATGTTATTAAGTTGTGATTAATCGTGATTAAATAATTTAATCGATTGACAGCCCTAATATTAATATGATGTGACGTCCAGTTACCAGTGTGACACAGGTAGTAGTAATGGCTACTTTTTATTTAAGTACATGTCAGAGCCCAAACATCTTTACTTTAACTTGAATAAAGTATATATAAGTATATCAGTACTTCAAGTGAGTATTTTAAAATATCTGTACTTCTACTTAAGTGAAATATGTATGCATTTTTGCCACCTCTGGCCATTGTAGACTGACCAATTAATGCCTACTGTGTGGGGGTGCACAGCTAGGTCAGAGGGCAGAGGGGGCCACTGAGAGGGCCTGTAAATCCCCTATTTTCTTCAGAAAGCAAATGGCCAGGAGGAATACACTCATGACTGTGAGGTGCCTTCAGGATGCCTCGGCCAACGGCTTGAAGGGGGGCTCGAATAGAACCCCCAACATGATGGGCAAGTCCCACACAGGCACTCAAGGTCCCACTGAGGGCCTCAGCGTCACTAGTGTGTCTCTCCCATTGACCGCCCCACCATAGGGGCATGATATGCCGACATGGCGGACGTGTAGACCTTGATGTTGGACGGAGTTAACCATTTGGCGAACTGTTCCTGGAGGAACTCCAGCACTGAACTAACCATTGACTGGATCCATTCGGTACAGATGCCATCTCACGGCATACAACCTCACCACTCTGGGCGGGGGTGAACTATTGCACCCACTGCTTGAGAGAGAAGAGGGAGGATGCTTGAGAAGGGTCACCAGGTCCACAAAACATGGTCTCCCGGCCACTAGAAGGAGATGGACTCCATCCCAGCGAACTCTTTCTAGAACTCCTGGAAGCAGCGAGACTGGGGAAAGGCATACAGGCGTAGATTCAGCCACACCTAAGCCAAGGCGCCCAGTCTCAGAGGAGCTGTGGGGAGTAAGGGAGAATCAAAGGGGGCAGTGTGACATCTCTTAAATCGTGAACAGTCTACATGAACACTCTCTGTCTCATGGAGGGGAACACACCCCATCAAAACGGGGCGGACATGAACCTAACTGAATCATGTAGCCTCTGTCTACAGTGGCAGGACCAGTTGGAACTCCTTCCCAGCCTTCCCAGGCTGACAGGTTCTCCCTTAGGGGTATCAGTTTCTTGAGACTGACCTTTGGTATGCCTAGAGCTGGGGCTATGCCCTGGTGCAGCTCTAGGAGCCTCAAAGGAGATGTCTCCCACAACCTGCTCTCGCAGCACGTCTGCCTGATATGCCTGCAGCACCTCCATGGTATGCAGGCATGCAGCTTGACTGGCTGAGGCATAAGCCTTACCCACCAGCACCTAAGTGATACGCAGGGGCTTGGTGGGCGATGTTGGGGGCTTAAGGGATGATGCCATGCCAGGGGAGAGATAGCTGGCCAGTGTCTGCTCCACCTGGGGCATTGACCCATAACCGCTTGCTGCTTGCTGGATGAAAGCGCTCTCTGCTCATCACCATTTTCCTCTGACCCTGTTTCAGCAACACACTTTTTTGCATATAGATCTGTTGCTCAGTCAGAGCTTTTTGTTTGTCAAACCATTTTGTGAAAATCCCAGAAGTAGTAATCCCATTACTAGTTTTTGAAAAGCAGCTCATCTGGAACTAACAACAATGGCACAATAATTCACAAAGAACAAACTTTAAACATTAACTCATGACCTTGACCTGTACCTGCATGATTTTATGTACCACATTTTATGCAACCACTTGATTGTTTACCTATTAAACAATTGTACATTGTTTAAAATCTAAAAGTAATCTCAGTAGCATACAAAAGGTGCTTTAATTGTGGCATCACTTCAGATAACCGAATATTTTAATAATCATATTTTTATGTCATCTTTTCTGGGAGCTGAACAAAATGTGCAACCACAAACTGAAGAACTGCCATCAGCAATAACATGTAATTACTCAAAATGTACATTATGTTTGGCACACGAGAAGTTACATTTGCCACAATTATACTTCTCTTGAGAGACAGACTAAAACCACTTATTGTGTGCCAAGTTATAGGCATCATTGAATGTTGAACTTCAGATGGAAAAAAAAACTTATTTCACAAAAAAGCTTTATTTTAAGTTTGGATAATATTGGGTTCAAATGGTGAACCACAGAAAAAAACAGTAAATCTGAAGACTTTTTTAAAAATAAATATGCCGAACTAGCAACCTTTCAAACTCATGATAAGCCTGCTAATTAGCTGATTATTTATATCCGATGTTTTAGAACCATGCAGATGGGACAACTTATAATGATGTGTTGCAGCGTGTTTGTATGACTTGGTTGAACTGGTTATACCCCTGGATTAAGACACTATTGCCTCCATGATCTCTTGAAAGCTTGACTTTTAAAGTTTGTCATTACATTTGCATTTTTTACAGCTAATATTCCTCCAAGCATATCTCTATCCCATAATTGGTCAAAAATAATCCTACTGGCCTCCTAGCCAAAACAAGCAATTAGCTCTGAGGCAAAAGGTACAGATGACAACTGCTGATTATATTCTAAACTGACCTAACAAGCAAAAATTAAATGCTATGCATTTTAAGCATGTGAATTTGGGTGTGTATTTGCAAAAATGGCATTAAAAAACTAAAACACAAATAATAATAATAATAATAATAATAATAATAATAATAATAACAATCATGCTACAGTCTATTAAAGATAGCTAAGCTTCAGTCTGCACTAAATTTCTTCCACACTCAAATTCATCAGATGTATTTGTTGGAGGTTTTGATTTTATACTTGAAAGAAAAAATTAAATTAATTGTAATAAGTACAGACCAGTGATGCATTACAAAATGCTGTCTTTACTATGCAATAAAGAACTTGTTGTTGTTCAAAGATTTGTGTTCAAGTATCTATGTAAACCAATATTACGTTTTCAGACTAATCAGCTTTACCTTTTGATGAAAAATTCCAACCTAGTTGGTGTGGTTCCTTCCAAAATGACCCTGCTCTGCATGAAATCTTACACAATGGTTTCAAGAAGATATAACGTCTTCACAATTATATATCATTCTTACAGAAGTAAAATAACTTTGAATTATTTCTCACCCTATCAGATGATCCGATATAATTTGAGCCTGTAACCTTTGTATTAGTATAATAATAATTGATGGACAGTATGGAAAAAAGTAAATTAAGAAAAAGGCATTTAATGTTGTAGTATAACTTGTTTCAGGCATGGAGGTTTACAGTTTATGTGAGCTGCATAACTGCATTTTGTGCACTTCAATCATTTTATTTGTCATTTATAAAGCTCCTCTTGGTGCATTAAATGCATTTTAAAACCTTGTTTGTGAAACAGAGTACCAGTGAAGATTTTCTATAATTTGTTCTTAGTGTCTGTTTTTTCCTTAGAGACCTAAAATTACAATCAGTAGTCCCATTTGTTACCTTTTACCTTGTTTTGTTGTTGTCTTTTTTTTTTATATTATTTTGTTTATTTAGTAAAAAAATATAATCAGAACAATGGTGGACAATGCTATCTCTATGCTATATGACTTTAATTTGCTACCATACATTTCCTGTGACCTGTAACAACTTTCAGACCAAAGAACTAATATTTGTAATGTCATGTCCATCTGCCTCTTTCATCCCAACCACATTCACACCCCAACCATGTCTTCCCTGACCACATCCATAAACCTCCTCTTTGGCTTTACTCTTTTCCTCCCACCTGCTGGCTTCATCCTCAGAATTCTCCTATCGATATACCCCATCTCCCTCCTCTGCACATGTTCAAACCATCTCAATCAAGCCTCCCTAACCTTGTCTCCAAAACGTCCTTCATGCGCTGTCACTCTAATAAACTAGTTTCTAATCCTGTCCATCTTCATCACTCCCAACAAAAACCTCCTCTTCAGCTCTGCTACCTCCAGTTTTACCTCCTGTCTTTTACTCAATGCCACTGTCTCTAATCCATACAACATCGCAGGTCCCACAGTCCTATAAACTTTCCCTTTCACTCTCGCAGATACCCTTCTATCACAAATCACTCCTATCACTCTTTTCCACCCACTTCACCCTGCCTGCACTCTTCACTTCTCTAACACACTCTCCATCACTTTGCACTGTTGGTACCTGAACTCTACCTTCCTCCACTATTATAAGTCACCCTATGCTCCTTCTTCTGCTTCTTAAAATAAGTGTTTACCACTGCCATATTCATCCTTTTAGCAAAATCTACCGCAATCTGCCCTTCCACATTCCTCTCCTTAGGGCCATACCTACCCATCATCTCCTTATCACCTTTGTTCCCTTCACCTACATGCCCATTAAAGTCTGCCCCAATCACCAAACATTCATTCCTAAGTATTCCATCTAACTCATTGCAGAATTTTTCCTTCTTCCCCCTCTCACAAACCACTTGTGGAGCATAAGCACTGATGACATTTATCATCCCATCAACTTCCAGCTTTACGTTCATTACCCTATCAGAAACTCTCTTCACCTCCACTAAACTCTTACTTTACTCTTCCTTCAGAATCCCCCTCCCCCTCCAATGCTCCTGGTCTTACTCTCTTTCCACTTGGCCTCCTAAACACACAACATATCTACATTTCTCCTCTCCATCATATCAGTTACCTCTCTTCCTTTACCAGTCATAGTACCAACATTTTATGTACCAACCCTAACATACACTCTCCTAGACTTCTGTCTCTGTAGACGTGTCCTCTTTTGGCCAACCTGAACCACATATTTGATTTGGCACATGTTTTACGCTGGATGCCCTTCCTAACACAACCCTCCGCACTTATCTGGGCTTGGGACCGGCACCAATAGTGCACTAGCTTGTGCAACCCTAAGGGCTGGGTTGGTCCAGCGTTCATCAAACAGGTCTCTTGGTTGAAATTTCAGTCTATTAGCTATATAGAAGCAAGCTTTTGGAGAAAAGCTTGTTTCGACAACACGTCTGACTAATAGAGCAGTTGTTTTGTATCACTCTAATCCATGTGTCATCCTGCTTGTTTTCTTTTCAGCCCTGGCATGCACAGTCAACTCTCAGCACAGCATGAGCCACATCTCGAAACATAGGCTTGACTTGTGTGAGTGGTATTAGTTTATCCTGGGCTTCTGATTAAATAGGACTCAAGCTTAACTAACAATAAATGCATGACAATAACATCTAGCTGGCATGATATATTGGAATAATTTGTATTGTTGTCATTATTATTTTATGAAATCATGGATTACCATTATGGACAACTTGTTATGAGAAAAGAAATTGGCAGGAGATTGGTCTGGTCTTGGAATTATGCTTCTATCCCAAGTATTGAACTTTAATTGCACTTTTATGAACAGTTTGGACAGGATGATATGTCAGATAGGCAATGTAATGGACATGTGGAGTAATTATGAACTACAAACCCTAACCCTGACTGTTTTAACCTTTCTTAGAACCTCTTGTTTTTGCATACAGTATATACTACAAGCCCTATATCAGTATGCTCATATAAACCTGAGCAAAATTTCAAATTTCTCTACACTTGACCATCATAACTATATACTTCATATTTTCTCCAAACTGTTACCTTATAGTTTAAAGTTCTATATCCCAAACATAAGCTGTCCTTAGAAATAGTCATTTGGATGAATAGGCATGAAGTCATGGTCCAAAATCTAAAGGAAATCCTTTCCAGAATTTTTTTTTACTCTAATACCAAATGAGGAAACTTAATCTGGAATTTGATGTTGAAACACAAATGGATGCAATGAGCAGGCAAAGACAAATAAATTTTTGCTATATATTCTGTACCTGTGCTTATTTAAAATCACAAGAGTTTACTTTAAGTGTCTGATAAGCCCCTGTAAGCACCATCTACCGTGGCATAATCTTCCTAGATGTGTAATTACTGATATGACAGATTTGGATGGGCCTAAAATTCAAGAGATTCGTTTGTTATAATTATAGTACATTATCACATCTCCCCATGTAAGAGCAATTCAATCCAGATATGGCTTTAGGGACTTTAGAGCCTTTGGATGTTCTTTGGATGTCCCTCTGATGAAACATTTATACTCATATAAAAGAAAGTGTTGCTAATAACCCTTAATTATCCAATGAACACTTGGACAAAAGGTGGACTTCAAAAGTTGATTGAGATCTTCAAGGCATATGACATGTTCATTGAAACTGTTCTGTTAAAATAATCTTCTTTTCCATATTTAGGTTTATATTTATAAAACCCTGAAAGTCTAAAACATTATTTCTTTCTATATTCCTGTATGCAGTGTCTTCCAATAGGAGACCAAAAATGCCTGTCCCACACACTGACATTTCAGAAACATGGGCTCTGGCAATGTCTGGCTTCACCATCTGTGTGCACTCTCTATTAGTGCATAGCCAAGTGCTTTTGGTTTGCATTGGTCAATAAATTGGTTGAGTAACCTGCTGATTCAGATCTTTCTTCAGCAGTTACACTGCAGGTGGAGGTGTGGCAGCATGACTTCTGGCAATCATCACTGCCAAAACTGCTCCCAGCCCTGAGGCCTCAGACTGTCTCCTCAAAAACAATCTGTTCAGCTGCATCAGCAAAAGCAAGTATACTGGTTGGGCTAGATGTCATCAAACTCTTATATTTGCAAATGAAATAGTGAATAGACCTGCATAGAAAATGGTTGGTCGCTGATTAGTATGAAGTGAATCATTATTCCTCAGTAGAGACAAATTACTGAAGTTGTAAGTCTCTCTAAACAGCTCAAGTTCTCCCCACGTGCAGAACAAACCAGAGAGGGAGGGCTGCTAAACCTGAAGATCTCTAGTAAAAGTCAGTACCCTTGGTGACCTTTGTTAGCACATTATGTCAGAAAAGGCAGTAATGAGTCAGTTATGGTCTCTGTAAATTGTGCACTTTTTGTAAAATATCACCAAAGAATACACGGCTTTCAGGATTATTCGTGATTATGCTCTCATTTTTGAGATTGTTCAATAGCTCCATCTGCTGGAACTTTACACTTGCATGCAGCTATTTAATAAACAGAACAAATGGAAAAAATACTAGTTAGAAAAAACTCAAGAAAACCTGATGTCTCCTCATAAGTCCTTGTGAAAAACAGTGAATCTGGAAACTCTTCTTTGGCAGATTTTAGTTTAATTACCATGTTATTGTTTAAATAGGAAAGGCTCTGTAACAATAGTTGGTTCCAAAACAAAAGGGTTTCTGCTCAATAACAGCATGATCCGAAAAGAAGCTGGAACATGTTGTCAGTTATGGCTTGTTGAAGACTTGAAGAACAGGTAATGTTTTGTGCCCTGATAGTCCCAGGTTGACTTTGCACACAGGTTCACTGACATTCAGAAGGGTGGAAGCCAAGAATAAGGTGCTCCAGCTGAGATATTGATATATTAAATGATAATATTAAAGTGAAATTTTAAATATTATCACATCTTAAGAGATATATAAGATCTCTATCTAATTTACAGTCATTTTCCATTACACTTAGCGTTGTCATTTGCCAGACGACCTTATGCACAACTTGCAATTCTCATTTATACAACTAAGAAGTTCAGGGTTAAGGGCCTTGCCTAAGGGCCCATCAGTGACAAATTTTAACCCAAGACAGCATGTCATTTTTTTAAGTTCAGGGATGTTGTGTCTAAAAGGAGGCCTTTGTTTTAGGCACTTTGCATTCATAGAACAAATACAGTGCAGTTTGTGTTCTGCATTTGATGTTTTTTATTTGGATTGCATGCATTTTGCATTGGTGTATATATATTATGTTTTCTTGTAGCTATAGCAAATGCAGTGCATTTTGTGTGGTTTATGGAAGAGAAGCTTGACAGGGCAAACCTCACGTCTACTGAACCTTCTCCCAAATCCAAGACAATCAATTACGAAACTAAATGGTTCAGTCTGAGTTACTCCTCAGAGCAGTTATTAATCAAGCCATTGCTTGCTCAAGCTGCATTTCATCAAGCCTTTTTAAGACCTTTTGAAAAATGTCGACCTTTGAAAAGACATTTTAAAGGGAATCAAAGGTCTTGCCTCTTTAAATTTTAAATTGAATCATGCACAAGGAAATTATTCTCTTCTATTTTATAGAAAAATAAATCTTGAAAGCACCTGCTGTTCTTTGTCACTCTCAATGTATGTAGCTGATCTAATAATGCATCAACGGCTCTGCTGCTCCCTCTGGCCTTTGTGTGAAGTACATCACCAGACCCCAGATCTTACAGGAAGGACTGGTTTTATCTGTTTAGAGAACATGACACAGCAACATGCAATAGCAGCACTTGTTTTTTTACATCCTGATGTCAAGCAGACACATAGAAATATTAGCTACATTTCTATGATATCTCCTCCAGCACAACTGAATCCAAAAATAAACAAAGAGAAGAGAATGTTTCTTGAAGACGGGAACAAAAAGAAAAATAATAAAATCACAATGGAATCCATAAAAAATAAAAAATAAATAATAATAAAAAAATAAAAAATCAATGTCTGGGAAAAAACTTGAAAAACCTTGTTGGTACACTGACTAAGAATTAAGAGCTGTTTTTGCGAGAAAGGTTCATGGCACATGCATAGATCAAAGCTGATTTCAATAGTTTTCATGTAATGTTCTAAAAAAGAATTAAACCAGTGGTTTACCCATAACCATTTGTGAAAACTATAAAGATTAAAACAGAAACCAACAAGTAATGACAACCAACATCCTGACCACAGAACTGGGTTAAAGATATTACAATCTACTCAGCACATCTACCCTACAAAAACATCTGTTAGCCATTTTACTGAGAAATACATATGGAAACTTTACTATGCAGGAAGATAATGAGGGAAAATCGTGCTAATCAGGGGACAAAAAAAGTGGTGACTGTGACCAAGTCAGTTAGTCGACCATTACGCAATTATGCATGCTTTTGAATGCCTGAAGAGAAAAGACAAACAACCAACAACCAAAAAGCAGGTACAATACAAATCTGATGAAACAGGAAGAATGCAACAGTTTGGTTATGTCACTGGGTCGCTGGCTTGAAGCAGTTATTGCAACCAAGGCATATGCAAATAAGTTTTATTATTTTCAATAACATTAGGGCCACCTGTTCCAGTACTGTTGCACACCAAGTTGTCTGGAAACTGTGTTGTCTGGTACCAAAGTTGCAATGTTTGATAATGTTCTAAAGTTGTCTAAAATAACTAGATGCAAATATCAGGAAATCAATTATATTATATTCAGAGAGCCTGAATATGATTCTACAATTCAAGACAAAAAGTCACATTAGAGAGCCAATTTTTCCACTCCAAGGTTCTGCTTGTATCCGCTCTAAAGAGGATGCACAAGCAAGAGAGACAAGAATACCTATACCTATATCTGGTTAAGATAAGCACAAGATGAGGGATCACAATAGTAAATCAACAAAAGTTAAAATAAACAACACAAAAGGTTATTAGGAAAATTTGCAATCTTTAAAATGTCGTCATCTAGTGACCAATTAAAGAATTGCAGGCTGAGCATTACAGTGATACAGTGTATATACACTATTTTAACCGAACAATGTTCTACAATGTTTCAGGTCCGTGATATTTTTTTATTGCTTCTGATTGACCAGGATTCAAATATTTCACTTTTATTTTCTATATATCTATATCATAGAAAAACATTCAAAGAACGGTGATGAGTGACCAGTAGTGTGTGTGGGGGGTGTATCCACGTAAAATTCTTAATAAAATAATTATGGATCTATAAAAATATATATACATTTTTAAATATTACAGTTGTTGGTGTTTTAAAAAGCGTTTAAAAGTTTAACTGTTTTTTTTTTTTATTTAGTATACACAATATAAATATTATGGCTTTTATCCACTAGAGGGTATCAATGAGTTATATCATGTTTGTATTTTGTTATTTTTGTTTGTTGCTGTAAATGACCACAAAACAAGATTTAATATTTACACCCAAACACATTGTCCAATAAATAATTACTGATTAAAGGCTTGACGTTGCTTATTAGAAATCCAAAAGTTGAAAGAACCAACATTTTCAAGTGCAGCTTGTTAAGCATAAACACAATATGCTTGTAAATGCAAAGAAACTGTCACGTACACTGTATGGTATGTGTATCTTTTCCAACATGTTACCATGTTAACATTACTTATAGTGTATTACAGGTTTTTGTTTTGTATTATAAGTATCAATTTGTTATTCAACTTTGTTGGATTATTTAAACGAGCCTTAATGTAAAGTGTTACCATTCCTCTTTTCATTTCTTTCTAATAATAATAGACTGTACATACAATATACAAGAAAGGACAGAGCAGACTATTTCTGCTGAGGAGACTAAGGTCTTTTGGAGTGCAAGGAGCTACTGAAGACCTTTTCTGACTCTGTGGTAGCCTCAGCCATCTATGGTGAGGTCTGCTGGTGCAGCAGCATCCCTACTACAGACAGGAAGAGACTGGACAAGCTGATCAGGAAGGCCAGCACAGTCCTGGGGATTCCCATGGACAATGTACAGGAGGCACAATACATCCTAAGTGTCTAAAGGAGTGATACAGAAGGTCTTTTCTCCCTGCTGCTATTAGACTTTACAATCAAAGCTGCTCCTAGTGAACCAGTTACACACTGTTATTGTGTTTTTAACTTTGCAATAATAAAAATAACAAAGTTTTTATGCAATTAATGTATTTTATATTACCTTTGTGCAATATGTTTGAAAGCATAGCAACTTATTGGTGGTCTCTTTTCTTTTTTATTTATACACTGTAATGTATATACTTTTTATCATGTCTCTACTTTTTATATATATTTGCACATTTCTGTTTCTTTGCTACTGTAACACAAATTTCCTCACTGTGGGAAGAATAATGGTATATTATTATCTTATGTACGTTATACTGTATATGTCTGGTTAAGTAGATGAATAAACCTTCTACAGTATGAATTTTCAATTCACATTGGCACAGAAATATAGGATTATAAGATGACAGCAATGTGAAACTGACATAAAAAATAATGTTCTGAATACAGGCACACTTAACAAAATCTCATTGCACTATGGAAAAGATTACTCCAGTAACAGTAAAAATTCTCTCTTTAAAATTTTACCTAGGTAAAAGTACAAAAGTATTTGCCTTTAAATGTACTTAAGTATCCATTGTACTTAACCAAACTACTTAAAAAAAGTCACGCAATTTAAATCCAATCTGTTACTGAGTAAAAAATAAATAACTAAATACAAATAATTAAAATAGTTAAATAATGCAGTTTTTTTATGCGAAAGATCATAACTCACATTAGACTCAAGTTCTATTATTTTTATTTAGTTAGTTGTTAATTTCTTTTTGTTACTGCACTTTTATTAGTAAAGGTGTTCCATCAATGAAAAACAACTAGTTTAAGATTTATATCCCCTTGTCCTTTTTGAACTACACTATAATCCCCCACCCCACCACCACTTTCTAAAAAAGTAACTTGGTAAATTTTACTTTGAGTAGATTTTTATACTGGTAACTTTACTTGGATCTGTGCAAAATTTCATTGAAGTAACAGTTCTTTTGCTTCAGTAAAATATTTTGTTACTCTTTCTACCTCTGGATACCACCAAGCGGCAATCAAAACAAGTTCAAAACAGAGCGCATGCTCTACCCTGATTGGTAGTTTGTTGCTTGTTTGAAGTTTTTATCCACTCATGAATAAAAAGGAACGACTGATTTCACAAAATGTACTTGAGTAAAAAGTGAGAAATTTGACTTTGAAATGTAGTGAAGTTAAAGTCTCCCCATATGGAAATACAGTGCATCCTCGATACTCGTGGGGGATACATTCTATGCCCCCTCGCGAGTACCAAGAAATTGCAAGGTTTTGATTCTCCTTTTGATAGTTCCTTTCAAGGGAAATTGTAAATGGCTTCTTCTTCTTCTTCCAGCTTCTCCCATTAGAGGTCGCCACTGCGGATTATCTGTCTCTTTACCCCACTGTCCTCTACATCTACCTCTTTCACACCAACTACCTGCATGTCCTCCCTCACCACATCCATAACTTCATGGTGTGACTGATCAACTTAATTCCCTTGTAGTTACTGCAAGTCTGCACATCTCCCTTAATCTTAAAGATTGGTACCTGCACACTCCTTCTCCATTCCTCAGGCATCCTCTCACCTTCCAAAATCCTGTTAAACAATCTGGTTAAAAACTTCACTGCCATCTCTCCTAAACATCTCCATGCTTCTACCGGTATGTCACCTGGTCCTACCAACTTTCCACTCTTCATCCTCTTAATCGCTGCTCTCACTTCCTCCTTACTAATCCTATCCACTTCCTGCTTCACAATCTTCACACCATCCAACCTTCTCTCTCTTTCTCATATTCCTCGTTCATCAGCTGCTCAAAATATTCCATCTTCTCAACACACTCTTCTCACTAGACATCCTGCTTCACGTTCATCATCAGAAACTCTCTTCACCTCTACTACACTCTTACTGTACTCTTCCTTCAGAGTCACCCCTACACCATTTCCTTTTTCATCCACACCATGTTAGAACAGTTTAAAGCCACATCCAATGTTCCTGGCCTTACTCCCTTTCTACTTGGTCTCTTGAACACACAACATGTCTACCTTTTTCCTCTCCATCATACCAGCTATCTCTCTCCCTCTACCCGTCATAGTACCCACATTTAGAGTACCAACACAAACCTCCACTCTCCTCCTTGTGCAACCCTAATGGAAATTGTACATGTACTGTACTGTAAACTTACACAAAAATTGTGAATTACTTGTCATTAATGTTTTATTTACTACATTAAATGAATAATACAATAATAAAATAGTTTTTTAAACATTTTTATCATTTATTAGTACAATAAACTCTTACTTTGTTACTCCGAAACACGTTCGAGCCACTCGCAGCATCTCGTGAACTATCACATTTTTCGCTAGTTACTCTTAGTTCCAAATAAAAACTCGGGAACTATCGAGGTTGCGAGTGTCAAGGTTCCACTGTACTTCAGTAAAGTACAGATACATGGATATACTTAAGTACAATAATTTATTACATTCACTTTGTTACTGTTCACCACTGATACACATAAATAAAAGGCAAATCAGTCCATTTTTAAGGGGTAAAAAATATATAGTGGCACAAAGATTGTTTTTTAGTCAAGGTTTGCACAAAAAAAAAAGCTCAAATGATTTGTACATATACAGATTACATAATTGCGAATGAACATATGTGGGGAATCCCTGTGACTCAAACTATCCACACCAGTGAGAGGTGGAGCAACACCCCTGGGACCAAGATACACTAATTGAGCAGGTATTGAAAACATTTCCAAGGAATCAGAAACTTAGTGCTTCAAACACACACAGACACACAGACACACACACAGTTTCTCCAAACCGTTATCTACACCCTTATCTACTGTTTAACTAAATGCACTATACAGAAATCCAATACATTTTTTATTTACATTTAATTTATTTTCATTTGAAATTTCATGGGGCTTAAGTCCAACTTAACCTCTAGAATACCATTTCCCCACTTAGTCTGCTATGGCTTGCAAGAACATACGATAATTGTGTATATTTTTATTTTCATTCATTGCATTTATTTTCCATTTTGCACTTAGGAATAGTTAAGGGGGCTGAGTGTCATAAAGAGGTGTGCATTACTGGATACCATTACTCACTTCACAAGTTTTTCATCCCACTTACAATCTGTAGGGTGCATCTTGACCTTACAAATTATATTTATCTTTCCGATGTAAGGTGGTCATGAAATTAAATAGGAGGCTTAAATCTAATACAATATATGGACAAAAGTACTGGGACACCTGACCTTTCCTGCCATATCTAGTTCTTTTCCAAACTTGAACTTGGAAAACCAAACCTGTTACAGCATGACAATGCTCCTGTGCACAACACAAGCTCCATCAAGATATGGTTTCTACCAATAGCTTGACATAATATAGCATCTTACTGACGATGTATTAAGAATGATATTGGGCAATCTGTAAAAAATGGCTTTGGGCCATGATTTGCTAAACAGACACCCTATAGGTCATACATTTTCCTTTAGTTTATTTCACATTATGCTTAACCAGATTACTGCATTTTAACACCTCTTCTAAATATTGCTATTCAAAATAGATTATTTTGTATTTGATTCAAAATTGAATTTAAACTTCTATTGTGCATTATATAAATATATTAATCCATCATACTCTCTCTTTGAATGCTCTTCATAATTATTGTTCTATTTGTCCCTGATATGGAACCAAAAGTGAGACATGGCTTGTCCCACACAATCTCAATCGAATGTAGACCCATTCATGCAAAAATAATCTACCATGTCATCACAGACGTAATAAACTTTGTTTTGTGATTCACTCGGCTTATAGTTGCATGCATGATCTGTCATTTCTCCAAGACTCATAACGATAGACCTAATCTTTACCATGCATCGTAAACACTTACCTCAAACTCTGTAAAGCGACAATTATATGAATCACTATGCAAATGTAACTGTAGTGCAGTCATAACTGAAGTGAAGTAGTTGCTTAATCAAATGCACACACTAGCAAGATGTTGCAATGAAATATACTGTTTTAGCAGTTCGCTCATTATACTGTAATACATTTTCCCTATCTTGTAAGAAGCTATCCAATGGAATGTCCAGTAATGGATGTGGAAGCATTTTATTTAAATATGCAGTAATAATAATTATTATAGTAGAATTAATAATAATAATAATAATAATAATACTATATAATGTTTACAATTTTGTCATAATATTAACATATTACCTATTTTTGTCTCTATATTTTGTACATATTTTGATGTATATGCACAAAAGGATAAAAGTATTAAGAAACATCACATTTCCAACCATATGTCATTCTTCCCTAAACTGTTAACACAAAGTTTGAGGGACACAATTGTATAAGATGTTTTTGAATGCAGTAGCATTCAGGTCCAAACCTATTCCAGGATGACAGTGGCTCTGTACACAAATCCAGCTCTATGGAAATATGGAAGAGTGGAAGATCTTGAGTGACCTGCTATAGAGCTCTGACCCTAACTCTAAAGAACACCTTTGGGATTAACTGGACAAAAGATCCAGGCCTCCTTACCCTACATCAGTACCTGAATGAACTGATGTCCTTCTTGCTAAGGAGCACAAATTTTCCACAACACCACTCCAAAACCTAGCAGAATATCTTCCCGAAATTTAAAAAGCACATACAAATATAAAGGCAATGTGTCCACAGACTTTTTGTCTGTATATTGTGTAATACCTTATTATTTAGATTTTTCACATTTTACCACATTATTTCAACAATGATCAATGAACATAGTGATCAATATTGGTGAAATTTAAATGTATGGCGTTAAAGTCTTGCCACACATCTTGCCACTATCATTTCTATGATTACTTCATTTGTTCAGGCAATAAGACCACTCAAAAAAACTTCTCACAGAAAGTGTACCTCCATTTCTCATGAACTGGAAAAATATCATATTTCCCATTCTGTGGTTCTATTGACTAGTAAAAGGCTCACTGTCAGATTCTCTCTCTCTCTCTCTCTCTCTCTCTCTCTCTCTCTCTCTTTGCTCACACCTACACATTACAAAGAATTTCACACAGACGGCTCTATCATTCATGCTACGTTTGTAACTCTGTCTTTTTCCTTCACCTCTCTCTTTCTCTAAAAATCATGCAACCACAGTTCTCAGCAATGTGTGTTTGCCTTGCCAGCATTACTGTGGCAACTTGCATTCGGGTTTTGTCATCCCATGGTTCATCTTGTGTGACTTGGACAATAAACCACAGAGCAGTCATAGTTAACCTTATCTATAGGAATTATTCAGTGTGAAATAAACATACAATTTTAATAACATACTGTAGAAACATAGAACTACCGCTATACTTATAATTAATAGATAGATAGATAGATAGATAGATAGATAGATAGATAGATAGATAGATAGATAGATAGATAGATAGATAGATAGATAGATATGACAAAAGTACACACATGCTTCACTCAAGGAGAAGTACAGACACTCGTTTTAAAAGACTCTAGGAAAAGTTCGGGCTCTGAGATGTACATTAGTAAAAAGTAGCCATTACTACTACCTGTTTTAGAGTCATTCTGGTAACTGGACCTCATGTCATATTAATATATTAATACAAAAATTAATTAAACATTTTTTTTTATCTAATCAATGTATCCAGGCTGAATAACCATCATATAGAACACAAGTGGAGAAAAGATGATGGAGATCAGGTGATCAGAAATGTCTCTGTTCTAAGTCATGTTTACATCGCTGACTCCCTCTGTCTAATCCACATTAGCCAGGCTTCTTGTTGTCTTCTGCCTTGCTTGTGCTTAGCATCGTAGGTTAGTCTACATCTGTGGTGCATGGTAGCCAAGAAATGATACACCAGTGGTAGGTTGAAAAAGCCATGCAATGATAAGAAATAGGTTTATGGGATGAAAAAAATATTTATCATGTTACCTGATACCAAGAAAATCTACATAAGTATTTGTCATATATTCACATTAACAAACAGTTCCACAAAGGGACAAAAAACAAACATTTTTCTCTCTTGATTTGGAAATATTACATGAATTTGTACAAGAAAACACTGATACATCTGTTCTTTAGGAAAATATTGCACTAGATAATAAAATTTAATGAGTAAATTTGATAATTACACTCAAATTCGGTGTACATAATTTTGCAGTTAGCATTGGAACACTGTTGTGGCAAATTTTATTCACCCAGCTACACCACCATGCCACACAGCATAGTACATGCTAAATAACATATTAAATATTATTTACATTACAATCCTTCGGCTTCTCCCATTAGGGGTCGCCACAGCGGATCATCCGCATGTTTGATTTGGCATTTCGCTGGATGCCCTTCCTAACGCAACCCTCCCCATTTATCCGGGCTTGGGACCGGCACTAAGAGTGGCTGGGGTTGGTTCCCTGACCGGGTTGAACCCGGGCCGCAGCGGTAAGAGCACCGCATCCTAACCACTAGACCACCAGGGAATATTTAATACCAATTAAATATCAGAATGGGATTTTATTGTACTCATGTTCATCAGTTTAGATAAACATTGCATGAATTTTGGTTGAACTTATTGAAATAGCAATTTAGTGTTTAGCAGTTTTCATTAAAAAGATATGTTGTGAGATAGGACACTGATATCACAGAAAATCTGAAATGAACTCTTCAGCTAGAGTTATTTTTATACTGGAAAGGGCCTCAAACAGCATCTTACATACAATATACTGGTGCAAAAATGCCTAACAAACATTCTGACTAAATTCATTTCGTTCCATATTTCAAATTAATTAAGTTTGTCACTGAAATAATACACAGTACACTCTTCATTACTTTGACCAATCAGTTTATTAATAATAGATATATAATCTTGTTAAATCTATAGTAAGCAGAAAAGCATCTTAGAATGCATAACACCTCGGCCCTTGTACTGTTAAGGGCTAAAACAGCAGAAACCACATCAGGTTCCTGTCCTGTCATAAAGAAGAATGATCTGATGCTAAAGTGAGCAAAGGTTCAGTGAAGCTGGAAAATTAAATATTGGATAAAGTTAGGGGGATTTATCAAAACATTTTTCTGAAAATGTGTGGTAAAGCCAGATCAAGATACTGAATCTTTTCAAAGGACATATAAAATGCCAGTGTGTTTAAGAAGATGAAATTCACTGACAGTGGTGCTAGAATACTGCTGCATGATGGATAAAAAAAATTATTTGTCAATTTTACTTCAAACATTAATGGCAATAATGAAAAAAAACTATGATATATTCACAAAAATATTCACTTTCTTAGAACTTTTCAACTGTTTGTAGAAACACAAACTATGGTAAATAATATCAATATTTGTTTTCAGAATTTGATTGTCATGATAGTGACCACGTGTAGGAAGCGGGAGTAACTCAATCATGCTTTATTGAAGTTCAGAACACAAACAAAACTTGAGTCAAGATATGAACCGAAAGGTTTTGAAGACGGGCCTGTCCCCGTAATGTGGGTATAATCCGTAAAACGAGTATCATCTAAAGACAAGAAAACAATTGCATGAACCAGTGGGGAATGCTGGCAGGCAGTACATCACTGTAGAAACTGAGTAGGTCCGACAGCGAGTAAGGTGAAACCGGGACCTCTTAAAGGGAAAAGGTTATAAGAAACAGGTGCTGCCGATTAGAGCAGTGAGAGGCTGCGTGAGAGCCTTCGAGGGAGGCATTGCAGGTGGATCCCTGACAATTTAATAAGTAATAATAGCTGTTACTATGAAAGCGCAAAATCAGGAATGTGGGTGACATCACGAACAGGAAGCTATAAAAGCACATGCCATGGAGAAGGTGCTACCTTCTGTTTGTTCAGGAAGTGCTCTGTGTGTGGCTGTTTTTGCCACAGGTAGGTATTGGTCACTAAAAATATAAAAAATAAATAAATAAATCGGAAAATGGAAAAGCGAAAAAAGGTGTTAGCCTATGTGTAGCTAGTCTGTGACGGTCCGCTCCAGGAGAGAGCTCTTCAAGGAGGGTTCTTCTCAAGGTTCTGGCCCTGCTTTCACCGAAGGCGAAGCGGCGACTGAGGTCAGGGGCTCACAATTGGATCTGGCAAAGAGTTTGAAGACGGGCCTGTCCCTTTCTTTTACCTTATCTGCCAGAGCTAGTGCTTTTTCCCAGTGTTCGGGGGGACCGCTGCGCTCCACCTCTTTTCCTCTGAGGATTGTGGGCCAATGCACATGCTGGCTGGCTATCTGTCCTGAGTGTTGCATTGTCCCTTAAGGGCCCAGTTCTGCCCAACAAGCCTCTGCAGACTACCTCAGCTCTTGTGGGCAAGGCTTACATGGCTGCAGGTCAAACCGTTGGCTGCCAGCACACCATGGCCATGTTGCAGGCTTATCAGGCCGACCTGCTGTGAGAGCTGGATGAGGGAGTGCTCACAGGAAGTGACGGGGTCCGAGAGCTGCGTCATGCAACAGACCTGGCTTACAGGGCCTTAAAAGAGACCGCTAGGGCCATCAGCCACTCTATGCCCACCCTGGTCTCCGCAAACACACCTGTGGCTCACTTTCTGCTGGACGCTCTTGTGGTAAATGCCTTAAATACAGTCGTTCACGTAGTGTGTGCAAGAAACTCTGGACGCTGAGCTCTGGACATCCACATACTGAACTATATCGATGATTGGTTGATATTAGCTCAATCATAGCACTTGACGACCCAACATTGAGATGTCATTTCGCACATATGAAGGAATTGGGGTTAAGACTGTTGTTAAGACTGAACGCCAACTTTTGACTATTATGGGGGTGCAGCTGTCTCCTGCATGAGTCAAATCTATCCTCATGGCCATCAGGAGAGTGAGAGAAGGCCTGCTACTCATTTTAAAGCAGTTTCAAAAATTGCTGGGTCTGATGCAGCTGCATCCAATGTGGTGCCAATAGGCCTTCTATACATGCGACCCCTACATTGGTGACTCAGGAACAAGGGGGTTCTTTTGAAAGGGTAACAGGCCTTACATAGCTTAGACATGTGAAGAGATCCAGAGTTCCTGTTACTGGGCCCTGGGTTGGGAGCTCCCTGTCATTGCATAACGTTAACAATGGACGCCTCACTCACGGTTTTGGGGCGGTCATGAATGCCCGCTCGACCCAAGGTCTATGGAAAGGGCCCCATCCCTCGTGGCACATCAACTGCATGGAGATGCCGGCCGTGCTTCTAGCGTTAAAGCATTTCCTCTCAGACCTAAGGGACATCAACCACCAGGGAGGTCTGCACTCTCACCTCCTTTACAAGCTGCCATGACAGATTCTCCTGTGGGCCCAAGGTAAGCTGCTCTTACTTAGAGCACTTTACATCCCAGGGCGGTTAAATCAAGAAGCAGACGCCCTTTCGAGGCAAGCGCCGAGGCCTTGGGAATGGAGGCTCCACCTGGAAGTGGTAGAGCAAAAATGGAGAAGATTTTACAGAGCACAAGTGGACCCACTTAGGCACTGGTCTTCCGGCCAAGTTCTTAGAGACCATTCTCCAATCCCCTGAGGGGGCACAGCTCTTAGCCACTAGTCTTTCGGTAGAGGTCGTGGAAACCATTCTCTAATCCAGAGCTCCCTCCAGGAGAAGGTTGTATGTCACAAAGTGGCGCCTGTTCACTACATTGTACGGAGGTCAAGTTAAACCCAGTTTACTGCCAGGTTGGCCAGTGCTGAAATTTCTTTAAGAACAGTTATTTTATTGCCGACTGGTCACCCCACCGATGATGTCGCACCTATTTGTTGGACCGATTACAGACGTGGTTCAGAGCATGGACACGCAGAAGTGTTCCCAAAGCGCTGTTAACGCAGTGTCTCGTTCCCTCAGGGAATCATGGTTACATACATAACCTAAAGATAGTCTGCTCCAAATCCCAACAATAAACACTGCCTTCAAACATGGCTACAGTGGAACTACAATCCCCAAACTACAGATTACTACTAATACTACTAACTACTAATGAAGCACACCTTAATTATCCACAACACAACATAAAAAGAGACTCTTCAACATTCTATTTTTTTTAGAATATGCCCAATTATTTGTGCATTTTATCAAACCACTCTGTCTTGTGAATAAAATTTCCAATCCTAACCAGTTTTATCATATTACTGATCACTGACTTTTGCTTGATTCTGAAGCTAATTCCTGTTTAAATTGTTTTCCATTTACCCTATAATTAGTGGCCTAACTTACATCTGTTGGAGACTTCCTAACATAATACATCAGAAATCACACTGTACTTTGTTAAATTAAATGTGCTATGCAACCTCAATATAAATACACAAGTTCATGTACATGTACACGTACCTGCACACTAAACAAATAACATCATGCAAAAGGTGTCAAAATTGTGGAACAAAGTTCTTGAAAGGTGTCAGTAAGTTTGGTAAAAAAAAAAATCCCTAACTTTGAACGTTCCATGAAAACAGTTATTTCAAAAATGAAATGTAAACTTTCTGACCACAGAGTGGTTTGTTAAAAAATAGATCAGGTTAAAAATGTATAGAGGAAATTGAGGAATGTGGCAGTGGCATTAGAACCACATCTTTTAATGTACAATATTCTCACATTCACTTTTGGGTGTGCATACTGTAATTCAGCTCAGCTGAATTATGTACAAAAATAACCAAATTGGACCATGGCACACATGTATCTGCAGTGTTCTTTCAAAATGTGTGTAGCTAGAAGAGATATTGAAAGTCACTTTTTTCTATGTATTGGTATATCTGTCTAAGCGTGCATATGCAGTGAAGACATTGTTTCAGCAAAATTTGCTCTCATTTCTCACAGTGACTCAGCTCCAGGGCTCAGGTTGGGGTACAGGGCCATGAATGCTAAACTGTCAGTAGGTTGCAGCTTATACTGCCAGTCAGGTTTGTAAAGCGTGGCTTTTGAAATTACTTTCAAGACCTCAAACCAATGCTCGTGGTCTATTTCTTTTTTAAGTGACATTTTAGTCTGCATGTCCTCCTTAGCATTATTCATAACGACATACAAAGTCAGTTATGCCATAATGAAGTTGTATAGCATGCCTCATCATTAGATAGATGTTAGGTGAAAAAGTGTTTATTTTTCATTTTCTGTATATACTTTACAGCATCGTGACAAGTTTACTGTTTTTTTTATTATATTTGATATTTTTAATTGTGTAAGAAATTGAATGACAATTGTATATGAATTATTTTTTTATATAGTTTTTACATTTCTTAAATAGTCCCTAGTTATCCCAAAAATACAAAGTTGCTTTTATTGAGAAGTCACCAGAATATCATTTATTTTTTATTTTTATCGAATTTAAATTCAATACCAATATTATCTCTATAATCATGTTCTCTTCCAAGGCCCAAAATCTTTCGATTTGATACTGGTTCTGACAGTACAGTTTCAGAGTGCATCATGTACTGTGAAAGCCGTTGAGTACAGTATGCAAAGCCTTTCCTCTAAAAAGTTCAGGGGGAAGAGGAGTAGTCTTAAAACTCACTGGACCATTCAAATCAGGAAACATTTTACGCATCATGTGGGCTATTGTGGTCTCATGCATCTCACTTCTACAAAATTGTGATAGTTCCCTACTGACTTAAAATGAACTAAATCTGTAAACAGAACTATTGTAAATAGTGACTCTTTGGTATTAGTAAACATTCTACTAAAATTGTGTAATGTAAAATAGAGATGATAGAAAATAAAATGGGGTGTATTTGCCACTTATGCCAGATTTGCAGATTTGCTTTTTTTACAAAAGCAGTTGCTGTTCTGCTTATCTTTTGATTAATTTGTAAAAGTACATAGTTATAATTTGCTTGACTGTAGTAGTCCATTTTTTAAAATACTTTAATATAGTTACAATTGTTCTTGCTTTCTATAAAGAGTAAAGGAAACCAGTATTTGATGGTCATAGACCCTGAGATGCCATTTCCTGTTAACTACAGCCTTATCAGTTCTTTCTCGCCATCACACCATCACACCACAGGTATGCAAACAGCTGATGACCAAATGGAATGTGGTCACATAAGACATCTCACCTTTATAGAACAGGCTGCACAGTTTAGTGCATTTCTGAGAAACAAGGTTGCAATATGTCAGAATAAATGTAATCTACCTTTGTGTACCTCTATTTTCAGAATTGTATTTTAAGATGCTATGTGGAATACAACGATACTCATCCCCAATGCTGTGCAATTTAGAGCACATTCCTACCTGACACAGTAATCCTGGATTGTACTCTGGATCAAAAAATTCTTAACCAGGATAAATCTGTTACTGTGGATGATGATGATGATCATGATGATGATGATGATGATGACTACATTGGAATTAAAACCAATGGTGAAAATGCCAATATTGTATGTGTGGTGGCCTTAACAATAGGAAATTACTTCTAACTTTTATTATCAGCATCACCCACTCATCAGTCTCTGTCTGATCATACTGTAGGTCACTCAGCCTCATCTCTTCACTTGATTGATCCACGTTCATGCTAACATCAGTGAGGGGAAATACACCGGATTCACTGTCAGTTGGATTTTTGTATTTTTATTATTTTAACATTAGCTTATTTTAACCTCTTTCAAATGTTGTCTGCTGCCTGCTGTACAGTGCGAACTGTGTTACTGCTATTGAGAGAATTGATAACGATGTGATGGTACAGGAGCATCTCAGACAATCGAGTCATTTCAAAGGTGAAGTGATTTTCACGTCCACTTCACTATGACACGTCTCTTAAAGTAATTTTGTGAGAAATTCACACTTAGTCTGCAAAGATTTAGTCATACTGGTTTTACTGATACATTAGCTTTAACACTGCATTCACACTACAGACAGCCAAGCCAAGGTAATAAAACAGCCTAAACAAAAGCATATATATCATAAAGTACATTGATTTACTTTAACTATTAATTTTATTATTATTATTATTATTATTATTATTATTATTATTATTAGGTAGACACTCGTGATGCTATCTCTTCTTATGTGTTGTTTATTTCTGGATAAGGTGATCATTACAGACCATAGAATTCTATGGTTAAAAAAATAAAAAAGTGACATTTGACAAACTGATCACAAACATTCCGGATTAGAAATCCTATCAGGCACTTTAGCCTTCAAACGTGTCTGCCATGGATACCAATGAACGTCCAACACACACAAGCAAGTTTATAATCATCCTTGAACTAATTTATTACACCTGTTTAGTTCACTGTTTTGGTTTTGTCTTTGTCTATTACCAAGCCTTTATATCCTGTTTGTTACTTTGACCTCAGCCTGTTTCTGTACCTTTTCTCGATTTTAGCCTGTCCTACATTATGCTATTTGTCCATTGCCTGACTGTTTTGTCTTTCTACTGATGTCTGAACCTGCGGATTCTGTACTTTCAATTGTGACTATTAATATACGTCTTGTGTTGGTGCATTGGCATCTGTCCAGCATTAATTGCATGACGGCCACTATCTTGTTAAATTTAGGCCTAATTTGAAAGTACCTTTATAGTCATAACTTTTGAAACGTGTGTCCAAAAATTCAAAGCCATACATCCTACAATTTGTTTAATCATCACCAAATATGGCAAACATCTTCAGAGTAAGCTTTACAAAAGAATACCGATACACAATGCGGTGTGCTTGTAATTGGGCAAGAAATCTGACAGCAAAGCCATTCAAACAGGATGTGAGGCTGTATCTCAGCAACGCCTTTGCGCACTGACACAGAACCTGGTACTGTAGACATGCAACAGATTTCACATGAAGTTCCATTGGTTAAGAAAAAAACCTTCTTTTTTTGAGTGAATACTGATGATTTAATTGCCTAAACTAATTGGCTAGTCCAGACTCACATTCACCAATCTTACCTTTCTATTAATTTATTATTCTTACTAAATACTTAACAGTTCCTGCATGACAAGGTAGAAAATAAGAGAAGCAATTAAATAATGGGTTATGTTTTATTCTGAAAAGGCCATCCTTTAACTGTGTAATACATGTTTCGAAGATACAATCGCTGATATGACCAGAGGTGTGAATAAAAAAAGTAATGATACTGAAGAAACAAGAGGGGCAAATTTGCAGGAAGCGTCTCTGATCTCTGAATAAATGTGTACAGCTGAAGTGCACATTTGAATAGGGATTTTAGAGGATTTACTGGATTTAGATTTTATATATATATATATATATATATATATATATATATATATATATATATATATATATATAAATAGAATAGCATCTTATGGTAAGTGATATACAAAATGTATGTATGGAAGACGTATGTGTATGTGTGTGTGTGGAGGATGGTTCACATATATCAGTATAAATAAGAGTTCAAATGATGAAAGTAATGTGATAAGTAAGTAATGTAATTAAGCATTTTACATATATATATATATATATATATATATATATATATATATATATATATATATAAAACATTATCATCTCTATATGACAGAATCATTCTGTAACAGAAGTGTTATAGGTGCATGAGTTTAATCCTAAAATACATGTTGATCTGGATATAGATGCGGAGGATATGTTGTATATTATATCCTGTTCTGTTTGCACATATCGAACTAGCTGATAAGATCTTACGCACACATGAGGACTGGGCTGTTTTTAGATGAACAGGGGGATTTTAGATGCCTCTTTGAGGGAGTATGCACTGTTCGAGAATCTCAGTAGGTTTCACTTCAGGCTCTGCAGTGAGTCGTTTCACAGTTCTTCATTGATTATTTTCCATGTCTTGACATTTTCAATTTGTGGATTGGTCATATGAATATGAGTGGGCAGCTTAAAAAAGTGTGAGGTATGGGTACAGTTTAATGATCAATATTTAATTATTTATAAGTAGTTTAAGAACTGTAAAGGTCATTACAACTAACAATTTCTGGACATTAAAATAAATGTTTATTGATCAAAGAATTGTTTTTTTAATGAATGATAAAAAAACAACTATGACATCATTTGGAATATAATCTAATTATTACAATATTAATTATAATTATATTATAAATGTTAATACGAACATTATTTAAATATTATAAATACATTACATTAAAAAAGACATCACAATGCTGCATTTGAACATGAAACATCATGAATTATTAATAATTATTAAAGATTAATAAAAAAAATAACACATGGCAAATGATGTAAGTAACGATTAAGTAAGTAAGTAATGATTCATTATAAGTGATGTTTAAATTTAAAATTACAAAAAAAAATAGTTGGAAGTAACAAAATAAGATATGAGAATTAGTTAAAAGTAACGAAAATTACATGTGGCAAAAGCTAGTATTATTAGTTTGGGGGGAAATTGACATAACAAAAAAAAAAAAAACATTTGGGACAACATTTGCATTTGCGCTATTGGCAGATGCTCTTATCCAGAGTAAATTGGAACTATTTCATTACTAAAACTGAGCACTTAAGAATTTGGAGCTTTCATCAGGAGTCCAGTGGTGGCAATTTCGAGCTAGAATTCATGACCTTCTAATAAAAGGTCTAATCAAAAAACATCTTAACCACTGTGCTACCACTTCCTGACAAGTAATAAAACTGAGATTCACATTTATGGCATTTGATATATACATTTATCAAAATAAACTTTGCAACTAAGTAGGTATAAGTCTTACTTAATACACTTGGATTTGAACTTATCATCAGAAGTGCAATGTCTTAACCACTGAGCTACTACTTCCCAGAAGATAAATAGGTTTAGGTTTGAATAAAAATGACTCATGACAAGAAATGCATTTGTAGTAACAAATGTTTTCTGTGGGAAACAATCAGTTAGTTAAAGGTATCAAAAATGACATAGTAAAAGCCCAGTAGGTTTAGGATTAACAAAAATTGCATGGGCAAAAAATAAATAAGATCAGTAGTAAGAGAAATGATGAACAAGTTTAAAGTGACAAAAACAACTAATAGCAAATTATTAAATATGCTGGAAGTAACAAAAACACCCCACTGTAAAAATAGACAATAATATCTGTATTTTAGATGCAAGACTATATGTTGGCTATTTTTTATTATGAACATACTTTATGATCAGATGCATCCTAGTTTGTGTCTAACCCACTTCACATACAGTAAGGATACATTGTTTATTCTGTTACAGTAGAATGTATAATTCTTCACCATACTTTAACTACAACTTCTAAATTGTTTTCATTTCTTTAAATCAACTACAAAAATAACTGTTTTTAAAATATTTCATTAAATATCCACTTCCCACAGCTACATTACCACTGACTCACTTCTCTAAGTTTAGCTTTGAGGTGAATCGATCAGTTCATACAGATGTGCACCAAGCGGGCCAATCAGCAGTAGCTGGTGTTGGTGAGGGGAGGGGTTGGCCAGAGGTGGCCATGCTGTAACTCACCTACATTTAATCTTCCAGCAGGCTAATTTCTGGGTAAAGCCACAGTGTATGTGTGTGTATGCATCTGTACCGTCGCCCACTGAGGGCATGAGCCTAAACCTCGAATGCATCGGTAGGTCTCTCTTCTCTCAATCTGCTACTTGTTAAGTAAGAAAAAACAAATCAGCTTAAAAGCTTCCGCGCATGTGTCACACTGATTGTAAATGTGTGTGTGGAGAGAGCCTTAGTTTGCAGGCCTGGAGAGGATGTGTCATTGCTAAGAGGTTTTCCCCTTTTTACTTGTGGGCCTCTCTTTCTGTCTGTCTCTCTGTATTTATCTGTCTTTTACTCTGTGGTCCTTAACTTTTTATATTGCAGGTTTGGTTTTCTGTAAAAGTTGTCAACCAGTCAATGACTTCTGACAACAGCACACTCTGTAGACCCGGTTAGTCATTATAGGATGGCAAACATGCATTGGAATCTAAGTAGTGGTTTTTAATTACGAACATTGTTATGTGTTTAGTGATTTTTATATATCGATGTGCAGCAGTGGACTAGGCTCTTCTTTGTATAAGTAGCGATGTTGTTTTAAACTGTAGGAATTACACAACAGGTAAGTTGTCATCTAGTTTCTAATTAGCATTTTCAGATAAATTACCAGTTATATGAAAACACCATCTGTTTCAGTGTAGCAAATGTAACTATTCTTCGATTGTTTCTGCCATAAGCTAAACAGAGTGTTCAGAATTGACTTAGCGAATACCTGTAGCGTTATGTGTTTTGAATGGCACAATTGATGAGGTAAACATAGAAATTTACTGTACTCCTGAGGGCTTCAGTACTATTGCAAGGAAGATCTATAATGCTTAATGTTTGTGTACAGACACCCACTCTCTCTCTCTCTCTCTCTCTATATATATATATATATATATATATATATATATATATATATATATATATATATATATATATAGAGAGAGAGAGAGAGAGAGAGAGAGAGAGAGATAGATATAGATATAGATATGTGTATATATATATATATATATATATATATATATATATATATATATATATATAAATATATATAAAATGTGTGACTATTTGTTTTGTGTATGCTATCTTGTTTTGGAAGCAGCATAGGCTTTCACAAGCTAATTTCTTTTCCCCAGGGCTCTTAAACATTAATAGAAACTTAATTAAAACTTATTGTGCAAATTATATGTGCAATAAGAACGTTAACAGCATTCCACAATTTTGTCAAATAAATGCTATGTATTTAAATTTGTTCTAAGGTAGACGTTTATTCTGGCCGTTGACAGACTTCACAGTTTTTGCAAATGTGCATTATGTATATGCAGCTAGAGCAAATAATTTTTATTTACTGATGTCACATTTAATTGAAAATTTATAAATTCAGAAATAAGTGTTAATGTGATTAAAAATTCACTAAAAGTGTATTACCATAGCATGCTGGAGTTACAGTTAAGTATAAATGTAACTTCCATGTAATATATATATATATATATATATATATATATATATATATATATATATATATATATATATATATATATTTATATATATACTCTTGTTTTTCATTTTTTTAAACCCATCACTGCATGACCTGAATATTACTGAAAGTTTGTCAGCAATAACCTTTTCTAACAATTCAAATATTTTAAACCCTGTTTCCATCTTACAAGTACTTAATTATTTGAAAGTTTCTTATGAACTAATAGTTTTATTTATGGCATTCAAATTTCAGTCTAATGCAATTGCCAGAAAGCAGTCAAGACTCAGTAGTAGAAACTGAAAATAATAATAAGAAACCACAGGAGTTTAAACAAGCAAAAAAATGGCTGAACCTTTACAAAGCTAAATAAACATATAACACCTATTGGAGTACTTAACATATTTTAAACAATAATTTAAAAAAATAAAAGAAGCGTTACCATAAAGTCACCACGAAACAGTGGGGAAAAACTAGGAATTAATAATATAATTTGATAATAATTTTTATTCTGAGTATTTTTACTTTTTGAGCGTCATTCATAATTTAGCATTTGGTCATGTTTGTCATTTTTACTTCAATTTGGTTACTTCTGACAGATATGATTAACCAGAGTAAGACATCTGTTCTCGCAGAAAAAAATACAAATAAATACATTCAAAAGAGAACAGAGAATCTACTTATTAAAAAAAACAAAGGAGAAAAATAATTATAGTAAGTTCGATAAAATAAAGAATAACCACAACCCTGCTCATAATTTTACCGCACATTAGGTCATCATGGGACATTTTATTGTAATGTTGGCTGACCAGTTTATTATATTAACTGTATTTGCCCAGTTTACCTTTTGAAGATTTGTAAGATATGCAAACATGTTAATATACACATGGAAGAAAATCATAGTTTAGATATTAAATTTGGAAAATATGGTATCACTTCACCACGTCTACTTTCCGTTCAATCCATTATCATCATCAAGAACAAACTGAGGGGGCGTGATCATATCTCTTGCATATGCTCTTGCAAGCATGTTTAGCTTTTTTTTTTTTTTTTTTTCTTTTTTTTCAAACTGAACACATAGGAGTTAATAAGAGTCGTGTATTGTAAAAAATATAAATGTAATAAAAAAATCATTGGAGATTTTTTGACTAGCATTAGTT
This sequence comes from Silurus meridionalis, assembly GCF_014805685.1. Lineage (NCBI taxonomy): Eukaryota > Metazoa > Chordata > Actinopteri > Siluriformes > Siluridae > Silurus > Silurus meridionalis. Next base: position 19,669,694 of record NC_060895.1, read on the forward strand.
ACAACATACTTTTACTTTATTGGATTTTTTTATTAGGCCGAAAAGATCTACTATATCTTCATAGAAAAATGAAAAATAATTTACATTCATGCTACATGACATATAATCCTTTGATGCATTTGTTTTGTAATCAAAATGATGTACAATTTACACTCATCACACTGTTACTACAGTAGATATATATCTTAACCAACCTACTGTATAACCATTTTTGTTGATCAAACAAAACTCATTGCTTTGTTTTATGAGAAGCTGTGTACTGGCATTAGTCACAGTTTCACATTCTGAGGAGGTCTGTGGCTTTAGTCCGAGTTTTTAGAGTGAAATTTCAATGATGATGCAAAGTGTAAGTGGTGTTCTCCGGCTGTGACATGGCTAGACTTGTAGACAAACACCTCCTACAGTCTGTGTTCATCTGATGACACATGTCAGAATGGAGGGTGGGAGTTACGCTTAAACAAAGGCTAGACCTACTTCTGGAAAACACTTCTGTATAGAACTGGACAATTGTGTTTATCTAAGTGTATCTACGCCTTTTCTATCAATAAACGATGCTCCAACCAAATCTATGTTTGTGTACTACCTGACAAGATATCCTTCCAAATAAAATATGGGTTAATGTTAACTTAAACATTAAGAGCCTGGCGTTTACCAGATAAATCATATATAAATGGCATTAATATGCAGCTATGAAGTCTTAATTATTCAACAAAAACTTTATTGCGGTTAGATATGCAATTTGGGAGAATGATGATAACTTGTCATCCTGGGGCACCATTCTGTATAGAACTTGATATGAATCCTTTTCTATCAACCTTTTTCTTTTTCCCTCTAGTGCAGTACTAGACATGCTAGACACTGTGTGAGTCATTACTGTACAACCTCGTTAAAGTTGTTTATCTCTGAAAAAAAAGAGAGAGAGAAATCTAATAAAAAGAAAAAAAGGTGAAAATAGTAATATGAAAGTAGAACTTGACACCAACGACATCACCACTACCAGCAACTCTAATCTAGTACCTGCTAATTTGTATGTCACCAAAAAATCTTATCTCAGACATTTGCTGTGACCTTGATTCAGTTTTTGGGTCAATCGAATTATACAACCATATGTTCTTGAGACACACAGCCAGACACATGAAAATGCAGAAAATAATATGCGTTTTTATTTAAAAAAAAAGATAATAGCAGAGTCATACAAATCATACAAATAGATAAATAAGCAAGTCCTTGATTGTACTGTTTTTCTTGTCACACCATCTTGCATCACTAAATGTTTTTTTTTTAGCCTGACTGTATCATTAGGCCCTGCTTTACTTGCACTAGCATAAAAATATTGTTATAATCAATTGCAAAGCATTTATATGAGTGGCTCTGGGCACCAGTGTTTATAAATGTAAACATAAAAATCTCTTTCTTTTTTTTCTCTTTTTTTGTTAGGGTGAATGGAGATTTCCCAGTACATCATTCACCGTAATAACTTCCCCCAGAATTCCTCTTACATCCTCAAGAATTACATGTTTCTGTCTGTGCCGAGATGATCAGAATCCGCAATCCCCACCCTCTGCCTTATTTGCATCAGACTGAAATGTTTTTGAGGGCAGGTACATTATGTGACACTGTCCTCAGTGTGGAGGGTTACACTTTCAAAGCACATGCATTAGTTCTTTCCTGGGCCAGCAAGACCCTTGAACGACAGCTAATCAGCCAGAATCCAGTTAAACCTACTCCTGCATTGTTGATGGCATTTCCCCAAAAACTGTTAAGCAAATCCTTGACTATGTATACAGTGATTGTGTAGAAGTGCCCAAAGGGGACCTTCCAGATTTGCTCAGGGGAGCTCAGCACCTGGAGGTGCAGTCACTTATGGAGCAGTGTAAGTTGAAAATGGGGATCCAGGACAGGGTTAAAGATAGTGAAGGAGAGAGGTCCTCCCCCAACATTTATGTAGAAGATAGTGATTCAAGAAAAAAAATCCCCTTTTCTGATGAAGTGTCTCTCAGTTCTTCTTTAGAATCTCCTCTGACACACTTTGACCATGAAAAGTCACAACGTGTCACTAACCTCTCACCCCCACCACAGAAAGCCCCTATGTCCATAACCATAGCAACTCCCACAGCCTCTAGGGAACCCATTTCCTCCACATCAGTAGTAGCACAGACACCTTCTTTTCACTGGCCCTCCGTAAACCCATCACATCATATGGTACTTGCCTATACCGACTTCATGGCATTCCAGCACATGGTGGCATGTTCATACCCCACACCCATGTACCCCTTCTTACAGCACCCTCTCCAGCGCCAGATGCCATCATCTTTAGTGGGTTACACAGACCTGCTTCATCCACATCCACACATCCTACGATCTAGGCCTTTCGATAGACCGCTTGTCCCGGAATTAAAACGAAAAACAGACCTCATCAATGCTATGCTGCCTGGAGCACCTGCATTACAGGAAAAAGAAAGGTATGATCACAGTGAATAAGAAATGGAACTATGTAGGTCCTATTAAAAAGTTTAATTATAATAATTAATTTTTCTATTGCATAATTAAAATAAAAAGAAATTAATCAGCAACTGATAAAATTCCTTATATAAATAACTGATAAAATTATTTATTTGAAGATTTTGCCTTAAAATAAAATAAAACAATGTATACTAATTAATTATAATAAAATATAAAGTATATAAATATTAGCCTAATTATGTAATAATATAATATAAAATCTGTAATTCCTTTAAACATTATTATTATTATTATTATTATTATTATTATTATTATTATTATTATTATTATTATTATTTCCTTTTAATTCAGTATTTAACAACATACAGTACATTGAGTGTGTATGTAAATGAAAATTGGATTTTGTTTTCTAGTGGACTAGTAGAGTTTTTGTGAAAAACATTTAGTAGACATTCTAACGTTTTATAACGTGTATAATCATAAAAAATATCATGGTTTCCTTTTTATTATGTCCAGGACACTAGTAATTATAAAGGACACTAGATACAGTACAGACTTTTTTTTTATGACATTTTAATGAATACTAACACTTTACTGTTAATTAATTATTACTATTATTATTACTAATTATGAATTATTACTAGAGCTCATACAAATGATTACATTGAATCATTATCAATCTACAAGGAATTATAAAATCAGTTGTTATAATAAAAAAAATAAATGTTGTTTATGTGGCATATAATGATCCATAAAAGCACACAACTGACAGATCTAAAGCAATTATGCTAGAATTGCAAAGATCAATTAATGCCTTTTAACACTTTTTTTACTTGTGGGTATGTCATAACCACAAATTATGTTACTGTATGAATGTGTATTTACTGACACTGTCTTTCCAATAGACACATTTTTCCTTTACCCCTCCACCTACACACAGTTAATCACAAATGCCATTGTACTTTTAGCTAGCAATGCTTCTTTTATATTATTATTTCAATGCAACACTACTCTGAACAAGATGCTAAACATCTGCTCTAAACATCTGCAGAGTGTATGCAGAACAGATGCTAATTGGCACTCCTACACACTACATACTCAAACCTCATGCAGACACTGTACGTCAGTGTGTGAACCCCTGCACTGTACTGCCCACTCAGTTCCTTTGTGTGAAGTGTTATGGAGAAAAATGAATTGCTATTACTATCAGGATGGAGAAACTGAGGGGAGATCCCTTTAATCCCCCTGATTACCCAAATGGCAAATATGAAAGTCTCTTTTCATCTCCATCACAGCACTACATAGTGTTTCAGTCTCATTTTAAACCATTGTTTGTTGCTTATGTGCACATGTTTGTAACATGGTTTTCAGATGACGCGTCTTTCATATCAATTCATAATCAAACAAAATAAACAAACAATAGCCCAAACATAAAACGCACAAAGACAATGCCAGTGATGGCAGGGTGTGATATGTGAAGGTGGGTTGAAATGAAAACATTTATGAATAGTTTGCCAATTTAACTATCATGTTTGGAGGCCTTAGGTATTATATCTTAAGGCTCCCTGATACTATATTAAGGCAATAACATTAATAACAGGTCATAACATACTTTTTATATTTGACGAATGTTTCTATTTTCATAAAAAACCCACTAATTGTTTGTTTTTGTGTCGTTTTGTGTGATTTGTTTGTTTATTTTTTATTTTCGGAAAGTACGTTTTTTCTTCCAAAAGAAAATAGTGATAGACATTTGTATCTATGAAACCTATTGCTGTAAAATGTTTAGACAAAAGTTGAAGACAAAGTTAGATTCGTATGTGTTTTTTTTTTTTTTTTTTTTTTTTTTTTTTTATAAGAGCGAGACATAAAAGAAATCCATAAAAAGGTTTTACATTAATTTGCATTTGATTGAGAGAAATAATTATTTGATCCCCTACCAACCAGTAAGAATTCTGACTAATATAAGATATATTAGTCTCCTAATATAAACTCGTGTTATGTCTAAAAGACACCTGTCACAGAATCTGGTCAGATAGCTGTCAGAGGACACCAGCGACAAGATTGTAGACTTGCACAAGGCTGGAATAGTCTTCAAGACCATCAGATTCTTGCCTTGGCCATATGTTTTGGGTCTGTGTCATGCTGGAAGACCCATTTATGACCTATCTTCAAGTGTTCTGGCTGAGCACTACTTATTGAGGCTGAAATTAGTCAAAAAAACAGATTTATTGCGGGCGGAATCTTTTTTCCACTCATTCTGTAGATATTAAAATGTCCACTATCGCCTACTACAGATTCCATAGTGTCAAATGAGTCACTAATGTTAACCATTATATAACTGTGAATGCAGTTTTGTGATTTTTTTTAAAATAGTTCTTAATTAGAAAATGTCCTTTATTTTCTAATTAAATTAAAGATTTAAAAAAGTTTGGTAAAAACTATTTTTATGAGGCCGAATTCAGATCAATAAAAAAGTTTAAGGGGAAAATATTATAGATAGAAACATTTTTTTTATACTTCTACTTAGAAAATACTTTGACACATCAAATTCAAGAAATTATATATATTTATATTTTTCAAATGACTTTCACATAATTAGAAGAACCATAGTATGCCTTAAAGGTGTCTACAACCTTGCTAGCTAAGTGTGATTTTATCACACTTGTGATCACATAGTGAATGTCACGATATGAACAACTTGTTAGAGAGCTATGTGCCATAGAAAAATGGACAGAAGCATGTATTAAGCTTGTATAAGGCTCATATTCAGATATAAGCTGTCAGGTTTTAATATGCTAAAGCTTACAAATTTGTATAGCTCTGGTAGGGGTTGGTAGTTAAAAAAAAAGCATGCCGGTGCTGCAGGGTTACGTCACATTTTAGTACTCAATGTGTTCTTCAGTACTTCATCCTCTCTTTATGATTTGAATAGCGCACATCTAAGTTGCAATGCAACGCTGTTGTTTCTGCTGTTTATTTAATTTTTTTAATTATAAAATTGCACATTAAATATTTACAGTGGCATATTTGTGCTTTAGCTTAAGCACATGTAACGGTCATACATTTTTGTGTGGACGGGACTGTCATTTTTTTTACACAATTAGCTATGGGCAGTCCAAATAAAATGCAATCCTGGAATGTTATTATACATAGTTCAACCCATTTTTTCTTATTCAGCTGCTTCAGATTCAGTGGCCTGTTTTGCCTTTGTACAGGGGGTTTATAGATTAACAGACAAAAATATATTATCTTAAATTCAAGAGAATGTAATAAAAAACAACACATTCCGTGTTCACTTATTATTATTATTATTAATATTATTAATTATTAAGATAAAAATAAGGCCTATTACCATTATCTATCTTATCTTTTTTGAAGTGGAAATATACACACACACATCTTGCTGCATTTAAACCTACATGTTTTTTTTACATTTTTTTCACAGGAAGTCAAAGGTACAGTCAGATAAGGAGAGACACTGTAGACATTGCAATAAGACAATAGTCGAAAACCCTTGGAGACAGAGCACCAGGTCGGCATCTTCAGGTAAATGATGCACACTGGTTAACATGATTATTATTTTATTTTTTACAATGATAAACAAATAGCTGGCTATCTTTTAAACTCATAGATGACTATTGTTTGTAAACTGAGGTGAATACTGAAATAAGGTTCTACAACTTTATTCATTTGAGTTGTATACCAACTTGTGAAATGAAATGCTTACAACCAAAGCACAGAGGTGTTTAAGGAGCTGACAGTGAAGCCAGTAAGAGTTTCATTACCTGAACAGAAACAAGTGTATGATAGTTGCATGAAGAATAATGAAAGCTGAAACTGAGCATGATAGTTGCAGAATGCGATCATACTCAAAGCAAATACTAGACACAAAGCACAGTTGTGTAAATTCGTACAGTGGTTGCGATTTTTTGATGTAGTATAATCTGCTGCCGTATTTAAAACTGTAATTAATTATTTATATTATTCTGACTTATACCACAACACTTTTATTATTTTATTATAGACTTGTGTTCTAATATATTTTCATTTATCATATAATAAGAACTGACAAAAGGGCTAGTATTATTGTATATAGATACCCTACATAATTCTCAAACTAATAATAAATGCATAAATTCATAAATGTTATAAGGTTTACATAAAAAACTACAAATTAATAAATATACACATCAAAAAGGTATAATAATAATAAACAATCATATACATATCTATCGGAATGTTAAACATTGTTCTTAATGTTCTACTTTTGTTAATATTATTTAGCAAAGAAAAACAACATACAATAGTTTTCATTTGGACATTGTGGCATGTGGTAGCTGAGTGGTTAAGACGTGTGATGTCTAATCAGAAGGACATGATGCCAAGATGCCACTGCTGGACATTTAAACAAGGCCCTTTTAACACTCAACTGCTCAGTTGTATAAATGTAATAATTGTTGCTGTGGATGAAGATGTCTGCTAAATGCCATAAGTTTAAATATTTTCTGAATTTCAAACTGTATCTACATTGTTAATGTTTTCTAACTGGTAGTAGTTCCACATGACTTTCTGATTTCTTGGTAACATGACTAGCTGCTTGTTTTTCTGTATTACCTAAATTCAAGAGAAGAAAAAAAGGCCTATTAAAGGAATGTATGTATTTGCTGCTAGAGTTTTTGGATATAAGGATATAAGGGCTACTATGAAGAACACATCACACTATCCTGTGGAATATATTTTAATAACATTACACTCCAAGAATTTCTTACTTATGTTGGTGAGAATACTGATAAATGGATGGATGGATGGATGGATGGATGGATGGATGGATGGATGGATGGATGGATGGATGGGTGGATGGATGGATGGATGGATTTATAGATAGATAGATAGATAGATAGATAGATAGATAGATAGATAGATAGATAGATAGATAGATAGATAGATAGATAGAATGATGTGGCTCTCTCTTGTGGTACATTGGTGCACTACTGCGGTTGCCTGACTGTAGACACTGTACAGTACGTTCCACATGCACATAACAAGGAAGCATTGCAGGCATTACTTTTACCCTAAACTTGTCTTTAACTCTATGTGTGTTGCATGATAGGTAGATAAAATTGTTTTGAAACTTTAATTAATGCAGCAAGCATCTAAGGTTTCATGGTATTTTCAAGCTCGGGGAACTTTAATGTTTTTGTTTTCATCGCTTCCTTTCTTTCTTTTTTTTTTCTTCTCTGTACAGCATCCTGTATAAAAGCATATGTGTGCATGTGCATGTCTGCAAACAAGAAAAAGAGCAGGAGAGTTTAAAAATAGACAAAAACCCACCAAAAAGTTGTATGTCATTCTTGTCATGTAGAACAAAGTTAAAGCAGTATTCATCCATATGTTCTTAGTTCTCAGAAACACTCTTGGTATCGAAACAAAGACAAAAGTGTTAACCACTTTTTTTTTTTTCTCATCATTTGACTTGTGAGGGAGGATGTGGTGTGTGTGTGTGTGTGTGTGTGTGTGTGTGTGTGTGTGTGTGTGTGTGTGTGTGTGTGTGGACACATGGAGCAGTACAGCAGGTTGCACACCGAAAGCTGTCACAGGATGTGCTTATCTAAAAATGGGCCCCCTAACACAGTATGGCAACTTTGGAATACCACTACCTAGTTTTTGATCACACATAACATTTAAACATAAAAGTTGTACAGTAAAACACAAAGTGACCTACAAACTGCAATTCTAATGATATAATGGTAACCTGCGAAAAGCATAAATTTTTAAAGGTGTCAACTAAATTTTAGTTTTAATTGATTGAATGATTGAACTTTTATAAAAACCTTGCGCAGTGTGCAAACTGTAACCTGCAAACCAAACTATATATATATATATATATATATATATATATATATATATATATATATATATATATATATATACAAATACATACAAACAATTTTGTACTCAACCTTTATACAAACTGCAAGATTTTATCTTTATTTTTTTAAGTTTTTTAACATTTTCTTACTTTAAAACTATACAAATTAGCAACATTTACATCAAGTCCAGATAATCATTTGATCCCTAACACATGAATAATAGATAATAGTCTTATAAGCAGATACATATATGAATCGAAGTTACACTTTTTTTTCATCTGGTTGAGAAGTAGAGGTGTGCAGAAAACATGCAAAAGTTTTTCACAGGCAAGTGGTCAGCCTTGAAGCGTGTGAGTGTAAGGGAGTGGTCAGATTTGAAGCCTGCGTGACAAAGAAAGCTGCAGTAGCAGTTTATATTTCATTTACAAAAAAGGAAACAAAGCACTGCACAGTTACACATACAGACCCCCTCCAGCAAATAGAATCACAGATCAACAAAGCTATGTACCTGTAAATGTACGCACATACTCTTTCTTTAGAGCTGCATGTATAGTTGATTTGTAATAGAAATTTAAATTAATATAAATGTCTATAATGTCTCTCTTGTTATCTTTTATATGTAATGCAAATTGCTAAGTACACTTTGTACTCTCTGTTCTGCTGTACTAGATGAATTTCCCCCTGACATCATTAAAGCATTAAAGTGATCATTCACACATATCTCTAAAGTGATCAATATAGTAGGAAGGTGGAAATATCTGGGGGGAAAAGCCAACCTCACTGGAAAAGATTTAGGGAAAAGCTAATTGAATGATATTATATATATATCTATATATCTATAGATAGATAGATAGATAGATAGATAGATAGATAGATAGATAGATAGATAGATAGATAGATAGATAGATAGATAGATAGATAGATAGATAGATAGATAGACCTACATTGTGTAAAGAAATAGGTTACTTCCTAGTGGAAATTTGTGGCATGTGTGTCTGTTAGTGAACTGACCACAATGACCTGCTTATCTTTTTTCCACTTACATACCAAAACAAGCAAAATAGTCAAATCTATTTAGCATATACTGTACTGCATATTTCTGATCTGAAATTACCAGATAGAGTAGTACAAACTATAAGTATCTCTTTTTCATACATAAATACCCGAGACCTACACATACTGTGTGTACAAACATACTCAGAAACACACACACACACACACACACACACACACACACACACACACACACACGCACGCACGCACACACACATATCTTTTTGTCTTACATGCGGCCAGCTCTCAGGAATGGTGTTTTTCCACATCAAAGCATTTAGACAGCTTGTTGAGCACACAAACATAACATGCTTGTGCAGGGGAAATGTAAAGCTACAGTCATGAGATGACCAGTATATAAGTAAACACCCACCTCTCTTTGGGCTCGCTTTTATCTTGTGGTAATCATACTGGCCATGAGAAGCTGATAATTTAAAACATGTGAGCAGGTATACAACAAAGACAGAACTTCTAACCCAATGTACTTGTAATGCACTTAGGAGACTGTCTATAATATTTAATTTTAAATTGGCTGAATAAGGATTTTTTTTAATACCTGATGCCCCAAGCTATATTTCATACATAAATCTTTTTTCAAAGGAACAATTATATGTAAATATAAGTATGTCATTAAAATGTATTAAAAATAATAATGGTTAAAGGAACCTACACACTAGGCCAATCCTTTCTATAAAGCTGAATTGAACCAAACTGAATTTAATTTAATTTAATCAAATCTTTGCCCAGATCTTTTGTTGTACTTACTGTACACCAATTAACTGTGGTATATTTAGTAAGGTTCACTTAAAAGTTTAGAATGCAACATTAAAACATTACTAGAGGACTGGCTTGTGATTAAAAAATGGGAGGAATGGGAAATGGTTTCTAAATTTCCAATGATCACCTGAAATAATAACTGAAAAAACAACAAAAGCACAAAATTAAACTGAAAATAAATAAATAAAATTCGAAATGTGTTACTGCTTATTTCTATTTTTCTGTGTCCATTCTGTTTGCAAAAATCCAGATGAAACGTTAAGAACTGATCTGAAACAATTGTCTTTACCAATCATCCTTTCTTTCGCCTGTATTCTTAGGTTTAGAGGAGCTTCTTTATGAGTGCAAGTTCTGTCAGCGGGGTATAAGAGAGAAGCGTTCACTGCGCTCACTAAGAAGAGGCCATGGAGGAGAAAAACCTTACCAGTGCAAACACTGCAACAAAAGATTCAGTCTGAAACACCAGCTAGATACACATCTCAGGGTTCATACAGGTACAACACAGGGGACAAATGACCATCATTCTAGATACATATCTGGAATTTATTTAGACTTCTAACCAAAGTTTTGTTCTTTGGCTGTACTGTAATGGATTTTGGTGGTTTCCTTACCTATATACATTGACCTTATTTTAAGCTTACAGTTTCATTTTCTCATGCATATTCCATGTCCCCAACAATTAGAAATGACATTTGTTTAGTCCTAGTTATTCACAAAGGTTTTGGATTTGCTCTACCTTTAAATATTACATCCGTCTTGTATAGGGGGTCTGAAATATTATTATTGTTATTATTATTCTTATTATTATTGCTTAGTTTTTGTTATTATTATTAGTAGGTTTGTTTTTTTACACTTGTGTTATTACACTTGTAAAAATCACAACTTACCAACATCAGTTGCCATGTTCTTATTAAATCTGTTAACATTAACAAATACCCTGCAAATAATATATTGTACTAGATTGTACTATATTGTACCATATATTGTAATAATATATTGTACTTGTGGAAATTTCAGAAATAATAAGAACTTTAGTACTTTAAAACTTTAGTACTAAATAATTATTGTATAATAATAAAATATTATTGTATAGTTTAAAGTAACATTCATTAGATAAATCTATGCTGAAGGTTTCTGTGAAATTATTTCATGGTTACAAAAAAGCTTCATGTTTCATGAAGTAAGCATATGTTTTGCCTCTTAAATAGAAAAATAATTTAAAGGTAAAATATATTAAAGTTACAAAAATTGCAGCAATAAAAATAAACATTAATAATTAAAAGAAAGGAAAGGACACTGTTTTAGAGTGTGTGTGATTTTTGTGTTTTAATTAAGATTTTTCTTTTTCCAGGTGAAAAGCCATTTGAGTGTCGGCTGTGTGGTCAGCGGTCACGTGACTACTCTGCTATGATCAAGCACCTGCGCACTCACGGGGGTGCCACACCATACCAGTGCACATTGTGTTTAGAGTTCTGCAGCAGCCTGGTCACCATGCAGAAGCATCTAAAGGGTCATCCAACTCAGGATTTTCCCCCTAACTGGAGCTTGAGTAGCACCTACCTCTACATCTGCCATGCATAAGAGCCAGAAGATTCTGACCAGCCAAATTCCATAATCTGCCAGCCATAATATGTTTCTGATAAATAAATAAATTATAAGATACATATATTTTATTATATTAAATTATAGAAAAAATTATAGAAAGAAATCATATTATAATATTATGTGCAGACAAAGAAAAACATAAGGAAACGTTTCACAGTAGCAGATTGTAAAGTGAGAAAAAAATTAAGCCGCATAATGTACATAGCATGCTATGATAAATAATTTCAGTATTATCAGTTTATACATCTTCACATCTTGCTTTTGAGCAAAAGTATTTCTGGAAGTATTTGGGTACAGTCTATTTTCTGACTTTATATTGATCAATTCTAATAAAAGGTTTAATATAATGTTAGGAAAATCTAAATACAGAAAGAAAAAGAAGAAAGAATAGAAGGAATCATTCATTACATTATCACATAAGGATTTCTGAGACGAGGCCTTTGTGGATATGTGTCCTTTATCGGATGTGCACTTTTGAATGCTAAATGTTTCAAATGAATTCAATATTTACAGAGTGTATTTTATGAATTTTGCTGCCTTAAAACTTTGCCATATGCAATTTATATACAATTGCTCAAAACCATCAGGCTCCTTTTTTATTTGTCTTCAAGGGACAAACTTTTTTTTTTCACAGAAACATTGTTCCTTATACCACTGTTGCTTTTTTAGCACTCAGAATATGTATAATGATAAACATATTCATGGCTTTTACAATTAAAGAATTAAAGCATTATCATTACTACCAGAACATGTATTTGTGTTCAAATTTGTTTCCCCAACTCTCTTCAGTTTTCTTAATTGTTTTAAACCCAATTGTGGTTAGCCTAAGCCTAAGGATTTTTGTTACAAGAAACTTATTTTAGCAACTACGTACTTAAAATGTCCTTTTTAATCGCAAATTCTAAATTTCCGAATATGCAATTTGTCTGGGTCTCCTGATAATGCGGTAATAACAGATATTTTTTGCCATATTTACTTAATTGGCCATCAGCCTATTTAAAAAAAATAATAATAATACAGTTATTTTGGAAAACTAATACCTGGATTTATTGTTGACTCATCAAATAAAAATTTAGATTGTTGACCAATCAAATAATCATCAAATAAAAATTAAAAATAGCATAAAAATCAGGTTGTATACAGCCTTAGCACAGCACTGTATTTTGCTTTGCTTCACATATACACAGGATTAATACTCTCTGAGGTCAGATATCTGTGCATTATTATTATGTTTTTAGAAACTCCACTGAAATAACAATGGGAATAACTGTTGCTATTGTTCTTATAGTAACGGATTTAGAAACACAAATAAAACACTATCATTTATGGAAGCAATTAAACTGCTCCATTGAGGACAACTAAAGACACTAATGGCAAACAAATTGACTTTAATGTGTATGAACTTTAGATGATAGCAAATTAGTTGGGTTTGGTTAAGGTGTATGAAATATACAAGATAATGCCATTAAAAAGAAAAAAAGAAAAAGAAAAATATATATATATATATATATATATATATATATATATATATATATATATATATATATATATATATATATATAAAACAGCTTTGCAAAGTTGCTTGAGTCAGTAACATCATTAATTATTAACTGTAGCACAAACATGCACATACATAACACATTTACTTGAAGCAACATTTATAAACATAAAAGCCAAAACTGACATAAAGAAAGAGATAATTAAAGTAAAACTGACTAATCTGATAATATCATTTGTTAAGAGACAATGATCTGTACAGCATTTTGAGTGTTTGGTTCAAGGGCCATAATGGAAATGATGGCCTTTTTCAGAAAGACACAGGAGGGCAGTAATAATACTCAAGGCTCTGCACAGATAACACTGACCATAGCCTAATTCAATTACCTTGTAGGTCTCTTGTGGTCATTGTCCAAGTCACTGCCAACTAATTGAAGAATCTTTGGCCCCAATAGGCCAGGACAATATTTTAGCCCAGTATGAGAGGTAAGTGATATAAATGGCAACATGCATCTCAAAAGCTCACTACATCACTCTATTGCAAGTGCCTTCCACACCTATATGCTACATTCCACTGCCCATATCCCAATGGGTAAAGCATTATTATTATTATTAGTAGTAGTAGTAGTAGTAGTAGTGGTAGTAGTAGTAGTAGTAGTAGTAGTAGTAACAGTCCTTACTAAAATTTATTAGAAACCCAAGTTATTTCAAATAACATCCAATTAACTGCAATCAACCAAGTTCATACAATCTTTAAAAAAGTGTTTTAGTTCATAAACTTTTTTACATTGGTGGCTACATTTCTACAAATGTGTCTAGATGTGTAAATGAGTGTATGAGTGAATCCTTTGGCCTTGCACACAGTGTTAGATAGGTTCCTGATTCACCACAAGCCTGATCAAAATGAAACTGTGACTGAATAATGAAGAGGATGATCAATTTAAGTATACATTTTTTAGCTGCAAATATGCCAAGCAAAACTTATGGCGATGACATATAACACAGTGACTCCATTATACATGCTAAAGGCATGTTACAAGTAAACTACACAGAATTACTTGATTTTGACTGGATATCAAAATAAATCAAAGAAAACCCACAATGTCCAATGTTCCCAAAAGTCCATGTGTTGTTTGTTTTATATATTTTTTTTACATTTATTCCAGTATATTCAGTAAGAATTACAATATAAATCCTCAAAAATTGCCTTATAGCTACCATCATCTTAAGATATCTACTATATTTGTGTTTTAACTACAGTACCACAGTTGCACACAAATAAAACAAATATAAAGTTAGAAATATATACAATTATTTGAATAAGCTTGTTTCAAATAATAAAACTTTAAAACTTCATCTCAAGGTAATTCATCTCAATGGCATTATTAGCAACATTGTTTATTAGTAGAAAATGTACTGTAAAAGATGGAAACTGGGAGACTGGGAACAAGTCCCTAAAGGTCAATTAGTATTTGCCTATGTTATTAGGACCTCATTAATGGAATTCCCCATTCAACTCATTAATGAAGAAGCTTATTTTAGGATGATGTAAGGTTTTTGCTATAAAGATGTCCCAGAAGACAAGAAAACCAACAATTTATTATTGACATAGTATGGTATGGTTAAAAATGTTCCGCTGACAACTAAAATCTTACATAACCCAAGTGAGATTTACAGAGTTTACAATTTTTAGTGAGCCTTTCAATAAAATCAAGTTCTGAATTAAAGATTAGATTTTGCCATCTTACCCTTTCTTTTTCTTTCTTTTTACATTTTTGACAATTTACACAATTATGAACTATCTGGTTAGCAGATTGTGACCACAGTTGGAGCTAAACTTACCCTGTATTACCAAGCTGTTTTAAAAAAAAAAAAAAGTCTTCACAGTATATTATGAGCAGATTTTGTTGGGGCATAATTCAAATGTTTTTGTGACTAAGATTTAAGATTTAAGTTTTTTTTTTTTGGTGCAAATTTGTATTTATTTATTTATTTATTTATTTATTTATTTATTTATGTTTTCTTTATTTTCTTTCTGCATGTCACATGCTGTTCAATTAGTCTCCTTGAAAATCAGCTAAATCAGCTTTCATTATTTTTAGTTGATTTGAAACTATTAGACATTCATGCTGCTCTAAGCAAAAGCGTGTCTGGATTGCCTGGAAGCTGAATGTAGGCACCAACGTCTGTAGGTTACGTATGTAACCCTAGTTCCCTGAGGGAACGAGTCGGCACGTCAAAACGCTTTAGGAGTGCCCCGCGTTGTCCATGCTCTAAATCACGTGTGAAATCCGGCCAATAGGCAATTCGTGACATCATCGGCGGGCAACGTCGCATAAACCAGGAAGCTGCAAAATGGCTGAGCGATGGTAGCAACATTAGCTTCTGAAGGTAAGCACTGCAGGGAGTATGGTCGAAACGCTTTGGAAACGAGTGTCTAATCACGCCATACTGACCTGTCCCTGCCTAGTGTGTCTGGGCACCACCAGCGTGTGGGACAGAGGATCCAGGAGTGGCTCTGTGGTCAAGGTCGTAAAACCTGACAAAGGTTAAAGGGGTGGACCAGCCCACAGTGTTACATATGTCCTGTAGGGGAACCCCTGCGGACCAGGTCTTAGAGGCCACCATACTGACTCCGAAAGGAATGGAAAGACCAGAGGACTCATAACATGTGGCATCCACTATCCATCTACTGAGAGTCTGCTTATTGGCAGGAAAACCTTTCCTGTGAGACCCAGCAGCCACTGGAACTGCTTTACAGTGAGTGTTTGGCCTTCTCTTACTCCCCTGACTGCTGTGAGAATGGCTGTGATCCGGGCGGAAGACAATCGTGCATGCAACACGGTCGAGTCCCACACTTTGCCCAAGAAGTTGGTTCTCTGCAACAGAGAAAGCACACTCTTCACTGCATTCAGTCTTAAACCAAGCTCCTTCATGCAGGCGAGAATGACATCTCAATGTTAGGTCGCAGCACGACGTAACTCCTATTTGTCAGCCCCAGAGCTGAATCTCTCATAGCAGGTCAGCCTGTTATGCCTGCAGCACACTCATCGTGTGGAAGCAACCTCCTGCCTTACCTGTCGTTGCGTAAGCCCTACCTACTAGAGCTGAAGTGGCTTTTGTAGGCAATACTGGAGCGTATTCCTCCTCCTCGGAAGAAATATGGAGCTCCGCGTTAAACGCGCCAGAAGAATGAAACGTCGTAGTGAGTGCTTTTCCTGGGGAACGGGAGCTCGACCCAGCAGGAGAGGCTGGAGACAACTCATCCATCTTCACACCTTCTGCTGGTTGGCCTGCGAGTCCCGCAACCTTTGCCACCGCTTGCCTCGGTGAGACCGTGACCTGAGCCACAACGGAGTGCCTAGCCGCACGGCTAAAAATGCTAACAGTTGACTCTATCGAGAACCGACTAAGCATGCCCCCCAAATTAAGCAGGGTAAGAAAGTACACACAGTCGAAATTCTGCTTGCATTAAAAGCTCATGGCTGCACAGATTTACTTACAGAGTGCGTACCTGAACAATTAAAAGCTAATGTCACTACCATCGCTCAGCCATTTTGTAGCTTACTGGTTTACACAACGTCGCCCACATGCCTATTGGCGGGATTCACCATTTTCTTTGTATCTGAATGTCTTTGGTGGTGCAGATATAATTTGTTCGACTGCAGCACAGTCAGCTCATCCAGCATATTAAATTAGGTCTGACATCTCTGACATCTGGACAAAGTCTTGGGGTAGAGTCCTGCACCTTAAATAGTCTTTTAATTTCCAATGCTGCAAAGAGTGACAATGAACCAAAAGCCCAATAGAAACAAATAAATACTGTAAATCAGATAAGGACAGTTCTGGCCAATACATTTATATGTTGTCTATATTACTCCTTTGCTTATGAAATCACATTTGGCCACAAATAAAAAATATGGATTAGAGCTAAATGTTTGTTAGAGTGTTCAATAGACTAAGAGAGAATGCTATAGCTTACAATGGCTGCTGATTACATTATCAATGCCGATGAATGTTCAACCCTCAGGCGTTAAAAACAGGCAAGATTCTGTAATGTAAATCACTGCATGGCCTCCTTCTGATGTTTTCAGAATCAGAAAAATCTGAAAAGTTTTTTGCCAGGTACAGCAAAAGGTTCAGCAAAGAGTACTTTACAGTATTAGGAATTTGTGTTGGTGTCAGGTGCAAACATATACACAGATATGAAATGTGTACACAGTTTTTAAATAAACTGTAATAAATTAAATAAATACTGTACACAGGTAGTGGCTTTGCATGAAAGTGAAAGTGACTGTTCGTGAGCATTTTTTAATTTGTTAATTTTTTTATGGGGGGCATCTTGGTGTAAGTGGGGCACCAGAACCACTTGCCAGAGGAGAGGGACTGAAAGAGGTAGTTTCCAGAGTGTAAGGGGTCGGCTGCGATCTTGACTGCACGTCTCTGGTCCAAAAATAAGTTTTTGAATTAAAGTGGTACATTGTATCCATTTTTTTATTTGGGATATATAATACAATGCTTGCTGTTTGTATTTGCGTTTATCACAGCATCCCAACCTTTTTTGAATTGGGACTATACCAGCAATACATTTAGTAAAAAAAATACATAATCATGTTATAATTCGCCTTAGATTCCATGCTAATGGTCTGCTAATAGTGTTGCAGGAATATATATATATATATATATATATATATATATATATATATATATATATATATATATATATATATATATATATATATATATATATATATATATATATATATATATAACATTACTGTATTTGTATAATATTATTATATATAATTGTTTATTTTGTATATCTAATATATCAAACATCTAGTTTCTTTACTGTAGTGTAGTTTAGTGTGTGCAGAATGTTTAGTCAGATATGTGTATCAGGTCAACTTAGGATTCTAAAACAGGTTCTAAAAAATCTGCAATAGCTGCACCAAGTTGTCATAATTTCCTCATCTCCTTTAAAATATGCCTCACTCATAGTATATGTAACTCCCCATGTTACTGTGCTAAATGTACATTACATCAACTACTGCAACATATTTTATCAATCATTTTGTGGCATTATCGATTATCGATACTCAATTTGGCTGCTGAATAATTATTTTAAAAGTTTATTGCAAATATTTCTGTAGATTTTAAGCAGTTTCCAATGTGCTTTTGTTAACAATATTAATGCCATAACAACGTTAATGCAATCTATACACCTACACATCTGGGGGAATCATAGCTTATCTCAGCAAGTTTTAATTAAAAGTTCCTGATATACTCAAGTGTAATATTCATCACATACATAATCTTTGGGGGATGCAACTGCATATAAATGTCCCATTCCATGCTCCTCTTGAGCTAATTGTTATAACTGTCATATTTTATAAGGTAAGTGTATTGTATTGTCAGAATACAATATTTTGATGTGTATAGTAAACATAAGATAAAGAAATATAATCAGTGCTGTAAAATTGCTGTTACAAAAATGATTAATGCAAATGAACCTAACCTTTTTCCCTCTATTTATTTATTGCACAGGTTTCAAATGGCACTTCAATTCTTAAATACAACATTCACTTATAACCTCCAAATAGCCAGACTTGATGTTTCACCGGAAGCGGTTTATCCTGTTTTCATCACTGGATCTTTGTGCTATTTTTTTGCAGTGTTTTGCAATGTGACAATTTTAGCATTAATTATCACCCAGCAAAGCCTTCATAAACCAATGTTTTTCATTTTTTTCAGTCTACCTTTGGCAGACCTTATTGGGATCACATGTGCTCTCCCAAGGCTACTTCTGGATATTGTAACCCAAACAAATACAGTCTATTACCCAACTTGTGTCCTGCAGGCCTTTCTGCTTCATTTGTATGGAGGTAGTGTAGTTTTTAACCTGGCAGCCATGTCATTTGATCGTTATATAGCAATATGCAAGCCACTCAGATATAACTCTATTATGAGTCCCTACACAGTTGGTTGTGTCATAGCTCTGGTTTGGGGACTTGACATAGCCTTGATTGTTGTTTTATTTTCCCTTCAGGCAAGATTTTCAAAATGCAGGACTTTTATTTTTAATATATATTGTGATAATGTATCCTTGCTCCAACTCTCATGTGGTGGTGATTTCACTATTAACAATATCTATGGATTAGCTATAACTGGATTTATGCAAGGGATAAGTGTGACTGTTCAATTATTCTCTTATATAAAAATTCTTAAAGCATGTCTTCCCCACACACAAACTGATGCTAGGATGAAAGCTGTAAACACATGCTTAGCACAGATAATTACCTTTTTTCTATTTGAAATAGTTTCTAGTATTAATATACTTTTATATCGTTTCCAGAACATACCATCTAATGTGCAAAAAATATGTGCTATATTGACTTTCACACTCCTTCCAGTTATTAATCCAATTATATATGGAATGAAAACAAAAGACATCAGAAAAGCATTTTTTGCCATTATCAAAAAACACAAAGGTGAATTCAAATAATTATGACCTAAATTGTATATGACTATGCAAAACTTTTAATTAATTTGTTTGCAAAAAGCAAAACTTTAATGTACTGTGATTTTATTTTATTTATTGTGATTTTCCTTTTTGTGAGATTTGTGTCAAAACTGTGGACAAACATAAAACTTACAGTAAACATTTTCAGATCAAATCGATACAATACAATAACCTGCTGATGCACAACCAATTTTAGTCTTTAAATGCATAATCACATTTCATGTCATGTTTAAATGCAATCATTCAGCTGTCCTCAATGAAATGTCTCTAATTAACATAAAATATAGATCAGCTGTTTCTGCAGGATTTTCTTCTTGGTTTAATGCAACTGCTTATGCCAAGGTTCCCTTGGCCTACAAAGCCCAAGCCTACAAAGCATGCAAAAATACCTCACTTGTTAAGGAGAGGGGAGTAAAATTGTATTTTCATTGTATTAAAATGCTCTGTAGATTGAAGAGTGCATTGCTGACAATTATGAATACAGTAAGTTTTTGTACCGATTACAACCTACAGTTTAACAAAAGCATGATAGTAAAACAGTACTCTCAAAACAGTACTTTCAAAACATTTAATACTGTAAATGCAATACATATTATTTTTACTGTAGACACCTAGAATTGATCGCATTGTATGCATGATGGCAGTATGAATTTTTAATAATGCCAAGGTTGTCTCAAACAACTTCTTCTTTCTGTCAGGAAGCAGGTAGTTGGGACTGGAAGGGAGGATCCAAATGCAGGATGCAAACACATGGTGAAAAAACACAGGGCAAATAACTCAAAGTCTGAGAGCCAGCAGAAAGGTAATAAAACAAACAGAACAATGAAGGGCAGAGCAGAAATACAAAATGAAAAACAGTCTAGAGATGAAGCAGAGCAGAGCAGAGCAGAACAGAACAGTATCAGGAAGAGGATCAGGATCAGGATCCAGAACAGAATATGGAACAGGATCAGGATCTGGGAAAATAATCCAGAGCAGGCAGGGTGGCAAGAGTCTCAGGGACAAGAACCCGGAAATGCATGCCGCACAACCAGAAGTGCGTGCCGTGAGCCCGGAAGTTAGTGACACTTTCGGCTGCTCACGTTAGGGGTCACCACAGTGGATCATCTATCTCCATGCCACTCTGTCCTCTACATCTGCCTCTTTCAAACCAACTACCTGTATGTCTTCCCTCACCACATTCATAAAGCTCATCCTTGGCCTTCCTCTTTTACTTCTGCCTTGCAGCTCCATCCTTAGCATTCTTCTACAGATACCAAGGTTGACCCCATATTGCATGTAAATTATTAAATCAATAAAATAAATTGCAATTTATTTTACTTAATAATTTTGATTTTAGGAATGCAAAACATTGTCACCTCAACCACAATTACAATTAATCCATGGTTTAAAACATTGTTTTATCTAAATTTCAGCTACAATTTGATTTTTTTTTAAATCACCCTCTATAAAGCTTTTTAGTAATGTGCACTGTAGAGTATTTCAATAAGTTTCCCATTTTTATGCAGTGTAATGAATGTGGAGGTTTAAAACGTGTAACCTAAATAAAACATTTGAATAATAAATCCTGTATCCTCCATGAATGTAGAAGATAAAGGTTACAAATAGGATGTAAATTAGAAGAGGACCAAACCAAGTGAGAGACTCTTGAGTCAAATTACTCATATTACCATCAAACTATTTTTGTTGGTGGATATTGCAGCCCAAACTAATCTGGTCTATTACCCATCATGTGTCCTGCAAGGTCTTTTGCTATATTTGTATGCAGGAAGTGTGTTTTATTTGTTCTTGCAGCCATGTCATTAGATCACCACATCGCAATTTGCAAGCCATTCATATATAATTTGATAATGCATCCTTACACAGTTAGTTGTAATATAACTTCTGCTTGGGGCCTTGATTTTATATTAATAATTGTGTTGTTTGCCCTTTAGGCAGGATCTTCAAAATTTAAGAGGTTTATTGGTAATATGAAATAATGCATCTTTGCTCCAACTGTCATGTATTTAATACAGTGATTAAACTGCGAACAATATCTACAGGTTAAAAATAACAGGATTTTCACAGAGCATCAGTACGATTATTCAGTTATTCTTCTACATAAAAATCCTGGTCTGACATCTTCACACTCAATCTGATTGCTAAAATTCAGGTTGTAGACTTTCATTTTATTAGAGAATATTCATAGGTGGATTTTAAATGCACAGGTGATTTTAACCACTTTTTATTCAGCAAACCAGTACCTTAAAAAGTGTAACAAATTACAGATGAAAAATTACAGATAGAAAATAGTGTTATAGTAGGAGATGAGCTACAAAAAGGCAGAAACAAAGCTTTATTATGAAATAATATCAATCATTCAATCATTAAGAACCTGGGTAATTTTCACCAACCTCTTCCAATGAATGGTTGAGGAAACCAAGTCAAGGCTTTCAAAACAGTACAGTAGTAGAATGTTTATGCTATGAAGAAAAAAAAAAAAAAAATGCATTATTCTGTTTTAATGTAATAACAAGACAAATTGTTAACAATCTGATGGAATGATTTTGTTTTTTTTTGGTTATTTAAAAAAAAAAAAAACAATAGTTTTTGGTATTAAATTTTTTCCTTGACACCTTGATAGTAGGTATAAAGCATAATATATCAAATAATAGTGCATTTTTGCATTGAACAAATATTGCACTGCAGTATAAGAAATAAATAAGCATTAAACATTCTTTTGTTATGACTGAAAGATCTTTCTCTTGAAGATGACAGTAACTTTCTGTCGAATTTCCTTAGTTTTCAATCCATAAACTAGAGGATTAAGAAAAGGAGGAAATATCATTACAGATACACCAAAGGCTCTCCTCAAGTCCTGGGATACATTTACAAATCTGTGTGCAATTAAAGCAAAAAAGCATTGAACTCTACACATAAGAAAACAACTAGGTGGGTACCGCATGTCTGAAGTGCTTTGCTTTTTACATCAAATTGTCTTTTAAAGATACATGTGATAAGGATTTGGATGTATGTGAATATCACTATTAGCAGTGACAGTCCTTGTAAAAAAATTGTAATAAGCAATCCATAGTAGTTATTCAAACTTATGTCCCCACAAATTAACTTCATCAAGCTTGGATTATTACAGAATGTGTCGACTATTTTTGTGTTACAAATCTCTTGACGGTAACTCAGTGCCAGTAGAACGCCAATCAATGTAAAATCTAGGGTCCATATTGCAATTATTATCTTTAACAAGTTATTTGGGGACATCCAGGTGTTATATTTTAGTGGATGACAAATAGCTATATATCTGTCATAAGCCATAGCAGTTAGAATAAGAAGTGCTCCGGCCCCATATAAGTGTGTCAGAAATGTTTGCACATAACATGAAATATAAGTGATTGATCTATTCTGTGAAAGTATACTAGAGATCACCTGAGGAAAAAATGCAGATGCACCTATAATGTCATTGACTGGCATGTTAAATAACAGTATATGCATAGGCTTATGAAGTTTTTGGTTTAAAGCAATTGTTAGCAGTAATGTCATATTAAAAAACAAAATGGCACAATATGTAAGGGCTCCAAGAATGAACACTGGCATAATATAAGATGATGATATATCCAGTGGTTCCAGAGTTAGAAGAGTTGTATATATGGATATGCTCGCGTTCATTTTCCTTCCCTTTATTGTTTGGCAAGAACAAAAGTCCTAAACAGACAAAAAACAACAGTTATTCAAATGCTAACTTAAAATATAGGGAAAATAAGTTATTCAGTTGGTTATTTAATTAAGTAACTATTTAGAAATGCTGCCAAAATATGCACGTTGATTGCTTACCTTAAATCTCAAATCGCAGAATTTATCAAAATATGGTACAATTTAACAATAGGTTATGTTCAGAGCCCCTCAGAAGCTCATCATTTCAGAACATGAGAAGTCCTTATAATTTATAAGTATAGATTGAGGCTTTAAACATGTTAGGTATTCAAGGCGTCCTTTTATAATGCCCAAGTTACCCAATGAATAATAACTGCCTTGGGAAAAGGTTTGAGTAAACCATTAAGTAAGAAAAATAAGATAACACTAATGGGATTAGCTCTTTCACAGCTCTTTTAATTTATTTTTCCTCATTATAATGCATTCAGTTAACATTAACATGAACATTCTTATCTCTTTTAACAAAATTCCTTTAGCTGTGTTTTTACATTTTGATTTTCAAATTTAAACTGCCAGATCTGAGCTGGCTGGAGAAATTTCCTAGCAAACACCATGACCTACAAATATGGCTGCCACAGACTCCAATTCTACATTAAATGTCACAGTAAATGTCCTTTTCAGACTTTAGTGTTATTTGATATTTTGTTGCCAACCTTTTGTCTTTTATCTTATTTTTCCCAGCAAGCTTTTTCATCTAAATATGGCCTGTTTTTTTACTACGCTATTGTCTCCTGATTTGGATTTGCTATTAAAATTAAAGCCTTAATACATTGGAATCTGCCTGTCTGAGTATTACATGATAGAAATCAACTACTTGCTAAGGGTTAAAACTTACTACAAAGGTTTAAATGATTAAGGAAATTAATTACAAACATTTTAAAAGCTGGAAAATTAGTATTAAAAATGTTAATATTTCTTTTTAATTTATTATATAAGTCCACTGATATAACAATTTCACTAGTGAGTGGAGTAGGGAGCTCAATGTTTTAGTTAACAGTCAGTCAAGTGGTTTTTAAATCAAATGAGTAACTGTCCATCCCTGCTACCTGACATTTGCAACCTTAGCTCCATACTGTAATTTTTTTTAAATGATAAAATGTTTGGTTGTTCTAAAACTCCTTTCAAAGCTTTAATTGGTGTTTTGCCAGGATATACATTGACTGCTACTTGCTAATATCTGAGAACCAACATTTTTTTAAGGGTAATGTTTTTTAGATATGAGAATATACACTGACCATGCGTAACAGTATGGCCACCTGCCTGTGTTTGTCCCATTTTTGCTGCCCAAACAGCTGTGACTCAAGCATTACCAGTATTAACTTTTTCAGTGATTTGAGCTACAATAGTTTGTCTGTTGGACAACACAGACCAGCCTTTGCTCGCCACATGCATCAGTGAGCCATGACCTCTCACTGGATCACTACTTTTCCTTCCTTGGGCCAATTTCATAGATTCTGACCACTGCAGACTGGGAACACCCCACAAAATCTGCAGTTTTGGAGATGCTTTAACCTAGTTGTCTAGCCATCACAATTTCGCCTTTGTGAAACTCTCTCAAATCCTCAAGTTTGCTAATTTTTCCTGCGCCTAACACATCAACATTAAGGACAAAATGTTCACTTACTGACTAATATATTCCACCTACTAACAGGTGCCATGATGAAGTGATAATCAGCGTATTCACTCACTGGACATAATGTTATAAGTCCAAATGTTAAGCCTGGCTGGTGTAAATTTAAAAATAACCATTTGAAATTAAGAGATAATTTGGTCCTGATGTTCATTTACAGGCATATAGTCAGATACCATACCATAATTGTAAAGGTTTCACCTTTGAAATAAAAATTTAATCACAATAATAATGACTTTGACTGGATTTAGGTAAAAAATTCTCATATGTAAACATAAAACTTCACAAACAATGTAAAAAAAGTTATTTTGATTCAGTCAGAACCTCAGATATTTATTAAAGATTATTTAAAAAAAGAAAAATCATTCTACATAATAAACACATACATAGTACATATATATATATATATATATATATATATATATATATATATATATATATATATATATATATATATATTTTTTTTTTTTTTTTTTAATGTTAATTAAAGAAATTCAACATGTAAATGAAATAATTGAAATACATTTATACAGATTTTTGCCAATTAACAATAAATCCCGCTGTTGGGCACTTAAGCAATAACATAGTTCTCTCTGGAAAATGCACTTGTACAAAAGAAAAAAGAAACCCACAAAAACATTGTCACTGAAAAGTGAATAAGCCATCAAGAGTCAAATAAAATTGCTTTATACTGTGATTCTCAAGGCCTCTGGAAGTATACTAGATGTATTAACATAATTTATCTAAAATATTCCCTATGATAAGTATTACATTCATCAAAAACTTCATTGAGACCTTAATTTCAATCTAGTCAGTATTGTAAAATTTTAAACAAACAGAAGTACAAAAATGTTCATTTAAATAATTTAATTAGTAGAAAATTGCTTGTTTTATTGTTGTAACAAAACCATTTTAAAAGAATCATGAACATTTCTTGTATATGTTAGTCTAAGAAATCTTTTCAGGGATCTGACATTATTAAATTGTAGTTCAACAAACATTGTAATGCAGTTTATGAAATGAATATACATTAAACATCACAGTAACAAACAATGTTCTGCTATGACTTAATTATTGTAATTATGTATTGGAAGACGAAAAATAATGTTCTGTCGAATTTCCTTGGTTTTTAAACCATATATAAGAGGATTGAAAAAAGGAGGAAATATCATCATAAATGAACCAACGATCATTCTCATTTGCTGGGACACATTATCAAACCTGTGTGAAATTACGGCAAACAGTGTACAGAACTCCAAAAATAAGTAAACAACTAGGTGTGTACCACATGTCTGAATTGCCTTGCTTTTAGCATCAGACTGCTTTTTAGAGATACAGGTGATTAAAATTTGGATGTAAGTGAAAAACATTATAAAAAGTGTTATAAAGTGTTGCACAGCTGTATAAGACAGTCCATAGTAGTTATTGAACCTTATGTCCCCACATACTAACCTCATCAAACCTGGATTATTACAAAAAAAGTCCACTATTTTTGTGCTACAAATCTTGTCACGGTAGCTCAGACCAAGCAGTAAACCAACCAATGAAAAATCTATGCTCCATACTGTAATGATTATCCTCAACAAAGTTTTTGGGGACATTATGGAGTTGTATTTCAATGGGCAGCATATTGCAATATATCTGTCATAAGCCATTGCGGTCAGAATAAGAAATGATCCAGTTCCATACAAATGTATCAAGAAGGCTTGCACATAACATGCCGAATATGTGATTAATTTATTCTGTGAAAGCATACTAGTCAAAATCTGAGGAAAAAGGGCAGAGGAACCCACAATGTCATTGACTGGCATATTAAACAACAGTATATGCATAGGCTTATGAAGTTTGTGGTTCAGAGCAATTGTTAGCACCAATGTAATATTGAAAACAAAATAGCACAGTATGTAAGGGCTCCAAGCATGAACACTGGTATAATATAGGGTGGTGATATGGCCAGTGGTTCCAAAGTAAGTAGAGTTGCATATGTGGAAATGTTAGAATCCATGTCCTTCTTTTGTCTGGCAAGAAAAAAGGTCCTAAAACATAAAGAAAAATATTATTCAAATGCAAATACTAAATACACTTATTTTTTAACCTGAAAATCAGATCACATTTATGAGCAAAATATCATACTATCTCACAACGGTTCACTTTTCAGTTGCTCATCTTTTCAGAACAAGTCCTTATAAATAATCTTAGCTTCCACTTGTATCTATTTTAGGAATTCATGATGAGTCCTTTCTCAATGCTCAAGTGGACCCATTTAATAAATAATAGCTCCCTTGGGAAAACCTGTAAACTAATAGGTTAAAAAAAAAAAAAGGATAAATGTTGTGCGATGTTGTTAATCACCATAGAATATATCCATGGAAAAATTATTATATTATTGTTTTTTATTCTTACTGTTTGTTATGAAAATGCTAACATTTTAAATAAGATTCCCTGTTTATTGTTAATAAAGTGGACGCTATTCAACACTTTTAAATAGACTAATGCAATAGGCACATTTATATGAATGAATTTTAACTATTCACCATAGCCACAACTATGCATGCAAGAGCATTTCTATTTAAGCTCAGAACAATAAAAACAGAAAAAAAAACATTAATGCATGCTGTTTTTGAAAATTTGTGCCTCAGATGATTTTCCATCTAATGAACTAATATAAAAAAAAATACAAAATAAAATATCAAAGCCTATCAGCCATTTTTTCTTCCACATGATTTGAAGAGTTTATGAAGAAGTAAAAATGCTAAGTTTATTATCAATATGTATTTTTGTACTCTACATAATGCTCCAAAATATTTTTGTTTAATATGTTTTAAAACAAGAATGTAAAGGTGAATTAAAGATTTCTTTCATGCATAAGAAGAGTGTAAAGACACAGAAAAAAAAAAATCCTTGATCAGGATTTAAATAATTTTAAAATATTTTTGTTAATGTTTTTTTTGTCGTATATGATTCGCTGGATTTGCTTCTTGAATAAAGTACAAATTACAACTGTTTTGTAAAAAAAAAAGTGAAGGTTTATTTTCAATATAAGACATTCACAAGTGCACTGTTGATTCTACTGTATGTCTACAGTTCAGTAAAAATGCAACCATTTCATTTCTCATTGCAGTGTGCTTGGACACAGCATTTGTACAGATGAGTAAAAAATGAAAAAGGGGGGAAAACCATGGTGCCATTTTATTACATATCAAAAGTTACAGGATTCATTTTGTTTTCGATATGTGAGAATAAGTCAGAATATTGTGATATCACTGAAAATTGTCTCCAAACAATTAGACTGTAATAAAGATAAAACATATACATTTATAATTATATAGGAAGGCATCTGTAATATAATATTATTACTTGGTTATTTGTGGTAACATCAAAAATATTTCCCATTGAAAGCAAGGTATCACCCCAAAAAAACTTTACTTCCTCTTTAGTTGTGATTGTTTTAAGTTTAGTTATATAGCTTATCGATGGGAGATTTTTTTACTGAAGAAAATAATAATGTTCTGTCTAATTTCCCTTGTTTTCAACCCATAGATTAGAGGATTAAAAAAAGGGGGAAATATCAGCGCAGATGCACCAAATATTCTTCTTAAGTACTGGGACACATTATTAAACCTGTGTGAAATTATTGCAAACAGTGCAGTGATCTCTAAACATAAGAAAACAACTAGATGTGTACCACATGTCTGAATTGCTTTGCTTTTAGCATCAGACTGTCTTTTAAAAATACAGGTGATTAAAATTTTTATGTAGGTAAAAAATATTATAGACAGTGTTATACTTTGATGCACAGCTGTGAGAGACAGTCCATAGTAGTTACCAATACTGAATTCCCCACATATGAGCTTCATCAAACTTGGATTATTACAGAAAGTGTCTACTATTTTTGTGCTGCAAATCTCTTCACGGTAGTTCAGACCAAGTAGTAAACCAATCTCTAAAAAGGCTATGATCCACACTGAAATGATTAGTTTAAGCAAGGTGTTTGGGGACATCATTGTGTTGTATTTCAATGGGCAACAAATTGCAATATATCTGTCATAAGCCATAGAAGTCAGAATAAGCAGTGTTCCAGACCCATATAAATGTATTAAGAATGCTTGCAAAAAACATGCAGAATAAGTAATTGATCTATTTTGTGACAATATACTAGAAATCAGCTGGGGAAAAAAGGCAGAAGCACCAACAATGTCATTGATTGGCATGTTGAACAATAATATGTACATAGGCTTATGAAGGTTTTGATTCAGAGCAATTGTTAGCAGCATTGTAATATTGAAAAATAAAATAGTACAATAGGTAAGGGTACCAAACATGAACACTGGTATAACATTAGATGGTGATATGTCCAGTGGTTCTAAAGTGAGAAGAGTTGTATAAATGGACACACTTGAATTCATTTTCCTTCCTTTTTTTGAATGCCTAAAATCAACAGAAAAATAATGAAAAACATTAATAAAGCAAAACATAAACTGATTTCTTAAAATGGACTATGTAAATAGCTAGATAGATAGCTAAAAATAAAGATAGATGCATTAGTTTGCTTACCCCAAATGTTCACAGTATTTAGCAAAATGTATTATAAAAAAATCTTCAAAGACCTGTGTTTACTTCAGTCTGACATTTTTTACTATTTAGAATTTATGAATTGCTCTTTATAATGCCAGTTCTATTTAAAGTGCTCTGTTGCAAGGATACATGCCATGGGACAACTGCTGAGGAACCCAATGAGAAGAAAGAATAGGATCGACCTAATGGGATTAAAATACGTGACCACCGTATCCCTTTCAGACCTAGTCTCGATTGTAATATTGTAATCTTACGTTTTTTTTCTACAAAATGCAAACATTCAGAATACTTTTAACACTTCCATATAAAGCTAAAAGCATTTTAGCACATTTCAAGTTAAATTTAATACATTTAATGTAATATAATAAGATTTTCTAATCATTTTTGCTGGGACCTCAACTTTCAAACATGGCCACTCATGCCGCACCATCCACTACCAAATTCTAGAAACACTCAGCTGGCCTAAACACTATCAAAAGCACTGACCTACACTAAAGATCAAAATTAGAGAACAATTTATAAAAAATTGAACAATTCTGAAAAAATGTCATCTTTACTGCTCAACAGTTGAGGAGGTTTTTGTCCTGTCTATACCGTCGTACCAGAACACCTTTTCCACAAAATAACTAAGGCATTTAAAAAATATATATATTTTGCAGAAAACACACTGATCAAAATTAGAGAACACGTTCAGATACCTCCCAGTTATTGGTGTTATTCTGGCACCTAGTGCTAAATTCCTTGATTATCTGTCAACCCCCTATTTAACTGGCAGCCTAACTTCCAGATTCACTGATTTTGCAAGATGGTGGGCCGTTCTAAAGTGACTGAAAGCCTCCGGGCAGCAGGTTGTCCAGATGAAGGCCAAATTGATGACCCTATCAGCCATAGCAAGACAAGTTGGTCGTTTCAAATCTGTGATTTCAAGAATATTGAATCTTTACAACATCACCTACTCATTCAAGTCCGCCAAAATGGCTGGTCGTCCACGGAAGACAAATACAAGAGAGGACAGGATACTGAGGAGGATCTCCATGGGCAATCTTTTCCACACTGCAGCTGGAATTGCTTACAAGTTCAGCGCTGAACAGGGTAAGGATATGTCTCGCCATACATTGTCTCGACATTTAAGAGCATTTGGACGGAAATCCCACTCTGCAGTGACCAAACCTCTTATTAGCAGAAAGAATCAAAAGGCTAGACTAAGCATGTTGTGTGGACAGAGGAGAACTGGTCCAAAGTTTACTTCGGTGATGAAAGCAAGTTTAATTTATTTGGGCCCGATGGGAAACATTATGTTCAGTGACAAACTGGAGAAAGACTGAACCCAAAGTGTATAAAGATGTCAGTGAAAAGTGGAGGAGGAAGTGTCATGGTTTGGGGCATGTTTTCTGCAGCAGGAGTTGGGACTCATACAGCTACATGGCAGAGTGAATGCAAATGTTTATCAGAACCTTCTTCAACAACATATGGTTCCTTCCCTGCGTTCATCACCCAATCAGACCGCAGTGTTCATGCAGGACAATGCTCCATGTCACACAGCAAAATGGGTAAAGCAGTTCCTTGAAACTGAAAACATTGAAATAATGACATGGCCTGCCCAGAGTTCTGATCTTAACCCAATAGAGAACATCTGGAAAATCCTTGGCGACAAAGTTATGGCCAAGAAACCCACTACAGTCACCGAACTGTGGAGGAGACTGGAAGAAGAGTGGACCAAAATCACACCAGAGCAGTGTGAGAGACTAGTGCTGTCCTGTGGCTGCAGATGTGCTGAAGTCATTTAGAGCAGAGGCCTGTACACTTCCTACTAACTGCTGACTGTGGTAACCTTCAGAAAACTTTGTTGTAATCTTTTCCAATGCTACAGTCATCACACACACACACACACACACACACACACGCCTCCGCTCCCTCGGTTTTTATGCGTTTTCTGGTCACTGAAAAAAAAACACAGACATCAGGTTTTATTAGATGCAGGTGAGGCAAATCCCCGCTTACCTGCGTCCTGCCCCGCCCCCCATTCACAAACCGATGCTCGGCCACGCCCCCGCTGCCACAGACATTATGTCAGAATTGTTCAATTGTTTATAAATTGTTCTCTAATTTTGATCTCCAGTGTACATTTACAACCTAAATTCTAATACTTGTTCCATGAAATTGTATTAATTTATCCCCAACAGTTTATTCTCTTCATTTTGTAGTGTTTCTTTTGGCTGCACTGCTTCCAGTACGTGTATGTAGATGTTAGAATATTTGTCCAATCAGATTTCAGCCTTTATGTGCTGCCATGTCAATTTAATCTGCCCTGGACCTTCAGAGTTTGTAATGCTGGCCTTTTTTTTGTTTTTTTTTAACCATAGTCTCCTTAAGAAATATTTTTTTTTCTATAACCAATCAGATTTTAAATTCACCTCACAAGGCCAGCTAGCTGGCCCAGAATACCCTCAGCATTTTTCTGTCCTCTAATTGAACAGGGAAACTGTTACAGCCAAGTTTGACTGTCCAAACACGTCTGTAGTGCGCTGCACACCTTACATCTAAGTTAGACTTTTTTATGCCTAGTTCAAGAGAACTTGAATTGGTCTTGGACATACTTAAAAATCCACTTGCAAGAAAAGCTAGACATCGTGAGGAGAGGTCGGCCAACCCCAAAGCTAGCTAGCTTGTCTTTGTTCGCCGCTTCCAGACCAGTAAATATGAGCGGCACCACTGGAATACAGCCTCTGAGAATGTCTCTGCCTCTCCTGGCACTAATCGCCGACACCTGTTTCGCATTACCTGGCCCCCTTTATCAGTTTCTGTTCAGACCTCATTCGCGGTCGGATCTACTATGTCATGTACAGTGATCTACCAGATTCCTGACCGCCAGCATTCCCCGCTGGTTCCTGCTCCATGTTCCGATCCATGACCACCAACATTCTCCGCTTGGCTTGTACGCCAGTTTTACCTGGCCATTCACATGGATGTTTGTGATGATAACGGCGGACCTCCATTACAGTCCCCATAATTCTGGGAAGGCCCAAGCCAGGCTCCAGTCTCCAAGCCCCACGAAGGAACTCCAGCACCCTTGAAGGAACTCGGGAGCGGAGTGTTCCGCCGATGGCGCCACTCCGCTCCTGAGCCTCTCTCCCATGCCTCCTCCTTGACCCTGGATGGGTGGCAGGACCCTCCTCGGAGTGCCCTGGCCCGCCGGGCGAGGGTTGTTTTGGGGCGTCAGATGCCAACCCTTAAGGTCAGGGACCCTGCCTCCACGCCTTCCTCCAAGGCTCTCTCTCTGCCTCTTCCGGCACTATTTACAGACACCTGTTCTGCATTACCTGGCCCCCTTTATAAATTCCCGTTCAGACCCCTCTCGCGGTTGGATCTACTATGTCATGTACAGTGATCTTCCAGATTCCTGTCCACCAGCATTCCCCGCTGGTTCCTGCTCCGTGTTCTGATCCATGACCGCCAGCATTCCCCGCTGGTTCCTGCTCCGTGTTCCGATCCTAAGGATTATACCTGCTTTACAGATTACACGTTTTAAGGATGACACACGCGTTTCGGATCCTACCCACTTTCAGGATTATCCCCGCATGACAGATTATACCCGCATTATGGACTATACCCGCATTATGGTTTGTAACTCTTCCAGACTTGTGTTTGTGTGTTGCACCTAAAATAAAAAACTTTGATTGATTTACTCCCGCTTCCTATGCATGGTCATTGCCCTGACAGGTGAGTAGGTTGTATTTTATTACAATTTTTATGTTTTTGTCATGTTATTAGACAAATATTGATTCTGAACTGCTCCAGATGATGTCTGTGGCACAGTTGCAGTGGTAGTGTCAATGTTTGGAATTGTGCTAATTGGGTAACTTGATTTAGTAAAAATGGTATTCACCTTCCATATGTGAAATGTCTCTCTCTCTCTGTAATGCCACGCCTTGTTATATTGCATTTTTTTGTACAGTATTGATGGTTTCTATAATTGCGACGATATAGTGGCGGTATTAAGAGGTGGATTAAGTCGGGTAAGTCCCCACTGAAGGCCCAGGTACCAAATGCATGGCCTGCCTCAGAAATCTGGTGGTGATCTTGCAGAGTTAA
This sequence comes from Silurus meridionalis, assembly GCF_014805685.1. Lineage (NCBI taxonomy): Eukaryota > Metazoa > Chordata > Actinopteri > Siluriformes > Siluridae > Silurus > Silurus meridionalis. The sequence continues at coordinate 19,703,487 of NC_060895.1, forward strand.
GCTCTGTGGCTTGGTGTGTTCTGCACTCCCCAAAAACCTTTTTAGGGGCTTTTACACTATCCTCTGCCTCTACTATGGTGAAGGATAAAGATGAGCTGAATACTCGGCTGAAACGAGTATCTGGTACGGATAAAACACTTGTGCCGAGTATGAGTATTATACGAGTAATACGAGTGAATATCTGTGCTTGGATTGAATGAAAATCATCATTGGGTAGCTGATTGTGTCAGCGTTCTGTGATTGGCTAGTCACAGGCCCCTCCCCAACACACATATAGATCCCGCCCTGCTCACTCACAGTCACACACACAACAGCTCTCTGTCTCTCCCTCAGTCACTCGGGTTCGCGGCTCTTTTCCGTTAACGTTTAGGGTTTCTTCAGCTTTTTACTTCGGGTTGTAACGTTAATAATACGTACTTACTAACCAGTAGAGTTCTGGTAAACGTGGGTTCATTCAGACGTGGTGCTTGCTTGGTAGAATGCGACTCGCATTGCATCTCTGCCTGTCAGAGATTTTTTTTCTTTTTTAAACCTTCAGCTGTCTCTAACCAGTAACCAGACACTGAGTGTCTGACACGTTTTTGCTGTATTTCATAAAAGAATAAAGGTAGTAAGCTAGTGTTATAAATATTACAAATTAATTAAGCTACATACACACTAGGGATGAGCAAGTACAGCATTATCTGTATCTGTATCTGTTAACCATATGAATGATCTGTATCTGTATCTGTATCGTGATCAAAACCATTGATCTGAAGCTCAATCCTGATGCTGTCCTGTAAATATTTTTTTAATCAGCAATAAATATAACAATTTCTGATCAACCCATATCAATTGCATGCTTAAAATAACATACTGGTTAAAGCCCCGCCCATGTCGCGACAAGCCCTGCCTACTTCCAGGTTAGGCCCCACCCACTCCGAGTACAGATACAGATAATTCATATGGTTAACAGATACAGATACAGATAATGCTGTACTCACTCATCCCTAGTGAAGGGCGAATTACTTAGCGCTAAGCTATATATATACCTTATACTAAGCTTTAAGGCATAGTCCAAAAGGTTCTTTAGTGTGCCTAACTTCCTGGTTTACGCGACGTCGCACGCCGATGACGTCACGCCTAAATGCCTATTGGTCAGATTTTACATGTGGTTCAGAGCGTGGTCATGCAGGGGCATTCCCAAAGTGTTTCTACGCAGCTCGATTTCCCGAAGGGGAACTAGGAACCTAGGACTTTAATAAGCATGTTGGTGTAGGGAACGGAGGTGATGAGGAGGTAATGGGTAGGTATGGCCTTAAGGAAAGGCAGTGGTGAACACTTATTTTAAGAAAAAGGAGGAGCAGAGGGTGACATAAGAGTGGAGGAAAGTGCACACAGGTGGACTATGTTCTATTTAAAGGTGTTGGTGGGGAACAGTGTAGCTAGAAAGCATTTGATGGTGGTCTGTAGGATGGTTTTGGAGGTGAAGAAGAAGACAAGGAGAGTGAGGAATGAAAGAAGAAAAAGATGGTGGAAACTGAAAGAGGAAGACTGTAGTGTAGGATCCAGGGAAGAGGTTAGACAGGGGCTTGGTGGTGCTAGAAATATTGCTAATCTAAGAAACATGTTGTCTATATCAGATGCAGTGAAGCTCGTCCACGCATTCATGACCTCCAGACTGGACAAGTTTAATGCATTACTAGGTGGTTGTCCTGCATCATTAATAAACAAGCTACAGTTAGTCAAGAATGCAGCAGCCATAGTTCTCACAAGGTCGAGAAAATCTGATCATATAACCCCAATCTTATCATCCCTACACTGGCTACCTGTTAAGTTTCGAATCAACTACAAACTAGTGTTACATACTTTTAAAGCCCTAAATAGTTTAGCTCCCATGTATCCTTCCAGTGTTCTAACACGCTACAATCCTTACGCTCCCTGAGATCTCAAAACTCTGGACTTCTAGTAGTTCCTAGAATAGCAAAGTCCACTAAAGGTGCTAGAGCATTTCTCACATTTAGCTCCTAAACTTTGGAATAGTGTTCCTGACAGTGTTTGTGGCTCAGACAACACTCACCCAGTTTAAGTGCAGTTTAAAAAATTTATCTTTTTAGCAAGTCCTACACAACACACGTTGTGCTCCATTACATCTGATCAAATGCACATTACCAACTTTTGCTTGTTAATATCATGAACAGCAGCTATGCTAATTCCTCTCCACTGCTTCTCTTTCTCTACCCATCAGGAGGCATCTTGAGGTTGCGCCAGCCCCAGTCACGTCCCACCTTGTGAAGATTGTGGACCTTTAAAGAAGTAGATGCCAACCCTGCGAACCACCTAGAGAGGTACCAGCACCGTTTGGATCCCACTTCATGTGGAGTTTGGACACTGGACCTCCTTGTGTGTTTAAAGTCTCTGGCATGGAGAGGCTGGTGTTGGATCTATGATGATCGCAAATGTTGAGCTTTTTTATGAGTTGCTCAGTAGCTCCTAGTTTTATAACCACAAATGACTGTAAAAGACTGTAGAAAGAACATTACTCATAATCTTACATTCCAGTGCTCATGTTAGTTCTCACTCTCCAGTGTTCTATATTGTTTAAAGATTTATAATCGCACTCTTGATATCACCCAAATGAGGATGGGTTCCCCTTTTGAGTCTGGTTCCTCTCAATGTTTCTTCCTCATGTCATCTAAGGGAGTTTTTCCTTGCCCCAGTCGCATGGCTTGCTCATCAGCGATAAATACACACAATTCACCTTAACTCTTAAATTCTGTAAAGCAGCTTTGAGACAATGTCTGTTGTAAAAGCGCTATAGAAATAAACTTGACTTGACTTGGTGCTGAAGATGTTCTGGATGATTGGGCAACTATTGCAGAAGTAATGAGGGAGACAGCTAGAAAGCTACTTGGTGTGACATCTGGCAATAGAAAGTAAGACAATGAGATGTGGTGGTGGAATGATGAAGTGCAGGAAAGCATAAGGAGAAAGAGGTGATGAGAAAAGTAGGCAGGAGTACAAGGAGATGCAGCAGCAGGTGAAGAGGACTGTGGCGAAAGCCAAGGAAAAGGCATATGAGGAGCTATATGAGAAGTTGGACACTAAGGAAGGAGAAAAGGATTTATACCAATTGGTCAGGCAGAGGGACCAAGCTGGGAAGAATGTGCCAAAAGTTAGAGCAATATAGTATGGATATGGAAATGTGTTGACTAGTGAGGCGATGTTGAGAAGATGGAGGGGGTATTTTGAGCAGCTGATGATGATGGTGTGGAAGTTGTGAAGCAGGAAGTGGGTAGAATTAGTATGGAGGAAGTGAGAGCACTGATTAAGAGGACGAAGATTGGAAAATTGGTTGGACCAGATGACATACCGGTAGAAGCGTGGAGATGTTTAGGAGAAATAGCAGTGGAGATTTTGCCCAGGTTGTTCAACAAGATTTTGAAAAGTGAGAGGATGCCTGAGGAATAGAGAAGTGTGCTGGTCGAGCTTTAATAATAAGGGAGATGTGCAGACCTGCAGTTACTACAAGAGACTAAAGTTGCTCAGTCACACCATGAAGGTATGGGAAAGAGTAGTGAAAGCCAGGCTGAGGGAAGAGGTGACCATCTGAGAGCAACATCATGCCAAGGAAGAGCACCACAGATGCATTATTTGCTTTGAGAATATTGATGGATAAGTATAGAAAAGGTCAGAAGGAGTTGTGTTTGTGGATTTAGAAAAAGTGTATGACAGGGTGCCGAGAGAGGAGTTGTGGTATTGTATGAGGAAGTCAGGTGTGGCAGAGAAGTATGTGAGGGTGGTGCAGGACAGTGTGTCAGCAGTGAAGTGTGCAGCAGGAATGACAGACTGGTTTAAGGTGGAGGTTGGACTACATCAAGGACCGGCTCTGAGCCCTTTCCTGTTTGCAGTGGTGATGGACAGATTGACAAACAAGGTCAGACAGGAGTCTCCATAGACTATGATGTATGAGCCTGGAAAGGTGGAGGTATGCGCTGGAGAGAAGGGTATTGAAAGTCGGTAGAAGTAAGACAGAGTACATGTGCGTGAATGAGAGGAAGGGCAGTGGAGTGGTCCAGTTGCAGGGAGAAGAGGTGGTGAAAGTGGAGGAGTTCAGGTACCTGGGGACAACAGTGCAAAGTAATGGAGAGTGTGTTAGAGAAGTGAAGAAAAAAGTGCAGTCAAGGTGGAGTGGGTGGAGAAAAGTGGCAGGAGTGATTTGTTATCAATGGGTATCTGCAAGAGTGAAGGGGAAAGTTTATAGGACTGTGGTGAGACCTGCTATGTAGTATAGTTTAGAGACAGTGGCATTGAGTAAAGGACAGGAGATGGAGCTGGAGTTAGCAGAGCTGGAGATGCTGAGGTTATATTGGGAGTAAAAAGTATGGACAGGATTGTAAACAAGTTATTTAGAGGGACAGCACATGTAGTACATTTTAGAGACAAGGTGAGGGAGGCATGATTGAGATGGTTTGTGTGCAGAGGAGGGTCATGGAGTATATCGGTTGGAAAATGCTGAGGATGGAGCTGCAAGGAGGGAGGAAAAGAGGAAGACCAAGGAGAATGAGATGTTTTGAAAGAGGCAGATGTGGAGGACAAGGGGGTATGGAGATGGATGATCCACTGTGGCGACCCCTAATAGGACCAGCCGAAAGAAGAAGAAGAAGAGGTAGTAGTGTGGAATTGTAGCAAAGGTTCCATTGGTGTCCTGATGATTTACGTGATTTAAAACACCATAATTATTTCAAAACATTTACAAGAATTTTGTCTTTATTCTCTATGTTGAGTTTGGTTTCACTAATAATAAATATACATTGGCATAAAGCATTAAAATCTGTCCATGCCCATGTTGATTAGAGTATTAAAAACTTGAAAAGTATTTTTTAAAGGTGCATTTAGAACAGATAAAACTGTGTGATTAAGTTGCGAGTTAATTAATTAAAATCATCTGATTAATTGCAATTATTGTAAACAGTTGACAACCCTAATATTAACCAGCGAAAAACTAAAACAAGTAGTGTACTTTTGCCACCTCTGAACTCACCTGATAACCATAACAAGCACACACTTACACACATACACACCAGTAAGTAGACTTTCATTACAAAAATGTCATGCATCTTACACTTTCAAATGTTCTTATTAATGTGATCACTATTTGGTTTTTAATTTTGCTCCCTTTCTAGTTTAATTGCTTTTGATGATACCAAGGTTAAACTGTTTGTTACTTTATTGCAAGCTAATCATGTTATACTTGTTAAGAACCAGAGCGTGTTCATATCCTCTGGTGACCCCTGAGTAACCTGCAAGCTCTTTGGAGGAAAGAGAATATAAATGTGGCACACCATGTCACTCTATCAACACAGCTGGACCTTTTGCAAGGTGAAGACAATAATTAAAGGAAAATCTGCTGTCAATTAAAAAGGAACAAAATGCAGATTAATCATTTAAAATATATATTTTTTTCTGTTTATATCTCCAACAGGTTCTAAATGGAGCAACAACTTTTCAATAACACATTCAGTTTCAACCTTCAAATTGCCAGATTTGATATTCCTTCTCCAGCTATTTATCCTGTTTTTATCACTGGAATGCTGATCTATTTGTTCTCAATGTTCTGTAATGTTACAATTTTAGCATTGATTGTTACACAGCAAAGCCTTCATAAACCCATGTTTTACATTTTGTTCAGTCTTCCTTTGGCAGATATGCTGGCAATTACATGTGCTTTGCCCAGAGTGCTTCTGGATATTGTAACCCAAACAAATATGGTTTATTACCCAACATGTGTTTTGCAAGGTTTTTTGCTTCATTGTTATGGAGGTAGTGTACTTTTTATACTTGCAGCCATGTCTTTCGATCGATACATAGCAATATGCAAGCCACTAAGATATAATTCAATAATGGGTCCATACACAATTGGTGGTGTGATAGCACTGGCATGGGGCCTTGACATTTCTATGATTGTTGTGCTGTTTGCTCTTCAATCAAGATTTTTGAAATGTAAGGCATTTGTTTTAAATGTGTATTGTAGCAATAGTGCACTGTTACAGCTCTCATGTGGTGGTGACTTTACTGTAAACAATGCTTATGGATTAGCAATAACTGGGGTTATGCAGGGCATTAGTGTGTCTATTCAATTATTTTCTTATGCACAGATTCTCAAAACCTGTATTTTTCACTCACAAGCCAATGCTAGAAGTAAGGCTGTAAACACATGTTTAGCACAAATAATTACATTTCTTCTGTATGAAATAGTTTCTAACTTTACCATCATTTCGTATCGTTTTTCGAATATATCACCTGTTGCACAGCAAATATGCGGTTTAATGATTTTTACACTTCTACCGGTTATTAATCCAATTATATATGGAATGAAAACAAGAGACATTAGAAATACATTTGTAATAGTGCTGAAAAAGCGTAAGGTGGCATTTACATAATTTGTGAACAAGTTATTTTGTGAAGAAGCTTTACATTCAATTCTATGAGCTTTGTCGGCATATCAGTAGCAATCTTCAATTACCTGTCTTTAACTGTTTAATTAAAAAATACTCCACATAAACAATTATGTGTTTGCATATGTAGTGTAAATTTTTATATCCTCATTTTTCTTTCTAAATTATTTTATTAATTTATGCTCTATTGGGTGTCAAAATAGCCTCACATATAACCCGATAAATATTTTTGCAAGTTCTTCATAAACAAAGTATAAATAAAAAAATAATTAAATAAAGCAAATATTGCCTAGTTTATGAAGTTACATTTAAACAGTTTACATATGTAATAACATTCAAATACTTTATGCTTTACATGTGCCCTAAATTGGTGTTTGTATTGTTACAAGAAGTTTAAAAGCATGTACAGTAAATACTAGTTCAACAGATAAAGACCTGGGAGTTATTTAAGACAGCAACTTTATTGCTTAGAAATATTGCTAAGCTAAGAAATATTTTGTCTTTATCTGATGCAGAGAAGCATGAAATTGTGCTTTATATTTCAACAATACGAAGTAATGACCATTAGTTTTAATTGTTTCTGTTTTAAGTGTGAGAGTTTTTTGTGGGATCAGTTGTGGATTAATGAATGCAAATGTATCAAGATGAAATAACTGTAAAATTAAATTATTTACTTTTTCGTAATTACAATAAACAATATCACATTTATTTTTTTTAGAATGTGATTATGCAAAGCATTTTTGGAAAGAAATGTTTTAAATTGTTTTCTCTGTTTACTACACAATTTGAAAGATGGATAGAAATATAATTAGTGAGATAGATGGACAGAGGTTGCGAGAAATAGACAGAGAAAATTATATGGAGAGAAAATGATGAAGAGAGAGAGACAGAGAGAAAGAGATGGTGGTTCTTAAAGGTGCCTTTGGGTAAGATATAGTTTCTGAATAGTTTTATGCCGAGGAAGAGCACAACAGATGCAATATTTGCTTTAAGAATGTTGATGGAGAAGTATAGAGAAGGTCAGAAGCAGATGCATTGTGTGTTTTTGGATTGTAGAGGACAGAGTTGTATGGAGACGGATGATCACCTAATGGGAGCAGCCGAAGAAGAAGAAGAAGAAGAGGTAGTAGTGTGGAATTGTAGCAAAGGTTCCATTGGTGTCCTGATGATTTACGTGATTTAAAACACCATAATTATTTCAAAACATTTACAAGAATTTTGTCCTTATGCTCTATGTTGAGTTTGGTTTCATTAATAATAAATATACATTGGCATAAAGCATTAAAATCTGTCCATGCCCATGTTGATTAGAGTATTAAAACTTGAAAAGTATTTTTAAAGGTGCATTTAGAACAGATAAAAATGTGTGATTAAGTTGCGAGTTAATTAATTAAAATCATCTGATTAATTGCAATTATTGTAAACAGTTGACAACCCTAATATTAACCAGCGAAAAACTAAAACAAGTAGTGTACTTTTATACTTGCAGCCATGTCTTTCGATCGATACATAGCAATATGCAAGCCACTAAGATATAATTCAATAATGGGTCCATACACAATTGGTGGTGTGATAGCACTGGCATGGGGCCTTGACATTTCTATGATTGTTGTGCTGTTTGCTCTTCAATCAAGATTTTTGAAATGTAAGGCATTTGTTTTAAATGTGTATTGTAGCAATAGTGCACTGTTACAGCTCTCATGTGGTGGTGACTTTACTGTAAACAATGCTTATGGATTAGCAATAACTGGGGTTATGCAGGGCATTAGTGTGTCTATTCAATTATTTTCTTATGCACAGATTGTCAAAACCTGTATTTTTCACTCACAAGCCAATGCTAGAAGTAAGGCTGTAAACACATGTTTAGCACAAATAATCACATTTCTTCTGTATGAAATAGTTTCTAACTTTACCATCATTTCGTATCGTTTTTCGAATATATCACCCGTTGCACAGCAAATATGCGGTTTAATGATTTTTACACTTCTACGGTTATTAATCCAATTATATATGGAATGAAAACAAGAGACATTAGAAATACATTTCTAATAGTGCTGAAAAAGCGTAAGGTGGCATTTACATAATTTGTGAAGTTATTTTGTGAATAAGCATTACATTCAATTCTATGAGCTTTGTCGGCATATCAATAGCAATCTTCAATTACCTGTCTTTAACTGTTTAATTAAAAAATACTCTTTGCATATGTAGTGTAAATTTTTATATCCTCATTTTTCTTTCTAAATTATTTTATTAATTTATGCTCTATTGGGTGTCAAAATAGCCTCACATATAACCCGATAAATATTTTTGCAAGTTCTCCCACTTAGAAATCATGGAGGGGTCTGAAATTGTCATCGTAGGTGCATGTCCATTGTGAGAGACATAATCTAAAAAAAATCCAGAAATCACAATATATGATTTTAAACTATTTATTTGTATGATACAGCTGCAAATAAGTATTTGAACACCTGTCTATCAGCTAGAATTCTGACCCTCAAAGACCTGTTAGTCTGCCTTTAAAATGTCCACCTCCACTACATTTATTATCTTAAATTAGATGCACCTGTTTGAGGTCGTTAGCTGCATAAAGACACCTGTCCACCCCATACAATCAGTAAGAATCCAACTACTAACATGGCCAAGACCAAAGAGCAGTCCAAAGACACTAGAGACAAAATTGTACACCTCCACAAGGCTGGAAAGGGCTACGGGAAATTGCCAAGCAGCTTGGTGAAAAAGGTCCACTGTTGGAGCAATCATTAGAAAATGGAAGAAGCTAAACATGACTGTCAATCTCCCTCGGACTGGGGGTCCATGCAATATCTCACCTCGTGGGGTCTCAATGATCCTAAGGAAGGTGAGAAATCAGCCCAGAACTACACGGGGGGGAGCTGGTCAATGACCTGAAAAGAGCTGGGACCACCGTTTCCAAGGTTACTGTTGGTAATACACTAAGGCGTCATGGTTTGAAATCATGCATGGCACGGAAGGTTCCCCTGCTTAAACCAGCACATGTCCAGGCACATCTTAAGTTTGCCAATGACTATTTGGATGATCCAGAGGAGTCATGGGAGAAAGTCATGTGGTCAGATGAGACCAAAATAGAACTTTTGGGTCATAATTCCACTAAACGTGTTTGGAGGAAGAAGAATGATGAGTACCATCCAAGAACACCATCCCTACTGTGAAGCAGGGGTGGTAGCATCATGCTTTTGGAATGTTTTTGCACATGGGACAGGCGACTGCACTGTATTAAGGAGAGGATGACGGGGCCATGTATTGCAAGATTTTGGGAACAACCTCCTTCCCTCAGTTAGAGCATTGAAGATGGGTCGAGGCTGGGTCTTCCAACATGACAATGACCGAAGCACACAGCCAGGATAACCAAGGAGTGGCTCTGTAAGAAGCATATCAAGGTTCTGGCGTGGCCTAGCCAGTCTCAGACCTAAACCCAATAGAGAATCTTTGGAGGAGCTCAAACTCCATGTTTCTCAGCAACAGGCCAGAAACCTGACTGATCTAGAGAAGATCTGTGTGGAGGTGGGCCAAAATCCCTCCTGCAGTGTGTGCAAACCTGGTGAAAAACTACAGGAAACGTTTGACCTCTGTAATTGCAAACAAAGGCTACTGTACCAAATATTAACATTGACTTTCTCAGGTGTTCAAATACTTAATACTTTCCTCACTGTATGTATATATATATATATATATATATATATATAAATAACCCAGCCATTATGGATGCACAAGCCAGTGCACTCTTAGTGCCGGTCCCAAGCCGGGTAAATGGGGAGGGTGGCGTTAGAAAGGGCATCCAGCGTAAAACATTTGCCAAATCAAATATGCGGATCACAAATGAGAATTTCATACCGGATCGGTCGAGGCCGGGTTAACAACGACCGCCACAGGTATCGTTAGCCGACAGGGTACCGGTGGAAATTGGGCTACTGTTGGCCAAAGGAGGAGAAGGAGAGGAGGAAGACGATACAGAGACGGCAGGAAAAGGAGCAGTGTAGGAGAGTGAAGGTTCGTGTTGGTACTTTAAATGTTGGTACTATGATGGGTAAAGGGAGAGATAGCTGATATGATGGAGAGCAGATTTTGTGTTTTCGGAGATCAAGTGGAAAGGGAGTAAGGCCAGGAACATTGGAGGTGGGTTCAAACTAGAACTTTTGGGTCATAATTCCACTAAACGTGTTTGGAGGAAGAAGAATGATGAGTACCATCCAAGAACACCATCCCTACTGTGAAGCAGGGGTGGTAGCATCATGCTTTTGGAATGTTTTTTGCACATGGGACAGGGCGATGGCACTTTATTAAGGAGAGGATGACGGGGCCATGTATTGCAAGATTTTGGGAACAACCCCTTCCCTCAGTTAGAGCATTGAAGATGGGTCGAGGCCGGGTCTTCCAACATGACAATGACCCGAAGCACACAGCCAGGATAACCAAGGAGTGGCTCTGTAAGAAGCATATCAAGGTTCTGGCGTGGCCTAGCCAGTCTCAGACCTAAACCCAATAGAGAATCTTTGGAGGAGCTCAAACTCCATGTTTCTCAGCGACAGGCCAGAAACCTGACTGATCTAGAGAAGATCTGTGTGGAGGAGTGGGCCAAAATCTCTCCTGCAGTGTGTGCAAACCTGGTGAAAAACTACAGGAAACGTTTGACCTCCGTAATTGCAAACAAAGGCTACTGTACCAAATATTAACATTGACTTTCTCAGGTGATCAAATACTTATTTGCAGCTGTATCATACAAAGAAATAGTAAAAAAAAAATCATACATTGTGATTTCTGTTTTTTTTTTTTAGATCATGTCTCTCACAGTGGACAATGGACCTACGATGACAATTTCAGACCCCTCCATGATTTCTAAGTGGGAGAACTTGCAAAATAGCAGGGTGTTCAAATACTTAATACTTTCCTCACTGTATGTATATATATATATATATATAAATAACCCAGCCATTATGGATGCACAAGCCAGTGCACTCTTAGTGCCGGTCCCAAGCCCGGGTAAATGGGGAGGGTGGCGTTAGAAAGGGCATCCAGCGTAAAACATTTGCCAAATCAAATATGCGGATCACAAATGAGAATTTCATACCGGATCGGTCGAGGCCCGGGTTAACAACGACCGCCACAGGTATCGTTAGCCGACAGGGTACCGGTGGAAATTGGGCTACTGTTGGCCAAAGGAGGAGAAGGAGAGGAGGAAGACGTATACAGAGACGGCAGGAAAAGGAGCAGTGTAGGAGAGTGAAGGTTCGTGTTGGTACTTTGAATGTTAGTACTATGATGGGTAAAGGGAGAGAGATAGCTGATATGATGGAGAGCAGATTTTGTGTTTTCGGGAGATCAAGTGGAAAGGGAGTAAGGCCAGGAACATTGGAGGTGGGTTCAAACTGTTTTGCTATGGTGTGGATGGAAAAATAAATGGTGTATGGGTGATTCTGAAGGAGAGTACAGTAAGAGTGTAGTGGGTGAAGGGAACAGAGGTGATGAGGAGGTGATGGGTACGTATGGCCTTAAGGAGAGGAATGTGGAAGGGCAGATGGTGGTAGATTTTGCTGAAAGGATGGAAATGGCAGTGGTTAACACTTATTTTAAGAAGAAGGAGGATCATAAGGGGACCTATAAGAGCGGAGGAAGGTGCACACAGGTGGACTATGTTCTATGCAGGAGATGCAACCTGAAGGAAATTGGAGACTGTAAGGTGTTGGCGGGGACAGTGTAGCTAGACAGCATCGGATGGTGGTCTGTAGGATGGTTTTGGAGACAAAGAAGAAGAGAAGGAGAGTGAGGACTGAAAGAAGAATAAGATGGTGGAAACTGAAGGAGGAAGAGTGTAGTGTGAGGTTCAGGGAAGAGGTCAGACAGGGGCTCGGTGGTGGTGAAGAGGTGTTGGATGATTGGGAAACTACTGCAGGAGTGATGAGGAGGCAGCTAGAAAAGTACTTGGTGTGACATCTGGAAATAGAAAGGAAGACAAGGAGACGTGGTGGTGGAATGAGGAAGTGCAGGAGAGCATAAGGAGAAAGAGGTTGGCAAAACAGAAGTGGGATAGACAGAGTGATGAGAAAAGTAGGCAGGAGTACAAGGAGATGCGGCAGCAGGTAGAGAGGGATGTTGCCCAAATCCCCCCGGTATTCTACACCAGATCAAATGACCCCTAAACCACACAATAATGCAGTGTTGCCCACTAACTTAAACTACACATGGCTTATAATAAAGTTAGCTAGCCTTGTTTAGCAAGTCTAATTTCACAATTAGGAAAATAAGTATTTGAACACCCTGCTATTTTGCAAGTTCTCCCACTTAGAAATCATGGAGGGGTCAGAAATCACAATATATGATTTTTAAAACTATTTATTTGTATGATACAGCTGCAAATAAGTATTTGAACACTTGTCTATCAGCTAGAATTCTGACCCTCAAAGACCTGTTAGTCTGCCTTTAAAATGTCCACCTCCACTACATTTATTATCCTAAATTAGATGCACCTGTTTGAGGTCGTTAGCTGCATAAAGACACCTGTCCACCCCATACAATCAGTAAGAATCCAACTACTAACATGGCCAAGACCATCGAGCAGTCCAAAGACACTAGAGACAAAATTGTACACCTCCACAAGGCTGGAAAGGGCTACGGGGAAATTGCCAAGCAGCTTGGTGAAAAAAGGTCCACTGTTGGAGCAATCATTAGAAAATGGAAGAAGCTAAACATGACTGTCAGTCTCCCTCGGACTGGGGGTCCATGCAATATCTCACCTCGTGGGGTCTCAATGATCCTAAAGAAGGTGAGAAATCAGCCCAGAACTACACGGTGGGGAGCTGGTCAATGACCTGAAAAGAGCTGGGACCACCGTTTCCAAGGTTACTGTTGGTAATTCACTAAGACGTCATGGTTTGAAATCGTGTGTGGCACGGAAGGTTCCTCTGCTTAAACCAGCACATGTCCAGGCACGTCTTAAGTATGCCAATAACCATTTGGATGATCCAGAGGAGTCATGGGAGAAAGTCATGTGGTCAGATGAGACCAAAATAGAACTTTTGGGTCATAATTCCACTAAACGTGTTGGGAGGAAGAAAAATGATGAGTACCATCCCAAGAACACCATCCCTACTGTGAAGCAGGGGGGTGGTAGCATCATGCTTTTGGAGTGTTTTTCTGCACATGGGACAGGGCGATGGCACTTTATTAAGGAGAGGATGACTGGGGCCATGTATTGCAAGATTTTGGGGAACAACCCCCTTCCCTCAGTTAGAGAATTGAAGATGGGTCGAGGCTGGGTCTTCCAACATGACAATGACCTGAAGCACACAGCCAGGTATCGTTAGCCGACAGGGTACCGGTGGAAATTGGGCTACTGTTGGCCAAAGGAGGAGAAGGAGAGGAGGAAGACGTATACAGAGACGGCAGGAAAAGGAGCAGTGTAGGAGAGTGGAGGTTCGGGTTGGTACTTTAAATGTTAGTACTATGATGGGTAAAGGGAGAGATAGCTGATATGATGGAGAGGAGATTTTGTGGGTTCGGGAGATCAAGTGGAAAGGGAGTAAGGCCAGGAACATTGGAGGTGGGTTCAAACTGTTCTACTATGGTGTGGATGGAAAAATAAATGGTGTAGGGGTGATTCTGAAGGAGAGTACAGTAAGAGTGTAGTGGGTGAAGGGAACAGAGGTGATGAGGAGGTGATGGGTACATATGGCCTTAAGGAGAGGAATGTGGAAGAGCAGATAGTGGTAGATTTTGATGAAAGGATGGAAATGGCAGTGGTGAACACTTATTTTAAGAAGGAGGATCATAAGGTGACCTATAAGAGCGGAGCAAGGTGCACACAGGTGGACTATGTGCTATGCAGGAGATGCAACCTGAAGGAGATTGGAGACTGTAAGGTGTTGGCGGGGGACAGTGTAGCTAGACAGCATCGGGTGGTGGTCTGTAGGATGGTTTTGGAGGCAAAGAAGAAGAGAAGGAGAGTGAGGACTGAAAGAAAAATAAGATGGTGGAAACTAAAGGAGGAAGAGTGTAGTGTGAGGTTCAGGGAAGAGGTCAGACAGGGGCTCGGTGGTGGTGAAGAGGTGTTAGGTGATTGGGACACTACTGCAGGAGTGATGAGGAGGCAGCTAGAAAAGTACTTGGTGTGACATCTGGAAATAGAAAGGAAGACAAGGAGACGTGGTGGTGGAATGAGGAAGTGCAGGAGAGCATAAGGAGAAAGAGGTTGGCAAAACAGAATAGACAGAGTGATGAGAAAAGTAGGCAGGAGTACAAGGAGATGCGGCAGCAGGTAAAGAGGGATGTGGCGAAAGCCAAGGAAAAGGCATATGAGGAGCTGTATGAGAGGTTGGACACTAAGGAAGGAGAAAAGGATTTATACCGATTGGCCAGGCAGAGGGACCGAGCTGGGAAGGATGTACTGCAAGTTAGAGCAATAAAGGATGGAGAGGAAATGTGTTGACTAGTGAGGAGAGTGTGTTGAGAAGGTGGAGGACGTATACAGAGACGGCAGGAAAAGGAGCAGTGTAGGAGAGTGGAGGTTCGGGTTGGTACTTTAAATGTTAGTACTATGATGGGTAAAGGGAGAGATAGCTGATATGATGGAGAGGAGATTTTGTGGGTTCGGGAGATCAAGTGGAAAGGGAGTAAGGCCAGGAACATTGGAGGTGGGTTCAAACTGTTCTACTATGGTGTGGATGGAAAAATAAATGGTGTAGGGGTGATTCTGAAGGAGAGTACAGTAAGAGTGTAGTGGGTGAAGGGAACAGAGGTGATGAGGAGGTGATGGGTACATATGGCCTTAAGGAGAGGAATGTGGAAGAGCAGATAGTGGTAGATTTTGATGAAAGGATGGAAATGGCAGTGGTGAACACTTATTTTAAGAAGGAGGATCATAGGTGACCTATAAGAGTGGAGGAAGGTGCACACAGGTGGACTATGTGCTATGCAGGAGATGCAACCTGAAGGAGATTGGAGACTGTAAGGTGTTGGCGGGGGACAGTGTAGCTAGACAGCATCGGATGGTGGTCTGTAGGATGGTTTTGGAGGCAAAGAAGAAGAGAAGGAGAGTGAGGACTGAAAGACAAATAAGATGGTGGAAACTAAAGGAGGAAGAGTGTAGTGTGAGGTTCAGGGAAGAGGTCAGACAGGGGCTCGGTGGTGGTGAAGAGGTGTTAGGTGATTGGGACACTACTGCAGGAGTGATGAGGAGGCAGCTAGAAAAGTACTTGGTGTGACATCTGGAAATAGAAAGGAAGACAAGGAGACGTGGTGGTGGAATGAGGAAGTGCAGGAGAGCATAAGGAGAAAGAGGTTGGCAAAACAGAATAGACAGAGTGATGAGAAAAGTAGGCAGGAGTACAAGGAGATGCGGCAGCAGGTAAAGAGGGATGTGGCGAAAGCCAAGGAAAAGGCATATGAGGAGCTGTATGAGAGGTTGGACACTAAGGAAGGAGAAAAGGATTTATACTGATTGGCCAGGCAGAGGGACCGAGCTGGGAAGGATGTGCTGCAAGTTAGAGCAATAAAGGATGGAGAGGAAATGTGTTGACTAGTGAGGAGAGTGTGTTGAGAAGGTGGAGGAGTATTTTGAGCAGCTGATGAATGTGGAAAATCAGAGAGAGAGAGAAGGTTGGATGATGTGGAGTTGGTAAAGCAGGATGTAGATAGGATTAGTAAGGAGGAAGTGAGAGCAGCGATTAAGAGGATGAAGAGTGGAAAGTCGGTTGGACCAGATGACATACCTGTAGAAGCATGGAGATGTTTAGGAGAGATGGCAGTGGAGTTTTTAACCAGATTGTTTAACAAGATTCTGGAAGGTGGGAGGATGCCTGAGGAATGGAGAAGGAATGTGCTGGTACCGATCTTTAAGCATAAGGGAGATGTGCAGACCTGCAGTAACTACAGGGGAATTAAGTTGATCAGTCACACCATGAAGTTATGGGAAAGAGTAGTGGAAGCCAGGCTGAGAGAAGAGGTGACCATCTGTGAGCAACAGTATGGTTTCATGCTGAGGAAGAGCACCACAGATGCCTTATTTGCTTTGAGGATGTTAATAGAGAAGTATAGAGAAGGACAGAGGGAATTGCATTGTGTATTTGTGTATTTAGAGAAAGCGTACGACCGGGTGCTGAGAGAGGAGCTGTGGTACTGTACGAGTAAGTCAGGTGTGTTAGAAAAGTATGTAAGGGTGGTGCAGGACATGTATGAGGACAGTGTGACAGCAGTAAAGTGTGCAGTAGGAAAAACAAAATGGTTCAGGGTGAGGGTTGGACTACATCAAGGATCTGCCCTAAACCCTTTCTTGTTTGCAGTGGTGATGGACAGGTTGACGGACGAGGTCAGACAGGAGTCTCCTTGAACTATGATGTTTGCAGATGATATTGTGATTTGTGGTGAGAGTAGTAAGCAGGTTGAGAAGAGCCTGGAGAGGTGGAGATTTGCGCTGGAGAGAAGGGGAATGAAATTCAGTAAAAGTAAGACAGAGTACATGTGTGTGAATGAGAGGGAAGGCAGTGGAGTGGTGCGGTTGCAGGGAGAAGAGATGGAGAAGGTGGAGGAGTTCAGGTACCTGGGGTCAACAGTGCAAAGTAATAGAGAGTGTGTTAGAGAAGTAAAGAAAAGTGTGCAGGCAGGGTGGAGTGGGTGGAGAAGAGTGACAGGAGTGATTTGTGATAGTAAAGTATCTGCAAGAATGAAATGAAAAGTTTATAGGACTGTGGTGAGACCTGCGATGTTGTATGGATTAGAGACAGTGGCATTGAGTAGAAGACAGG
Organism: Silurus meridionalis; assembly: GCF_014805685.1. Classification (NCBI taxonomy): domain Eukaryota; kingdom Metazoa; phylum Chordata; class Actinopteri; order Siluriformes; family Siluridae; genus Silurus; species Silurus meridionalis. Next base: position 19,720,696 of record NC_060895.1, read on the forward strand.
AGGTTGAGCTGGAGGTAGCAGAGCTGAAGATGTTAAGGTTATCGTTGGGAGTGACAAGGATGGACAAGATTAGAAATGAGTTTATTAGAGAGACAGCCCATGTAGGATGTTTTGGTGACAAGGTGAGGGAGGCGAGATTGAGATGGTTTGGACATGTGCAGAGGAGGGACATGAATTATATTGATAGAAGAATGCTGAGGATGGAGCCACCAGGTAGGAGAAAAGAGGAAGGCCAAGGAGGAGGTTAATAAATGTGGTAAGGGAAGACATGCAGGTAATTGGTGTGAAAGAGGCAGATGTAGAGGACAGGGTGGTATGGAGACGGTTGATCCGCTGTGGCAACCCCTAATGGGAGCAGCCGAAGAAGAAGATAGAGATAGATATATAATATATATATATATATATATATTATATATATATAGATAGATAGATAGATAGATAGATAGATAGATAGATAGATAGATAGATAGATAGATAGATAATATATATAATATATACACACATACACAGTGAGGAAAATAAGTATTTGAACACCCTGCTATTTTGCAAGTTATCCCACTTAGAAATCATGGAGGGGTCTGAAATTGTCATCATAGGTGCATGTCCACTGTGAGAGACATAATGTAAAAAAAAATCCAGAAATCACAATGTATGATTTTTTTTTTACTATTTATTTGTATGATACAGCTGCAAATAAGTATTTGAACACCTGAGAAAGTCAATGTTAATATTTGGTATCTTCAATCTTCAATGCTCTAACTGAGGGAAGGAGGTTGTTCCGCAAAATCTTGCAATACATGGCCCCGGTCATCCTCTCCTTAATCATCCTCTCCCATGTGCAGAAAAACACCCCCAAAGCATGATGCTACCACCCCCATGCTTCACAGTAGGGATGGTACTCATCATTCTTCTTCCTCCAAACACGTTTAGTGGAATTCTGACCCAAAAGTTCTATTTTGGTCTCATCTGACCACATGACTTTCTCCCATGACTCCTCTGGATTATCCAAATGGTCATTGGCAAACTTAAGACGTGCCTGGACATGTGCTGGTTTAAGCAGGGGAACCTTCCGTGCCATGCATGATTTCAAACCATGATGTCTTAGTGTATTACCAACAGTAAACTTGGAAACAGTGGTCCCAGCTCTTTTCAGGTCATTGACCAGCTCCTCCCGTGTAGTTCTGGGCTGATTTCTTACCTTCCATAGGATCATTGAGACCCCACAAGGTGAGATCTTGCATGGAGCCCCAGTCCGAGAGAGATTGACAGTCATGTTTAGCTTCTTCCATTTTCCAATGATTGCTCCAACAGTGGACCTTTTTTCACCAAGCTGCTTGGCAATTTCCCCGTAGCGCTTTTCAGCCTTGTGGAGGTGTACAATTTTGTCTCTAGTCTCTTTGGACAGCTCTTTGGTCTTGGCCATGTTGGTAGTTGGATTCTTACTGATTGTATGGGGTGGACAGGTGTCTTTATGCAGCTAACGACCTCAAACAGGTGCATCTAATTTAGGATAATAAATGTAGTGGAGGTGGACATTTTAAAGGCAGACTAACAGGTCTTTGAGGGTCAGAATTCTAGCTGATAGACAAGTGTTTAAATACTCATTTGCAGCTGTATCATACAAATAAATAGTAAAAATCATATATTGTGATTTCTGGATTTTTTTTTTTTAGATTATGTCTCTCACAGTGGACATGCACCTACGATGACAATTTCAGACCCCTCCATGATTTCTAAGTGGGAAAACTGCAAAATTGCAGGGTGTTCGAATACTTATTTTCCTCACTGTGTACACACATATATATATATATATATATATATATATATATATATATATATATATATATATATATATATATATATATAGCCTGGGAGATGAACTAATAATGAACACGGACACAGATAATATATGTTAACGAGGATCTTTTATTTTCAGACTGCACGTTAAGCAGTGCAGCGTTAACTATGCAAACTTTGGGAAGATGGAGGTAGAAAGGTAGGACTAGTAAATAACTGGTTCAGGGTGAGGGTTGGACTGCATCAAGGATCGGCCCTGAGCCCTTTCCTGTTTGCAGTGGTGATGGACAGGTTGACGGACGAGGTCAGACAGGAGTCTCCTGGACTATGATGTTTGCGGATGATATTGTGATTTGTGGTGAGAGTAGAGCAGGTTGAGAAGAGCCTGGAGAGGTGGAGATATGCGCTGGAGAGAAGGGGAATGAAAGTCAGTAGGAGTAAGACAGAGTACATGTGTGTGAATGAGAGGGAGGGCAGTGGAGTGGTGCGGTTGCAGGAGAAGAGATGGAGAAGGTGGAGGAGTTCAGGTACCTGGGGTCAACAGTGCAAAGTAATGGAGAGTGTGTTAGAAGTGAAGAAAAGAGTGCAGGCAGGGTGGAGTGGGTGGAGAAGAGTGACAGGAGTGATTTGTGATAGTAGGGTATCTGCAAGAATGAAAGGAAAGTTTATAGGACTGTGGTGAGACCTGCGATGTTGTATGGATTAGAGACAGTGGCATTGAGTAAAAGACAGGAGGTGGAGCTGGAGGTAGCAGAGCTGAAGATGTTGAGGTTTTCGTTGGGAGTGACGAGGATGGATAAGATCAGAAATGAGTTTATTAGAGGGACAGTGCATGTAGGATGTTTTGGTGACAAGGTGAGGGAGGCGAGATTGAGATGGTTTGGACATGTGCAGAGGAGGGACATGAATTATATTGGTAGAAGAATGCTGAGGATGGAGCCACCAGGTAGGAGGAAAAGAGGAAGGCCAAGGAGGAGGTTCATGGATGTGGTGAGGGAAGACATGCAGGTAGTTGGTGTAAAAGAGGCAGATGTAGAGGACAGGGTGGTATGGAGACAGATGATCCGCTGTGGCGACCCCTAATGGGAGCAGCCGAAAGAAGAAGAAGAAGAAGAAGAAGAAGAAGAAGAACAAAACTTACTCTGATGCTTCCCGCTCACCCAGAAAGCACTTTCTCCCCTCTTGATTAAACAGAGTAACCACATCTCAATATCTCTGGTCCACAAAAAATTATACGCAAAACTATATAAGAAAGTCTTATACTGATATTTAATCACTTACGCTTCTTTTCCACACCAAACGAGATATATCCCAAAAGAAATCAGTCATTCTTTGTGGCTAAATACACGTGCACCAATTAGATGTTGCGCTCTGTTCCTTTTTTACCGGAAGGAAACAACCCTTTTGTGTTATAGTTCCGTTTCTTAAAGGGCCAGCGAAACCTTTTAGCAGTGTATAGAAAAGTGCATTAGTACACACTGTGTGTCACCCACTTAACACAAAGCCTAAATAACATGAATAACCCGTTGTCTTTTTAACCTGGTTACACTCTCCCCCTGCTGATAGTCAATGCCCTCGGTGACTACAGACACTAATCATTGAGCCCACCTTGTAGCTTTCCTGAAGTATAAAAAACCACGCCAGCTAACACTTGGGATAGCACATCAGGACTAAAGGTTACTGCATTGCAAGCTGACCTAGGTAATCGATTTGGATTACTATGTAGCCCTGCAGTTTCTCTATTTGTTTTTCGAGGCGCAGGATAAGGTACTCCTAACTCAACACCTTTTCTCTTTTCTTTCTGGGAGTAGGCACAGGACTCGTTCCTGGACGTTCAACAGGTAGGTAGTCACTTTCAGTCTCTGGCTCGAGGATACTGTATTTTCAGTCAAAGAATCATCAGGTCCTCACAACCCTCTGGAAAGATGTTATTCTCTTCAGAATCCTCATTACTGAACCAGGCTTCGGATGCTGGAGTCACCGTCTGCCTTTACATGGGACCCTGGATTTCCTCCACCAAGACACATTCTGCCTCAAATAAGGGCACTTCGGACACAGGGATTCAAGCAGATACCTCTTTTATAGGTGGTTTTCGACTCCTGGGCATGGGCACTGGGACTGGACTCACAGGGTCTGAGATTACATCGGTGTACCCTCTTTACCGATCCACCTCCAACAGGCTCTACTGTGTACGTGGTTCCCTGAATCTCTACCACTTTGTACACTGTGGATGACCACGCATCCTGAATCTTATTTCTGCCAGGTGGTCGATGTCGCAGGTACACATGCTGCCCAATCTCTACAGTGGGGCAGTATACCTTCTCATCTTGGTGCATTGCTCTCTCTGCAGCCTTCCTCTCTGCGTATTCCTTAGCTCGAGCATGTGCTTCTCGGAGACGTTCTTGGTGCACTTTCAGCCAATCAGGTGCATTATCTGTTTCAGGTTCTTGACCCAGAAGAGCATCAATCGGCAAATGAGGATGGATCCCAAACAGCAGATAGTACGGCGAGTACCCTGTAGACGAGTGTGGGGTTACATTATATGCATACACAAGCTCAGATAAATGTTCAGGCCATCTGCGCTTTTTCTCAGGTGGTAGAGACTTAAGGAGGTCATGTAGAGTCCTATTAAATCTCTCACATTGAGGGTTTCCCTGGGGATGGTGTGGGGTTGTGCGAGTCTTTTTAACTCCATACAGCTTGCAGAGCTCAAAAATCACAGCGCTTTTAAAGTTCCTGCCTTAATCAGAATGCAAACGTTGTGGCACTCCATAGTTCAAGAACCACTCTCTTAAAAGGATCTTTGCAGTGGTCTCGGCTTGACTGAACTTGGTGAACACATTAGTTACTATGAGAACATTTTCCCGCCCGTCCGTGGCTGGTTCAAGTGTGGTGAAGTCTACTGCTACAACTTCAAGCGGCCGGGAGGCTACAAACGGTGTCCAGGGCGCTCTAATTTTAGGCTGCGGCATCTTTGCTAGTACACATCGCTGACATTTCTTCCTCCCCAAAAACATCTCTGCCTCAACAGTCCCAGGGTCCTCTCAATACCCTGATGCCCCATCTGGTTGTGAACACTATTCAAAACTTGATCCATCAAGCAGGTGGGTAGCAATAACTGGTGACATTCCCCAGCATGCACATCATCGATTACACGGTACAAAAGGCCATCTTTTTCTCTGATCTTTTGCCATTGTTTGAGCAGAGAACGCACACTTTTGGACGAACCTAGTCTCTCTTGGGGGGTAGGTTTCTTTTGCCGGTTTCAGTTTCCTGAAATTGTTGGAGTTCGGCTTTTGAATATCCCGGTAAGGTGGGGGTATTTTCACACCCAACATCCTCATCATCCATGGCCAATGAAGCCAGTTGTTGTCTGACTGTACCTTGTTCCACTCCTGCAAGTCTAGTCCCAGGACTGATCCTGTCCGAAGCAAGTTACAGATCGCCACACAGCCATCATACTCAGCATCCTCACTTTCATGTTCTAGTTCATCCAAGCCTGGCCTCCTTGACAAGGCATCAGCTGCAGTATTGCATCGTCCAGGGCGGTACCTTACATCAAAGTCGAAAACTGCCAGTTGGGCCGCCCATCTCTGTTCAACAGCACCTAATTTAGCAGTTGTGAGGTGACAAAGGGGATTATTGTCTGTTATGATAGTGAACCTGGACCCAAGTAGGTAACTTGAAACTTTTCGGTAACTGCCCACTTAAGCGCCAACAACTCCAACTTCATACTGCTGTAGTTTTTATCATTTTTCTCAGCCCCTCTCAACCTCCTACTTGCATATGCTATAACTGTTTGTCTACCATTTTGTTGCTGGTACAAAACGGCACCCAACCCAAGGTTGCTGGCATCTGTTTCTACAACAAAAGGAAGGGCAAAGTCTGCATACCCAAGGTTGGTGCACTGTTAAGCTTGTCTTTGAGCTGTTCAAAAGCCTTTTGACACTGGGGGGTCCACGAGCTTTTATAGACCTGAGCTGCTTTGACTGAGATTCTCTCCCTTAGGCACACATTTACTACATCATGTAACAGGCCGGCTACCTGTGAGAACCCCTTAATGAATCTCCTATAATAGCTACAAAAGCCCAAAAAAGATCAGAGCTCCCTAAGAGTGTTGGGAACCGGCCACTCTCTAACTGCACTTATTTTGTCAGGGTCAGTACTCACACCTTGTGCTGAAACTTGATGACCCAGGAACCTGATTTCAGATTGTAGGAAATGACATTTTTCCACTTTTAATTTTAGTCCTGTCTCCTTCAGCCTCTTAAACACCGTCTCCAACCTAACTAGATGATCATAAAAGGTGGATGAATACACCAACAAGTCATCCAAGTAGATAAGTACAATTTGGAACACTAAGTCGCTCATGGTGGCCTGCATGAGGCGCTGAAATGTGGCAGGGGCATTGCAAAGCCCAAACAGCATACGGCGGTATTGATAGAGTCCAAAAGGGGTAATAAATGCAGTCTTGTGACAGTCCTTCTCATGGACTGCAACTTGATGGTAAATGCTTGCAAGGTCTATTGTTGAGAAAATCTGTGCCCCATATAACGCATCCAGGCTTGGTCTTAGCATTTAGTCTCCTATAATCCACGCACAGCTTTAGGCTTCCGTCGGCCTTGTGCACCAACACAACCGGTGAAGCATAGGGACTGAAGCTTTCTTGTATGACACCCTTCTTAAGTAACCCAGAGATGTGTTCTCTGACCTCTTCAAACTGAGTAGGTGGTATGCAGCGGTATGGCTGAGAGATAGGAGTTTCATCCGTCAAGGGGATCTCATGTTTCACTCGGTCAGAGTATCTTAGGTCTTCATCACTGGCTGCAAACACATCAGCATATTTTATGAGTAGTGCACCTAGCTTTTCCTGCTGTTCTGGAGTGCCTCCTACACGCAGCCTACTTAACAGATCTTTTAGGTCAGGTTCCTGCTCCATCGTCACCTTTTCCTGGTCAACAGTGATAAGGTGAAACCTTACCTCACAAGGATTACTCTCAACACACTGACAGGAGTGAAGCATTCCTAAATTAGCTTTTGAGGGCAGCCAAACATCCTCCACAGAAAAATTCACCACCTGAATGGGAAACACCCGATCACCTGAGGACACTACGGTAGGCAAGGCAATCAATCCACCAGGTAGTGGTGTGTTCCCGGTTCCAGCAGCAGAGAGAATTAATGGTCCAGAATTCTGTCTGCTGCTGGAACCGGGGAACACATCACCTGCCTTCCTGTACACGATGAAAGGCGTCTCGCCACACAGAGTCAAGATTTCCTCCAAGGGTGGTGTCAAACTCTGTAAGTACAAGCTGTCTGCACCTCTAAGCAATATTCATGCCTATTATGCCCAAAGATGAGGAGTCTGGATCTGCAGCATCCCCGTCACAAATTATCAGGAACCCACACTCGGGTACAGTTAAACCCATCACTTCAATGTCTAATTCAACATATCCCAAATATGGCAAGGGTAGCTTATTGGCGGCAGTTATCTTTAACCACTTAGCAGTACAATGAAGGTCTTTGTCTTCCCCATGTAGGTGCTCTCGGAAGAAGCTTTTCGTCAAGGTACTCACATTACTTCCCAGGTCCAGAAGGCATCTAACTGGAACACCACCAATGTGGATGTCAACTTCAGGGCACCTCCCAACCGCCCCCTCCAGGAATCGTTCTTTGGTTAATGTGCTGCATGTTGAGCCTTCAGGCTTTCCTCGCATTGCTCGGCTCACCGCAAAGGAGGGACCCCGTTTCCCTGTACCATCGAACCTGTAGTGGCCATGGAGTGGTCTTTGGAATTACGTGATGAGGTACACTGTCTAGCTATGTGACCTACCCCATCACACATTAGGCAGATTGGTTGGCCGTCCTCTGTATACCTGGGCTTATATTTTGGCTTCTCCCTTTGATTGCTATATGAACCGCCTTTTTGCATGGTAAGTTCACAAACTGCATTAGTGAGTTCACCAATAGCTTTACCCTGCTGACTGATTATCTTTACTACCTCTTGTAAGACTACTGCCATATCATTGTTTGCGTTGCTAGCTGGGCTTGACTGTTCTAACATTTCCCCACAACATTTCTCGACTGCTGGAGAGCGGAATTGAGAAGCTGAGAAAGAGCATGAGAGTAGACACGGAAATCTTCTCCCTCTAATTGTCTGCGTGCATAAAAAGCATACAACAACTGTGGTGTGGTACGTTTCTCTCTAAAGGCACCCCTCAAATATGAAAAAAGATCTTGAGGTTGTTTTGCTTCCCCTCCCATACACAGCTTAACTTCATCTAGGGCAGAGCCCCTTAAATGAGAAAGGATAAAGTCTACTTGATCATCAGTGTTTAAACCCCTCACTCTGATTACACGTTCAACCTCATCAATGAACTCATCTACAGTCTGACCGTCTTTAGAAAGATCACCACTAAATGGTACAATTTGACGTTCTCTTGGAATGTACACATAGGATCTGGTTGACACATTACTCATATTAGCAAGGGTAGACAGTACTTGGTCGTGTCTTCACCCTAGCTCTGAAATTTGTGACTGCAGCTGTGTCACTGGATTACCTCCATCACCATGGCCTCCAGCGGCAGCATTGTCCTCATCATGGCTGGTCCCAGCCTGAGCAGCCAACACATTGTCGTCCTGATCCATGTTCTTATGATGTCTTTACCTTAGTTAATCAATCACAGAATAGTCGCAGTTACTGCCATCCAGCCAGAACAGGAAATCCCTTTTTTTGCTTCCTTTGTTGATGTCAGCGCTGACGTGAACACCCTCCTGCAACACTGGAAGACAATCCTCTATTTCTCTGCAGGCTCTCCGAGCACATCACACTTCACCTCATCAGCATCCTCAGCACTGGTCCTCGACCTGCCTTCACCACTACCGTTGTCTATGTTACACCTTGTCCTACCTGACTTTCACCACAAAATAAGCAATGAAACCCCACTCCTGGTACCAAAATCTCTGTAGCCCGGGAGATGAACTAATAATGACCGCGGACACAGATAATATATGTTAACTGGGATCTTTTATTTTCAGACTGCACGTTAAGCAGTGCAGCGTTAACTATGCAAACTTTGGGGAAGATGGAGGTAGAAAGGTAGGACTAGTGAATAACTGGTTAACAAACAAAAAGTCCACTTCTCTTATCACAGTGCTAATATAATTGTTCCAAGTCACAACGGTAATGAACAAAACTCTTTGTTTACCCAACTAACATAGACATAACATAAACCAACAAACATAGACAACGGTAGCAGCCCTTTTTGTTAGGAAACAAAAAGACATGAATAACATCTGCACAGAAGTCTGAATAAGGCTGCTTAAGTAACATGAAAAGTACATGAAAATACGATCCTTCCTACCGTTACATTGTGTGTAATTAGTGCATAATACAGATAACACAGTGCAAATATCATTACACAACATGACATGCTCTCACCTTTAAACCTGGATTATTACATCACATTAAATAACTTTTAACAATAAATTTATAGAGAGAATGAAATTAATTACAATGTCTCAAACTTACTTTTTACCACAACTCTGGCACATGCTATCACCGGATATTACAGACTCGTTCCTTCTCTACACACATTAAAGACATAAAATACAGAATCCATTTCAATAAACATACATGTACATGGCAAATGAACCCATTTTGTGGAATTATGAACAGTGAACAAAACTTACTCTGATGCTTCCCGCTCACCCAGAAACACACAGAGCTTACGAAGCACTTTCTCCCCTCTTGATTAAACAGAGTAACCACATCTCAATATCTCTGGTCCACAAAAAATTATATGCAAAACTATATAAGAAAGTCTTATACTGATATTTAATCACTTACACTTCTTTTCCACACCAAACGAGATATATCCAAAAAGAAATCGGTCATTCTTTGTGGCTAAATACACCTGCACCAATTAGATGTTGCGCTCTGTTCCTTTTTTACTGGAAGGAAACAACCCTTTTGCGTTATAGTCCGGTTTCTTAAAGGGCCAGCGAAACCTTTTAGCAGTGTATAGAAAAGTGCATTAGTACACACTGTGTGTCACCCACTTAACACAAAGCCTAAATAACATGAATAACCTGTTGTCTTTTTAACCTGGTTACATATATATACACACACACACACACACACACACACACACACACACACACACACACACCAGGCCAAATAATGACACCTTGTGACCCTACCCTCACCCGAGCTGTATCTTCATATACTTTATCTGTGCAAATAAAGCCAACTGACATTTCAACCATGTCACCTTAAGCATCCCAAGTGCTACTCATCAGGGAATGTAAGGTAGTAAAAATGCCTGCCTTATCTCTAAGTCCTGTGATTAACTCTGACATCACATTAAACCCCAACAAAGGCCTCTCCAACTGTAGCTGACTGAAGCTTACTGTGGCTTTGACCTACTCACTAAATAGAATGATTTCCCCATTGGTAGCGAAAACCTCCAGACCAGCACTGGGTCTCATTATTTCAGATAAGGGATGAACATCATGTGTTGGTTAGTACTTTTTCCTCCAGTCTTGATCGATGCTAACCTGCACTCCATTGTCGAAAAGCATGTTTACTCGATGAGCTCCAATTTCTCCTTTCAGTAGACACTTTTTTTCCAACAAACTGCATGGTCTTTTCTCCTGAGTCTTCAGGTTAGCTTTTGTAACCCACCTAAGCTAACTGAAGTGCAACACTCTACTCTGCCTGCGGGTGGCCCATCCACCCCAGGTAATTCACCTAAAAACAAGCACGCTTTTCCTTCGGTGAAGAAGTTGCTAGAAAGCAAACAAGGACTGGTATGAGAACTATTCTCTAAAGAACAGAGATTAAAATAAAAATCTCGTACCATATACTAAAATATTGTGTGTCTATTAGGTTAAAAGCTGTGTAAGAGAGAGTTAGGCCGCATGACAGCGAGCTTCTCAAGATACCTCCGGTAAGGATTGGTAATGCTAATGAAGGTTATGCTAATTGTGCAAGCTTAATTAAGGAGTAAAATACCGTTCTTTTAAAACCAATCGAAGTTATGAACCTGATTCTTGCTGTTTGATACCATATAGACATAGATTCAAATTGTTTTATGTTGTTTAAGATGCTTATAAAAGATCGCTAATCGCGCTAGCTGCATGCTAATTGTTAACATTCTATAAATTCTATTTGGTTTGTCATGCTAGCTTAGCTAAGCTAGACACCACTGTAGCAGATCTTTAATAGTGTTTACACCGCTAAAGGTGCCTTTATACTGTTTTTTTTTACTTGTTGACTTAAAAGTTAATATACATTTATTTAAATTAAGGGTAATTTAGTTCATTTAATTGTGAATTAAATGTTTGTGTGTATATGTATATAAGGAGCAGAAGTTTATCTTAGCTGTTAAAAAGAATAAATATGTTAAAATTTGATGGTTAAAATGTTAAGATGCAAAAACTGGTTTAAAAAGTAAAAACGGTTAATATCTGGTTTCATAAATAGGTTTCTGAAATCCTATGATTTATTTTGTACTGTAAGATGGAAATACGTGATTGTTGTTCATTGGAACTGACTTATGTTATGTGGTGTAATGTGTGCCTATTCATTTGCATAATGATTAGAGTATTTATAACCTTTACAATTGGTTATATTTGATTTGACATTTGAATGGAGAAAAGTTGATTAGATTTGAACAGAAATGAGGCAACTGTAATTAATGCATTCTGTACTGTATGTATAGATTGGTTTTTTAGAAAGGGATAGACCATCTGAATCTGACCCTAGTGGTCAGTGGCGAGGCAATCCGCAGAAGTGAACGGATCAAGAGCCCGGTGTGGCCAGCCGTGGCATCTTTGGACCAGCATCATCCTGTGCCTTCATTTGTGATACAGATAAGAACATACGTAAACCTATCCGGGTAGTGAAAAGAACATACTCTACGAAACACACACACACATATCAACAACTTCTATGGACTCTTTCTTTATTTGAGTTTTTTATTTTGAGTTTGTTGTGCGCTGTGCACCCAGGAAGCCTTTTTAGGTAGGCAGGGATTGTAAATAACTGCCAATTTATTTTGTATAATACATTTTTTTCAAATTCACCTGTTTTGTGCTGTCTGTTCTCTGATGACCGTTTACTATTTCAGGCTCCATAGTCGTATCTAGAGCTTCTGATACTAGCCCAGTTTTATTTCTTAATACTTAAATTAGGTATTATTTACATTAACCTGACAAGGAGGTTACACTTTTCTTTGGTTTCCTGGTGGTAGTACAAACCAAAAGTTTGGACACACCTTCTCATTCAAAGAGTTTTCTTTATTTTCATGACTATGAAAATTGTAGAGAATGGCACCCCTGTTTTTTTTATTGAAAACGAGAGGTATTCTATCAAACGAAAGGCCTGGGGGCCACACCAAACATATTAAAAGCAATCTTTTCATGGATAATGAAACCTAACCAGGTATCCAAGAGGTAAGAAACAAATTGGATGGTAAATAATTTATTAGAGGGTATTTTATGGCTGTTTTAAGACAGGGGTCAAAACAGAAAGCTAACATAAGTGGAAGGTTAAGTAAATGTCCACTGTTTTAGTCGCTTTCTTGTGAATGCACAGTATTTCCATGAAGATCTGTCCAACAGCAAATCGATGTGCACATTAATATGCTATTTTGCGTCTCTGCGTTTCCTTTCGAATCAACTGTATCAAATACATATTTAATCATGACATTTTTTTTTAATGTTTTACCCATTTTAGATCACTCACATGGATTTTTAAAGTAAACTATACGAACATCTTCTTCTTCTTCTTCTTTCGGCTGCTCCCATTAGGGGTCGCCACAGCGGATCATCCGTCTCCACACCACCCTGTCCTCTACATCTGCCTCTTTTACACCAACTACCTGCATGTCTTCCCTCACCACATCCATGAACCTCCTTTTTGGCCTTCCTCTTTTCCTCCTACCTGGTGGCTCCATCCTCAGCATTCTTCTACCAATATAATTTATGTCCCTCCTCTGCACATGTCCAAACCATCTCAATCTCGCCTCCCTCACCTTGTCACCAAAACATCCTACATGCGCTGTCCCTCTAATAAACTCATTTCTAATCTTATCCATCCTCGTCACTCCCAACGAAAACCTCAACATCTTTAGCTCTGCTACCTCCAGCTCCACCTCCTGTCTTTTACTCAATGCCACTGTCTCTAAACCATACAACATCGCAGGTCTCACCACAGTCCTATAAACTTTCCCTTTCAATTTTGCAGATACCCTACTATCACAAATCACTCCTGTCACTCTTCTCCACCCACTCCACCCTGCCTGCACTCTTTTCTTCACTTCTAACACACTCTCCATTACTTTGCACTGTTGAACCCAGGTACCTGAATTCCTCCACCTTCTGAAGCTCTTCTCCTGCAACCGCACCACTCCACTGCCCTCCCTCTCATTCACACACATGTACTCTGTCTTACTCCTACTGAGTTTCATTCCCCTTCTCTCCAGTGCATATCTCCACCTCTCCAGGCTCTTCTCAACCTGCTCCCTACTCTCACAACAAATCACAATATCATCCGCAAACATCATAGTCCAGGAGACTCCTGTCTGACCTCGTCCGTCAACCTGTCCATCACCACTGCAAACAGGAAAGGGCTCAGGGCCGATCCTTGATGCAGTCCAACCTTCACTCTAAACCAGTCTGTCGTACCTACTGCACACTTCACTGCCGTCACACTGTCCTCATACATGTCCTGCACCACCCTTACATACTTCTCCGACACACCTGACTTCCTCATACAGTACCACAACTCCTCTCTTGGCACCCTGTCGCACGCCTTCTCTAAATCCACAAATACACAATGCAATTCCTTCTGTCCTTCTCTATACTTCTCCATCAACATTCTCAAAGCAAATATGGCATCTGTGGTGCTCTTCCTCGGCATGAAACCATACTGTTGCTCACAGATGGTCACCTCTTCTCTCAGCCTGGCTTCCACTACTCTTTCCCATAACTTCATGGTGTGACTGATCAACTTAATACCCCTGTAGTTACTGCAGGTCTGCACATCTCCTTTATGCTTAAAGATCGGTACCAGCACACTCTTTCTCCATTCCTCAGGCATCTTCTCACCTTCCAAAATCCTGTTAAACAATCTGGTCAAAACCCACTGCCATCTCTCCTAAACATCTCACGCTTCCACGGTATGTCATCTGGTCCAACCGACTTTCCACTCTTCATCCTCTTAATCGCTGCTCTCACTTCCTCCTTACTAATCTTATCTACATCCTGCTTCACCATCTCCACATCATCCAACCTTCTCTCTCTCTGATTTTCCTCATTCATCAGCTGCTCAAAATACTCCCTCCACCTTCTCAACACACTCTCCTCACTAGTCAACACATTTCCCTCTCCATCCTTTACTGCTCTAACTTGCAGTACATCCTTTCCAGCTCGGTCCCTCTGCCTGGCCAATCGGTACAAATCCTTTTCTCCTTCCTTAGTGTCCAACCTCTCATACAGCTCCTCATATGCCTTTTCCTTGGCTTTCGCCACATCCCTCTTAACCTGCTGCCGCATCTCCTTGTACTCCTGCCTACTTTTCTCATCACTCTGTCTATCCCACTTCTGTTTTGCCAGTGCTAAAGCTGCTTGCTTCGACAATAGAGATACTAGAGCAAAATCTGACAAGGTTTCTTAGATCAGAGATGTCTGGGAGAGATGGGTGCAGCTCCCTCCACTGATGTTTAACCCAGGGCCAGAAGTGATAGTAGAATGAATGTTTTGTCTCTTTTCGTGGAAAATGCCCCTTCCAGCAATACATGCCCAGTAAGCAAGTCAAATGCAGCATAAAAATCTGGGCTTCCATGAGAAAAAACAAGGGAAATGTGTAGTCCTATAGTACTATAGTTAATAATATTAAAATAATTTTTTTCTAATTTTGTATTTATTTATTTAAGAGATGTGTTTTAATACCCCTCAGTAATAGTCAGACAACATGACAACCTATTATTTATTTATATAATTCTCTTGAGGTTCATGTTACCAATTTTTTTTTATTGAAAACGAGAGGTATTCTATCAAACGAAAGGCCTGGGGGGCCACACCAAACATATTAAAAGCAATCTTTTCATGGATAATGAAACCTAACCAGGTATCCAAGAGGTAAGAAACAAATTGGATGGTAAATAATTTATTAGAGGGTATTTTATGGCTGTTTTAAGACAGGGGTCAAAACAGAAAGCTAACATAAGTGGAAGGTTAAGTAAATGTCCACTGTTTTAGTCGCTTTCTTGTGAATGCACAGTATTTCCATGAAGATCTGTCCAACAGCAAATCGATGTGCACATTAATATGCTATTTTGCGTCTCTGCGTTTCCTTTCGAATCAACTGTATCAAATACATATTTAATCATGACATTTTTTAAATGTTTTACCCATTTTAGATCACTCACATGGATTTTTAAAGTAAACTATACGAACATATCTAAGTATATTCACCTTTGGTAACCACTATTACAGAGCATACATCTCCACCAATTGCGGGTTAACATCGTGATTTTAAGTAATGATTAAACATATGTGCAACAGTTCAGCAAAACAAATCGAACTAAAGCACTTGATATGCACTGACATATGTTCTATCCACATTTCTACAGATCCAATTTAGGTGTCTTTAATAGTGAAGAACCGACAATCATTATGCTGAGAAGTGGCTTTTGTCTGGCCGCTCTAACATACAGGTCTGATTGGTGAAGTGCTGCAGAGATGTTGTTCTTCTGGAAGGTTCTCCTCTCTTCACAGAGAAACACTGGAGCTCTTTCAGAGTGACCATTGGATTCTTCGTCACCACCCTAACTTTACGAAGGGTCCTGGTAGTTCCAAACTTCTTACATTTGAGGATGATGGAGACCACTGTGCTCACTGGGACCTTCAATGTGAAACAACGAAATGTGAAAAAGTGAAGCACTGTAAGTACTTTCGGGATGCACTCTACGCCTCATGTATGTTTATATATACCAGATCCACTGTGGTGTCCCTTTGGTAAAGCAGAAGACATTGTGATGAAATTTTGAAGGACATATTATACAGGGAGTGCAGAATTATTAGGCAAGTTGTATTTTTGAGGATTAATTTTATTTGAGGATTTAATTTGAACAACAACCATGTTCTCAATGAACACAAAAAACTCATTAATATCAAAGCTGAATATTTTTGGAAGTAGTTTTAGTTTTAGCTATTTTAGGGGATATCTGTGTGTGCAGGTGACTATTACTGTGCATAATTATTAGGCAACAACAAAAACAAATTCATACCCATTTCAATTATTTATTTTTACCAGTGAAACCAATATAACATCTCAACATTCACAAATATACATTTCTGACATTCAAAAACCAAACAAAAACAAATCAGTGACCAATATAGCCACCTTTCTTTGCAAGGACACTCAAAAGCCTGCCATCCATGGATTCTGTCAGTGTTTTGATCTGTTCACCATCAACATTGCGTGCAGCAGCAACCACAGCCTCCCAGACACTGTTCAGAGAGGTGTACTGTTTTCCCTCCTTGTAAATCGCACATTTGATGATGGACCACAGGTTCTCAATGGGGTTCAGATCAGGTGAACAAGGAGGCCATATCATTAGATTTTCTTCTTTTATACCCTTTCTTGCCAGCCACGCTGTGGAGTACTTGGGCGTGTGTGATGGAGCATTGTCCTGCATGAAAATCATGTTTTCTTGAAGGATGCAGACTTCTTCCTGTACCACTGCTTGAAGAAGGTGTCTTCCAGAAACTGGCAGTAGGACTGGGAGTTCAGCTTGACTCCATCCTCAACCCGAAAAGGCCCCACAAGCTCATCTTTGATGATACCAGCCCAAACCAGTACTCCACCTCCACCTTGCTGGCGTCTGAGTCGGACTGGAGCTCTCTGCCCTTTACCAATCCAGCCACGGGCCCATCCATCTGGCCCATCAAGACTCACTCTCATTTCATCAGTCCATAAAACCTTAGAAAAATCAGTCTTGAGATATTTCTTGGCCCAGTCTTGACGTTTCAGCTTGTGTGTCTTGTTCAGTGGTGGTCGACTTTCTGCCTTTCTTACCTTGGCCATGTCTCTGAGTATTGCACACCTTGTGCTTTTGGGCACTCAGTGATGTTGCAGCTCTGAAATATGGCCAAACTGGTGGCAAGTGGCATCTTGGCAGCTGCACGCTTGACTTTTCTCAGTTCACGGGCAGTTATTTTGCGCCTTGGTTTTCCACACGCTTCTTGCGACCCTGTCGACTATTTTGAATGAAACGCTTGATTGTTCGATGATCACGCTTCAGAAGCTTGGCTATTTTAAAACTGCTGCATCCCTCTGCAATATATCTCACTATTTTTGACTTTTCTGAGCCTGTCAAGTCCTTCTTTTGACCCATTTTGCCAAAGGAAAGGAAGTTGCCTAATAATTATGCACACCTGATATAGGGTGTTGATGTCATTAGACCACACCCCTTCTCATTACAGAGATGCACATCACCTAATATGCTTAATTGGTAGTAGGCTTTCCAGCCTATACAGCTTGGAGTAAGACAACATGCATAACGAGGATGATGTGGTCAAAATACTCATTTGCCTAATAATTCTGCACTCCCTGTAGATACAATGTGTTTTGTGTCAACCTATCCATCATATAAGACTAGATTACACATACTAATATTCTCTGGTGACATGAATCACTGGCATTGTCTATAGGGGACAGAAATGTATTTAAATATAGCTTATTGTGTCCCTTTGTTTGGAGATAGGATCTTTTGAAAGGTGAGTAAGCAATGAAAAGTAAGGAACAAACTGCACACTGATAATTTAATACATGTTTCTTTTTGTTCATATTTCCTATAGGTTCTAAATGGAGCAGCAACTTTTAAATAACACGTTCAGTTTCATTCTTCAAATTGCAAAATTTGATATTCCTACTCAAGCCATTTACACAGTATTTATCATTGGAGCACTAATCTATTTTTTTGCTGTGTTCTGTAATGTAACAATTTTAGCATTGATTATTACACAGAAAAGCCTCCATAAACCTATGTTTTACATTTTGTTCAGTCTGCCTTTGGCAGATTTAATGGGAATTACATGTGCTCTGCCAAGAGTTCTTCTGGATATTGTAACACAAACAAATATGGTCTATTACCCAACATGTGTCCTGCAAGGTTTTTTGCTTCATTCATATGGAGGTAGTGTACTTTTTATCCTAGCAGCCATGTCATTTGATCGATATATAGCAATATGCAAGCCACTCAGATATAACTCCATTATGGGTCCATACACAGTTGGTGGTTTGATAGCACTGATTTGGGGACTAGATATTTCTATGATGGTTGTGCTGTTTGCTCTTCATGCAAGATTTTCGAAATGTAAGTCATTTATTTTTAATGTGTATTGTAGCAATAATACTCTGTTACAGCTCTCATGTGGTGGTGATCTTACTGTGAATAATGTTTATGGATTAGCAACAGTAGCAATTGCACAGGCCATTAGTGTATCTGTTCAGTTATTCTCTTACATTCATATACTTAAAGCCTGTATTTTCAACACACATACAGACGCAAGAAATAAGGCTGTTAACACATGTTTAGGACAGATTATTGTATTTTTAATGTATGAAATAGTTTCTATATTTACTGTACTTTCATATCGCTTTCAGAATATACCACTCAATGCACAACAAGTGTGTGGTTTGCTGATTTTTACTATACTTCCTATTTTTAATCCAATTGTATATGGAATGAAAACAAGAGACATTAGAAAATCATTTATCCTAGTGTTAAAAAAATGAAAGGTGGCATGTTAAATGATTTAAAACAAAATGTATTTAGTTTACTTTTCATTCAAACATAAAAAGAAAAAAATTCTGTTCATTCACATATCAGATACATAACCTAATCTTTTCTAAATATTGTGAATTTTGACTAAATCAGAGCATGTTTGTGACAGTGATTAGCTTTGTCTATCCCTCTAGACATATACTGTATTTGTTTTGTATACTGTATGCATATAAAACTAAACGAAGCAAATAATTTTTTTTTGTTGTGCTTTACACATTTAAAAGGATGTACAGTGGCTCCCCAGAACTTTCGGGGTTACGAAAGATTGGGAGTCCCTATGGTACCTTAGTAAATTCATCTAGACTTTGTCACTTTATAAACGTAATAGTGTACAGTATTTGACCAAATACATAGTTTAAGATGTTATTGCTTACAACAATTTTAAGATAATCTGCAACTTGCTGTTAGTATTGAGAACCCACAAATTTTCTGAGCCTTGAGTTCCTAACTGCAAATTATCGAAGGTTGACTATATTCTATAGTTATGTAGATTTGTCTTCTATTTTTGTGGGTTTTTGACTCATATGTCAGCACTCTAATTCTTTGTCTCTATTATGACAGTAAACATGCAAGAATTAACAATTATTTATTTTTAATGTGTATTGTAGCAATAATACTCTGTTACAGCTCTCATGTGGTGGTGATCTTACTGTAAATAATGTTTATGGATTAGCAACAGTAGCAATTGCACAGGCCATTAGTGTATCTGTTCAGTTATTCTCTTACATTCATATACTTAAAGCCTGTATTTTCAACACACATACCGACGCAAGAAGTAAGGCTGTTAACACATGTTTAGGACAGATTATTGTATTTTTAATGTATGAAATAGTTTCTATATTTACTGTACTTTCATATCGCTTTCAGAATATACCACTCAATGCACAACAAGTGTGTGGTTTGCTGATTTTTACTATACTTCCTATTTTTAATCCAATTGTATATGGAATGAAAACAAGAGACATTAGAAAATCATTTATCATAGTGTTAAAAAAACGAAAGGTGGCATGTTAAATGATTTCAAACAAAATGTATTTAGTTTACTTTTCATTCAAACATAAAAAGAAAAAAATTCTGTTTATTCACATATGATACATAACCTAATCTTTTCTAAATATTGTGAATTTTGACTAAATCAGAGCATGTTTGTGACAGTGATTAGCTTTGTCTATCCCTCTAGACATATACTGTATTTGTTTTGTATACTGTATGCATATAAAACTAAACGAAGCAAATTGGTTTTTTTTGTTGTGCTTTACACATTTAAAAGGATGTACAGTGGCTCCCCAGAACTTTCGGGGTTACGAAAGATTGGGAGTCCCTATGGTACCTTAGTAAATTCATCTAGACTTTGTCACTTTATAAACGTAATAGTGTACAGTATTTGACCAAATACATAGTTTAAGATGTTATTGCTTACAACAATTTTAAGATAATCTGCAACTTGCTGTTAGTATTGAGAACCCACAAATTTTCTGAGCCTTGAGTTCCTAACTGCAAATTATCGAAGGTTGACTATATTCTATAGTTATGTAGATTTGTCTTCTATTTTTGTGGGTTTTTGACTCATATGTCAGCACTCTAAATCTCTAATTGTGTATATATATATATATATATATATATATATATATATATATATATATATATATATATATATATATATATATCACACAATCCACTAATAAATATCACTATAAATATAAATTGTGGATTGATTGTCCCTAAAAATGCAGATTGCAGTATTCTAGTCAGAAAATGATACATGGCAAAAGGGTACAGAGAGTTATAGACAGCAAGATAAAATAAACAAACAGCTCAAAACCTACACAATATGACAATCTTTACTGTGAACAAATTGATAAATTAGTTCTTATCATTTTAGTTCGCATAGGCCACTAATTGCTTTTATTTTTAGGTTGGTTGGCCTAAAGTACAGTATATTATCCTGAAGTGTTACAAATTAGCAATAATGTGCATTGTAAATGAGGTAAATTCATAATTAGGCTTTTTAAAGTAAAATTTGAATGAAGTACCCATCTCCAGAGTTATACAGACCATTGACTTAATGTGACAAATTATTCTCCATTGTACAAATAAAAAAAAAAAAAAAAAAGTTTTTCTTACTTACAAACCACTGCTAGAAATAAGGTGTATAAAATTATTTATACATTCACAATATTTTCATATCATGTTCTGAGATATTTATCCAGTTATATACTGTATGGAATGAAAACACGACAGATTTAATTTATGCCATTTGTTAGACGCCGTTATCCGGAGCGACTTACAGCTTTTTGGGGTATAGGGCCTTGCTCAAGGGCCCAGCAGTGGCAGCATGGAGCTGAGGAGGTCCTAAGGGGCTTGGTGGGCTGTGATTCCCCCCCGTGATGAATAATTTAGGCACACCCTTTCATAGCTGGATCATCTACTCACGCATTGGTCAGCATACATTTCCACGTCTGTGAGCCCCTATGAGGGATTGATCCAAAATGGTGCTACTTTCTTTTTGCAGCCCGCCTTATGCAACATATAAACATCAGAGCAACCGCCGTCCTTGTGTACCATCACCAAACACTCCAGGAACACAAACAACCCTAACAAAATAAATTATGATCTGTGGGAGAAGCTGCATGACCTCGGCTTGCTTCAAGGATCAGGCCTCCAGACCTCGACGTTGCCTGTGGCAGACGAACGAAGGAGGGGGACTCAAAAGCTGTGCATAAGAAGCAGAAGTGTGTAAAGCGAGTCGGGGCCAGTGCTAGGCTAAAGGCTAACCCTAGATGGCCTGCTCTACCATCTATCCTGCTGGCAAATGTCTGCTCCCTGGACAATAAATTGGACCACATCAGACTCTTTTAAACTACACAGCGTGAGTACAGACACTGCTGTGTTGTTGTGTTCACCAAGACATGGCTGAGTGACAGAGTTCCGGACGTCGCCATTTAGCTGGACGGGCTAGCCATATTTCGTGTTGACAGGAATGCAACTCTGTGTGGTAAGACATGTGGTGTTATGGTTGTGAGATGTAGACCTTTTTATTTACCCTGGGAATTCACCTCTGCTATTGTGCTCGGAGTGTACATTCCACCTAGCGCTACTGCTAAGGAAGGGCTTAGTGTACTCTATGGGACCGTTAGCGAACTGCTGTTTATTGTCACCAGATATTTTAACCATGCAAATTTCAGGACTGTGCTCCCTAAATTTCACCAAAATGTGGACTTTGCATCCAAATGAGAAAACATGCTGGATGTTGTTTGCACTAACATGACAGACGCATACCGGGTGAAGCCCGCCCCCACCTCAACTACTCAGACCACATCTGTTATACTGATCCCAGCATACAGACCACTCAACCAGACCTCAAAAGCAGGTGAAAACCTGGCTAGCAGGATCCATGTCTGCTCTCCAGGACTGCTTTGAATGCACTGACTGGGACATGTTTAGGGAGTCTGCAACCAATGGAGATTTCAACAACTTGGAGGAGTACACATCATCGGTGACCAGCTACATCGGTAAGCGCATTGATGATATGACCATCTCCAAGACCATCACCACAGGCCCTAACCAGAAGCCATAGATGACCCCTAAGCTGCGTGCGCTGCTAAAATCAAGAGACTCCGCCTTCAGAGCAGTGGACTAGAAGGCCCAACTGTCCCGTGCCATCACAGAGGACACGTGCAAATGCCAAAAGAATCCACAACCACTTCCAGGACAGTGAAGACACCCATCACATGTGGCAGGGCATCCAGGCGATCACAAACTACAAGACAACTTCACCTGCTTGTGACCATGAAGCCTCTGTTCCAGATGCCTTGAATGACTTCTACACCCAGTTTTAGTTGCAGAACAACATGGCGGTGAGGAAGACCACCTCGATGACTATAGTCTCGTCGCACTCACAACCATCGTAATAAAGTGCTTTGAGATGTTGGTCATGAGGCACATTTAAACCCAGCTTTTACCCTCACTGCAGTTTGCGTATTTTCCAAAGCACTCCACAGATGATGCCATCCCCACGACCCTCCATCTTGCCCTCACCCACCTGGACAATAATGACACATGTACGAATGCTGTTTATAGACTTCAGTTCAGCATTCCACACAATAATCCCTCAGTACCTGATTGAGAAGCTGAGCCTTTTGGCCCTGAACACCTCCCTCTGCAACTGGATCGTGGACTTCCTATCAGCAAGAACGACAAGTCAGTTTACAGGGGTGAGAGGAGGTGCAACAGTTACCAGCCTGGTGTAGAACCAACAACCTGTCTCTGAATGTTGACAAAGCTAAAGAGATGGTTGTTGACTTGAGGAGAGCATGGAGGGGCCATTCTCTACAATAATCAATGGATTCTTGAAATTCCTTGGTGTTCCTCTGGCAGAGATCTTTACTTAGTCTCAGTACTCAGATTCATCACCAAGAAAGCCCTGCAGCATCTCTACTTCCTGAGAAGGGTGAGGAAAGCCCATCTCCCTCACCCCATCCGGACCATGATCTACAGAGGGACCATTAAGAGCATCCTGAGCAGCTGTATCACTGCCTGATTTGGGAACTGCACCATCTCGGATCGCAAGACCCTACAGAGGATAGAGGACAGCTGAGAATATCATCAGATTCTCTTTCCCCTCTATCATGGACATTTACACCACACGCTGCATCCACAAAGCCAATAGCATTGTGGATGACCACACACACTTTTCACTCTTTTCAAACTGTTGCATAGTCTGGTTGTAAGGGCCCAAATGCTTCAGATCCTTTTTCCCGATGATAGAAGAGTGAAAAGTGTGTGTGGTCATTCACAATGCTGAATAATAGCCATGAGAAAACCCACATTTAGATTCAGATGCTTGACAGGGACTTACTCTAGTGGTTTAAAAAAGTGCCCCAACCAGAGCCTTAACTACAACAGCTCAATTTTATGTAGGGACTGTCCCTCTGGTTAGTCGCTCTACGGATGAAGTGGATGACCAGGGGATGCTTAAATACAAAGACCCTGTTATGGTGGCCACATAAACCCAGAGAGTAGCAGGACCTGTACCTGCAAATAGATATCCTTGCAGGAACTCCAGCGCTGAAATAACTTGGCAGTGAACTGGGCCTGCATGGTGTGTCATACAGCAACCTCCAAAGCAGCCATATAAGTCAATAGCGTCTTTTAGTGGAGAGAGCCCTAGCACTTAGAATAGTCTGTACTGAGTGTAGCAGGAACTGTACCTGCAAAGATTTTTTCTTGCAAGAACTCCAGCACTGAAACAACTTGTTTCTGCATGGTGTGTCATAAGGATCCCAAGAGCGAATGACTGGTTGAAATGCGTGAAGACGAAGGCTGGGCCACGTATGGGCCATTGTATTAAGATCCAGGCTAGAAGAGTTTTCTGTAAAGCAAACTCCGAGTGGAGTGAGCCTTGTCCCCTTTAGGGTCACAGAAAGAGCCTGTAGGTCCCCGACCCTTTTCAGGGAGGATATAGTCAGAAGAAAGGCAATCTTAACTGAGAAAAACCTAAGGGCCATCTCGGCCAATGGCTCGAAGAGGGCTTTGACAGAGCCTCCAGCACAACGGCTAAGTCCCACACAGGCACTATACGTCTCATAATAATAATAATAATAATAATAATGTTTAATTTATATAGCGCCTTTCCCAAGCTCAAGGACGCTTTACAGGGTACAATATTTCAATATTTCAAGACTGATGAAATATAATGAACATACATAAACATAAACATATTCGTCGGACATTTGCCCAGGGCGAAGGAACACATGCAGCTGCATGAGTTAATAGCAGAGACAACACAGACACAAAAACATACAGGACAAGAGATAGAACACTACATAGTACATGAAACATACACCACATTTCAGAAAAATTAAGGACTCCTAATACATATGCATTGACTGATAGTGGAGGTTGAAAAGGTGGGTCTTAAGCCTTGATTTAAATTCAGTCAAAGTGGTGATGGTTCTGAGTGCAATTGGTAGGGAGTTCCATAGTATTGGAGCAATGACAGAAAAAGATCTGCCACCCGCAGAGGATAGAACTGCTAGGAACTATCTAGGAACCCATAGAAGTTCAGAATTTGAAGACCGGAGTGATCGTTAAGGAACATAGGATGAGAGAAGATCGGAAAGATTGGGGGGGGGAGCATTTAGTGCCTTATAAGTGAGCAGAATGATTGTATATTTTATGCGAGATGAGACTGGAAGCCAGTGAAGATCAAATAATATAGGGGTCATGTGGGCAGATTTTTTATTGGAGGTTAACATTCCGGCACCCGAGTTTTATATGTACTGTAAACGTGAGATTGAGTGAGCTTATAGACCAGAGAAGAGTGAATTGCAGTAATCATTTCTGCAGATAAAAGGTCGAAGTTTGACAATGCGTTGCAGATGAAAAAAGACGTTTTAGAGAGGCTGCGAATATGGGCATCAAAGGATAGTGAGGGGTCGAGTATAATACCTAAATTTCTAACAGTAGCTGAGGGGAAAATTGTAGTAGCATCCAGATCAAGACTAAAGTCCACAGAGTTGTTTTTTATTAGAAATGAAGGGGACCAGTTATCAGAATGTCGGTTTTACCCAGATTCAGGCTAAGAAAATTTGAGTGTAGCCATTGTTTTAACTCGCTAACACAAGAGGATTTTACATTAGCAGAATCTGGTTGACAAGCAGTATATAACTGAATATCATCAGCATAACAGTGATAACTAAAACCATGTCTACGAATGATGTTGCCAAGTGGCTGAATGTACAGAATGAATAGTAGTGGGCCAAGAACAGAGCCCTGTGGGACACCCTGTTTAAGTAAGACAGTAGGAGATTTGGAATTTTGTATGGAGATGTGATATTGCCTGCCCGTGAGATAAGAGGAAAACCAGGATAGTGCAGAGCCTGATATGCCAAATTCCGCTAAGCGGGAAAGTAAGATCTTATGACAGACAGTATCAAAGGCAGAACTGAGGTCTAATAACAGTAGTATAGTGAGACTACCTGAGTCTCCAATGAGTAAAAGATCATTAACAACCTTTACTAGCGCAGTCTCCGTGCTATGCTGTTGGCGGAAGCCAGATTGAAAAATATCTAAGAGGTTGTTACCAGCTAGGAATGACTGCAGCTGAGAGGCCACAGCCTTTTCCATGATCTTTGATACAAATGGCAGGTTGGAAATAGGGCGGTAGTTGGATAAGTCTGCCGGGTCCAGATTAGTCTTTTTGAGTATGGGAGTAACAGCAGCAGTCTTAAGTGACACAGGTACAGTAGAGGAGATAAATGACATATTACTGAGGTGGGAGATGGGGGCAGAAATCGCCAATGTACAGTCTTTTAGCAGGAAAGTAGGTGCAGGATCAAGAGTGCATGATGAGGAGTTTTTTGTATTAACTCAGTGATTAATGAGTAATTGGTTAGGGCTAGCGTTGTCATAGAATTATTAGATTGAGATTTCATATGCACATCGGTAGTTGGTTCCTCCCCAAATGTCGCATACAGAGTATCTAGCCTACCCTGGAAATGGTTCAAGAAAGAGCAGCACATAACCATGGATTCAGAGTCACTAAGGCTGTGCTTTGGTGCTTGAGTCAGTTTATTAATTGTGCTAAATAATATTTTGGGCCTATTGCTTGCTTTGTTAATGATGCTGGAGATATGGGAAGAGCGGGCTGTATTTAAGGCCAGTTTGTATTGCTGAAGGCATTCAGCGTATATAAGAAAATGGCCAGTTGAACCAGTTTTCCTGAACAGACGTTCATGTTGTCTACATTTTACCTCCAAACCTCGAAGTTCTGCATTGAACCACGGGGAGGAATGGGACATAGGAACAGACCTAATCTTAGTTGGGGCAAACTTATCCAACAATTTTTCAACAGTACAGCAATACTTGTCATAAATCATAGATGGGCAGTTTAAATTTAGCACATCAGGAAGAGCAGAGGAGGCAACAGAATCACAAAAGGAGCTAGTGTCAACAGTATTTAAATGACGATAACGTGTGGTTAGATTTTTGATGTGGTTGACTGGACAGATGGATGTAAAATCAAAGGAGATGAGTCTATGGTCAGAAAGAGGGGTAGCTAAACTGTCAACAGAGATATTATTTAGACCAGATGTACAAACAAGATCAAGCGTGTGACCATGAGTATGAGTTGGAAAATTAACATGCTGGATGAGGTCAAAACAGTCAAAGACAACATTTAGCTGAGTGGCAGTGGAGCAAGCAGTATCAACATGAATGTTGAAATCACCAAGAAGAATAACTTGGGACGACACAGCACATGCTTGGGTTAGTAATTCACTGAGTTCTGAGAAAAAGTCACTTTGTTGTTTAGGTGGTCTGTAAATTAATATAAGTACAACGGGATGTTTGATACCAAGCTTCATAACCATGTACTCAAATGTCGTGGTATTGTGAAAAACCAGTTTAGAGACAGTTAAAGACGCACGAAAAATGACAGCAAGACCACCCCTTTACCAGTTGTACGTGGTTCTGACATATGTCGATATCCAGTAGGGGTAAGCAGATTCAGCTGGATAAAATCATCTGGTACCTGCCAAGTCTCTGTGAGAAATAACATATCAAATTTATTGTCAACTATTAGCTCATTCATGTAGGTGCCTTTGTCTGAGATAGATCGACAATTTAGAAGGGCACTGTTTATTTGTTCCACTGACAGTAGGGGTATGCTTAATCACAGAGTCAGTCATATTAATGTTGACAAGGGAGCGATGTCGATTATGAGAACATGCCGACTGTTTCATAGCCCTGCTACTGGACCAGATAGAGGGTATCGCAGATGATGATGACTGATGAAGGATGTATCTCCTTCTGGAAGAGCGATGTATATATCTTGGGCGACGAAGGATACCAGATGAGCGGCAATGGTCATACGTCACGGGGTCGAGGCGCCAGTGCCCGTTTAGAGCCACTAGCTCGCAGGGCCTGTATACGATTTCCATTTGAGTGTTGAAGCCAAAAATAGCCAGAGATAGAGTAGTAAATGCCAGAAACTTTAACGTGCTGAGAAGAGCCATGGAAAAGTCGTCCAACAGCATTACCGCGTTAGCCAGAACCTAACCCAACATCAACAAAAGCACACGGAAAGGGCAGCTACCTGACCAAACAGTATGCTAGCAGACAATCCACAAGTAGAGTGTTAACTCACCTCATAGTTAGTCAGATCGATGGTGGATCGAGAGGGTAGAGGGCTCGCGATAAACTAGAAACCAAACTTTTCTTGCCACAAAAAAACTCTCCAACACGAGTTCTCCAGCACGCCGAAAGGCAAAAGATAACTCGCAAAAAACTCTCCAACACGCTGAAAGGCAAAAGATAACATCCAGAAGTATGGAAATTCCTCAGATCGGAAAGTAATCCAAACAATAATTCTGAAACGTGAATTAACGCAGCAGGCAAACAAAACAAAACAATAACCCAGCATGGAGCGGCAGCTAGATGCGCACTGCGTTCCCAAACCGGAAGTCAAGAGGTCAAGAGGCCAGTCAAGAAGCCGCAGGCTACAGCCTCCAGGTGTCATGCAGAAAACGTTTCACCAAAGGGTGTTTACCCAGTGACTGCTCAGCAAGCGGCGCACAATAAGCCTCAATAGCAGACACGTAACATTTAAGGGTCGAAGGAGACAACTCTGAGGCAAACTGCTCCTGCAATGATCCAACTGGGCAGTTAACTGCATCCAATTGGACACAGAGAACACAGAGAATCGGCACCATGGTCTGCCCAGGAAACGACTGTAGTGTCATCCACAAACTTTAGGAGCTTTGACAGAGGGGTTTTTAGAGGTGAGACATGGATGTGAGTTTGCCCAGCCTCACTGTCTGCTGCCTGTCTGTCAGGAAGCTGGTGGTCCACAGGCAGATTGGGGTAGGCACACAAATCTAGGTCAGTTTGGCTGAGAGCAAATTAGAAATTATGGTATTAAAGGCCAAACTGATGTCTACAAACAAGATCCTTGCATAAGTCCCAGGTCTGTCAAGATATTGCAGTATATAATGCAGTCACATGTTGACTGCATCATCTGCAGACCTGTTTGGTCTATAGGCAAACTGAAGAGGATCCAGCAGCAGTCCAGTAATGTCCTTCATGTAGGCCAGGACCAGTCTTTCAAATGACTTAATGATCACAGACGTGAGAGCACCAGGTCTGTAATCATTGGAACCAGTGATTTTGGGTTTTTGGGGACTGGAATGATCGTATAGCGTTTGAAGCAGCAGTTGTTGATTCGCCACAGACTGTGGGGGTGGTGTCTTATACTTGGTGATGTTCCTCAGACCAGGTCGTTGGCTGAAAACCGTTTTTCCAGATTTTTCAGATTAGGTTTTTTTAGACAATCTGATCTCCTTTGTTAGTTTGTTTCTGGCCTGGGTATACAAGATTTTATCCCCACTTCTGTAAGCATCCTTTTTGGCATGGCGAAGCTGTTTGAGTTTCCCAGTAAACCACGGTTTACCATTATTGAATAATAAGAATGACCTGGTGGGGATGCACATATTCTCACAGACACTGATGTATGAAGTTACAGTCTCCGTGAGCTCGTCCAGATTGGTGGCTGCAGCTTAAAAAACACTCCAGTCAGTGCAATTGAAGCATGCTTGTAAGATCCTGCTATGCTTCATTAGTCCATCTTTTAACAGTCCTTAGTACAGGCTTAGCTGATTTCAATTTCTGCCTGTAGGTTGGTATGAGATGAACTAGACAGTGATCAGAAAACCCCCAAAGCTGCTCGTGGGACAGAGTGATATGCATCCTTTATTAAGGTGTAACAGTGATCCAAAATATTACTGTCTCTGGTGGGACATGTAACATGTTGTCTGTATTTTGGCAGTTCATGGGAAAGATTTGCTTTGTTAAAATCTCCAAGAATGATTAAAAGAGAGTCTGGGTACCTTTGCTCTGTTTCAGCTGTTGCAGCGCTGCGCTCACGCACGCATCTGGAGGAACTTACACATTCACGAGAATGAAAGAGGAAAACTCCCGTGGCGAGTAGAAAGGTGTACAGATTATGAACAGTGCCTCTAGATTAGGACTGCAAATCTTTTTCAGCATTGTTACCTCCGAACACCAACTTTTTTTGATATAGAAATCACATTATTGTGGCCACGTATTGTGGCAGGGTTAACAAGCTGACTTCCTGGTGGCACTGAGAAGGGACAGGCACCGTATAATGAGGTGTACACCGCCCCCCTTGACCTAAGACCCCTAATTGTCAGGGTTGTGGCCCTAAGAGCTATGTCATGACACCACGAGAGTCCAAAATTTTACTTTTTCACAATATTACAATTTTCTGAGAGTGAATTTTGGGTTTTCATTAGCTGTAAGCCATAATTATTAAAATTTTAAGAAATAAACATTTAAAATATATATCTGTGTGTGGCAAATCTATATAATGAGTTTCACTTTTTGTATTTATTTACTAAAATAAATCAACTTTATGATATTTTAATTTATTGAGATGCACCTGTATATAGTAACTGTTTTACTGCATTTTCATCTGCCTCCATTAGTGTATGCGGACAATCATGAACCCTTGAGCTGTAAACAACTGGTTCCAGTTGAGTGTCCAAACATCAACTTCTACAACCATATATCTAAATTTCTGGTGGCTATGAACCAAAGCAGCAGTGCTTACTACTGACCACTGACATATATCTAATCCAGAAGCAAATCCAATTCTAGTCATCCTGATTCCCTGGGAACCAAAACCAAAAGATAAACCTTTGCCTTTAGGTGGCCAGAAAGACTACCTAAAGACCTTGTATTTTGCTGGTTTTAAAAACAGAATGGTATTAGTTCCCACAGAAGCACTGATTAATTACATTTCCAGAAAGTGCGAAGAATTAAGAAAATAGACATATACTGAATACTGAAAAAGCAACCTTGAATACTGAAAAAGCAACCTTGTTTTAAAAACATTTTTCTGTTTATAGTTGTAGATTCATATCATGTTTTATGTAAAGGGCCCCAATTACCATGTATCTGTATGTAAGTATATACTGGTTAATTTGATTACAAAAAACTCACATTAATGCATTTTGTTAACCTTTCTGTAAATAATTTTGTATTAGAAGCTATATATCTTACTTTGAAACCGGTTTGAACTTGCTAATATCCTCTTGTGGCATCCCTTTCATATCCAGAGGAGGATATAAATGTAGTGAACCATATCCCTCTGTGGACAAAATTTGATCTTTTTTGCAAGGTGAGCAAACTGCTAATTTAGCAACTGTTCTGTTGCTGTTTTATTTCCCCCACAGGTTTTAAATGGAGCAGCAATTTTCCAATAACACGTTCAGTTTCAACCTTCAAATTGCAAAATTTGATATTCCTTCTCAAGCCATTTATCCTGTTTTTATCATTGGAGCACTGATCTATTTGTTTGCAGTGTTCTGTAATGTAGCAATACTAACTTTAATTGTTACACAGCAAAGCCTCCATAAACCTATGTTTTACATTTTGTTCAGTCTTCCGCTTACAGATTTAATGGGAATTACATGTGCTTTGCCAAGAGTTCTTCTGGATATTGTTACACAAACAAATACAATATATTACCCGACATGTGTCCTGCAAGGTTTTTTGCTTCATATATATGGAAGTAGTGTACTTTTTATCCTAGCAGCCATGTCATTTGATCGATACATTGCAATATGCAAGCCACTCAGATATAACTCAATTATGGGTCCATATACAGTTGGTGGTGTGATTGCACTGGCTTGGGGCCTTGCTGTTGCTGTGATTGTTGTCTTGTTTTCTCTTCAGGCAAGACTTACAAAATGTAAGACATTTATTTTTAATGTGTATTGTAGCAATAATACACTGTTACAGCTCTCATGTGCTGGTGACCTCACCGTGAACAATGTTTATGGATTAGCAATGACAGGATTTGTGCAGGCCATTAGTGTGAGTATTCAGTTATTCTCCTATATACAAATTCTTAAAGCCTGTCTTTCCAACACACAATTTGATGCAAGAAGTAAGGCTGTAAACACATGTTTAGGACAGATAATTGTATTTGTAATGTATGAAATAGTTTCTACCTTTACTGTACTTTCATATCGCTTTCAGAATATACCACCAAATGCACAACAAATATGTGGGATGCTGATTTTTACTGTTCTTCCGGTTTTTAATCCAATTATATATGGAATGAAAACAAGAGACATTAGAAATTCATTTATCATAGTGTTAAAAAGCGAAGGTGGTATTTTGAAGAATTTTGGAACAAAAATTATTTTGATTAGCATTTAAATAAATTCTGTTAGCTCTGTTAAAATATAACCATTGGCAAGCTGCTATGATTTCACATATATTAATTAAATGTAAACACATAAAAGAACAATTTTTTTTTTTTATGTCAAGT
Source organism: Silurus meridionalis (assembly GCF_014805685.1). NCBI lineage: Eukaryota > Metazoa > Chordata > Actinopteri > Siluriformes > Siluridae > Silurus > Silurus meridionalis. The sequence continues at coordinate 19,752,706 of NC_060895.1, forward strand.
ACCTTCTGATTAGCTCATCTAATTTATATGTCTGTGAATCCATACTAAATTTGAGAATGTTTGTGAAAATGATTAGCCTTGTCTACAGGAATAAATGCTTTTCGGTTAAAAAAGAAAAAAGTCTAATGGTTTTGGTTCATGTTGTGTATCATGCATGCCTTCCATATCATTTGCTTTATCTGTATATTAATTTGATTTTGTCACACACATTGCATTTATCTTACATCTACATTTATATTGTCATAGGGATTTTTTTTATTAGGGGAAAATACACATTATACAAATTATTTTTGCTAAGTTGAGTGTTCATTCTTGTGTAAGCACTCTAATTCTCTGTCTTTCTGATGATAGTAAATGTACATGATCTGATATTTATTGTTTTTTATTTGATTTATTTATTAACTGGTTAAACTTTGAACAGTTGATATGATACTGGTTAAACACAGAAGGATGAAGGTCCAATTTAGTAATATGGACAAACATATACAATAAGCTTAAAACTTATAGCCAATATACCAGTCTTTGCGGTGATTAAATGTAACAATATTGTCAACTGTTTAGTCCATAAGCGTTTATTTTTGAGAAAATTACTTTTTACATTGGTTTACAAGGAACACAATTAACTTGTTGGTGTTATATTCATTATGAATAATGATTTTCAATCAGGAATTTATTAGCTGTGTAAAGCATATTTGTTTCCAGTTTGTATGACCTGAGTACTGTATGTGTATCCATGTAAAAAAGACTTCACTTTTTCCTAACTCTTTAAAGTCTTCTTCTTCTTTTGTTTTTATTAGAGGTATGTTTCAAATATACCAAATATAACACCTTTCTCCAATCAACACTAACAAACTAATTCTGGCAATACAAATGACCCAGGACAAGTAAAATGTATTATGTAAAATTTTTAAAGTTACATATTTATATAATGTTTCTAATTAATTAATCTAAGCATGCAATTTAACTACATTAAATAAAACAAACTCAAACTGAAGAATATATTCAATGTCCCATAATATTTTCCTGTATTGTTTTCTCACGGCCTGTGGTATTCACAATGAAATAGATTTAATCTATTAGTTCCTTTTAGGAACTCGAGCTGCGTCGAAATGTTTTGGGAACGTTGTCCATGCTATAAAATAATGTGTGTAATCAGTTAAAATTAGATGCGGGTAGTCACCAGCAGGGTGACGTCATGACCAGGAATTATAAAACGCACATGGAGTGAAGTCGGTGCCAGCTTCTGTTTGTTCACGAAGCACTCATACACACAGTGTTGAATTGTTCTTTAAAAAAACAATAAAAAATCCTGGGAGTGGCGCAAGCCAATACCCTTCTCGAGAGGGCAGGCTACTTGCATGTCAATGCCATCACTCTGCTCCCGAGCGGCACTCTCTGAGGAGATTGCTTGCGCTCCTCTCCATTCTGGCCCGCTCTCGCTAAGACGGCACAGCATGCCAGTTCCTGGGGCTCGGAAATGGACTTCCCAGAGGGTTTTTGAGAGGGGTTGTCCCTTTCTCCAACCTCACCTGCTCGGTCCAGGACTCGCTCAAAGGCTTGGAAGCACAGCCTACTGCGACGAGAGCATTAGCTCCCCTTTTCTTCCTCCGAGGAGTTAAAGGAAGTTGTGACCTGTGCCTTTGCCAAGCTCGATATAACTTGGCAGCTAATGAGCAGAAAGTCCCTCTATCCAGTAAGCTGGATGAGCGCTTTCTGACACCGGTGTCGCAACCTCCAGGTTCTTTGGCGATTCTGTTAACGAGGTGGTCAAGTGGTTTCAGGAGAGCAAAAAGCAAACAGCAGCGTTCCAGCGGTACCTCCTACACCACTCTCACGGGGCTGCTCAGCGGGTGCAGCTCCAAGCTCAACCCAGCACCTTCTATCGGGAGGCACAAAAGTGTCAAAGTCCTGGGAAGTGACAGATCTGAGGACTGTCATTTTCAATAATAAGGCTTTGACCAAAAGTCCTGACATAGAATGTTTTTGGGAACTGAACGTGAAGGAGCGCATTGCACTGCATTACCTGGTGCCCGCCCTGTCCTGGCTCCCTCAGGGACCTTCTCTGTTAACCCTGTAGTGATCCAGAAGTCGTCAGCGCCTACGTCAAGGCTCCTAGAGTCGCTTCAGGGCACATAAGAGGTCAGTCTCGAGAGATTTAATACCACTAAGAGACTTCCTGGCAGCCTGGAAAGCTCTGCCAGAGGTGTCTCAGTGGGTCCTGCTCACTGTAGAGCGAGGCTATTCGATTCATTTGAGTCTTGTCTGCCCCATTTTGACAGGGTTCTTCCCACTCTGGTGGGAACGAGAAGTAAACACTCTTCTGAGAAAGGAGGCCATCTAAGTGTGAGAATCCGGGTTTTACAGCCACTCGTGAGACTCAGGTTCAGGATGCTGACCCTCAAGTAGGTGGTGTCTTAGATCAGATCTGAGGACTGGTTTGTCACGGAAGATCTAAAGGATGCATACTTTCATGTATACATCCTTACTTCTCACAGGAAGTTTCTGAGGTTTGCTTTTGGGGCCAAAGCTTACCAGTATCGGGTTCATCCGTCTGGCCTTGCACACTCACCCTGCAAATTCACAAAGTGTGTTGATGCGGCTCTGGTCTCCCAGAGACTTCAGGGCATCCGCGTCCTCATCTATATCAACAATTGGTTGATATTAGCTTAATTAGAGCAGTTGGCGGTCCGGCATCGAGACGTCGTTCTCGCTCACATGAAGGCTTTGGGGTTTTGGCTGAATGCCAGGAAGAATGTGCTTTCTCTATTACAGAGAAGCACCTATCTGGGCGTCATATGGGATTCGACCACTATGCACACGCAGCTTTCCCCTGCCCACATTATGTCAATCCTTACACCCATTAGGAAGGACCTCTCACTGTTAAGTAGTTCCAGAAACTGCTAGGGCTCATGGGAGTTGCGTCCAGTGTTATCCCACTTGACCTTCTGTACATGAGACCCTTGGTTTAGGACCCATGGGTTCTCACAGAAGGGCAACTCCCTCCATAAGATCAAGTTCATGCCTCGAAGCCTACGTGCCTTAGATGTTTGGAGAGATCCTAGGTTCCTATCTCAGGGCCCCCATGTTGGGAGTTCGCAGCCATCACATAACGCTAAGGATGGATGCAGCCTTCATTGGGGTGGGGAGCGGTCATAAGTGGCCGCCCAAGGTCTATGCAAAGGTCCCTATCTACTGTGGCACATCAATTGTCTAGAGATGCTGGCTTTGCTTCTAGCATTAAAGCATTTTTTCCCAGACCTCAGAGACCACCACACACTAATCTGTTTAAACAACACCTCAGTGCTCTCATACATCAACCATCAAGGAGGTCTGCGCTCACATCCCCTGCACAGGCTGGTGCATGAGATCCTCCTGTGGGCCCAGGGAAAGCTCCTCTCCCTTTGAGAACAGCTTATATCCCAGGCCGGTTAAATGAAGCAGCAGACACACTGTTAAGGCAGGGGTTGAGACACGCGGAATGGCGGCTCCATCCTTACATGGTGGAGCAGATTTGGGAGAAATTCGGCAAAGTCCAGGTGGAGAGACATCACACTGTCCACTCTGGTTCTCCTTTTCTCCTCCTTATGCTGTGGCTCAGGCATGGCTGAGGCTACACCTGTATGCCTTCCCCCATCGTGCTACTTCCAAGAGTTCTGGAGAGAGGTAGCCATGACGGAGTCCGTCTCCTCCAGGTGGCTCCAACGTCAAGTCAAGTTTATTTCAATAGTTTTTTTTCACTACAGACATTGTCTCAAAGCAGCTTTACAGAAAAAAACAAAAAACTTTCTTAGATGTTGTAAGGAAGAGACCTTGAGAGGAACCAGACTCAAAAGGGGAACCATCCTCATTTGAGTGAATGTGGCCGGGCAAACCACGGTTCTTGGTAGGACCTGGTAGCCCTCCTCAAGCTCCCACCTTGGGAGATTCCTCTGAGAAGGGAGCTCCTCTCCCAGGCTGGGGGTACCTTAATTCACCCCTGCCTGGAATTGTAGAGGCTGTGTCTGTGGCCCCTGAGGGGGCACAGCTCCAGGGTTCTGGTCTCTCCACTGAGGTGGTAGAGACCATTCTCCACTCCAGAGCAACCTCCCCAAGGTGCTCGTATGCTGCAAGATGGTGCCTGTTTTGCACATGGTGTGAGCACCACTATTTAGATCCAGTCTATGCATCCGTCATTTCGGCGTATCAGTCGGGGCGGGGCAGTCTCTGGGCAGAGACCCTCTTATGACGTTTTCTCTGTGGCGCCCGGAGGCTGAGCCCCCAGGTGTGACCTAGTGTGCCTGGGTGGGACCTGGCCATTGTGTTGGAGGCTCTGTCTGAGCCCCCCTTTCAAGCCTCTGGCCGAGGCATCTTGGAGGTACCTCTCTATTAAGACAGCATTCTTAATGGCCATTTGCTATATCAAGAGAGTTGGAGATCTGCAGGCCCTTTCTGTGGCCCCCTCCTTTCTGGAGTTTACTCCAGGTATGGCCAGTGCCTTTTTGTACCCTTGTACTCTGTTTCAGGCCCCAAACCAGGAGAAACTAAACTGGCTGTGCCCAGTGTGGACGGGTCCCTGGAGGAAGTCTGACCAACTGCTCATCTACTCCGGCCCTCCATGGAGAGGCCTCCCTGCTAATAAGCAGTCTTTTAACAGATGGATCATTGATGAAATTGCATTCTCTTATGAGTCCTCTGGTCTCCACGCTCCATTCGGGATCAGAGCTCAATCGACATGGAGTGTGGCAGCCTTTAAGGCTTGGTCCTCTGGATAGCCCCTCCATGACAGCTGCAACACTGTGGACTGGTCCACTCCTCTAACCTTCATCTGGTTTTACAACCTGTACCTCAGTGCCACTCCTGGCCTCAGGTTGGTGTTATTGGACACTCGTTCCCAAAGCATTGTGATGCAGCTCAAGTTCCTGAAAAGGAACGTCTCTAGGTTACATATGTAGCTCTAGTTCCCTGAGGAAATGAGACTCTGCATCCCTGTAGAGCTTCCTTCTCTTTCACAGAAGCTGGCCCCAGCTTCACTCTATGTGCGTTTTATACTTCCTGGTCGTGACATCACCCCGCCGGTGACTGCCCACGTCCAATTTTGATTGATTACACACATTAAACATGCTCGTCAATTTTACCATAGGGGATGTGTACACACTACAGTTTTGATATTAGCTGCCATGTTTTAGTCATTTCATAAGTCAGCATTTGGCACAAGTGCTTGCAGAGAATATTAGCAAGATGTAACTGGTCTCAGACATATGATGTATAGATTGGTGATACACATTACTGTGTTTCACCAATCTTTACATCATATGTCTGAGACCAGTTACATCTTGCTAATATTCTCTGTTGGCATATGAGTTTTTAATTTTTTTTTTGTATGACAGAACAGGATATAAATATAGCATACCCTGTCCATTTGTTGACAGAGTTGGATCTTTTGCAAGGTGAGTATGAGATCAAAACCACTGTAAATGATAAAAGAATAAAGAATAACTAAAACAGCAACTGTTTTGTTTTTTCATAGGTTCTAAATGGAGAAGCAACTTTTCAATAACACATTGTTACAACCTTCAGATTGCAAGATTTGATATTTCTTCTCAAGCTATTTATCCTGTATTTATCATTGGATCAATGCTCTTTGTGTTTGCAGTACTGCTTTCACTGACAGATTTAATGGGCATTACATCTGCTCTACTAAGGGTGCTTCTGGATATCGTGGGTATCGTTCACTCCGGCACCGGGGCACCATGGACCCTGGATGCTGCAGCAGCGGAAGACGCAAGCCAATCCCTGATCGAGGATGTCTCCCCCTCCACCTCCCTTTGAGGTCTCGCCCAAGAACCGCTTCACCCCTCTCTGCGAGACAGCATGCGATATTTGGAGATTCCACTGTCCGGTATATCCGTGCTACCGGAGCCAAAAGTAAGGTGCACACTCGCTGTTTTCCTGGTGCTCATGTTCTCGATGTCGCTGTGCAGGTACCTGCGATCCTGAATGAGAACTTTTGAAGCTGTTGTTCTCCATGCGGACACGAACGACACCAGGCTAAGGCAAACGTAGATCTTAAAGAGGGATTTTAGGATCCTGGTGGAGATGGTATGCAGAACATTACCCACAATGAGGATCATAGTGTCAGGACCTCTTTCCACCTACCAGCGAGGGATTGAGAAGTTTAGTAGACTTTTTGCACTAGATTAATGGTTACAGTCATGGTGTCAAGAACACAAACCACTCTTTATTGATAATTGGAATTTTTCTGTGAGCGTCCTAGGTAATTCCATCCTGATGGCCACCCCAGCAGAATTGGACCAGCAGTGCTATCAGATGCTTCACACCATCTGACTGAAAGTAAGACATCATGCAATTTACAACTATGACAACATTTATACAATAAACCAAATAGTTACAAGTACACATACAGCCCAATTTATAGAAAGTGTCTATTCCTCATGTAGTAAAACCAAGAAATAAATACACAAGATCCAGAAATAATCTTATTGCAGTTAAAACTGAAAAATGCCAGATAAGCAAACACAAACAAGTTCTAAAGTTTGGTCTTTTAAACATTAGATCACTTGCAACCAAAGCACTCATTGTGAATGAGATCATCACAGATAATAATCTTGATGCACTGGATTAAACCAAATGATTATATGGGTCTAAATTAGTCTACACTGTCAAGATTTGCTTACAAGCATGAGCCCTGTCAGACTGGTCGTGGGGTGGTGTAGCTACCATTTAAAGTGTTCTTCTTAATGCTAGTCATAAGTTAGGATTTCGGTTTAAATCATTTGAAGTGCTTGTACTTAAACTTTCAGAAATACATAGAAAACCCCTACTATCTCTTGCTCTGGCCACCATGTACAGGCCCTATGGTGATTTTCTTCAAGGGTTAGCTCGTTTTCTTTCAGACCTCTTGATCAATTTTGATAAAGTGCTACTTGTGGGAGATTAAAGTGAGAGGTGATGAGGAGGTGATGGGTAGGTATGGTTTTAAGGAGAGGAATGTGGAAGGGCAGATGGTGGTAGATTTTGCTAAAAGGATGGAAATCGCAGTGGTGAACACGTATTTTAAGAAGAAGGAGGATCATAGGGTGACGTATAAGAGTGGAGGAAGGTGCACACAGGTGGACTATGTGCTATGCAGGAGATGCAACCTGAAGGAGATTGGAGACTGTAAGGTGTTGGCGGGGACAGTGTAGCTAGACAGCATCGGATGGTGGTCTGTAGGATGGTTTTGGAGGCGAAGAAGAAGAGGAGGAATGTAAGGATTGAAAGAAGAATAAGATGGTGGAAACTGAAGGAGGAAGAGTGTAGTGTGAGGTTCAGGAAGAGGTCAGACAGGAGTCTCCCTGGACTATGATGTTTGCAGATGATATTGTGATTTGTGGTGAGAGTAGAGCAGGTTGAGAAGAGCCTGGAGAGGTGGAGATATGCGCTGGAGAGAAGGGAATGAAAGTCAGTAGGAGTAAGACAGAGTACATGTGTGTGAATGAGAGGGAGGGCAGTGGGTGATGCGGTTGCAGGAGAAGAGGTGGAGAAGGTGGAGGTTCAGGTACCTGGGGTCAACAGTGCAAAGTAATGGAGAGTGTGTTAGAAGTAAAGAAAAGAGTGCAGGCAGGGTGGAGTGGGTGGAGAAGAGTGACAGGAGTGATTTGTGATAGTAGGGTATCTGCAAGAATGAAAGGGAAAGTTTATAGGACTGTGGTGAGACCTGCGATGTTGTATGGATTAGAGACAGTGGCATTGAGTAAAAGGCAGGAGGCAGAGCTGGAGGTAGCAGAGCTGAAGATGTTAAGGTTTTCGTTGGGAGTGACGAGGATGGACAAGATTAGAAATGAGTTTATTAGAGGGACAGCACATGTAGGATGTTTTGGTGACAAGGTGAGGAGGCGAGATTGAGATGGTTTGGACATGTGCAGAGAAGGGACATGAATTATATTGGTAGAAGAATGCTGAAGATGGAGCCACCAGGTAGGAGGAAAAGAGGAAGGCCAAGGAGGAGGTTCATGGATGTGGTGAGGGAAGACATGGTAGTTGGTGTGAAAGAGGCAGATGTAGAGGACAGGGTGGTATGGAGACGGATGATCCGCTGTGGCGACCCCTAATGGGAGCAGCCGAAGAAGAAGAAGAAGAAGAAGAAGAAGAAGAAGAAGAAGAAGAAGAAGAAGGTGGAAACTGAAGGAGGAAGAGTGTAGTGTGAGGTTCAGGGAAGAGGTCAGACAGGGGCTTGGTGGTGGTGAAGAGGTGCGGATGATTGGGAACTACTGCAGGAGTGATGAGGAGGCAGCTAGAAAAGTACTTGGTGTGACATCTGGAAATAGAAAGCAAGACAAGGAGACGTGGTGGTGGAATGAGGAAGTGCAGGAGAGCATTAGGGAAAGAGGTTGGCAAAACAGAAGTGGGATCGACAGAGTGATGAGAAAAGTAGGCAGGAGTACAAGGAGATGCGGCAGCAGGTAAAAGGGATGTGGCGAAAGCCAAGGAAAAGGCATATGAGGAGCTGTATAAGAGGTTGGACACTAAGGAAGGAGAAAAGGATTTATACCGATTGGCCAGGCAGAGGGACCGAGCTGGGAAGGATGTACTGCAAGTTAGAGCAATAAAGGATGGAGAGGAAATGTGTTGACTAGTGAGGAGAGTGTGTTGAGAAGGTGGAGGAGTATTTTGAGCAGCTGATGAATGAGGAAAATCACAGAGAGAGAAGGTTGGAGGATGTGGAGTTGGTGAAGCAGGATGTAGATAGGATTAGTAAGGAGGAAGTGAGAGCAGCGATTAAGAGGATGAAGAATGGAAAGTCGGTTGGACCAGATGACATACCGGTAGAAGCGTGGAGATGTTTAGGAGAGATGGCAGTGGAGTTTTTAACCAGATTGTTTAACAGGATTCTGGAAGGGGAGAGGATGCCTGAGGAATGGAGAAGGAGTGTGCTGGTACCGATCTTTAAGCATAAGGAGATGTGCAGACCTGCAGTAACTACAGGGGAATTAAGTTGATCAGTCACACCATGAAGTTATGGGAAAGAGTAGTGGAAGCCAGGCTGAGAGAAGAGGTGACCATCTGTGAGCAACAGTATGGTTTCATGCCGAGGAAGAGCACCACAGATGCCTTATTTGCTTTGAGGATGTTGATGGAGAAGTATAGAGAAGGACAGAAGGAATTGCATTGTGTATTTGTGGATTTAGAAAGCGTCGACAGAGTGCCAAGAGAGGAGTTGTGGTATTGTATGAGGAAGTCAGGTGTGTCAGAGAAGTATGTGAGGGTGGTGCAGGACATGTATGAGGACAGTGTGACGGCAGTGAAGTGTGCAGTGGGTACGACAGACTGGTTCAGGGTGAAGGTTGGACTGCATCAAGGATCGGCCCTGAGCCCTTTCCTGTTTGCAGTGGTGATGGACAGGTTGACGGACGAGGTCAGACAGGAGTCTCCCTGGACTATGATGTTTGCAGATGATATTGTGATTTGTGGTGAGAGTAGAGCAGGTTGAGAAGAGCCTGGAGAGGTGGAGATATGCGCTGGAGAGAAGGGAATGAAAGTCAGTAGGAGTAAGACAGAGTACATGTGTGTGAATGAGAGGGAGGGCAGTGGGTGATGCGGTTGCAGGAGAAGAGGTGGAGAAGGTGGAGGTTCAGGTACCTGGGGTCAACAGTGCAAAGTAATGGAGAGTGTGTTAGAGAAGTAAAGAAAAGAGTGCAGGCAGGGTGGAGTGGGTGGAGAAGAGTGACAGGAGTGATTTGTGATAGTAGGGTATCTGCAAGAATGAAAGGAAAGTTTATAGGACTGTGGTGAGACCTGCGATGTTGTATGGATTAGAGACAGTGGCATTGAGTAAAAGGCAGGAGGCAGAGCTGGAGGTAGCAGAGCTGAAGATGTTAAGGTTTTCGTTGGGAGTGACGAGGATGGACAAGATTAGAAATGAGTTTATTAGAGGACAGCACATGTAGGATGTTTTGGTGACAAGGTGAGGAGGCGAGATTGAGATGGTTTGGACATGTGCAGAGAAGGGACATGAATTATATTGGTAGAAGAATGCTGAAGATGGAGCCACCAGGTAGGAGGAAAGAGGAAGGCCAAGGAGGAGGTTCATGGATGTGGTGAGGAAGACATGCAGGTAGTTGGTGTGAAAGAGGCAGATGTAGAGGACAGGGTGGTATGGAGACGGATGATCCGCTGTGGCGACCCCTAATGGGAGCAGCCGAAAGAAGAAGAAGAAGAAGAAGAAGTTATATATTAAGCAGATATACAGTCATGTGAAAAAATAAGAACACCCTATAAAAACCTGTGTTTTTTGTTACATATTTGGAAATATGGTATTTAATATCAATTTTAACAATACTGAGAGATTTAAGAAATATAACTAAACAATAAAAAAAAATAAAATAAAGAAAATACACCAAATTCACCAAAAACAAAAAACTGAAATATCACAATGGGACCTTCAGCAGGCTCTTGCTACTGTTGATGTGAAAGTGCATGCCCTTACAATCTGAGAGAGACTACACAAGTTTAACTTTCATGGAAGGTGTGCGAGGAGAAAACCTTTGGTCTAATAAAAACATGAAGGTCAGGCTGAAGTTTGCCAGAGGGAATGTAGACAAATTCCAGGACTTCTGGAATAATGTTATTTGTACAGATGAGTCTAAAATTGAAATTTAAACACCAGAAAAGAGAACATGTTTTGCGTAATCCAAATATAGCATTCCGGGAAAATTTAATTTAATTTCATTTCATTTATTTGACAGGGACAATGCAACATACATAGTGTCAAAGCAAGCTTGTCACTGAAATGCTACATAAAAAGTTTATAGCAAATGCTAATTTTCAACTCCTTGAGGAACATGAGAGCATCTGTAAAAAAATAAAAATGTAAACTGAAGTGGAACTGAACAAATGTAGAATCCTGGAATGAGTCAAAGCCTAAATCTCCTATTGAGATGCTGTGGGGTGACTTGAAATAGACTGTAAATGCAAGAAAACCCTCAAACAACTAACAGCTGAAAGAATTCTGTGTTTTGGGGCAATATTTCTGACTGATGTCAGAGACTGGTAGATGGCTACGAGAAGCATCTGAATAAAGTTATTTCAGCCAAAGGGGATTACACTAGCTATTAGGGGGGTAGGGTGTCCTAAATTTTTCCTCAGTTGGAATATGCATTTTTGCTGATAACTTAAAAAAAGTAAAACAATGTAAATTTTTGTTGTTTACCTGTAATTAACACTAGTAATCACTTTCTTTTCCAGAGATAAATAAAAACAATATTAGACATTGATATGTGAACATTTTTTAATAGATGGCGGTGCGTGCACAACGCGAGACCCGGTGTCTTTACAGATTTCGTGCTTCGGTAGTAATTTCTTTACTAACTGCAAGTTTATTAATTCAGAAAAGGCTTGCACATGTCTCTATAGCTGACAAACACTACTAGACATCGGTCACAACTTGAGAGAGGGACTGATCCAGCTTGTCCAGCTAACAACAGTCCGCACATCCTGAAGGAGCTTTCATCATTGCTGGAGACTTCAACCACTCCAACCTGAGATCTGTAATCCCAAAATGTCACCATAATGTCTCCTGCTCTACCAGAGAGGACAACACACTGGATCAGGTATACACAAAGATACCTGAAGCATACACGGCCATTCCCCTCCCCCATTTGGGTCAGTCTGATTACCTTTCTTTGTTCCTGCTACCCAAAGACACACCCAAATGGGTGAAACCAGTTGTGAGGACAGCAAAGGTAGGCCAGAGGGGGCAATTTTTTTCTTTACAGCAACAGTTTCAGGATATTGACTGGAACATTTTACCTCACAGGCCACACTGGACTCTCACACAGACATGAAAATCTACACATCATCTGTTTTGGACCATATCACCATGTGCATTGACAATGTCGCTCCCATCAAACACGTGAAATGCTTTCCTAATCAGAAGCCGTGGATAACCTCCGAGGTCCGTCTCCTCTACAACAGAGCCAGGGACAACCTGAAAAGAGGTGTTGGGAGAGCCAAACATACATACAAACTCCACATAGAAGAGCAACTCCACATCTCTGACCCCAGACACATGTGAAAAAATATCCAGACCATCACCGTCTACAAACCGACACCACGATCTCAACCAACCAGCAGTGCCTTCCTACCAAACAAGCCCAATCACTTTTTTGCTCATTCGATTAAGACATAGGACATTTCACCTCAATCGCTGACTCTACTACTGCTCACAGTCTACTTTTACTCTCAACAATGGATGTCTATTCAACATTTAGAAGATTGGATGCACGCAAGGTAGCTGGTCTGGACAGCATACTGGGACGTGTTCTCGAGCATGCGCTGGACAACTGGCACAGGTCTCCACTGATATTTTTATCCTGAAGACTACAACCATCAAACAGTGCCTAAGCATTCAGCTGCAGAATGTCTAAATGATTTTCAAACAATTGCACTCACCCTATTGTTATGAAGTGCTTTGAGAAAGAAAGAATCACTTCAAGAAATCGAATCACTTCACTGCTGGCCTACCACATATACTGGACCTACACAGGTCTACAGAGGATGCAGATTCCATGGCTCTTCATTCAGCCTTCACTCACCTGGATTAAAACAAAACCTACATCGAATGCTGTTCATTGACTTTAGTTCTGCATTCAATACAATCCTTCCCACTGTACTGCTCACTAAGCTCAGTGACCTGGGTATCTGCACCTCCACTTGCAGATGGATTCTGGACTTTCTCACTTATATATATATATATATATATATATATATATATAAATATATAAGGTGGAGGTTCAGGTACCTGGGGTCAACAGTGCAAAGTAATGGAGAGTGTGTTAGAAGTAAAGAAAAGAGTGCAGGCAGGGTGGAGTGGGTGGAGAAGAGTGACAGGAGTGATTTGTGATAGTAGGGTATCTGCAAGAATGAAAGGAAAGTTTATAGGACTGTGGTGAGACTCATGTTGTATGGATTAGAGACAGTGGCATTGAGTAAAGGCAGGAGGCAGAGCTGGAGGTAGCAGAGCTGAAGATGTTAAGGTTTTCGTTGGGAGTGACAAGGATGGACAAGATTAGAAATTAGTTTATTAGAGGGACAGCACATGTAGGATATTTTGGTGACAAGGTGAGGGAGGCGAGATTGAGATGGTTTGGACATGTGCAGAGAAGGGACATGAATTATATTGGTAGAAGAATGCTGAAGATGGAGCCACCAGGTAGGAGGAAAAGAGGAAGGCCAAGGAGGAGGTTCATGGATGTGGTGAGGAAGACATGCAGGTAGTTGGTGTGAAAGAGGCAGATGTAGAGGACAGGGTGGTATGGAGACGGATGATCCGCTGTGGCGACCCCTAATGGGAGCAGCCGAAAGAAGAAGAAGAAGAAGATATAGTATAATTGTCAGGGTCTTGACCATGGGTAGGAAACGGGAGTAACTATCATGTTTATTGAGTTTAGAACACAAACCAGAGACAGAGAGAGTTACGAACCGTAACTCAGGGATAATCCAGAATGCGGGTATATTCCACAAAACGGGTATAATCCGTACACCGGGAGTAATCCGTAAAGCGAGTATATTCCACAAGGCAGGTAATCCATAAAGTGAATATAATCCGTAGGATCGGAACAGGGAGCATAAACCAGCGGGAAATGCTGGCAGTCTGGAATCCGGGAGATTCGGAACAATAAGCATGAACCAGCGGGAAATGCTTGTGGTCTGGAATTCAGAAGATCACTAGATCACTGAGCCTCTTCTGAATATTATTAACTCCTCACTATATTTAGGTCACATCCCTAAACCCCTCAAGTTAGCAGTTATTAAGCCCCTAATTTGGATCCAAACACACTATTAAATTACAGACCCATTTCAAATCTCCCATTTATGTCTAAGATTATGGAAAAGATTGTCTCTGCCCAGTTATGTTCCTACTTACAAGAGAAAAATATCTTAGAAGAGTTTCAGTTTTAGGCCCCATCATACTACAGAAACTGCTCTAGTTAAAATCACTAATGACCTGTTTTTAGCATCAGACCAAGGCTAAATCTCTCCGTTAGTATTACTAGATCTTAGAGCTGCATTCGACACTACGGATCATGATCTTCTCCTAGATCGCTTCCAAAATTACATCGGCATTTAGGGACAGGCATTAAGCTGGTTTAAATCCTAACTGTCTAATCATTACCATTTTGTAGACTTAAACGGAGAGCTATCCAGGTTAATGCAAGTAAATTATGGGGTGCTACAAAATTCAGCTTTAGGACCCCTGCTTTTCACAATAAACATGCTTCCCTTGGGAAATATTATTAGAAGCTATGGGATTAGCTTCCACCCTTGCTGATGCTGATGATACCCAGCTATATAGCTCATCGAAACCAGACGATACAGCTCAATTGGCTTGGATAACTGAGTGTGTCAACTAATTAAAAGATTGGATGATTAAATTCTGAAAGACAGAGATTTGCACATCAGCCTAAAAACCAGTACACAGAAGCTCCATAATTTTATCCTGCATTTAGAAGGATGTACTGTATCTACTAGTTTAACAGTAAAAGACCTGGGAGTTATCTTAGACAGCAACTAGTCTTTTAAAAATCATATGTAAAAAATGTTAAGAAAAACAGCCTTCTTCCACCTTAGAAACATTACTAAGCTAAGAAACATGTTGTTTATATCTGATGCAGAGAAGCTCGTCCATGCATTCATGACCTCCAGAATGGAGTATTATAATTCATTACTAGGTGGTTGTCCTGCATCATTAATAAACAAACTACAGTTAGTCCAGAATGCAGCAGTTCTCACAAGGTTGAGAAAATATGATCATCATATGATCAAATTGACTACAAACTACTGCTACCCACTTACAAAGCCCTAAATGGTTTGGCACAGTTGGAAATTCTGCTTGCTTTTAAAGCTCATGCCTGCACAGATTCACACAAAGTGCTTACCTGAACAAACAGAAGCTAGCGTCGGCTCCACTGCATGCGCATTTTGTAGCTTCCTGGTCATCGCGCCTTGCTGTTGTCCGGATTTTACACGTGATTCGGAGCGTGAGCAACACGGAAGTGTTCCCAAAGCATTGTGACGCAGCTCAAGTTACCGAAAGGGAACATAGATCGGCCTACAAAATAACCACCAAAGACTACAACACTCAACAGCTTTCATTAACTCTACAGGAGTGCACACACCTGTACTCAATTACTTGTTTACACTCTATAGCATATATGATCACTCATTCCACCTACAAATTAACTGTTTAGATGCATTTGACCAAATATTTTTAACTTATCTTTAAGATCATTAATTACATAAAATAAAGTTCAAATGTGGGGAACCACAATTTAATAATGTCTTGTGTTATATATTAAGCAGATATACAGTCATGTGAAAAAATAGGAACACCCTATGAAAACCTGTGTTTTTTGTTACATATTTGGAAATATGGTATTTAATATCAATTTTAACAATACTGAGAGATTCAAGAAATATAACTAAACAATAAAAAAAAAAATTAAAGAAAATACATTTTAAACATTTTTACTTTCTGTAAAATGTATTTAAAAAATTCTGGTAAGAAATAAATTAGGACATCCCCACATTTATTCCCACTTAAAATGGCTCAAATCACACACAGGTGACACAGGTGGTGTGCTCCTGTTGTTGAAGGGCGAGTGAACACCATGGTAAGATCAAAAGAGCTGTTTGAGGCCTTCAGAAAGAAAATTGTAGCAGCTTATGAGTCTGGTAAGGGATATGGAAAAAAAGATCTCAGAAGAATTGGAAATCAGCCATTCCACTGTCTGGAAAATAGTCTACAAGTGGAGGACATTCAAACAACTGCCAACATAACCAGGTCTGGCTGTCCAAGCAAGTTCACCCCAGGGGGCAGACCGCAAGATGCAAAAAGTAGTCACCAAAAACCCTGAAATATCACAATCCAGGACTTCTGGAATAATGTTTTTTGTACAGATGAGTCTAAAATTGAAATTTAAACACCAGAAAAGAGAACATGTTTTGCGTAATCCAAATAAAGCATTCCAGGAAAATTTCATTTTATTTATTTGACAGGGACAATGCAACATACATAGTGTCAAAGCAAGCTTGTCACTGAAATGCTACATAAAAAGTTTATAGCAAATGCTAATTTTCAACTCCTTGAGGAACATGAAAGCATCTGTAAAAAAAGAAAAATGTAAACTGAAGTGGAACTGAACAAATGTAGAATCCTGGAATGAGTCAAAGCCTAAATCTCCTATTGAGATGCTGTGGGGTGACTTGAAATGGACTGTAAATGCAAGAAAACCCTCAAACAACTAACAGCTGAAAGAATTCTGCGTTTTGGGGCAATATTTCCTCAAACTGATGTCAGAGACTGGTAGATGGCTACGAGAAGCATCTGAATAAAGTTATTTCAGCCAAAGGGGATTACACTAGCTATTAGGGGGTAGGGTGTCCTAACTTTTCCTCAGTTGGAATATGCATTTTTGCTGATAACTTAAAAAAAGTAAAACAATGTAAATTTTTGTTGTTTACCTGTAATTAACACTAGTAATCACTTTCTTTTCCAGAGATAAATAAAAACAATATTAGACATTGATATGTGAACATTTTTTAATAGATGGCGGTGCGTGCACAACGCGAGACCCGGTGTCTTTACAGATTTCATGCTTCGGTAGTAATTTCTTCACTAACTGCAAGTTTATTAATTCAGAAAAGGCTTGCACATGTCTCTATAGCTGACAAACACTACTAGACATCGGTCACAACTTGAGAGAGGGACTGATCCAGCTTGTCCGGCTAACAACAGTCCGCACATCCTGAAGGAGCTTTCATCATTGCTGGAGACTTCAACCACTCCAACCTGAGATCTGTAATCCCAAAATTTCACCATAATTTCTCCTGCTCTACCAGAGAGGACAACACACTGGATCAGGTATACACAAAGATACCTGAAGCATACACGGCCATTCCCCTCCCCCATTTGGGTCAGTCTGATTACCTTTCTTTGTTCCTGCTACCCAAAGACACACCCAAACGGGTGAAACCAGTTGTGAGGACAGCAAAGGTAGGCCAGAGGGGGCAATTTTTTTCTTTACAGCAACAGTTTCAGGATACTGACTGGAACATTTTACCTCACAGGCCACACTGGACTCTCACACAGACATGAAAATCTACACATCATCTGTTTTGGACCATATCACCATGTGCATTGACAATGTCGCTTCCATCAAACACGTGAAATTCTTTCCTAATCAGAAGCCGTGGATAACCTCCGAGGTCCGTTTCCTCTACAACAGAGCCAAGGACAACCTGAAAAGAGGTGTTGGGAGAGCCAAACATACATACAAACTCCACATAGAAGAGCAACTCCACATCTCTGACCCCAGACACATGTGAAAAATATCCAGACCATCACCGTCTACAAACCGACACCACGATCTCAACCAACCAGCAGTGCCTTCCTACCAAACAAGCCCAATCACTTTTTGCTCATTCGATTAAGACATAGGACATTTCACCTCAATCGCTGACTCTACTACTGCTCACAGTCTACTTTACTCTCAACAATGGATGTCTATTCAACATTTAGAAGATTGGATGCACGCAAGGTAGCTGGTCTGGACAGCATACTGGGACGTGTTCTCGGAGCATGCGCTGGACAACTGGCACAGGTCTCCACTGATATTTTTATCCTGAAGACTACAACCATCAAACAGTGCCTAAGCATTCAGCTGCAGAATGTCTAAATGATTTTCAAACAATTGCACTCACCCTATTGTTATGAAGTGCTTTGAGAAAGAAAGAATCACTTCAAGAACCGAATCACTTCACTGCTGGCCTACCACATATACTGGACCTACACAGGTCTACAGAGGATGCAGATTCCATGGCTCTTCATTCAGCCTTCACTCACCTGGATTAAAAACAAAACCTACATCGAATGCTGTTCATTGACTTTAGTTCTGCATTCAATACAATCCTTCCCACTGTACTGCTCACTAAGCTCAGTGACCTGGGTATCTGCACCTCCACTTGCAGATGGATTCTGGACTTTCTCACTCTATATATATATATATATATAAATATAAATATAAATATATATATATATATATATATATATATATATATATATATATATATATATATATATATATATACATACATATACATATATATATATATATATATATATATATATATATATATATACATACAGTGAGGAAAATAAGTATTTAAACACCCTGCTATTTTGCAAGTTCTCCCACTTAGAAATCATGGAGGGTTTGAAATTGTCATCGTAGGTGCATGTCCACTGTGAGAAACATAATCTAAAAAAATCAAGAAATCAAATGTATGATTTTTTAACTATTTATTTGTATGATACAGCTGCAAATAAGTATTTGAACACCTGAGAAAGTCAATGTTAATATTTGGTACAGTAGCCTTTGTTTGCAATTACAGAGGTCAAACGCTTTCCTGTAGTTTTTCACCAGGTTTGCACACACTGCAGGAGGGATTTTATCCCACCTCCACACAGATCTTCTCTAGATCAGTCAGGTTTCTGGCCTGTCGCTGAGAAACACGGAGTTTGAGCTCCTCCAAAGATTCCTGAAGCATACACGGCCATTCCCTCCCCATTTGGGTCAGTCTGATTACCTTTCTTTGTTCCTGCTACCCAAAGACACACCCAAATGGGTGAAACCAGTTGTGAGGACAGCAAAGGTAGGCCAGAGGGGCAATTTTTTCTTTACAGCAACAGTTTCAGGATATTGACTGGAACATTTTACCTCACAGGCCACACTGGACTCTCACACAGACATGAAAATCTACACATCATCTGTTTTGGACCATATCACCATGTGCATTGACAATGTCGCTCCCATCAAACACGTGAAATGCTTTCCTAATCAGAAGCCGTGGATAACCTCCGAGGTCCGTTTCCTCTACAACAGAGCCAGGGACAACCTGAAAAGAGGTGTTGGGAGAGCCAAACATACATACAAACTCCACATAGAAGAGCAACTCCACATCTCTGACCCCAGACACATGTGAAAAAATATCCAGACCATCACCGTCTACAAACCGACACCACGATCTCAACCAACCAGCAGTGCCTTCCTACCAAACAAGCCCAATCACTTTTTTGCTCATTCGATTAAGACATAGGACATTTCACCTCAATCGCTGACTCTACTACTGCTCACAGTCTACTTTACTCTCAACAATGGATGTCTATTCAACATTTAGAAGATTGGATGCACGCAAGGTAGCTGGTCTGGACAGCATACTGGGACGTGTTCTCGGAGCATGCGCTGGACAACTGGCACAGGTCTCCACTGATATTTTTATCCTGAAGACTACAACCATCAAACAGTGCCTAAGCATTCAGCTGCAGAATGTCTAAATGATTTTCAAACAATTGCACTCACCCCTATTGTTATGAAGTGCTTTGAGAAAGAAAGAATCACTTCAAGAAATCGAATCACTTCACTGCTGGCCTACCACATATACTGGACCTACACAGGTCTACAGAGGATGCAGATTCCATGGCTCTTCATTCAGCCTTCACTCACCTGGATTAAAAACAAAACCTACATCGAATGCTGTTCATTGACTTTAGTTCTGCATTCAATACAATCCTTCCCACTGTACTGCTCACTAAGCTCAGTGACCTGGGTATCTGCACCTCCACTTGCAGATGGATTCTGGACTTTCTCACTCTATATATATATATATATATATAAATATATAAATATATATATATATATATATATATATATATATATATATATATATATATATATATACATACATACATACATACATATATATATATATATATATATATATATATATATATATATACATACAGTGAGGAAAATAAGTATTTGAACACCCTGCTATTTTGCAAGTTCTCCCACTTAGAAATCATGGAGGGGTTTGAAATTGTCATCGTAGGTGCATGTCCACTGTGAGAAACATAATCTAAAAAAAATCAAGAAATCAAATGTATGATTTTTTTAACTATTTATTTGTATGATACAGCTGCAAATAAGTATTTGAACACCTGAGAAAGTCAATGTTAATATTTGGTACAGTAGCCTTTGTTTGCAATTACAGAGGTCAAACGTTTCCTGTAGTTTTTCACCAGGTTTGCACACACTGCAGGAGGGATTTTATCCCACTCCTCCACACAGATCTTCTCTAGATCAGTCAGGTTTCTGGCCTGTCGCTGAGAAACACGGAGTTTTAGCTCCCTCCAAAGATTCTCTATTGGGTTTAGGTCTGGAGACTGGCTAGGCCACGCCAGAACCTTGATATGTTTCTTACAGAGCCGCTCCTTGGTTATCCTGGCTGTGTGCTTCGGGTCAATGTCATGTTGGAAGACCCAGCCTCGACCCATCTTCAATGCTCTAACTGAGGGAAGGAGGTTGTTCCCCAAAATCTCGCAATACATGGCCCCGGTCATCCTCTCCTTAATACAGTGCAGTCACCCTGTCCCATGTGCAGAAAAACACACCCAAAGCATAATGCTACCACCCCCATGCTTCACAGTAGGGATGGTGTTCTTGGGATGGTACTCATCATTCTTCTTCCTCCAAACACGTTTAGTGGAATTATGACCCAAAAGTTCTATTTTGGTCTCATCTGACCACATGACTTTCTCCCATGACTCCTCTGGATCATCCAAATGGTCATTGGCAAACTTAAGACGTGCCTGGACATGTGCTGGTTAAAGCAGGGGAACCTTCCATGCCATGCATGATTTCAAACCATGAGGTCTTAGTGTATTACAAACAGTAACCTTGGAAACGGTGGTCCCAGCTCTTTTCAGGTCATTGACCATCTCTTCCCGTGTAGTTCTGGGCTTATTTCTCACCTTCCTTAGGATCATTGAGACCCCACGAGGTGAGATCTTGCATGGAGCCCCAGTCCGAGAGAGATTGACAGTCATGTTTAGCTTCTTCCATTTTCTAATGATTGCTCCAACAGTGGACCTTTTTTCACCAAGCTGCTTGGCAATTTCCCATAGCCCTTTCCAGCCTTGTGGAGGTGTACAATTTTATCTCTAGTGTCTTTGGACAGCTCTTTGGTCTTGGCCATGTTAGTAGTTAGATTCTTACTGATTGTATGGGGTGGACAGGTGTCTTTATGCAGCTAACGACCTCGGACAGGTGCATCTAATTTAGGATAATAAATGTAGTGGAGGTGGACATTTTAAAGGCAGACTAACAGGTCTTAGAGGGTCAGAATTCTAGCTGATAGACAGGTGTTCAAATACTTATTTGCAGCTGTATCATACAAATAAATAGTTTGAAAATCATATATTGTGATTTTTGGATTTTTTTTAGATTATGTCTCTCACAGTGGACATGCACCTACGATGACAATTTCAGACCCTCCATGATTTCTAAGTGGGAGAACTTGCAAAATAGCAGGGTGTTCAAATACTTATTTTCCTCACTGTATATATATATATATATATATATATATATATATATATATATATATATATATATATGGTGAGAATATATTTTCACATGGCTGTATATGTAAATATTTTTTAATATTTAGAATTATTTTAACTGCCAAAAAGTGCTTTACCTAAGCCATAGTTCCAAATTCCAAATTCACATTCCAAAAGTCACATATGTTTAGCCATGGCTGTAGAGAACACATTGACTTCCACAATTGAATGTTTTCCTTCTTTTTAACACTCTGGTTTAACAATTCAGCTAAGTAATGATATGGAATTGAAGTAGCTGTTACGGACAGAGTAAGGAAAAGCCAAAAAAGACATGAAAGGACTAGAAATTGGTAATTAAAGCTACTGTTCGCTAATTGTTGGTCACATTTTTGTCAAGCCCTTATCTATAATCACTAATAAAGCAGAAAAATTAGATCACAAATATATTTCCTGATATTAAGCCTGTAGCATACACATTAACTAAAATTGTTGCTTTGTTTTGCTCTGGTGATGTTTACACACTGAAGGATTTTCTCTTCATCTCATGGGACGATCACATAATTACTTAATAGTATAAAGCACGTAAGTAGGGAAGAGATAAGTTACCTCAGGCATCTTCTCACCTTCCAAAATCCTGTTAAACAATCTGGTCAAAAACTCACTGCCATCTCTCCTAAACATCTCACGCTTCTACCGGTATGTCATCTGGTCCAACCGACTTTCCACTCTTCATCCTCTTAATCGCTGCTCTCACTTCCTCCTTACTAATCCTATCTACATCCTGCTTCACCAACTCCACATCATCCAACCTTCTCTCTCTCTGATTTTCCTCATTCATCAGCTGCTCAAAATACTCCCTCCACCTTCTCAACACACTCTCCTCACTAGTCAACACATTTCCCTCTCCATCCTTTACTGCTCTAACTTGCAGTACATCCTTTCCAGCTCGGTCCCTCTGCCTGGCCAATCTGTATAAATCCTTTTCTCCTTCCTTAGTGTCCAACCTCTCATACAGCTCCTCATATGCCTTTTCCTTGGCTTTCGCCACATCCCTCTTAACCTGCTGCCGCATCTCCTTGTACTCCTGCCTACTTTTCTCATCACTCTGTCTATCCCACTTCTGTTTTGCCAACCTCTTTCTCCTTATGCTCTCCTGCACTTCCTCATTCCACCACCACGTCTCCTTGTCTTCCTTTCTATTTCCAGATGTCACACCAAGTACTTTTCTAGCTGCCTCCCTCATCACTCCTGCAGTAGTTGCCCAATCATCCAACACCTCCTTAACACCACTGAGCCTCTCTCTGACCTCTTCCCTGAACCTCACACTACACTCTTCCTCCTTCAGTTTCCACCATCTTATTCTTCTTTCAGTCCTCACTCTCCTCCTCTTCTTCTTCGCCTCCAAAACCATCCTACAGACCACCATCCTATGCTGTCTAGCTACACTGTCCCCTGCCAACACCTTACAGTCTCAATCTCCTTCAGGTTGCATCTCCTGCATAGCACATAGTCCACCTGTGTGCACCTTCCTCCACTTTTATATGTCACCCTATGATCCTCCTTCTTCTTAAAATAAGTGTTCACCACTGCCATTTCCATCCTTTTAGCAAAATCTACCACCATCTGCCCTTCCACATTCCTCTCCTTAAAACCATACCTACCCATCACCTCCTCATCACCTCTGTTCCTTCACCTACATGCCCATTAAAATCTGCCCAAATCACCAACCATTCTTTCCTAGGTACACCATCTACCACTTCATCTAATTCACTCCAGAATCTTTCCTTCTCCTCCATCTCACAGCCAACTTGTGGAGCATAGGCACTGATGACATTTATCATCATCCTTCAACTTCCACCTTCACGATCATCACCCTATCAGAAACTCTCTTCACCTCCACTACACTCTTACTGTACTCTTCCTTCAGAATCACCCCTACACCATTTCTCTTTCCATCCACACCATGATAAAACAGTTTAAATCCACCTCCAATGTTCCTGGCCTTACTCCCTTTCCACTTGGTCTCCTGAACACACAGCATATCTACCTTTCTCCTCTCCATCATATCAGCTATCTCTCTCCCTTTCCCCATCATAGTACCGACATTTAAAGTACCAACCCTAACCTCCACTCTCCTACACTGCTCCTTTCCCTGCCGTCTCTGTAGGCGTCTTCCTCCTCTCCTTCTCCTCCTTCGGCCAACAGTAGCCCAATTTCCACCGGTACCCTGTCGGCTAACGATACCTGTGGCGGTCGTTGTTAACCCGGGCCTCGACCGATCCGGTATGGAATTCTCATTTGTGATCCGCATATTTGATTTGGCACATGTTTTCGCTGGATGCCCTTCCTAACGCAACCCTCCCCATTTACCGGGCTTGGGACCGGCACTAAGAATGCACTGGCTTGTGCCTCCCTAATGGCTGGGTTTTATATATATATATATATATATATATATATATATATATATATATATATATATATATATATATATATATATATATATATATATATATATATGGTGAGAATATATTTTCACATGACTGTATATGTAAATAATTTTTTAAATATTTAGAATAATTTTTAACTGCCAAAAAGTGCTTTACCTAAGCCATAGTTCCAAATTCCAAATTCACATTCCAAAAGTCACATATGTTTAGCCATGGCTGTACAGAACACACTGACCTACACAATTGAATGTTTTCCTTCTTTTTATCACCCTGGTTTAACAATTCAGCTAAGTAATGATCTGGAATTGAAGTAGCTGTTACGGACAGAGTAAGGAAAAGCCAAAAAAGACATGAAAGGACTAGAAATTGGTTATTAAAGCTACTGTTCGCTAATTGTTGGTCACATTTTTGTCAAGCCCTTATCTATAATCACTAATAAAGCAGAAAAATTTTATCACAAATATATTTCCTGATATTAAGCCTGTAGCATACACATTAACTAAAATTGTTGCTTTGTTTTGCTCTGGTGATGTTTACACACTGAAGGATTTTCTCTTCATCTCATGGGACGATCACATAATTACTTAATAGTATAAAGCACGTAAGTAGGGAAGAGATAAGTTACATTACATCACAGTATACAGATGGATCACAGGTTCAGCTTGAATAATGAATGGCACCCCACTAAAGTAGCAGACAGAGCTTAGATAATACAGTAAGTAATCATTTCTGAGTACATAAATTGAACAAATTTTCGTATAGTGATTTGACAGTTATTCCATTTTGTGTACGCTGGAGAAGAGGATCTTAGACTTCAACTTTTAATCCCTTGTAATACTCTTGCTTTTGTATTTTATATTTTTCTCCATAACAATGTTAAATATTATGTGACATACTGCATATTTATTTATTTATTTGATTGTAGATACCTTTCCCCATCATAGTAACCGAGAAAACCTTTTTTCACAGGTTGTGAAAAACTAATTTTACAATGACCGATTTCTTTAATATATCTATTATAACACGTCAAGGCTTCAATTTGCCTCCGGAGAGCATCCTCCCTGTATTCCTCTTTGCAACACTGGGATACCTGATAATTCTCTTCTGCAACCTCACCCTACTGAGCACCATCATTCTCAATAAGAGTCTTCACCAACCTATGTACATTCTGCTTTTAAACTTACCCATTAATGATCTTATTGGCTCTACAGCCCTGTTTCCACAAATTATTAATGAACTCTTATGGGATACTAGGACAATTACATTTTCAACCTGTATAACTCAAGCTTTTTTTATACATATTTATGCAACTGGTGCAGTGTTTGTTTTGGCTGCTATGGCATATGACCGATATGTGGCCATATGCTGTCCTATGAGATACAACACAATCATGAATAATATGCGCATGGTGAGTCTCATCTCCATAGTCTGGCTCTCTAATATATTTATAATAGGCATGCTTTTTATCCTTCTTCTGCGCTTGCCATTTTGCAGATCTTTTATGACTCACACATACTGTGATAATCCCTCTTTGCTCCAGCTGGTCTGTGCAGACACAACTATAAACAATATATATGGATTAATGACTGTAGCTGTAACTCAGGCAATAACACTAAGTGTAATTTTATTTACATATATTCAAATCCTTATAGCCTGTTTTAGAAACAAAGGATCAGATACACGCAGCAAAGCACTTCAGACGTGTGCCACACACTTGATAATCTTTCTTTTGTTTGAATGTTTGGGTCTTTTCACAATTATTTCTTACAGATTAACAAATATTTCACCCCATTTAAGAAAATTCAGTGGAGTGGCATCTATGATTTTGCCTCCAACATTGAATCCTATTATATATGGCCTAAAAACAAAGGAAATCAGAATGAGAGCTTTCAAATTTCTTCACAAAATATATACCTCATAAATTAAACAGACCTTGGCATGTTTTATACTTTGACTCAACGTGCTAAATCCATCTAGTTTTCTTTATTTTTTATTAATGAAATTCACTGACTGTAATAATGTAATATCTTTTATAATGTTAACTAAGGACAGGTATAATTATATAAACAACTATATACCAGATATCAACTATATTTTTGTATGCATTTATGTAACTTTCTGCTAAAAGATTCAATAATCTGCAGAAGAAACCTTCACATTATTGTAAAGATTGTACAATACTTAAAAAGTTTAAAATTACTTAGCTGCCGCATATGGGATAAATTGCAGGCCTGATTTTAAGCTCTTAATCAGTTACTCGACTTCATGACTTAATGCGTTAATTCTTTATTCAAAAAAACACTTTGGACGCTTTTGGAAAATATATATATTTTTATATATATGTTGCTATGGCCTAGTTATTTGTAGCCAGTGGTGCCCTGGTTAAAGACACTCATTTGTATTAAACAAAATATTAGGTGATTTGCTCCTGAATCATTATTCACTTTAAACAAAGAATGCACATACGATTACAATTAAACAGCACTGCTATCTCACAGCTCCAGAGTCTCAGATTTGATCTTGAACTTGATTTCTGTCTGTGTAGTTCAGCATGTCCCCCCCATGCCCAATGTTTTTATTTTCTTTGGTTTCTTTAGTTTGGCTATTTTAAATAGTTCCTAATATATGTGTCCATTCTTTGTGCCTTGTGATATCCCATTTGTGGTGTATTTCATTGTATCTTGGGTCTTCTGATCCACCATGACTTGACTTAGCAATTCAAAACCAAACAACAGCAAAAAAAATACAAAACATAGGATACATTTACACCATGCTAAAATCTACTACTAGAAAAAGTGTGAAATAAGGACACTGATATAATAATATTTAGCAACTTATATGTACATAGGATAATCTACACACTGATTTTCCTTGATATTTTAAGTGTTGCTTAATCCTGTTAAAAGCTATCATATTGTGTACAGGTAAATGCACTTTATTTCAACATCTTCACAATTTGCATATTCTTTCCTTCCTTATTTCATACTTGTTTGGACAACAATATTTTAAAAAAGGTCCTTAAAAACAGGTAAAGAAAAAGACATTTTAAGCATTGCACTCAGTTTAAGCATAAGCATTAAGCATTTTACAGGCTAATATTAGTCTAATATTGTCTTTTTCAAATTATTTTGACTACGCCTGTGATCATTTCTGTTTACACCAGATGGCACTAGTGTGTTACTAAAGGTCTGCCAGGTCACAGCAAAAATGAACACCATTTTCCAGCAGACACTGCCTCCACAAATAGCTGCCGTGGACTACAATCCCCAGGTCGCTCTCATTCATTTATATATATATATATATATATATATATATATATATATATATATATATATATATATATATATATATATATATATAATAAACTTTCTTTATATACATACATACATACATACATAGTTTATGTAAGTTTTAGTTTATAGTTTATAATTGTTTGTGTTTAGTGGTTCTTCTTTCCTAATCACTTGTCTATTGCCTGGTATGACCATTAACTTATTGTTTAAATGTTTTCTATATTGTAACTGCTTTAAAGCCTCCTCACTTGCAACTTAAATTGTTTTAGCCATGTTGCAATGACATGATCAGAAAATAAATCCACAATTTTAAAAGTATTCTATTCCTAGGCTAGAAAAAGATGGGTAGATGGTGTCTGTCTTTTGTTTGAAACTACTTTGAATTGATGACCACATTTTTTATATCAAAGGGAAGCAATGCCAAGTTTAAAATAGCCTTTTCTTAGAACCAAAATTTCTGACAAACATTCAATGGTTAAAGTGGAAGAATCTACAAAAATATATACACACACTTTTTACACTCAATTCCCAAATTATTAAATAGTTAAGGCTAGTCCTTTTGTTCATCTTGTTGTATGTAGAAGACCAGAATATTTTAGGGTTTATGTATTGATCAACATTGAACAACACAAAAGATTTCACAATGTGCTCTCAGACTTAATGTTGCTTATCTGTAAATGTTACTGGGGCATTCCAGATCATTAGAGGAAAATTAAAAAAGGCTGTATTGGGACAATTTAATTTGTATTTTGCACAAAAAAAATTAAATAAAATAAAATTCTTTAATAGGTCAGGACCCTAAATCTCAGAATAAGGAGTGTGAGTCAACAATTCAATAACCCAAACAGCCAATCAAATTAACTTGCATGGAGAAGCTAATAATCTTATTCAATTTTCTTCTTTCGGCTTCTCCCATTAGGGGTTGCCACAGCGGATCCCTCTAATAAACTAATTTCTAATCCTGTCCATCCTCGTCAACCTCAACATCTTCAGCTCTGCTACCTTTAGCTCCACCTCCTGTCTTTACTCAATGCCACTGTCTCTAA
Source organism: Silurus meridionalis (assembly GCF_014805685.1). Lineage (NCBI taxonomy): Eukaryota > Metazoa > Chordata > Actinopteri > Siluriformes > Siluridae > Silurus > Silurus meridionalis. The sequence continues at coordinate 19,780,928 of NC_060895.1, forward strand.
ACCATACAACATAGCAGGTCTCACCACAGTCCTATACACTTTCCCTTTCACACTTGCAGATACTCTTCTATCACAAATCACTCCTGTCACTCTTCTTCACCCACTCCACCCTCCACTTCACTGTCCTCATACATGTCCTGCACCACCCTCACATACTACTTTGACACACCTGACTTCCTCATACAATACCACAATTCCTCTCTCGCCACCCTATCGTCCGCTTTCTCTAAATCCACAAACACACAATGCAACTCCTTCTGACCTTCTCTATGCTTCTTCATCCACATTCTCAAAGCAAATAAGGCATCTGTGGTGCTTTTCCGCAGCATGAAACCATACTGTTGCTCACAGATGGTCACCTCTTTCTCAGCCTGGCTTCCACTACTCTTTCCCATAACTTCATGGTGTGACTGATCAACCTAATTCCCCTGTAGTTACTGCAGGTCTGCATATCTCCCTTATTCTTAAAGATCGGTACCAGCATACTCCTTCTCCATTCCTCAGGCATCCTCTCACCTTCCAAAATCTTTTAAACAACTTGGTTAAAAACTCCACTGTCATCTCTCCTAAACATCTTAATGCTTTTACCGGTATGTCATCTGGTCCAGACAACTTTCCACTCTTCATCCTCTTAATCGCTGCTCTCACTTCCTCCTTACTAATCCTATCCACTTCCTGCTTCACCATCTCCACACCATCCAACCTTCTCTCTCTCTTATTTTCTTCATTCATCAGCTGCTCAAAATACTCCCTCTATCTTTTCAACACACTCTCCTCACCAGTCAACACATTTCCATATTCACCCTCCTATTGCTCTAACTTGCAGCACATCCTTCCTAGTTCGGTACCTCTGCCTGGCCAATCAGTATGAATTATTTTCTTCTTCCTTAGTGTCCAACTTCTCATACAGCTCCTTATATGCTTTTTCCTTGGTTTTCACCACATCCTTCTTTACCTGCTGGTGATGTACTCCTGCCTACTTCTCTATTCAGTCGATTCCAATTCTGTTTTGCCAACCTCTTTCTCCTAATGCTTTTCTGTATTTCCTTATTTCACCACCATGTCTCTTTGACTTCCTTTCTATTTCCAGATATCTTACCAATTACCTTTTTAGCTGTCTCCCTTAACACTTCTGCAATAGTTGCCCAATCATCCAGCACCCCTTCTGTATTTCCTTATTTCACCACCATATCTCTTTGACTTCCTTTCTATTTCCAGATATCTTACCAATTACCTTTTTAGCTGTCTCCCTTAACACTTCTGCAATAGTTGCCCAATCATCCAGCACCCCTTCACCACCACCGAGCCCCTGTCTGACCTCTTCCCTGCATCTCATACTACAGTCTTCCTCCTTGAGATTTCACCATCTTATTCTTCTTAATGTTCTCACTCTCCAACCCCTTCTTCTTCACCTCCAAAACCATCCTACATACCTCCATCCGATGCTGTCTAGCTACACTATCCCCTGCCAACACCTTACCATCTCCAATCTCCTTCAGGTTGCATCCGGGTTTTTCGCAGTTTCACAACCTTCAAAACCAAAAAACTGAGACCCATAACAGTAGACCAATGAAATTGCAGAACTGGTTTAGGTGAACCAATGAAATTCAATGAAATTCAATTAATTTTTTTTTGTATAGCGCTTTTAACAATGAACATTGTCTCAAAACAGCTTTACACAGATAATTTGGTGATTAAAAGTGAATATGTTCTTTATAAGTAAGTTTGTCCCTGATGAGCAAGCCGGTGGCGACTGTGGCAAAGAAAAACTCCCTGAGATGGCATAAGGAAGAAACCTTGAGAGGAACCAGACTCAAGAGGGAACCCATCCTCATCTGGGTTGCACCGAATGTCCATTTGTAGCAGATATACGATGTTGCGGGGTACAGTGATGATAATCAGAAGCGAAAAGTAGTCCTGAGTCAGTGTAGGAGACTGTTGACATTAACTATAGTCCAATCCATCCTCAAAGCGCCCGTTCTTACTCCGGAATTTCATGGAACCACCCAAGGTGTTGATGAGAAACCGTCCCAAGCTGCACAGAGTGTCCTCCAATCGAAGAGAACACTATCCAGAGGCAGGCTTGGACGAAGTGGAAAGATCCATGGAGGGAAGAGGGGCAGGTACAGTGGTCACTGGAGCATATTTAACTCGACCGAGAGAGAGAGAGAAGGATATGGACTATTAAGTGTTCTTATTGTTGTATGAAAGTTAATAATGAAACTCTTTATATTAAATCAGACGCGCTCACACTGAATCAGACCACACCACATTATAAATATGGATGAGGTTCCTCTGACGTTTGACCTGCTGCTCACTCACTAACTCCAGTTGCAACAGAAATCATATAGGCACAGACAGGTTTCCAAAACTCATGCTTTTTATTTTTCTTGGCAACAGCGTTATGGGTTAGTCAAAGAAACTTAGAAATGAGCTTAAGAAAATAATAAGGACATATTCCTCGGCCTTGCACACATGCAGTAATACCGGGAAAATGCGGCGGCAGGCTATTCCCAAAATGTGGACACCAGAGCATTTTTTTTATATGAAAACGGATTTATGTAGACATGCTGTAGCCCTAGAAGTGCTCTGAACAAAAAACTTATCAGGTTGTTGTGAAATTGAATGTTGTCCCACAGTTAATTTCCTAAACTCGTACCTAATCTTGCTTGAAATAAGCTGCAAAAGCATGTATAGTTTTGCTTCCCTGTTTGACCTGTCTCCCTGTCATCTTGCCTTTCCTCAAATGCAGATGCCAGCTCATTTTATTGGGGCATTATGGCAGATCTGCCACACCCCTCGTGGAAGCAGAACACAAAGAGGCAGGGCTTAAAGATTAAATCGCTGTCACTTAGTGAAGAAAATGCGATACAGAACAGAACACCACAAAGTGAGTTTCTGCAGTCCAATTCTATTCAACATAGTGATTAATGACATTTACTATCAAACTTATCATATCAATCATTGTAAACTGAGGAACTGAACCTCCGCTGGAAAACCATTCAGGACTTCCACTCAGGACTTCCGGTGACGTAGCTTCCTGTGTTTGACTTGTTTGCCGCGAGTTCCGTGTTTGTATTTCTCTCTGCGTTTTCAAACAAACTTTACTATCTATCTATCTATCTATCTATCTATCTATCTATCTATCTATCTATCTATCTATCTATCTATCTATCTATCTATCTATCTATCTATCTATCTATCTATCTATCTATCTATCTATCAATTTTTCTATCCACTTTTCCTATTTTAATAATCCTAAATTGTCACTATCACTAGTATTGTCTATATTCATTGCCTCTCACTTATATCTCTGTATCTTAACTCTGTTCATGATTATAAGCACTATGCCGGCTGTGTGTCTGCCTTTGAGCACAGGTGAGGACTCGTTCGAGTTGCAAACGGTGGAGTTGGAGATGGAGGCTTTGGAGAAACAAATTCGCGAGCTGCATGCAAAGCATGCCCAGCTGCGAGAGCAGAAAGCAGTACTGGAAACATCCCGAGCGGACGCTCACTCATCCCAGGTAAATTCCGGGTGGAACCTAACGCTCCCAGCACCTACAACGCGGCCCCCCCAGGTATCGTTCACTCCGGCACCGGTGCACCACGGACCTTGGATGCGGCAGCAGCGGAAGCCACAAGCCAAACCCCAGACCCCAAAGTCTCCGCTGCCACCACTGGCCTTCGAGATCTCGACCGCGGACCGCTTCACCCCTCTCCGCAAGACGGAACGCGACACTGTGATTCTTGGAGATTCCATCGTCCGGCTACCGGAGCTAAAGGTAAGGTGAACACTCGCTGTTTTCCTGGTGCTCGTGTTTTCGATGCCGCTGCTCAGGTACCTGCGATACTGAACGAGAACTTTGGAGTGGCTGTTCTCCATGTCGGAAGGAATGACACCAGGCTGAGGCAAACAAAGATCTTAAGAGGGACTTCAGGATCCTGGTGGAGACGGTGCGCAGTACATCACCCAGAACGAGGATCATAGTGTCAGGACCTCTTCCCACTAACCAGCGAGGGGCTAAGAAGTTTAGTAGACTTTTAGCACTAAATGAATGGTTACAGTCATGGTGTCGAGAGCACAAACTTCTCTTTATTAATAATTGGAACTGTTTCTGGGAGTGTCCTAGGTTCTTCCGCCCTGGTGGCCTGCACCCCAGCAGAGATGGAGCAGCAGTGCTATCAGATAACATCTCTAGGATACTTCACACTATCTGACTGGTAAGACATCAGGAAATCTTCAACTATGAGAACACGCATACAACAGACCAAATAGTTACAAGTGAGCACAGAGCCCAGTTTATAGAAACCATATTCATGTGTAGCAAAACCAAGAATTAAATACACAATATCCAGAAATAATCTTATTACAGTTAAAACTGAAAAATGCCAGATAAAGATTCTTTTAGCCATTCGATCACTTGCACCCAAAGCACTGATTGTAAATGAGATGATCACATATAATAATCTCAATGCACTCTGTCTCACTGAGACCTGGATTAAACCAGGTGATTATATGGGTCTAAACGAGTCGACACCGTCAGGATATGTTTATAAGCATGAGCCCCGTCAGACTGGTCGTGGGGGAGGTGTAGCAACCATTTATAGTGCCTCTCTTAATGTAAGAGGTTAGGATTAAGTTTTAAATCATTTGAAGTGCTCGTTCTTAACATTGTACTTTCAGACATGCATAGAAAACTCGCTCTGGTCACCGTGTACAGACCCCCAGGGCCCTATGCTGATTTTCTTCAAAAGTTTGCTTGTTTTTTTTCAGACCTCTTGATCAATTTTGATAAAGTGATGCTTGTAGGCGATTTTAATATTCATGTAGATGATGCAAATGATGCTCTAGGATTATCATTTGTCGACTTATTAAACTCTTTTGGGGTTAAACAAAATGTCACCAGACCAACTCACCGTTTTAACCACACACTAGACTTAATAATATCCCACAGAGCAGGCGTCACTGATATAGATATTTTACCTCAGAGTGATGACATCACAGACCATTACCTCATACTGTACACACTACCGGTAGAGCAGATTAGCCGTGTTTCACCATGCTATCGACTTGGTAGGACTATTGTTCCAACCACTAAGGACAGATTCATAAATAACCTGCCCGATTTATCTCAATTTCACACTAAACCCACAACTGCTAATAATCTTGATGAACTGGCTAACAACATAGACCTTATCCTCACTAGCACTTTAGACACTGTTGCCCCCATCCGGTTAAAAAAAGGTTAGAGAACAAGCACCTGCACCTTGGTATAATAGTCATACACATGCCCTCAAAAGAAAACAGAACGTAATCTGAGAGAAAATGGAGGAAAACAAAATTGGAGGTATTTAAAATTGAGTATAAAGACAGTATGCTCAGCTACAGACAGACGCTAAAAGCTGCTAGAGCTGAACACCTGAGCAAACTCATAGAAAACAACAAAAACAATCCCAGGTTCCTTTTCAGTACAGTAGCTAAACTAACTACAAATCAGGGCTCTGAAAATTGTGTTCCATCACAGTTTAGTAGTGAGGACTTTATGATTTTCTTCACTGAAAAATAGATAACATTAGAAAAACAATTGTGGCAGTTCAACCTCTGACAGCATCTCCTGAGACAGTGTTACCTTCAACTCCACAACTCCACTGTTTTACATGTATAGGACAGGAAGAGCTGTATAATGTTATTGCCAAAGCTAAATCGACAACATGTCAGTTAGATCCAATTCCTACTAAATTACTGAAGGAAGTGTTATATACAACTGGTGAGCCTCTTCTAAATATTATTAACTCCTCACTATCTTTAGGTCACGTCCCTAAATCCCTCAAGTTAGCAGTTATTAAGCCCCTCATTAAAAACCTAATCTGGATCCAAACACGTTATCAAATTACAGACCAATTTCAAATCTCCCATTTATGTCTAAGATTTTAGAAAAGATTGTCGCTGCACAGTTATGTTCCTACCTGCAAGAGAACAATATCTTTGAAGAATTTCAGTCAGGTTTTAGGCCCCATCATAGCACAGAAACTGCTCTAGTTAAAATAACTAATGACCTGTTTTTAGCTTCAGACCAAGGCTTCATCTCGCTGTTGGTTTTACTAGATCTTAGTGCTGCATTCGACACTATAGACCATGATCTCCTCCTAGATCGCTTACAAAATTACATCGGCATTCAGGGACAGGCATTAAGCTGGTTTAAATCCTACCTGTCCGATCGTTACCATTTCGTAGATTTAAATGGAGAGCTATCCAGGCTAATGCAAGTAAATTATGGCGTGCCACAAGGTTCAGTTCTAGGACCCTGCTCTTCACAATATAGATGCTTCCCTTAGGAAATATTATTAGAAGGCATGGAATTAGCTTCCATTGGTATGCTGATGATACCCAGCTATATATCTCATCTAAACCAGGCGATACAGCTCAATTAACTCGGATAACTGAGTGTGTTAAGGAAATAAGAGATTGGATGACCCATAACTTTCTACTTTTAAATTCTGATAAGACTGAGATTTTGCTCATCGCCCAAAAACTAGTATACAGAAGCTCCAGCATCTCAACCTGCATTTAGACGGATGTTCTGTAACCACTAGTTCAATGGTAAAAGACCTGGGAGTTATTTTAGACAGCAAATTATCTTTTAAAAATCATATCAACCAAGTTACAAAAACAGCCTTCTTTCACCTTAGAAATATTTCTAAGCTAAGAAATATGTTGTCTATATCCGATGCAGAGAAGCTCGTCCATGCGTTCATGACCTCCAGAATAGACTACTGTAATGCATTACTAGGTGGATGTCCTGCATAATTAATAAACAAGTTTCAGTTAGTTCAGAATGTGGCAGCAAGAGTTCTTACCAGGTCAAGAAAATATGATCACATAACCCCAATCTTATCGTCCCTACATTGGCTTCCTGTTAAGTTTCGAATAGACTACAAACTACTGCTACTCACTTATAAAGCACTAACTGGTTTGGCTCCCATGTATCTCTCCAGTCTTTTAACACGCTACAGTCGTCACGCTCCCTGAGATCTCAAAACTCTGGGCTTCTAGTAGTTCCTAGAATAACAAAGTCCACTAAAGGCGGTAGAGCATTTTCACATTTAGCTCCCAAACTTTGGAATAGTCTTCCTGACAGTGTTCGGGGCTCACTCTCCCAATTTAAGTGCAGAATAAAAACGTTTTTTTTTTAGCAAAGCCTACACATAACACACATCACATCATAACCTTGTGCTCCAGAACATATGATCACATGCACATTATCAACTTGTGCTGTTAATATCATAAACAGCAGATACGCTAATTGCTCTCCACTGCTTCTCTTTCTCTCCCCATCCCGAGGGTTCCCGAGGTTTGGCCAGCTCCAGTAACGTCCCACCTCATGAAGATTATTAGATAAATAAATAAAATAAAATATAGACTATAAACAGTAATTTAAAGATGAATATGTACTATAAATGTAGTATACAGATGAATATATATGTACTGAAAACACAATATACAGATGAGTATATATATGTACTATAAATATAATTACAGATGAATATGAATATATATGTACTATGAACAATAATATACAGATGAATGTATATATGTATTATGAACATGCTATACAGATGCCTATTACTTTACACAGAGATTTACAGAAGGATGTAAGCGGTGGACATAATAATATTGCTATAACTATAAACAGAGAACGGGTATATATACAGTGGTGATAAGTTAATGGTGAGCAGCAATACAAAAAAGAGCAGTGTGCAAATGAGCAAGGTTTGTGTAAACAGTCCGTGCAATAACAAAGTGTGAGGTGAGAAATGATCGGTGTCTTGGTGAGCATATGTTTTTGTTCAGAGAGTCCATTAGCAAAGAGTGTGAGGTGTGGGGGGAATGTGGTAGTGTATCAGTGAGTGTCAGAGTTCACTAAAGAGACAGCTCTCTAAAGCTGTTCTTTAGTCTGCTGGTCCTGGTCCGGAGGCACCGGAAACGCCTGCCAGAGGGCAGAAGAGTGAACAGTCTGTGGGCGGGATGAGAGGTCCTTAAGAATGCTGCGAGCTCGACGCAGACAGCGTTTCTTTTGGATGTCCTCCATGGCTGGGAGTGGAGTCCCTGTGATGCGCTGGGCAGTTTTCACCACCCGCTGCAGTGCCTTACGCTCTGCAGCAGAGCAGCTCCCATACCAGACTGTGACACAGCTGGTCAGGATGCTCTCTACTGCGCAGCGGTAGAAGTTCACCAGGATATCCGAGGAGCTGATTTTTTAAGTGTCCTCAGGAAAAGAGGCGCTGGTGAGCCTTCTTGACCAGGCTGGAGGTGTTGATGTTCCAAGACAGGTCTGCCGAGATGTGGATCCCCAGGAACTTGAAACTGGAGACACGCTCAACAGCCATCCCGTTGATGTGGGTGGTGTCATGTGTGCCTCTTGCCTCCTTCCTGAAGTCCACAATAAGCTCCTTTGTCTTGGAGGTGTTAAGGAGCAGGTTATTGTTGTTGCACCATGTGGCTAGGTGCTGGATCTCCTCCCTGTAGGCAGTCTCATCATTGTTGGTGATGAGACCAATCACGGTAGTGTCATCTGCAAACTTGATGATGGAGTTAGATCCATTCACAGGCCTGCAGTCGGAGGTGAAGAGGGAGTAGAGGAAGGGCTCAGCACACAGCCCTGTGGTACACCAATGTTGAGTGTGATGGTGTTGGAGCAGATGGAGCCAGATCGAACCTGCTGGGGTCTTTTGGTCAGAAAGTCCATGACCCAGTTGCAGGTGGAGGTGTTAATGCCCAGATCTAGAAGTTTGGCTATTAACTTGGTTGGAATGATGGTATTGAATGCTGAGCTGAAGTCAACAAACAGCATACGTGCATAGGTGTTCTTATTGTCCAAGTGTGTGAGCACAGAGTGCAGTGCCATGGAAACTGCATCTTCTGTGCTTCTATTGCTTCGGTAGGCAAACTGGTGGGAGTCAAATGTGGTTGGCAGAGAGTCCTTCAGGTGTGCCAGGACCAGCCGCTCAAAGCACTTCATGACAATGGGTGTCAGTGCTACAGGGCGGTAGTCGTTCAGGCACGCTGGGGTGTTTTGGCACTCGCACAATGGAGGTACATTTAAAGCAAGTGGGAACAGCTGCTTGGGCAAGAGACAGGTTGAAGATGTCAGTAAAGACCCCAGCGAGCTGCTCAGCACATGCCCTGAGTACGCGACCAGGGATGTTGTCTGGTCCAGCGGCTTTGTGAGCGCTGATCCGGCTCAGTGCATTGCAGACATCTGTGGAGGAGAGTTTGATTGGAGAGTGATCAGCCGAGAGTTTGAGCTTTGTGGCAGTTTCTTTGTTGTCTCTCTCAAAGCGAGCATAAAAGTCATTAAGCTCATTCAGAAAGAGGACATCAGTGGCAGCGGGGGTGGAGTGGGAGGATTTGTAATCACTGATGGCCTGGATGCCTTGCCACATGCGTCGAGGGTCAGAGTTAGAAAAATGCTCCTCTATCTTTAGCTTGTAGCAGTGCTTGGCCTCTTTGATGCCCCTCTTCAGGTTAGCTCTGGATGTGCTGTAGGCCTGAGCGTCACCTGACCTGAAGGCAGTAGTGCGTGCCTTCAGCAGGAGGCGCACCTCCTTGTTCATCCATGGCTTCTGATTAGGGTATGTAATGATCTGTTTCTGGGTAGTAACACTGTTTGTGGTGGAACTGATGTAATCCAGAACAGAGGAGGTATAGCAGTCAATGTCTGTGTGAGAGTCACTGGTGGCCTGAGAAGCAAATGTACTCCAGTCTGTGTGTAGAAACCTTTCCTGAAGTGTGAAGTGTGCGGGCCACACCTTGATGGTTCTTACTGATGGCTTTACCCGGTTGATGAGGGGTGCATATTTGGGGGTGAGAAACAAAGAAAGGTGATCTGACTGTCCCAGGTGGGGGAGGGGGGTTGCAACGTAAGCTCCAGCCATGTTTGTGTATACATGGTCTAAAGTTTTGTTCCCTCTGGTGTGACATGAAACATGCTGATGAAATTTTGGAAGAACTGCCTTTAAGTTTGAGTGATTAAAATCTCCTGCAACAATAAACGCAGCTTCCGGGTGAACAGTCTGTTGTTTACTGATGGCCGCATAAAGTTCTTTCATAGCGAGCTTAGCATCAGCATCAGGGGGAATGTAAGCAGCAGTAATAATGGTGGAAGTGAACTCCCGCGGTAGATAAAACGGTCTACATTTAACCATGAGAAACTCCAGGTTAGCTGAACAATGATTCGAATCTCCTCCATTTTGTTCACCAGCGACCGAACATTGGCGAGGAAGATGCTGGGTAAAGAGAGCCGGTGTGGTGTTAGCTTTAGCTTAGCTTTCACTCCACCACGCTTCCCCCGCCTTTGTTTACGATCTCGATGCCGCCTGCGAGCACTTCCGCCCGGCCGGGTAGAGTGAGCTGCCTCGGGTGCTCTGGTGACCTCAGGAAGGAGATGAATGTTGTCCATAAAACTGTCAGGGAGTCGTAAACCAATATCCAAAAGCTCACGTCGGGTGTACGATGTATATGCACAGCTGTTCTGCACGAACAGACCCGATATGAGCAACAGAAATACCGCAAAATTGCAGATTCTGGAGAGACCCTGAGCCTCGCGATGTGCTCGCGCCGCCATCTTGGGTCTTAGATGGACTTTATGGTCTTATGGACTTTAAAGAAGTAGATGCTGAACTCGCAAACATCCTGAACCATCTAGAGATGTGCCAGTGCCATTTGGATCCCACTACATGTGTGGAGTTTTGACATTGGACCTCCTGGAGTGTTTAAAGGCTCTGGCATGGAGAAGCTGTTGCTGGATCTGTGATGATCACAAATGTTGAGTAGTAGCTCCTACTTTTATACCAAAAACTGTAGAAAGAACATTTCCTTATAATCTTATACTCCAGTACTCATGTTAGTTTTCTCTCTCCAGTGTTCTGTATTCTTGAAAGATTTATGATCCAACTCTTGATGTCACCTTTTAGATGTACTGAGGAAGGTTTCTTCCTCATTACATCTAAGGGAGTTTTTCCTTGCCACAGTCGTGGCAGCTTGCTCATCAGGGATAAATACACACCATTCACTTGACTGTTGATTTCTGTAAAGCTGCTTTGAGACAATGTCTGTTGTGAAAAGCACTATATAAATAAACTTGACTTGACTAAACAGATGATGGTGCCTTTTGGAAGAGAGGTAGAAATAGGAAATATGTGGTAAATTGCATGCAGGGAGCAGTAAACAAAGTAGAAGACTGGGCAAATTAATGGGGACTTTGATTTTCAATATCAAAAACACAGATTCAGTTGATTCACAAATTCACAGATTGGTTGGATAGCAAATGTGGAAGCACAGGAAATGGGATCGTCTGGGATAGAGGTAGCTTCTTCTGTGGTAATTCCATATATAGCCCCATAGCTGTACCCAAAGCCAGAAATTGACTTATCTATTCATAAGAAAACAAACAAAAAATTAAATAACTAAATTTTCCAATAAAAATGTTTGTTCAACAGTACATAAATCAAGCATACAATAATATGACCCATATATTCACAGATGGATCAAAATACCCAAAATCAGTCAGAGCTGCTGCAGCAGTTTATATTCCTCAGCACAAAGTTAAAATGTCAAAGAGCAACAGATCATATATGTGTATTTTCAACAAAACTGATTTTACTAGCTCTAGAATGATTTGAGTAAAGCAGGCGAAAAACCCTGTGATATGTACAGAGTTAAGATCAGTAATGAAAAGTTTAAGACGTGGAATTTCCACAGCATGGCAAGATCTTTTATATAAATTATTGCAAAAATTGTATCAGGTTCAGGAACACAGGCATAAGGGTCAGGATTTTTTATGGGTTCCAGCACATGCTGGAATATTAGGGAATGAGGAAGCAGATAAATTAGCAAAAGAAACACTAAAGGAATTATGAATTGCCCATACATCACTCAACCAAAATGTAAACAAGATAGAGAACCATGCAGATGGAAATGGAAACACAGACAATAAAATAATGCACTATATACAGAAGTAAAAATATTGTTTAGTTTGGGTGTGCCCCCACATTCCACCCTCAGTTTTCAGATTTCTGTTTAGACACACTAGGGTTAGAGGCGAATGACATCCGCTGTATTTTTTTTGGACAGGTTAGGATGTACTATACCATAGGTAAGTTGGTTTGTTTTGTTCTTTGTTTTGGCACAGTCACTGATTACACCTCCATGATTACCACTGTTTAAAGTTTATTGATCCTGGCAGTTATAACTGGCTGTTATAACTTCAGTTGTTTATAAAATGTTTAATTGTGTGAAATTAAAATAACCAAATATAGTTATTATTAAATTTAAAAACGGGGAAAAACATTTATTGCAGTCACAGATTAATTAATATTATGGTTGTCATGTATCTTCAGATTATTTGTCTTCCTTCTCACAATGTTTTCTTTTTGTGATCTTGTTCCCAGTTTGATTGCATGTGTTTTATGAACTGATGCTTTAAACTTTAGCATATGCAGGGCCTTATTTTAATTAAAATCCATTTGTGCTTATTTTAATAGCTATATATTAAAATAAAAATGGAAAACACACACACACACACACACACACACACACACACACACACACACAGACTATATATATATATATATATATATATATATGTATGCGTGCGTGTGTATGTGTCTGCAAATAATTTCTGTACAGTAAAATGTTAACAGTCCAGATGAAGTAAATTGTAAATAATGGTAGTAAAAGGGAAACATCAGCACATACTTTTATAGTTGAAGATAATACACTAATTAAACATCATATTTTGAATTTTTGTTTTAAAAAAAAGTGAAATATTTTATGTTTATAGAGTAATTAAGGAATGAGTTGTTCATTTTGTTTATTTTGCAAAAAGCATTACACACATTGACATGAAAACACTAATGGGCTACAATGATGTCATCCACCAATTAATATTTTTTTCTGCATGTATATCCCTATCAGGGGACTTGTTAACTTAATCTCACTTGACAACCCCTTTATGTACTATAACACATTTGTTGTTAATTGGGTTGATTATTGTAACATGTTTATGCAATTGCCACGTGTCATAGGCATCTCTCCTGAGCATGGCACATTGCTGTAAACCATGATAATGACTCATGTGGGAATAAACTGTTTAAAGGGGTCTCCAAAGAGCAGGTGATTGCTCAATGGTTAATGTACTGCATTCAGTGGTAGTGTTCAGAAGGTCAGGAGTTGAGAAAACCCTTTATGCCATTCTGCTCCAGGAACACTGTATCATAGCTGACCCTGTACTTCCCCAGCTTCCTAACACATGTACAATTATGTTTATTTGACAAATCAATGTTTCTTCTTTAAACAGTGATATGAAATAATTAAATATTTAACTAGATTATGTTAGGAATGCAGTGCAAACAAATTATTGTGAATTCACAATTGCCATCCTTGAATCAGATGATACAAAATATTGAAAATGTATCATTACCTTTTTTTACCTTGAGATGGATGTACACCACTTCTATTAATTCATTATCTTCTATTAATTCACTACAATCCAAAAAGGCAGTTATTCGCATCGGCCTCTCCAGATCCAAAAATGATGCTTTTACGGTATTTAGTCCGACTTTTCACATTACATTTACACCAGAGACAGCTATGTTCATGTGTACAAACACCAGACACTGTTACAGTACAGGAATCATGCAACCACTAATCTGCATGATGAAGTAATTAAGAACCTTTGTGACCTTGGCTTGCTGCGACCTAGGCCACAAAGACCAAAGGCCACAAAGACCAGGCAGAGGGGTCCAGAGGGGACATCGGAAGTGCTGCTCGAGGAAGTGGAAGCGTGGCAAGCGGGCAGGTGTCCGTGCTCGGCTAAATGCTAATCCTAGCCGGCCAGCTCTCCCGTCCATTCTTCTTTCTAATGTCTGCTCCCTGGACGATAAACTGGATGACATCCGACTCCAGCGGACCATGCGACGAGAGTTCAGAGACTGGTGTGTCTTTGTTTTCACGGCGACGTGGCTCAGCGACAGATTTCCGGAAGCTGCCATCCAGCTAAACAGGAAAACGGCATTACGTGCGGACAGAAACGCAGCTCTGTGTGGTTAGACTTGTGGCGGTGGCATGTGTGTTTATATCAACACGGAATGGTGCAAGAACTCTGTGCTTGTCTAATGCTACTGCTCATAGCTAGTGGAGTTTGTGAAAGTGTATAATGCTGATCATTTTATTTACCACAGGAATTCACCACTGTTGTCATTATCAGAGTGTACATTCCTCCCAGTGCTAATGCTAAGGAGGCACTGTGTGAACTCTAACCGCTATTAGCGACCTTCAGAATGCTCACACTGATGGATTGTTTATTATCGCCGGAGATTTTAACCATGAAAATCTGTTTTGAGGACTTTTTTTGAGTGCACTGACTGGGACATATTTAGGGAGGCTGCAACTAATGGTGATTCCATCAATTTGGAGGAGTACACGTCAACAGTGACCAGCTACATCAGCAAGTTTATCGATGACATGACCATCTCCAAGACCATCACTACACGCTCCAACCAGAAGCTGTGGATGACCGCAAAAGATGCCTTGGCACAGGAGGCCAGGCTGGTAGCCCTACCACAGGATGTGCTTGGGCACAGCCTTCCTCCAGTGGGTGTTTCCCTCCATCTCCGCCCGAGAGATTGCTGCGGATGAAGGAGACCTGCCGCCTCTCAGAAGTCTCCAATGGCTGCAGGGCATTGCTCCAGCCACTCTGGGAGGGTCAGAGACCAGCTAAGTTCCCCTAAGAGATTTCCTGCCAGCTTGGGAAGGCCTGCCAGACATATCTCGGTGGGTCCTGCCTATGATAGAGAGGGGTTACTCAATTCAATTTGGGTCCTCTCCTCCCTGGTTAAATGGAATGTGTCCCACCCTGGTGGGACCTTAGCAGGCTCTGGTCCTGGAACAAGAAGTGCGCACCCTCCTGAGGCCATAGAGGTGGTTCCTTCCTTAGTCAGAGAGTCAGGCTTCTACAGCCAGTACTTCGTTGATCCGAAAAAGGACAGCGGATTGTGTCCGATCCTAGATCTATGCTCCTTGAACCGCTCACTTATGAGGCTCAGGTTCAGGATGGTCACCCTCAAAGAGGTCATGTCTCAGATCAAGTCCGAGGACTGGTTTGTCAAGCTAGATCTAAGGGACGGCTAATTCCACATAGCCATCCTTCCTGCTCACTGATGCCGCAAATGTAAATGCCGCAAATGTAAATGCTCACAGGAGGTTCCTGAGGTTTGCTTTTGTGGGTGAAGCTTACCAATATCGGGTCCTCCCGTTTAGCCTAGCACCCTCACCCCGCACATTTACAAACTGCATGAATGCGGCTCTTGCCCCGCTATGGCTTTAGGGCATTTGCGTTTTAAACTATATCGATGACTGTTTGTTATTAGCTCAATCAGAGCTTCATTTCATTTTCATTTCATTTTATTTATTTGACAGTGACAATGCAAACATACATAGTGTCAAAGCAAGCTCGTCACTGAAATGCTGCATAAAAAGTTTATAGCAAATGCTAATTTTCAACTCCTGTCCCTGGTTGGGCTCTAAACACAATACAATTTACATACTAAACTACTTAAATTTAAACAAATAACATGATATGTACAGTTCCTGTCCCTAGTCATACACAATAAAATTTACCCATGAGATTTACCCGTAAAGTTTACATACACACATATATCATATACCATATCATATAAAAAATGCTCCTCTGTCCTGCACGCTGGTGGTGTTCAAACACACTAGGCAAGCACTGGTCAGTATGGCGTGATTGGACACTCGTTTCCAAAGCGTTTCAACACGAGTTCCTGAAAGGGAATGTTTCTAGGTTACGTATGTAACCCTAGTTTCCTGAGGGAACGAGACTGTCAGCCAGCGGCGCGGGCACTTCCGGTGCTTCCACTTCCGGGGTAGCGCGAACCCGCAACCGTCCAGGCCGCCATCTTGCCATCACATAAATAGACACGGTTTTCTCACGCTTGCTGCCAGATTGTCTCGTTGGCTACCGTGTTTTTTTGTTGAGACATCCCTGTCCCTCGGTTTTATTTTTTCCTGTTTTTTGCTTTCAGTTTCGGATCTTCCGGTTTTCTTTTCTTCTTTGTTTTTCCGCGGTTTCGCGCCGTGCCGCCTGTCGCGGCCTTGCTTTGTTTTTTTCATTTTTTTTTTTTCATTCACAAATTCCCGCTCTCCTATTTTCTCGGGTTTTGTTCGCCTAGCGGTCGTGTGGGGTTTTTTTGTTTGTTCTCTCTGTTTATGTGCGCTTTTTCGGTGGACTATTTCACCTGGAGGAGTGTACGTTTTTGACCCTGTTTTTGTGGATTACTTTACACAAGGGACCATAAGTTTTCGGACACCTTGCTTTTGTGTGGATTACTTTACACAGGGGACCATAAGTTTTCGGACACCTTGCTTTTGTGTGGATTACTTTACACAGGGGACCATAAGTTTTTGGACACTTTGCTCTTGTGTGTTTTTGTGTGAACTACCTTACCCTGGGGATCATAAGTTTTTGGACACTTTGTTTTTGTGTGCTTTCTTGATTATTTTTGCATTAAAGACTTCTGTTTTGCTTTATTGCTGCGTCCTGCATTTGGGTCCTACTTTTGCACCACTGACAGTGACGCTGCGTCAACAGGCCATACTCCCTGCATCCCTGCAGTACTTACCTTCTCTCTTTCACAGAAGTTAATGTTGCTAACATCGCTCAGCCATTTTGTAGCTTCCTGGTTTTGCACGGTGTCGCCCACCGACGATGTCACGACTTACTTATTGCCCGGATTTCACACATGATTCGGAGCATGGACAAGAGGCGTTCCCAAAGCGTTTTAACACAGTGTCTCGTTCTCTCAGGGAACTAGGGTTACATACGTAACCTAGAGACATTACAGCAGGTTGAGTGAGTTAGCGGATCAGCAGGTAAGAGAGCAGTGCTGAATTTTGAACACAGAGAGATAAGCATTAGCACAGCAACTACAATATAATTGAGCATATCAAATACAAAATATACTAAACTAAGACCTAAAACAAACGCAATGAATGGCTGAAAGATAGCAGATTATGTATGCTGTCATCTGATGAGCAATTAGCTGTAGGTGCACTGATGATTAGGGTGGATGCATTCAGCCACTCACAAAAATGTAGGAGTAGGAAATATGACAGGTGAGTGTAGATTGTAACAGTACCTCCTAATGGTAGTCTCTTGGAGACCTAGCGAGTTTGTCAGGGTGGTTTTAGTGGCACTCCTGGATGAGAGAGAGGTCAAGAATGAAGGAGCTGGGAACACCGGAATGCTCTGTTGGACCATATCCCTCCCAGTTGACCAGGTAGTGTGTAGTCTGTGTAGTGCATTAAGTAGACACATATATTTATATGAATATGTAGGCTGGGTAGTAGTCTATGACCCAGGTGGTTGGAGGGGGATAAGCTGGAGGGCATTGAGTAGCAATTAGGACTAATTTCACTGTGATAAATAAAAGGTTAAATAGAGTCTTATAGATCTGGGTCATCTGAGTCTTACTACAAAGAGGTTAATAATCCTCTCAATGACAAATGAGTCTAGGTACTGGGGGACCTTCCTTGGGGCTGGTTCAGAGTGGGATGGTTTTATTGCCAGCCACACCATCTGCCCTGGTCGATACATGGGTGCAGGCCTATGGTGGAGGTCTGTGAGGCAGCGGTTGTTGGTGGTACAGAGTAGGGCTAAACAATCTCTTCTCTACATATGGGGCAGAATTATAGAATTGCCTCAATCTTCTAAGTAACAGTTCCTACAACCCTGGATTCAGTGCCCCAGTGCACTCCATTTCTGTATAACCAATTTTACAATTAGCAACTCACAATTCTCCACATAATAGTTGCATTCCCGCATCAGTCACTTAGGAGTGCTCGGGAGAAGGCAGCTCATGGGCAAATTTTTTTACTGTTTTGCTGGAACAGTATTGCCCCTTCCCCTGCATCAGAGGCATCCAATTCCATTATGAATTGCCATGAGGGATCAGGGTGTGCTAGAATGGTAGCTGATATGAATAGTTCTTTGAGCTGGGAGAATGCTTGGGAGTCCTTGGTTGTCCAGACAAAGGGAGGTGACTCATGTAAGGGGAACGGCTATAATCATGTATAAATAAGCAGTGAAAGTTTGCAAAGTGTGGGATGCACTGTAATTAATTTACATTCATTGGCCTGGGCCACTCCACTATTGCTCACACCTTCTCAGGATATGCTCTGATTTGCCCATCCTCAATAATATACCCCAGGAAGCTGACTGAAAGCATGTGGAATTTACATTTCTCTGCCTTGATGAGCAACTGATTTCGTAAGCAGTCAGTAAAGGACCAAGCAAACATGGTGGGTGTGCTCCTCAGGGATCTTGAACTAAACCGATATGTCATTAAGGTACACAAAGACAATGTCTTTGTTCTGGAATGCCTCTGCGTGACCATGCTCTGAAACACGTGTGTAATCTGTCCAACTGGTGACCAGGAAGCTATAAAAGCACATGTGTTTCCAAAGCATGTTGAAACAGCTCGAGTTCCTAAAGGGGAAAGAATATTACACAGTAGCTAAATAAACTTAAACACAAAGTGTTATAAGGCAAAATGGCCGAGAAGTGCAAAACACATTAACAAATCCAAAATTACAACGACAAAATTTTAGACAAACCGGAAAAGGTAGGTCTAGTTTGTGAATGGAAACTTACCGATCATTGGACGAGACATCTGTCATTCAAAATATACAGGAAGTACAACAGTCTTTTTATTTTCTTTTTCTTTTCTTTATTTCTTTATGTTTTATTAAGTAATTAACCATATACAAACACCATGGCAATAGCAAGTACAATTTACATTACAATACACAGAACAGGTGCATGAAATTACAAATATGTACACATATATTTATATGAATATGTAGGCTGGGTAGTAGTCTATGACCCAGGTGGTTGGAGGGGGATAAGCTGGAGGGCATTGAGTAGCAATTAGGACTAATTTTACTGTGATAAATAAAAGGTTAAGTAGAGTCTTATAGATCTGGGTCATCTGAGTCTTACTACAAAGAGGTCAATAATCCTCTCAATGACAAATGAGTCTAGGTACTGGGGGACCTTCCTTGGGGCTGGTTCAGAGTGGTATGTTTTTATTGCCAGCCACACCATCTGCCCTGGTCGATACATGGGTGCAGGCCTATGGTGGGGGTCTGTGAGGCAGCGGTTGTTGGTGGTACAGAGTAGGGCTAAACAATCTCTTCTCTACATATGGGGCAGAATTATAGAATTGCCTCAATCTTCTAAGTAACAGTTCCTACAACCCTGGATTCAGTGCCCCAGTGCACTCCATTTCTGTATAACCAATTTTACAATTAGCAACTCACAATTCTCCACATAATAGTTGCATTCCCGCATCAGTCACTTAGGAGTGCTCGAGAGAAGGCGGCTCATGGGCAAATTTTTTTTTACTGTTTTGCTAGAACAGTATTGCCCCTTCCCCTGCATCAGAGGCATCCAATTTCTTTATGAATTGCCACGAGGGATCAGGGTGTGCTAGAATGGTAGCTGATATGAATAGTTCTTTGAGCTGGGAGAATGCTTGGGAGTCCTTGGTTGTCCAAAGGGAGGTGACTCATGTAAGGGGAAGGGCTATCTGGTTATAATCATGTATAAATCAGCAGTGAAAGTTTGCAAAGTGTGGAATGCACTGTAATTACTTAACATTCATTGGCCTGGGCCACTCCACTATTGCTCACACCTTCTCAGGATATGCTCTGATTTGCCCATCCTCAATATTATACCCCAGGAAGCTGACTGAATGCATGTGGAACTCACATTTCTCTGCCTTGATGAGCAACTGATTTTGTAAGCAGTCAGTAAAGGACCAAGCAAACATGGTGTGTGTGCTCCTCAGGGATCTTGAACTAAACCAATATGTCATTAGGGTACACAAAGACAATGTCTTTGTTCTGGAATGCCTCTGCGTGACCATGCTCTGAAACACGTGTGTAATCTGTCCAACTGGTGACCAGGAAGCTATAAAAGCACATGTGGTGGACAAATTTTGGAGTTCCCAAAGCATGTTGAAACAGCTCGGGTTCTTAAAGGGAAAAGAATATTACACAGTAGCTAAATAAACTTAAACACAAAGTGTTATAAGGCAAAATGGCCGAGAAGTGCAAAACACATTAACAAATCCGAAAACAAATTAACAAATGCAAAACCAAAATAACAAATCCGAAAACAAATGAACAAATCCAAAACACATTAACAAATCCAAAACACATTAACAAATCCAAAACCAAATTTACAAATCCGAAAACAAGTTAACAAATTCCAAAACAAATTAACAAATTAGGAAACAAAACAACAAATCCGAAAACAAATGAACAAATCCAAAACCAAATTTACAAATCCGAAAACAAATGAACGAATCCAAAACCAAATTTACAAATCCGAAAACAAGTTAACAAATCCGAAAACAAATTAACAAATCCAAAAACACATTAACAAATCCAAAATTACAACGACAAAATTTAGACAAACCGGAAAAGGTAGGTCTAGTTTGTGAATGAAAACTTACCGATCATTGGACGAGACATCTGTCATTCAAAATATACAGGAAGTACAACAGTCTTTTTATTTTCTTTTTCTTTTCTTTATTTCTTTATGTTTTTATTAAGTAATTAACCATATACAAACACCATGGCAATAGCAAGTACAATTTACATTACAATACACAGAACAGGTGCATGAAATTACAAATATATACACATATATTTATGGGAAAGAGGGAAAAAATAGATAAATAAATAGATATAATAATAATAATAATAATAATAATAATAATAATAATTAAATTAAATTAAATTAAATTAAATTAAATTAAATTAAATTGAAATTAAATTAAATTAAAGGAAAAAAAGGAAAAAAATTAACAGGGCTATGGGCTTATTCTGTAAAATATTTTTTTTCTATAAAGGACAAAAGATTCATTGCATTTTTCTTTTTAATCACTTTAAAAGCTTTTTTTTTAAAGAAATATTAAATTATATTGCAAAAAAACCTGTTGGTTTCACTTTTAAGTATTTCCATTTATGTATATAAAATGTTCCAATCAGAAGTATATTATTAACAAGAAAGTAGTCTTTGTTATTGTTCATTACAAGTCCAAAGATAATGTCCTTCACAGTGAAATTTCTTAGATGGGGTACCTTTGGGTAAAGCCAGTTATGGATATCAGACCAGAAAGTGTCTGAAGTAACAGTCTGTGGCAGGAGAAAGTGTAGAACCTAATATTTCTGTGATGATATACTGCAGTATCTCCAACATTACTGCAACTGAATGTCCTTCCTCAAAGTAGTTTTGAATTAATTTCATCTTCTCCTTGCTTGCCAATGTTTACTTCTGTTATTTTTTATATTTAAAGACGCACTAATCGAAATAATAAAAATAGTTTAAAGTAAACGGCGAACTTTACTCATGTACAATAAACAAAGTTATAAGATTTCAGACTTCCTGTATATTTTGAATGACAGGTGTCTCTTCCAATGATCGGTAAGTTTCCATTCACAAACTAGACCTACCTTTTCCGGTTTATCGTTGTGTTTTTGGAATTATTAATGTGTTTCTTGCAACGATTCAGACAAACCAGAAAAGGTAGGTATAGTTTGTGAATGAAAACTTACAGATCATTGGACGAGACATCTGTCATTCAAGATATACAGGTGAATGACAGGTGTCTCGTCCAATGATCGGTAAGTTTCCATTCACCAATCCATTCAATTATACCTTTTCCGGTTTGTCTGAATTTTGTTGTTGTGTTTTTGGATTTGTTAATGTGTTTTTGAATTTGTTAATTTAAATTAAATTAAATTAAATTAAATTAAATTAAATTAAATTAAATTAAATTAAATTAAATTAAATTAAATTAAATTAAATTAAATTAAATTAAATTAAATTAAATTAAATTAAATTAAATTAAATTAAATTAAATTAAATTAAATTAAATTAAATTAAATTAAATTAAATTAAATTAAATTAAATTAAATTAAATTAAATTAAATTAAATTAAATTAAATTAAATTAAATTAAATTAAATTAAATTAAATTAAATTAAATTAAATTAAATTAAATTAAATTAAATTAAATTAAATTAAATTAAATTAAATTAAATTAAATTAAATTAAATTAAATTAAATTAAATTAAATTAAATTAAATTAAATTAAATTAAATTAAATTAAATTAAATTAAATTAAATTAAATTAAATTAAATTAAATTAAATTAAATTAAATTAAATTAAATTAAATTAAATTAAATTAAATTAAATTAAATTAAATTAAATTAAATTAAATTAAATTAAATTAAATTAAATTAAATTAAATTAAATTAAATTAAATTAAATTAAATTAAATTAAATTAAATTAAATTAAATTAAATTAAATTAAATTAAATTAAATTAAATTAAATTAAATTAAATTAAATTAAATTAAATTAAATTAAATTAAATTAAATTAAATTAAATTAAATTAAATTAAATTAAATTAAATTAAATTAAATTAAATTAAATTAAATTAAATTAAATTAAATTAAATTAAATTAAATTAAATTAAATTAAATTAAATTAAATTAAATTAAATTAAATTAAATTAAATTAAATTAAATTAAATTAAATTAAATTAAATTAAATTAAATTAAATTAAATTAAATTAAATTAAATTAAATTAAATTAAATTAAATTAAATTAAATTAAATTAAATTAAATTAAATTAAATTAAATTAAATTAAATTAAATTAAATTAAATTAAATTAAATTAAATTAAATTAAATTAAATTAAATTAAATTAAATTAAATTAAATTAAATTAAATTAAATTAAATTAAATTAAATTAAATTAAATTAAATTAAATTAAATTAAATTAAATTAAATTAAATTAAATTAAATTAAATTAAATTAAATTAAATTAAATTAAATTAAATTAAATTAAATTAAATTAAATTAAATTAAATTAAATTAAATTAAATTAAATTAAATTAAATTAAATTAAATTAAATTAAATTAAATTAAATTAAATTAAATTAAATTAAATTAAATTAAATTAAATTAAATTAAATTAAATTAAATTAAATTAAATTAAATTAAATTAAATTAAATTAAATTAAATTAAATTAAATTAAATTAAATTAAATTAAATTAAATTAAATTAAATTAAATTAAATTAAATTAAATTAAATTAAATTAAATTAAATTAAATTAAATTAAATTAAATTAAATTAAATTAAATTAAATTAAATTAAATTAAATTAAATTAAATTAAATTAAATTAAATTAAATTAAATTAAATTAAATTAAATTAAATTAAATTAAATTAAATTAAATTAAATTAAATTAAATTAAATTAAATTAAATTAAATTAAATTAAATTAAATTAAATTAAATTAAATTAAATTAAATTAAATTAAATTAAATTAAATTAAATTAAATTAAATTAAATTAAATTAAATTAAATTAAATTAAATTAAATTAAATTAAATTAAATTAAATTAAATTAAATTAAATTAAATTAAATTAAATTAAATTAAATTAAATTAAATTAAATTAAATTAAATTAAATTAAATTAAATTAAATTAAATTAAATTAAATTAAATTAAATTAAATTAAATTAAATTAAATTAAATTAAATTAAATTAAATTAAATTAAATTAAATTAAATTAAATTAAATTAAATTAAATTAAATTAAATTAAATTAAATTAAATTAAATTAAATTAAATTAAATTAAATTAAATTAAATTAAATTAAATTAAATTAAATTAAATTAAATTAAATTAAATTAAATTAAATTAAATTAAATTAAATTAAATTAAATTAAATTAAATTAAATTAAATTAAATTAAATTAAATTAAATTAAATTAAATTAAATTAAATTAAATTAAATTAAATTAAATTAAATTAAATTAAATTAAATTAAATTAAATTAAATTAAATTAAATTAAATTAAATTAAATTAAATTAAATTAAATTAAATTAAATTAAATTAAATTAAATTAAATTAAATTAAATTAAATTAAATTAAATTAAATTAAATTAAATTAAATTAAATTAAATTAAATTAAATTAAATTAAATTAAATTAAATTAAATTAAATTAAATTAAATTAAATTAAATTAAATTAAATTAAATTAAATTAAATTAAATTAAATTAAATTAAATTAAATTAAATTAAATTAAATTAAATTAAATTAAATTAAATTAAATTAAATTAAATTAAATTAAATTAAATTAAATTAAATTAAATTAAATTAAATTAAATTAAATTAAATTAAATTAAATTAAATTAAATTAAATTAAATTGTTTTGTTTTCAAATTTGTTAATTTGTTTTTGGATTTGTTAATTTGTTTACGGATTTGTTATTTTGGTTTTGCATTTGTTAATTTGTTTTCGGATTTGTTGTTTTGTTTTCGGATTTGTTAATTTGTTTTTGGATTTGTTAATTTGTTTTTGGATTTGTTAATTTGTTTTTGCATTTGTTAATTTGTTTTCGGATTTGTTAATGTGTTTTGCACTTCTCGGCCACCGTAATGCACAGACTCAAAACAAACAAAAACTCAGAACCAAGAACATACAAAATGACATAAACAACATAAAAAATAACAGATAATCTCAAAACAAAAGAGATAATGTAACATAGGATATACCATAAGAACATGATATATAACATAACCCCAAATAACGTCAGTCTGAACAAATAGGATAATATTAATGCACCGAAATTAGAACATAGGAAACTAAAGAAAAGTCAGACAAAACACATTCAAGCACAGGGACTTATAAAGAAGGACTAGGGAAACAACAGGTGCACTGTAATTTGTTACAAAGTATATATATGAGTCTATGGCCAAGTGGAGACTTTACAATTGAGCAAAATTTTATAATGTATTATTACCAGTTTCTGAAACATTATTATTTTCTAGTAATAATTTGTGACCTATATTATGTGATACAATTAAGGCTAATATAAATCAAAACAAAAAAGCTTTCCAAATGTTTAAAGAATATATACTAAAGAGCTATAAATATAAGTTCTTTTTCTCTAATTAGGTGCTCAAGAGAAATGTGTGGTGTAATGTGTGGTGTGTGTTGCAAGATAATTGTTTCTTTGTTTGTAAACACAGTGACTAATTAATCCCAAATTGCTATTTAAATTTTGGTCAAATCTCTATATACTTGTGACATTTGTGTGGGTCTTTTAGAGCATTTGAGTGGACTAATTGTATTTATTGCATTGCAAGTCAAGCTTCTGTTAGGTATTGGTAGTAAGCATTTTATTATTTTAATAAAAATTGTTTTGTTCTTTTCACAGCTTTAAAGAAGAATTTCAAATGAATAGCTCCAATGGAACAGTTTCATTTGACAATGGATTTTATTTTGTTGCTTACAATTCTTTGGGCAATAAGAACTACCTGATCCTGGCATTAGGAATTATCTACCTGATTACTTTACTATGTAATTTAATGCTCTTGTCTATGATCATGATGAACTCAAGTTTACATAACCCCAAATTTCTTGCGGTGTGTAACCTGGCTGTAGTTGACATTTCTATAAATAGTGTAATTATTCCACAAATGGTTCCTTCATTTGTATTTAATCTGAATCACGTCAGTTTTGAAGCATGCTTTACTCAAATGTTTTTCATGCACTTTTTTGGTGACATGGAATCCTTTTCACTGGCTCTATTGGCTTATGATCGCCTAATTGCTATCTGCTTTCCTTTGCGCTACCCAACAATCAGTACTAATCTGAGGATGATGCTTATCATAGTTGGATTGTGGTTACTGGTATTTTCATGTGAAGCTTACCTTGTAGTTCTGACCAGTCGTCTCTCCTACTGTAGATCAAGGGTAGTGCCAGGCTGTTGCTGTGAACATGGTCAGGTTTTCAATTTAGCCTGTGGAGATATTTCTTATAACAGAAGTCTTGCAACTACAAAGACATTAACTGTTCTGCTTGGCCCTCTGACTTTTATTGTTTGCTCATATGTAATAGTGGTGGTAGCAGTGTTGAAAATTGCATCCAAAGCACAACGCTGGAAGGCCTTTAATACCTGTCTTACTCACATGGCCCTGGTCCTCATTTATTTTATGCCAGTGAGTTTTGCTTATATACTAGGGAGCTTAAAGTTAGTGCAGTCGATTGATCTTTACACAACAATTTTGACAGTGTGTGTCACATTGCCAGGCATGTTAAACCCTATCATATATAGTTTAAAGACTGAGGAACTGCAGGAGAAGTTGCTAAAGATTTTTAAGAAACAAAAAATGTCAAACACAGTGCAATAATAAATGAATGAATCTATCAGAATTTCTTTTTTTTTATTATTGTAATTGACTGTACTCATAAGTATACACTATACTAAGATAAGCTTAGTTCTATAACATTTTATATGTATTACAAACATTTAAATGAAAATTAAATTATATTAACTTGTTCTTTTGCATTAACCATTGTTTGGATATGTGATTATTACTGAATTCTTTGCCTTCTATATATGCACAATGAATTATCTCACTGATTATCATTTTGCATACATTATCACCCTGATCCTATACTATCTTTTTTGTGGGATAATCAAAATTGATAACCGAAAGAATTAATATAAGTACAGTAGCTCTCCTTTTGCTGTTCAGTGCAGTCTACCTAATGGGCAATAACATGTAAATATAAAGTTAAAGTGTGCATAACAGGGAAAAAAAAGTTAAATACTGCGAGTAACAGGACACTTTTCAAACAATAATCACAATGTAAGTTCAAAAGTCAAAGTTTCCACATGCGCTGTAGCGTAGATAATTAATATATTACCACAAGATGGCGGCAAATAGCCTAAATCAGCATTTTAACCCAAATCTTAAAATGAAAAATGTATGGACGTCGTTGTTCAAACAACAGAAAATGACTAATAGGGATCATTTTTATATTAGAAAGCTAATGAATGGCAAACTCTAAAGTATTCTTTATTTATTTATTTATTTTTTATAAATAAATACATAAAAAAAGAAAACTAAACAAAAAAACTTAGTGGTATACTGATGTGTTTCATTTTAGTCAAGTTGCTCGAAATACTTTAGAATTAGCCAATACCAATTAAAGCATGACACAACTTATTTGTTTGGAATAGAGATGCTTGCAGTCATCTGATAGTCAACTAGAAAAACAGCTGTCTGGGGAAAAAAAAAAAAAAACAATAAAAACCATCAAAATAAAAAATAAATAAATAAAATCTGGTTTCCAACTTGAATGTAATTTAAACTATAAGCTATTAACCATTCAAACCAAAACAAAATGTTTTCCATTTTGCAGTTTGTTTATGTACATAATTATATTAGTTCCTTCAATGCAAACAAAAATATTTTAGATATCTAATGAAAACTGGTTGATTAATAGCATTGTGATGTTACTATTACTATTAAGCTATTAACCATTCAAACAAAAAAAGAATGTTTTCCATTTTTTAGTGTTTACACATATAACTTAAACATAAATACATAAAATGCATTGTGTATGACTAAGAATTCATGCTTAATGTCAGTGGTGCAAAAGTAGGACCCAAATGCAGGACGCAGCAATAAAGCTAAACAGAAGACTTTAATGTGAAATAATCCAGAAAGCACATAAAACAAAGTGTCCAAAAACTTACGGTCCTCAGGGTAAGATAATCACACAAAAAAACACACAAGAACACGTGTCCAAAAACATATGGTCCCCTGTGAAAAGTAATCCACACAAAAGCAAGGTGTCCGAAAACTTATGGTCCCCTGTATAAAGTAATCCACAACAACCGAGCAAAAACGTACAGTCCTCCAGGGGAAATAGTCCACCGAGAAAACGCCCATAAACAGAGAGAAACAAACGAAAACTCCCGACCGGAATAGAGAAAGAAAAAAAAGAAAATGAAAAAAACAGAGAAAAAGAAAACAGAGCAAAGCCACGACGGCGGCGCGGCGCGAAATCGCTGAAAAAACAAAGAAGAAACAAAAACCGGAAGATCCGAAACTGAAAGCAAAATACGGGAAAAAACGAAACCGAGGGACAGGGAAGTCTCAACGAAAAAACACGGAAGCCAACGAGACAATCTGGCAGCGCGGGTGAGAAAGCCGTGTCTATGTGTCTATTTATGTGATGGCAAGATGGCGGCCTGGACGGTTCCCCGGAAGTGGAAGCACCGGAAGTGCCCGCGCTGCTGGCTGACAGTACCCCCCCCTCAGGCCGGCTCCAGACGGCCCACCAGGCTGGTCCGGATGATCACGGTGGAAACAGGAAACAAGGCCGGGATCCAAAATGTGGCGCGCAGGGACCCACGAGTGCTCCTCAGGGCCGTAGCCCTCCCAGTCCACAATGTACTGCAAGCCCCGACCCCAGCGCCTGGAGCGCAGGAGACGGCGCACAGTGAAGGCCGGGCCCCCGCCAACGACCCGGGCGGGCGGAGGGGGTCTGGTGGAGGGAACCAGGGAGCAAGCCTGGACAGGTTTGAGGCGCGAAACATGAAAGGTGGGATGGACACGGAAGACCCTGGGAAGGCAGAGGCAGACGGCCGCAGGATTGAGTACATTGGATATAGGAAAAGGTCCAATAAAACGAGGGGCCAGCTTCCTGCATGCGACCCTTAGTGGCAGGTCCTTGGTAGAGAGCCAAACCCTCTGGCCGGGGCGGTAAACGGGCGCCGGTCGGCGCCTGCGGTTGGTCCAGCGGGCATAGCAGCGGGAAGACCTGAGGAGAGCCACCCGGGTCTTCCTCCAGGCACGGCGGCGGCGCCTGACCAAGGCACAGGCTGAGGGCACTGAGGACTCAATTTCCTGAGATGAAAAGATGGGCGGGTGGTAGCCATAAGCGGCTTGGAACGGGGAGAGGCCAGTGGCTGAGGACGGCAGAGTGTTATAGGCATATTCGGCCCATATCAATTGCGAAGCCCAGGAAGCGTTGTCGTCAGTGCAAAGGATGCGGAGGGCTGTCTCCAGGTCTTGGTTCAACCTTTCAGCCTGCCGTTGGTCTACGGGTGGAACCCGGAGGACAAGCTGACCGAGATACCCAGGAGGCGGCAGAACTCCTTCCAAAAATTGGCAGTGAACTGCGGACCCCGATCCGAGACGATATTACTAGGGAGACCATGGAGCCGGAACACGTGCTGCAGCAGTAGCTGGGCGGTTTCCTTGGCTGAGGGCAGTTTAGGGAGTGGTATGAAATGAGCCATCTTAGAAAACCGAACTATCACAGAAAGAATGGCGGTATGGCCAGCAGAGGGAGGCAGACCGGTAACGAAGTCAAGGGCTATATGGGACCATGGGCGGTGTGGAACGGGAAGCGGGCGGAGGAGACCCGCCGGGGGGCATCTGAAACTCTTGCGAGGGGTTCCTGGGTGGCAGAAAAGTCGAGAGCAGTGGCACCAATGGAGTACCCGTGAACGGAGCTGGTCCGGAACATAGAGCCTGCCCTCCGGACAGCCGGCAGGGTTGGGTTGTCCCGAAGTGGCCCTGTGCACCCGGCGTTCAATGTCCAAACGAAGGACCCTGACGGAAACGGATGGGGGTAGGATGTGACACGGTTCTTCGCCCTCCTCCTCGCCGCAGGAACCCAGTCGGGACAGGGCATCCGGTTTGCAGTTCTTGGAGCCCGGACGGTAGGAGAGCGTAAAGCAAAAACGCCCAAAAAACAGCCCCCACCTGGCCTGCCGGGGGTTGAGGCGCTTGGCTGCGCGCAGATACTCCAGGTTTCGATGGTCCGTCCACACAACGAACGGGTGTTCGGCACCCTCCAACCAATGATGCCATTCCTCAAGCGCCAGCTTGACGGCCAGCAGCTCGCAATCCCCGATGGAGTAGTTCCGTTCTGCGGGACATAGTCGGCGTGAAAAGAAGGCGCACGGATGGAGGCGGTTGTCGGTGGCACCCCTCTGAGACAGAATGGCCCCCACACCCTTGTCCGAGGCATCAACCTCCACAACAAATTGCCGGCATGGATCAGGCAGGGTGAGAACAGGTGCAGGCGTGAACCGGGTCTTGAGCTCCAGAAAGGCCTGTTCTACCGGAATTCCAGGTGAATGGCTGACAAGTAGAGGTGAGTCGGTGTAGTGGCGCCGCGATGGTGCTAAAACCGCGGATGAACTTGCGGTAAAAATTAGCAAAACCTAGGAACCTTTGCAGTTGCTTGCGATTCTCCGGTTCGGGCCACTCCTCTATGGCGCGGATCCGGGCCGGATCCATCTGAACACTCCCTGCCGACAAGATGAAGCCCAGAAAAGAAGTGCTGGACACATGGAATTCACATTTCTCGGCCTTCACATACAACCGGCTCTGAAGTAGACGGGTGAGCACAGTGCGCACATGGCAGCGGTGTTCCTCCAGGGAGCGGGAGTAGATCAGAATGTCGTCCAGGTAGACAAACACAAACCGATGAAGCATGTCCCGAAGAACGTCGTTGACCAGGGCCTGGAAAACAGCAGGGGCGTTGGTGAGGCCAAACGGCATGACCAGGTACTCGTAATGGCCTACTGGGGTGTTAAAGGCTGTCTTCCATTCATCCCCCTCACGGATGCGAACCAGGTGGTAGGCGTTGCGAAGGTCAAGTTTGGTAAAGACGGTGGCTCCCTGGAGGAGCTCAAAAGCCGTGGACATCAAAGGCAAGGGGTACCGGTTCTTAATGGTGATGGAGTTAAGCCCTCGGTAGTCGATGCAGGGGCGGAGGCTCTTGTCCTTCTTTTCCACAAAAAAGAAACCTGCCCCCGCCGGGGAGGAGGAAGGGCGGATGATCCCAGAAGCGAGGGACTCCCGGATGTAGTCTGCCATAGCTTCCCTTTCAGGACCAGTCAGGTGGTAGAGGCGGCCTCGGGGAGGAGCCGTTCCCGGCAACAGGTCAATACCGCAATCATAAGGACGGTGGGGCGGTAAAGACAGGGCTCTAGCTTTACTAAAAACTACGCCCAAATCATGGTACTCCGCAGGGACAGAACCGAGGTCGGAGGTGGATTCCCCACCAGAACGACTAGGAGTCTGGGGAACCGAGGAGAGGCAGCTGGCATGACACGAAATCCCCCACTCCAACACCCGGCCACTGGTCCAGTCCAGGCGAGGGTTGTGCCTCTGCAACCACGGGAACCCGAACATGGCCGGCGCTCGCGGTGATGGGATGATGAGGAACGATAACCATTCGCAATGCTGTTCAGCGATGGAAACGAGGAGAGGCTTGGAGCGGTGGGTGACCCGATGGAGAATATGACCATCAAAAGCGCGGACCAGGAGCGGTACAGGAAGAGGTTCGGACTCGACGCCCAGTTGACGAGCGAGCTCTTCGTCCAAAAACTCGGCGTCCGCCCCGGAGTCAACAAACACTGCCAATTCACGACTGCGGCCCTGGACATTGACCCGAACCTTGAGCAACGGCCTAGAGGGGACTGGGAGTCCTTGGCCCGGCGTTGGCCCCACGTTCAACGCCGAGCCCTCTCTTTTGCTGGACAGGTGGCGGCCATGTGTCCCGCCTTGCCACAATACAAGCAGAGTCCCTGAGAGCGATGCCTCTCCTTTTCACTAGTGGAGAGGTGGCGGCGGCCAATCTCCATGGGTTGCGGAGGCAGACTAGACGAGGTACTGAAGTGAGATGGGTCAGAGGGAGAGGCGGGCTGCCAGGTCCCACGGAACCCCCCGTCCGAGCGGAATTCCCTCATCCGTCGGTCGATTCGGGTGGCCAGGCTGATCAGGGAGTCCAGATCCTCTGGAAGATCCCTGGCCGCAAGCTCATTCTTGATCTCCGCGTTGAGCCCCCTAAGAAAGACGTCGTAAAGCGCCGTGGCATCCCACTCACTCTCGGCCGCAGCGGTGCGGAAATCCGTGGCGTATTCCGCGACAGATCGCCCGTCTTGAATGGTCTGGAACAACGACCGGGCAGCGTCCTGCCGGGGGGTGGCTGAGTCGAAGATCTTGCGTAGCTCCTCAGAGAATGCGCGATAGGAGGCACAGACCGAGGAACGGCGTTCCCACTCCGCCGTGGCCCACCGTTTGGCCTTACCCGAAAGCAGGGAGATCACATAGGCCACCTTGGTGAGTTCATCTGGAAAAGAAGAAGGCTGAAGCTGAAAAGTTATTTCGCAGCTCAACAAGAACGGACGGCACTCCCCTGGTTGTCCTGCGAAGCGCTCGGGAGTCGGCAGATGAACCCCACACCTAGGTGCTGTTGGCGGGACGGGCGCCGGGGCGGCTGACGCGGCGGCATGAGCAGTGGTGTTCTCCGAAACAGACGCCTGGGCTACAGGGGCTGGGTTGCGCTGGAGAGCTAGTTCACGAATTGCACTTGCCAGTTCCTGTATCTGCTGGTGATGAGAGGTGGTGAGCTGCACCAAAGAGGAGAGCTGAGACTGCACATCGTCCGCTGGGTCCATGTCTGGCCAGATTGTACTGTCAGTGGTGCAAAAGTAGGACCCAAATGCAGGACGCAGCAATAAAGCTAAACAGAAGTCTTTAATGTGAAATAATCCAGAAAGCACATAAAACAAAGTGTCCAAAAACTTACGGTCCTCAGGGTAAGATAATCACACAAAAAAACACACAAGAACACGTGTCCAAAAACTTATGGTCCCCTGTGAAATGTAATCCACACAAAAGCAAGGTGTCCGAAAACTTATGGTCCCCTGTGTAAAGTAATCCACAACAACCGAGCAAAAATGTACAGTCCTCCAGGGGAAATAGTCCACCGAGAAAACGCCCATAAACAGAGAGAAACAAACAAAACTCCCGACCGGAATAGAGAAAGAAAAAAAGAAAATGAAAAAAGAAAAAAAAACAGAGCAAAGCGCGACAGCGGCGTAAATCGCGGAAAAACAAAGAAGAAACAAAAACCGGAAGATCCGAAACTGAAAGCAAAATACTGGAAAAAACGAAACCGAGGGACAGGGAAGTCTCAACGAAAAAAACACGGAAGCCAACGAGACAATCTGGCAGCGCGCGTGAGAAAGCCGTGTCTATTTATGTGATGGCAAGATGGCGGCCTGGATGGTTGCGGTTCGCGCTACCCGGAAGTGGAAGCACGGAAGTGCCAGCGCTGCTGGCTGACATTTAATCAGAGAAAGTTCGTGAAAATTATTTGCCTTAATTATATTGTCAATTAAATTAGGGCTGTCAATTGATTAAAATATTTAATCGTGATTAAGCGAATAATTTTCATGAGTTAACTCACAATTAACTTAATCATAGATTTTATCTGCTTTATGCAAATGAATGATTATTATTAGTGAAACCGAACTCAACATGGAGCATTAAGACAAAATATTCTTGTAAATGTTTTAAAGTAATTATAGTTTTTAATTACATACATTTTCAGGACACCAAACGGAACCTGTGCTGTTTCCACACGGCTGATTACTGAGATGATACCAGGAGAACGGTACCTCTTCTAACTTTCATATGAATTACATAAACAAAGAGCAATTTGTTTTCGATGTGAATTGGTTTAATTAAAAGTATTATTATTATTATTATGTTGTGCTAGTTACTAAATGTCAGTGTTGTGCTAGTTACTAAAAAATAGTAACTAGTTACAGTTACCCGTTACTTCATTCAAAACGTTACTTTGTTGATTACTTACACCAAAAAGTAATGCGTTACTGTTAAAAGTAACTTTTTAGTTACTTTTTTAAAGAACCTTCTTCAAAGTTCCCATTAATGCCCTTTTATGCGTTATGGTCTATACAAACACAAAACTGACTTAAACAGAAAGTAATTTTGCAAACACTATTTTATTTAAGTCAGACCAGCACAAACTGAATATATCACAAGGATTTCTGAAATAAATAACAAAACAAGCTAAATAATATATTCACAATCAAAAACTAAAGTGGCTTCTGCTGTTGTGTTGAGCTCTTAAAATGTTCCTTTCACAGCTGAAGTATGAAAACTATCAACAATGTAGAACAGAACACCGGGTTAGCTTCTAGCTCTAGCTTCTAGCATGGTATCTCAGATGAGCTTCAACAGATTGAGTTGCTGTTTATCACAGTAGATACGAGCTTGAACCAGAAAGACACAGCTTACATTTGACTTAAAAGTTTTGTCTTTATACTCAACTAAAGTGAAATAATGAGCATATTTCCACTTTGAGAAACTCATCTTGCCCTTGCCTCGACTCTCCATTACTGCCGCACAGACCTGAATAAGCGGAGACACGCCCACAGCACGTCTTCTTCGTGTTTACAGTGGTTTATCTACCAATCCTACAATGCGTGTTCTTCCTGTTTACAGTGGTTTATCCACCAATCCTACAATGCGTGTTCTTCCTGTTTACAGTGGTTTATCCACCAATCCTACAATGCGTGTTCTTCCTGTTTACAGTGGTTTATCTACCAATCCTACAATGCGTGTTCTTCCTGTTTACAGTGGTTTATCCACCAATCCTACAATGCGTGTTCTTCCTGTTTACAGTGGTTTATCTACCAATCCTACAATGCGACGCTGCTGTAAGCAAGTTAGGCTGTAGTCTACACTTCAGCCCAAATTCATTCATTTAAAAAGTAACGGTAACGCACCATACGGTAACGGTAACGAAGTTACTTTATTTTTAAAAGTAATGCGTTACTGTTAAAAGTAACTTTTAGTTACTTTTTAAAGAACCTTCTTCAAAGTTCCCATTAATGCCCTTTTATGCGTTATGGTCTATACAAACACAAAACTGACTTAAACAGAAAGTAATTTTGCAAACACTATTTTATTTAAGTCAGACCAGCACAAACTGAATATATCACAAGGATTTCTGAAATAAATAACAAAACAAGCTAAATAATATATTCACAATCAAAAACTAAAGTGGCTTCTGCTGTTGTGTTGAGCTCCTAAAAATGTTCCTTTCACAGCTGAAGTATGAAAACTATCAACAATGTAGAACAGAACACCGGGTTAGCTTCTAGCTCCTAGCTTCTAGCATGGTATCTCAGATGAGCTTCAACAGATTCGAGTTGCTGTTTATCACAGTAGATACGAGCTTCGAACCAGAAAGACACAGCTTACATTTGACTTAAAAGTTTTTGTCTTTATACTCAACTAAAGTGAAATAATGAGCCTATTTCCACTTTGAGAAACTCATCTTGCCCTTGCCTCGACTCTCCATTACTGCCGCACAGACCTGAATAAACGGAGACACGCCCACAGCACGTCTTCTTCGTGTTTACAGTGGGTAATCCACCAATCCTACAATGCGTGTTCTTCCTGTTTACAGTGGTTTATCTACCAATCCTACAATGCGACGCTGCTGTAAGCAAGTTAGGCTGTAGTCTACACTTCAGCCCAAATTCATTCATTTAAAAAAGTAACGGGTAACGCACCATACGGTAACGGTAACGAAGTTACTTTATTTTTAAAAGTAATGCGTTACAGTATTAGTTACTGTAAAAAGTAACGCGTTACTAGTAACATGTTACTGCCCAACACTGATTATGTCAGTGAGGTAAGTACTGAGATTCGGATTGTTTTATTTATGTGTCTGTGAAGAGAGATGACAGAGACAGAGATGGCAAAGAGCACACCCTGACTGTTTTCTTTATTTAACAATATCACAGCGTTGTGTTGTTATGATCAGTGTTTACAAAAAAAGTAGACAGATTCGAATGATGTCTTGCTCTTATGTGTACGATCACAAAGACAGAGAAATTTAAGTTTGTTTTATCGTTATGAAGAAAAAATGCCACAAAACAAGCTCTCATTTGTTGGCCCCAGAGGGTTCATTGTTTGCATCATGGCGGTTTTTGGTGCTGAATTGAGACTTAAAACAAATGGTTACTGATAAACAAATTAATAAACAGGTCGACCTGAGATCAGGCTCCGCCCCACCTTTATCCCTCAGGTCGACCCCTTCTAACATCATTGCAGCGAGAATTCTTCCTGTCCTCGTGCAAGGAGGGAAGTGCTGGTGAAACACCTCACTCTGTTATCAAAGAACCCGGGATTACGTTAAGTAACCCATCGTTCTTTTTTTTAACTTCGCTCGGTGTTTCACTATGGGAGATATAGACCACTCCCGGATTGCACACAATCCTGCCACACCCAATCACATGGGCTCCGGACATCTAGCCCCCCAGCACCGCGTGCGCCAAGGATGACTCAGACACATCCAGCCTATAACGCCGCACAAAAATTTCCTGGACAGAAATACCCTCAAGTAGGGCCCATCATGTCGCCACCCTCTAGTAGAGTGGGCCCTCAAACCCGCAGGCGCCTGAGAACCACAGCATTCATACGCTAGAGATATAGCCTCCACAATCCAGCGGGACAGCCATTGCCTTGACAACAGCTTCCCCTTGTGAGGGGTAGCCCAAGACACAAACAGTCAGTGGTCAGTCTTCCTGAAACCCGCTGTTCTCCTGACATACGTATGGAGTGTCCGCACTGGGCACAAGGAATTTAGCTCTCCTCCTCCTGGGATGAAAATGGAGGAGGGTGGAAAGCCGAAAGTTCCATAACGGGACATCTATAAGAAGAATCCACCACTTTAGGTACAAATGCCGGGTTAGGGAGAAAGGAAACTTTCGTGAGCCCTGGGGCAAACTGTAAACAGGACGGACTGACAGACAGGGCTTGCAGCTCGCTCTCACGCTTAGATGCCACTAGAGCCACAAGCAGTGCCGTCTTAAGAGAGAGAAATTTGAGCCCTATGCCATCCACCGGCTCGAAGGGGTGATGAGAAAGGGCCTCCAAAACCAAGGACAGGTCCCACTGAGGCACCAACCGCTGAGACACCGGCCTCTTACGGCGTGCACCTTTCATAAACCGACTAATTACAGGGTGCTGGCCCGCAGGTTCGCTACCAAACCCGACATGACTAGCAGAAATAGCAGCCAGATACACCTTCAAAGTAGAAAAAGCTTTCCCCTTTATACAGCAAATCCTGGAGAAAACACAATATGTCTCCCACAGAACAGTGGAAAGAGACAATGTGACCACGGCTGCACCACTCCCCAAAAACCTGCCATTTAATGTCATAAAGTGCGCGAGAAGACGAGGCCCTGGCACTCTGGATAGTGTGTATAACCGATGGGGGTGAACCCGCCACACTCAAGTTACACCTCTCACGGGCTAGACCCAGAGAGCTATCCTGTTCGGGTCCGTATGATAAATCTCCCCACCTGCTTGGGACAGAAGGTCCCTCCGTGGAGGGAGTGGCCACGGCTGACCTGAAAGCAGCTGAACTATTTCGGCGATCCAGTGTCTGGATGCCCAACGTGAAGCTATCAGAATCAGTGACAGGCCGAGTTCTCTGACCCTGGCCAGGGTGGGGAAAATCAAGCTCAGTGGAGGGAATGCGTAGAGAAGAACGTTTGGCCATGGGTGGGCTAACGCATCCACACCCAACGTTACATCTCTATCCCTTAGAGAAAAGTACAGAGGACACTGAGCGTTTTCTCGTGAGGCGTAGAGATCTACGACAGCCCGGCCCGATTTCTCTGCCATATCTGCTCCACCACCTGGGTGTGCAGTTTCCATTCCCCGTACAGGGGGTTTCCCCCTGACGGCTTTCCGCCTCCGGAACAACTCTGATTGCCCTTTTGCTCAAAAGAGAGTCGATCTTGGCCGTTAGGACGCGAGCCGACTCTCCTTCGGCCACCAAGACTAACACACCGTTGAATCTCGGTGGTTTCACGGCGAATTGAAGCCTGTAGCCCCGTGAAATCGTGCTTAACACCCACGGATGAACAACGCATGCACGCCAATTGACAAGGCACGCAGAAAGGAACCCCGTGTACACAACACGCGTTGATGACGTCACGACCGTCTCCAGCGGCAAAACTAGGGGGGTGCATGCTGATTCTTGAAATGTTTGAGCGTGTCGAGCTGTCGTCCCATCTCCTCCAAAATCTCCGGCTGGTACAGTAAAGTCACCGCGTTTAGCGAGCACTGCGCTGCATATTTATACATCCTCTGATGGATGGACGCCGTCAATCTCTCGATTTTTCCAGGCAGTGCAATTGGAGAGGAGGCAGAGATAGAACGCAGATTCGGATGGAGGTGATAAGCCACCAAAGGCTCCACTGCTGGGGTCCGCCAACCCCAGCTCTTCCATCCCTGAATCTCCAGCTTGAGCACCCTTGGTCCCTCCGCGCCCTGGGCCGCGGGCCAAGCTAGTCCTAGCTTAGCCGCGGCTCACTTGCATACCTCGTGCAGGTTACCTTCCGCCTGTGAGGTTGCGTCGCCCACGCTCTGGGGTCTCGACTGTTGGGCCGGGAAGGGACCACTGTCGTTCTCATCCTCATCCTCCATATCCAAGTCGAGGAGGTCAGAGTTCTTATCGCCCTCTGCATCCTCGTCGCACGGTCGTTTCTCGTCCTCCGCGAGGAGGTTATAAAACAGAGGCAGCATGACCGGCGATTCGATCGCGAATGAGGTTAGAAGGGGTCGACCTGAGGGATAAAGGTGGGCGTGGTGTCAAAGGAGCTTCCGTGGTTGGTCACGCCCAAAGCAATTCCCATAGTGAAACACTAAACGAATTAGAAAAAAGAATTGCATTGTTATATTAATGTGCACTGCATTGTCTGTTCTCAGTCATGTTTACATCGTTGACTCCCTCTGTCTCATTCACGTTACCCCAGTACTTCTTGTTGCCTTTTGCCTTGCTCATTGCTTAGGAAATGTATTGACAATAATTGGGTAATTTTCATGTCAATATAGGAATTAACATTGCTTTCCATGACAGCTAACATATACAAGTATGCATGTACTAAGTTCATACAAGTCCTTACTACACACAGACTACAAATTCAGCAGCTATTATAAACGCTCTCATGCTTTATTCTGATTGCAAACACCTGAACTCACACTCCACAGTATAGAGTACAGTAAAACCCCATTGTACGAGCAACCTATAGTACGAGCAAACGGAGATACGAGCAAACTGGCTCGCAAAATTTTACCCTGTTTCATGAGCAAATTTCGAAGGCACAAGCAAACCCACACTGCCAGTTCCCCGTTTTCGGCCGAGGGTCGCATCAGCGGCTTAGTTGATGACGTATCACTCGGTCGCTCTCGTTGTTCAGTGCAGTAAAAACATAACTTTTTTTAGTGTTATATTTTTATTTCACTAGAAATCTTGAAAAATGTCTCCTAAGAAAATCAGTGATGGTGCTGTGAAAACAAAAGTAAATAGAATTACCATGGAAACCAAGAAGGTAACGAGCGTGGTGCGCATCTCATACTCGCAATCAACCACTACCACATGGGTAAGTGTTAAATTATGTTTACATGTTTACACTACCACATGGGTAAGTGTTAAATTATGTTTACATGTTTACACTACCACATGGGTAAGTGTTAAATTATGTTTACATTGTAAATTATGTTTACATGTTTACACTACCACATGGGTAAGTGTTAAATTATGTTTACATGTTTACACTACCACATGGGTAAGTGTTAAATTATGTTTACATGTTTACACTACCACATGGGTAAGTGTTAAATTATGTTTACATGTTTACACTACCACATGGGTAAGTGTTAAATTATGTTTACATGTTTACACTACCACATGGGTAAGTGTTAAATTATGTTTACATGTTTACACTACCACATGGGTAAGTGTTAAATTATGTTTACATGTTTACACTACCACATGGGTAAGTGTTAAATTATGTTTACATGTTTACACTACCACATGGGTAAGTGTTAAATTATGTTTACATTGTAAATTATGTTTACATGTTTACACTACCACATGGGTAAGTGTTAAATTATGTTTACATTGTAAATTATGTTTACAGTAAAAATTCAGAACAGAGCAGGAAAAAACATAAAAAATGAGTTGAAACTGTGCATTAGAGCTTGCTGTTCACTAATTGCTGCTATTTTTTTGTCAAGCAATTATCTATAATGATTACTAAATTGGTATTTAGGTCACAAATAGGTACACAAATTAGGTACTCTTGCAGATACATTTCTATCACAAATCACCCCTGCCACTCTTCTCTACCCACTCCACCCTGCCTGCACTCTTTTCCTCAATTCTCTAACACACTCTCCATTAGGTATAAATCTTCTTCTTTTTCTTCTT
This sequence comes from Silurus meridionalis, assembly GCF_014805685.1. Classification (NCBI taxonomy): domain Eukaryota; kingdom Metazoa; phylum Chordata; class Actinopteri; order Siluriformes; family Siluridae; genus Silurus; species Silurus meridionalis. The sequence goes on from NC_060895.1 coordinate 19,821,019, forward strand.
CTTTCAGCTGCTCCCATTAGGGGTCGCCACAGCGGATCATCCGTCTCCATACCACCCTGGCCTCTTTCACACCAACTACCTGCATGTCTTCCCTCACCACATCCATGAACCTCCTCCTTGGCCTTCCTCTTTTCCTCCTCCCTGGTTGCTCCATCCTCAGCATTCTTCTACCAATATAACTTATGTCCCTCCTCTGCACATGTCCAAACCATCTCAATCTCGCCTCCGAATGAATATTTTCTCAGGTGCTTGTTTAACACACGCAAGTCCAAGATCAGACGAAGAGATGTGCTTCCTCTCTTCGGGATCACAAAGTACCAGGAGTAAAAACCCTGACGGTTTTCCGCCTCCGGAACAACTCTGATTGCCCTTTTGCTCAAAAGAGAGTCAATCTTGGCTGTTAGGACGCGAGCCGACTCTCCTTCGGCCACCAAGACTAACACACCGTTGAATCTCGGTGGTTTCAAGGCGAATTGAAGCCTGTAGCCCCGTGAAATCGTGCTTAACACCCACGGATGAACAACGCATGCACGCCAATTGACAAGGCACGCAGAAAGGGAACCCCCGTGTACACAACACGCGTTGATGACGTCACGACCGTCTCCAGCGGCAAAACTAGGGGGGTGCATGCTGATTCTTGAAATGTTTGAGCGTGTCGAGCTGTCGTCCCATCTCCTCCAAAATCTCCGGCTGGTACAGTAAAGTCACCGCGTTTAGCGAGCACTGCGCTGCATATTTATACATCCTCTGATGGATGGACGCCGTCAATCTCTCGATTTTTCCAGGCAGTGCAATTGGAGAGGAGGCAGAGATAGAACGCCGATTCGGATGGAGGTGATAAGCCACCAAAGGCTCCACTGCTGGGGGTCCGGCCAACCCCAGCTCTTCCATCCCCTGAATCTCCAGCTTGGAGCACCCTTGGTCCCTCCGCGCCCTGGGCCGCGGGCCAAGCTAGTCCTAGCTTAGCCGCGGCTCGCTTGCATACCTCGTGCAGGTTACCTTCCGCCTGTGAGGTTGCGTCGCCCACGCTCTGGGGTCTCGACTGTTGGGCCGGGAAGGGACCACTGTCGTTCTCATCCTCATCCTCCATATCCAAGTCGAGGAGGTCAGAGTTCGCATCGCCCTCTGCATCCTCGTCGCACGGTCGTTCCTCGTCCTCCGCGAGGAGGTTATCAAACAGCGGCAGCATGACCGGCGATTCGATCGCGAATGATATTAGAAGGGGTCGACCTGAGGGATAAAGGTGGGGCGTGGTGTCAAAGGAGCTTCCGTAGTTGGTCACGCCCAAAGCAATTCCCATAGTGAAACACTAAACGAATTAGAAAAAAGAATTGCATTGTTATATTAATGTGCACTGCATTGTCTGTTCTCAGTCATGTTTACATCGTTGACTCCCTCTGTCTCATTCACGTTACCCCAGTACTTCTTGTTGCCTTTTGCCTTGCTCATTGCTTAGGAAATGTATTGACAATAATTGGGTAATTTTCATGTCAATATAGGAATTAACATTGCTTTCCATGACAGCTAACATATACAAGTATGCATGTACTAAGTTCCTACAAGTCCTTACTACACACAGACTACAAATTCAGCAGCTATTATATACCTGAACTCACACTCCACAGTATAGAGTACAGTAAAACCCCGTTGTACGAGCAACCTATAGTACGAGCAAACGGAGATACGAGCAAACTGGCTCGCAAAATTTTACCCTGTTTCACGAGCAAATTTCGAAGGCACAAGCAAACCCACACTGCCAGTTCCCCGTTTTCGGCCGAGGGTCGCATCAGCGGCTTAGTTGATGACGTATCACTCGGTCGCTCTCGTTGTTCAGAGCAGTAAAAACATAACTTTTTTAGTGTTATATTTTTATTTCACTAGAAATCTTGAAAAATGTCTCCTAAGAAAATCAGTGATGGTGCTGTGAAAACAAAAGTAAATAAAATTACCATGGAAACCAAGAAGGTAACGAGCATGATGCGCATCTCACTCGCAATCAACCACTACCACATGAGTAAGTGTTAAATTATGTTTACATTTTTACACTACCACATGGGTAAGTGTTAATTTATGTTTACATTGTAAATTATGTTTACAGTAAAAATTCAGAACAGAGCAGGAAAAAACATAAAAAATGAGTTGAAACTGTGCATTAGAGCTTGCTGTTCACTAATTGCTGCTATTTTTTCTCAAGCAATTATCTATAATGATTACTAAATTGGTATTTAGGTCACAAATAAGTACACAAATTAGGTACTCTTGCAGATACACTTCTATCACAAATCACCCCTGCCACTCTTCTCTACCCACTCCACCCTGCCTGCACTCTTTTCCTCAATTCTCTAACACACTCTCCATTGGGTATAAATCTTCTTCTTTTTCTTCTTCTTTCAGCTGCTCCCATTAGGGGTCGCCACAGCGGATCATCCGTCTCCATACCACCCTGTCCTCTACATCTGCCTCTTTCACATCAACTACCTGCATGTCTTCCCTCACCACATCCATGAACCTCCTCCTTGGCCTTCCTCTTTTCCTCCTCCCTGGTTGCTCCATCCTCAGCATTCTTCTACCAATATAACTTATGTCCCTCCTCTGCACATGTCCAAACCATCTCAATCTCGCCTCCCTCACCTTGTCTCCAAAACATCCTACATGGACTGTGCCTCTAATAAAATAATTTCGAATCCTGTCCATCCTCATCACTCCCAACGAAAACCTCAGCATCTTCAGCTCTGCTACCTCTAATTCAACCTCCTGTCAATGCCACTGTCTCTAATCCATACACCATTGCAGGTCTCACCACAGTCCTATTAACTTTTCCTTTCATTCTTGCAGATACCCTACTATCACAAATCACTCCTGTCACTCTTCTCCACCCACTCCACCCTGCCTGCACTCTTTTCTTCACTTCTCTAACACTCTCCATTACTTTGCACTGTTGACCCCAGGTACCTGAACTCCTTCACCTTCTCCACCTCTTTTTCCTGTAACCACACCACTCCACTGCCCTCCCTCCCATTCACACACATGTACTCTGTCTTACTCCTACTGACTTTCATTCCCCTTCTCTCCAGTGCATAGCTCCACCTCTCCAGGCTCTTCTCAACCTGCTCACTATTCTCACCACAAATCACAATATCAAAATATCAAAACAAATTGCTGCTTTCACCTCCTTACTAATCCTATCCACATCTTGCTTCACTAACTCCACATCATCCAACCTTCTCTCTCTCTGATTTTCCTCATTCATCCGCTGCTCAAAATACTCCCTCCACCTTCTCAACACACTCTCCTCACTATTCAACACATTTCCATCTCCATCCTTTATTGCTCTAACTTGCAGTTCATCCTTCCCAGCTTGGTCCCTCTGTCTGGCCAATCGGTACAAATCCTTATCTCCTCCCTTAGTGTCCAACCTCTCATACAACTCCTCATATGCCTTTTCCTTGGCTTTCACCACATCCCTCTTTACCTGTTGCCGCATCTCCTTGTACTCATGCCTACTTTTTTCATCACTCTGTCAAACCCACTTCTGTTTTGCCAACCTCTTTCTCCTTATGCTCTCCTGCACTTCCTCATTCCACCACCACGTCTCTTTGTCTTCCTTTCTATTTCCAGATGTCACACCAAGTACTTTTCTAGCTGCCACCCTCATCATTTCTGCAGTAGTTGCCCAATCATCCAACACCTCTTCACCACCACCGAGCCCCTGTCTGACCTCTTCCCTGAACCTCACACTATACTCTTCCTCCTTCAGCTTCCACCATCTTATTCTTCTTTCAGTCCTCACTCTCCTCCTCTTCTTCCTTGCCTCCAAAACCATCCTACAGACCACCATCCGATGCTGTCTAGCTACACTGTCCCCCACCAACACCTTACAGTCTCCAATCTCATTCAGGTTGCATCTCCTGCATAGAACATAGTCCACCTGTGTGCACCTTCCTCCACGCTTATAGGTCACCCTATGATCCTCCTTCTTCTTAAAATAATGCCATTTCCATCCTTTTAGCAAAATCCACCACCATCTGCCCTTCCAAATTCCTCTCCTTAAGGCCATACCTACCCATCACCTCCTCATCACCTCTGTTCCCTTCACCTACATGCCAATTAAAGTCTGCTCCAATCACCAATCGTTCTTTCCTAGGTACACCATCTATTACTTCATCTAATTCACTCCAGAATCTTTCCTTCTCCTCCATCTCAAAGCCGACTTGTGGAGCATAGGCACTGATGACATTTATCATCATCCCTTCAACAGCCAGCTTCACGTTCATCACCCTATCAGAAACTCTCTTCACCCCCGCTACACTTTTACTGTACTCTATCTTCAGAATCACCCCTACACCATTTCTCTTTCCATCCACATCATGATAAAACAGTTTAAACCCACCTCCAATGTTCCTGGCCTTACTCCCTTTCCACTTGGTCTCCTGAACACACAACATATCTACCTTTCTCCTCTCCATCATATCTCTCTCCCTTTACCAGTCATAGTACCAACATTTAAAGTACCAACCCAAACCTCCACTCTCCTACACTTCTCCTTTATCTGCTGTCTCTGTAGACGTCTTCCTCCTCTCCTTCTCCTCCTTCGGCCAACAGTAGCCCAATTTCCATCGGTACCCTGTCGGCTAATGATACCTGTGGCGGTCATTGTTAACCTGTGCCTCGACCGATCCGGTATGAAATTCTTATTTTTGATTCGCATATTTGATTTGGCAAATGTTTTGCCCTGGATGCCCTTCCTAACGCAACCCTCCCCATTTATCCGGGCTTGGGACCGGCACTAAGAGTGCACTGGCAAGTGCCTCCCTTCCATTAGGTACAAATAAGGACACAAATAAGTGTCACAAATTAGGACGCAAATAATTAGGTTCCTTTATAATATAAAGCCCATAGCATACACTTTAATTAAATTGCTTTTTTCTTTGCTGTGGTGATGTTCATACACTGATAAACAGACAACATTTTTTCCTTTATCTCATGGGACCATCACATACTGTAAGCACAGGGCATTAGTAAGTAAAAAGCTAAAGACTATACATTGGATCAACAGATAGATCACAGTTTCAGCTTTAATATTGACTGGCACCCAACTAAAATGGCAGTTCATAATTGTTCTCTTGACACCAGATGGCACTATTGCATTATTATGAATCTGTCAGTCAGGTCATATCACACAATGAGCTCCATTCCCCAGAAGATATTGCATCTACAAATGTCTGCCACAGACTACAATCTGCAGGTCTCTCTCTCTCTCTCTCTCTCTCTCTCTCTCTCAATTTATCTTGGCACACACACACACACACACACACACTGTGGTGAGACCTGCGATGTTGTATGGTTTAGAAACAGTGGCATTGAGTAAAAGACAGAAGGTGGAGCTGGAGGTAGAAGAGCTGAAGATGCTGAGATTTTAATTGGGAGTGACGAGGATGGACAGGATTAGAAACGAGTTATTAGAGGGCATGTACGACGTTTTGGGGACAAAGTGAGAAGGGGCTATTGAGATAGTGGCTGTGGCGACCCCTAATGGGAAAAGCCGAAAGCACTTATATTTGATGGTGTTTCTGTTTCAGCCAGTACAACTGTCAAAGTCCTTGGTGTTATTATTGACCCTAGTCTTTCCTTGAGGCTCACATGAATAATATTACCAGGATTGCCTTCTTTCACCTTAGACTTTCACCTTAGCTAAAATTAGAAATATGATGTCGTTACAGAATGCAGAAAAATTTGTTTATGTTTTTGTTACATCTAGATTAGACTACTGTAACGCTTTACTGTCTGGGTGTTCGAGTAAGTGCATAAATAAGCTTCAGTTGGTTCAGAATGCAGCAGCAAAAGTCCTCACTAGATCTAGAAAATATGACCACATCACCCCTGTTTTAATCAGTCTACACTGGCTTCCAATCAAATCTCACAATGATTATAAAATACTACTACTGACGTGTAAAGCACTTAACGGTCTCGCACCGCAGTATCTGAGTGAATTTCTGTACCAGTATGGTCCTCCATGCCTACTTAGATCAAAAGGTGCAGGCTACTTGTTGGTACCTCAAATAATGAAAATGCAGGGGGCAGGTATTTCTCTTATAAAGCCCCACAGTTATGGAACAGCCTTCCAATCAGTGTTTGGGAATCAGACACACTCTCAGTGTTCAAGTTGAGGTTGAAAACATATTTATTTAGTCAAGCCTTTTATCAGTAGATTTTTTTTTCTTAGGTAAAGGTGCAGATCTGGAGGGAGCATGGATATAGAGTGTTTGGTGAACTGGGATATTTGTATGCTGTCGTCACCTCACTTTCAAACATTCACTCAGGTTTGTTGACGGTGGTGTGGTGGGTCATCTCTTATCCCAGAAATCCCTCATGTCTGTGTTACCTTCTGGTTCTTCCTTTTAGCTATGCTGCTATAGCGAGTCTTGCAGGAGTCCAAACTGCACAGTGACATTAACCTTCATACAACAATAAAGACACATAATAATCCATATCCTTCTCCTCCTTTCACCCCTCTTCTCTCTCTCTCTCTCTCTCTCTCTCTCGGTCGAGTTAAACATGCTTCTGAGGTTTTAGTGACCACTGTTCCTGCCCCTCTCCCCTTCGTGGCTCTTTCCACTTCGTCCAGGCCTGCCTCTGGATATTGTTCTCTTCGATTGGAGGCCACTCTGTGCAGACAGTTTCTCATCAACGCCTTGGGTGGTTCAATGAAATTCCGGACTAAGAACGGGCACTTTGAGGATGGATTGGACTGTAGCTAATGTCAACTGCCTGCTACATTGACTCAGGACTTCTTTCCGCTTCTGATTATCTTCACTGTACCGCACAACATCGTATATCTGCTATAAATGGACATTCGGTGCAACCCAGATGAGGATGGGTTCCCTCTTGAGTCTGGTTCCTCTCAAGGTTTCTTCCTTATGCCATCTCGGGGAGTTTTTCTTTGCCACAGTTGCCACCGGCTACCTCATGTCAAGTCAAGTCAAGTTTATTTGTATAGCGCTTTTCACAACAGACATTGTCTCAAAGCAGCTTTACACAAATCAACAGTGATGGTGAATGGTGTGAATTTGTCCCTGATGAGCAAGCCGTGGCGACTGTGGCAAGGAAAAACTCCCTTAGATGTTATGAGGAAGAAACCTTGAGAGGAACCAGACTCAAAAGGGGAACCCATCCTCATCTGGGTGACATCAAGAGTTTGATCATAAATCTTTTAACAATACAGAACACTGGACAGTGAGAACTAACATGATTACTGGAGTATAAGATTATAAGTGATGTTCTTTCTGCAGTCTTATACAGTCTATATGGTTAGTAGCTCCGAGTTTTATGAGCTCAGCATTTGTGATCACCACAGATCCAGCATCAGCTTCTCCATGCCAGAGCCTTTAAACACTCCAGGAGGTCCAATGTCAAAACTCCACACATGTAGCGGGATCCAAATGGCACTGGTACGTCTCTAGATGGTTCGGGATGTTTGTGAGTTCGGCATCTACTTCTTCAAAGGTCCGTAATCATCACGAGGTGGGAGGTGACTGGAGCTGGCCAAACCTCAGGGTGTCTCGGGATGGGGAGAGAAAGAGAAGCAGTGGAGAGGAATTAGCGTAGCTGCTGTTCATGATATTAACAGCACAAGTTGATAATGTGCATGTGATCAGATGTTCTGGAGCACAAGGTTATGATATGTGATGTGTGTTATGTGTAGGCTTTGCTAAAAAGATATGTTTTTAATCTACACTTAAACTGGGTGAGTGTGTCTGAGCCCCGAACACTGTCAGGAAGACTATTCCAGAGTTTAGGAGCTAAATGTGAAAATGCTCTACCACCTTTAGTGGACTTTGCTATTCTAGGAACTACTAGAAGCCCAGAGTTTTGAGATCTCAGGGGCGTGGCGGATTGTAGCGTGTTAAAAGACTGGATAGATACATGGGAGCCAAACCATTTAGTGCTTTATAAGTGAGAAGTAATAGTTTGTAGTCTATTCGAAACTTAACAGGAAGCCAATGTAGGGACGATAGGATTGGGGTTATGTGATCATATTTTCTTGACCTTGTAAGAACTCTGGCTGCTGCATTCTGGACTAACTGAAGCTTGTTTATTAATGATGCAGGACATCCACCTAGTAATGCATTACAGTAGTCTATTCTGGAGGTCATGAGCATGGACGAGCTTCTCTGCATCAGATATAGACAACATGTTTCTTAACTTAGAAATATTTCTAAGATGAAAGAAGGCTGTTTTTGTAACTTGGTTGATATGATTTTTAAAAGACAGGTCGCTGTATAAAATAACACCCAGGTCTTTTACCGTTGAACTAGTGGTTACAGAACATCCGTCTAAATGCAGGTTGAGATGCTGGAGCGTCTGTATACTAGTTTTTGGGCCGATGAGCAAAATCTCAGTCTTATCAGAATTTAAAAGTAAAAAGTTATGAGTCATCCAATCTCTTATTTCCTTAACACACTCAGTTATTCGAGTTAATTGAGCTATATCGCCTGGTTTAGATGAGACATCAGGGACAAACTTACTTATAAAGAACATATTCACTTTTAATCACCACATTTTCTGTGTAAAGCCGCTTTGAGACGATGTTCATTGTTAAAAGCGCTATACAAATAAAAATGAGTTGAATTGAATTGAATTGAATTGATTTGAATTGAATAAAGTTGTGGCGTGAACAAGAAAGGGTCTGAGATCTCTTCAAAACAGAACTGGATTCTCTTTTGATTCCACAAGATTGTGAACACCAAAAGGATTAAGATTTCCTTTCTGGTTCACTTTAAGTGAACTGTTTTTTTGTTTTGTTTTTTTAAATAAATGATATGTGAAAACACAACAGTGTTGTTTTTTGGTCCTCTTCAACCCTTTCCTTAATTTTTTAGGGCAAACAAAAGAAATACTTTTATGTTTTTGTGTGTTGAGGAGAGTTGCCATTTAATGTTATCATCTTTCCAAACTTAATAAGTGCTCAACTCTTTAAGGACTACACAACCCCATGATTTTTCTGTTGTTACAGCAGTGACTTAAAACTGGCTACAGGTATGGCAAGCCTCCAGGTACACATGTCAAAACGAAACGCAAAGCGGACCGGGATCTTAATTCTTTCACATATTACGAAGATATTGAACCACAAACGGATCCACAAACGAAGGGTACTCAGACCACCTCCAGGCCAGACCTCTCGCTGAATCACTCCGTTTGAATGGGTTAAACAGTAGTTCAAAGGAGTTGAATATTCTGAGAGTTTCAGATTGCTGATCGGAAGAAAAAGAAGAAGAGGAAAATTAAACAAGTTATGTATTGGGACAAGTTTTAGTACAATTTAACACATGGATGAATTTAATACATTTAATATAACTTACATGGACTAGTTATATACTCCTCTCTATTGAGCTTTATTTCATTAAAAATCTATGATCGATTATAAAAGTGAAAATTACATGATAAGAAAAAGCATTACACACACTAACTTAGGCATTAATTATTATTTATTTTGTATTGTTTTTATTTCTACAAAATGATACCATCAGTGTGTATACCCTCTATCAGGAGACTTGTTAAAAGTTAGTCTTACTTGACAACCCCTTTATGTACTGCAACACCATAACACTTTTGTTGTTAATTAGGTTAATTATTGTTGCATGTTTATCCAATTGTCACGTGTCATTGTCATCTCTCCTGAGCATGCCACCATTGATGTAAACCATGATAATGACTCCTGTGAGAATGAATTGTTTAAAATATACTCCAAAGAGCATATGTATGTGCAAATGTTAAGGTACTGCATTTAGAGGTAATGTTCTGAAGGTCAGGAATTCAAGCTACTTTGAGCAAGAGCCTTATGCCTTTTGCTCTAGGGGCACTGTATCATGTCTGACCCTATGCCCTGACCCCAGGGGCAGGGCCCACTTCCTAACAATGTATATTTGGCAAATAAATGCTCCTTTCTCTTCAAAGAGTGAAATGAAAGAATCATATATTTAACTATGTCTCCTACTAATTTATGAATATTGTCATTGGACCTTGGATCAGAAGGTCATAAGTTCAAATCCCCATCCTAAGCTATCATTGCAGGGTCCTTGGGCAAGACATTTAACCCTCAACTGCTCATTTGTAAGACACTCTGGGTTTTGCCAAACACTTGCCATATGCCGTATTTGCCAAATGCCGTAATCTTAAATGTATACACAATAGCCATTTTTGGAAAAGATAAATCTAATAGTGAAAAATAGAATAAACCCTTTGAATTATGTTAGACAATACACTTTTGTTTTCAGTAGTAGTAGTAGTAGTAGTAGTAGTAGTAGTAGTAGAATGCAAAAATATGGAATACACACTGTGCATTGTGCATAAAATGCATTGTGAAAAAATCTGAATAATTCCTGCTACTCTGTTTCTCAGATAGCCCTTATGATATCATAATGGCATTGGTAGAGTGAGAAGGAGAGGATACGAAAATTAGAAGTTTGTTTTCCAGCAGAGGTGCCTTGGTGAGATGGATACATATGAGGATGACACACACTTTTGAATGTCCTAGAACATGTTAAGGCATCTGAATTTGGCTTAAAGCAGCTACATTGTGTGGTAAGTGTTGGAATGACTCATGGCAAAAGAGATATGGGCACATGTCATCAAACTGTTCTTAGAAGGCAGGTAGTACAACTTCTGGGACATTGTCAATAGCAGAGCACTGACATGGATGGTAATGAGCTTGGTGAAGTGCAAGACAGATTCCCCTATGATGAAACTTCAGTTCAAGGCTAGCACTATTAAGGTGTGTTGCAAGGTTTGCAAAGTCAACAGGATTGTGAGTTTGAACAAGGCTTGAAGGTTCCTTACACATACAGTAGGTATGCTGCAGAGCTTTGCCAGAGGACTATGAAGATTATGTTATTCAAACTCATTAAATTTGTCATACATTTAGAGGGTAAAGTTAACAAAAAAGTAGAAGTAGTGGAAATTTAACAAAATTATTATTTTTTTCAATTAGCTTTGTGAAAAACCATTGAGATGCTGTGGCAGGATCAGTTGCAGTTGATGCTTGGAAATTCTCCACTGTCACTCCTGCAGCAATGTGAAAGACTGATATTTAGTTGTATTAAACATTTGGTTGTAGTTGTTGCTAAATGTGACACAGCCAGTTATGAATTTTATAAAGGAATTGTTTTTTTTTATTATTATATACTTGTTTGCATTTTTAAATGTGCAACCTTATTTATTTCAATACAATTAAAATGATTATCTGTGTTCTGTGTCTTCTGCTAAGTTTTTATTATATTATTATTATAACCATTCTTTTCATATATTCAAATAAAACAGTACACTGATGTTTTGTTTTCAGAAAGGTTGTATGCAAATTGAGCGTGAATGGACATATTTTATCACACTTGGGTAGACAATGATCAGCCCCCTAATGGGTCTATCAAGGTGGAATGCCATGGTGGGTCTATAAAATATTTTTATTTTTATTTATTTTTTTATTTTTTAGTTGTATTTCATGTATTGTCATTCCCTTGTTAGCTTTGCATGATACAATTCTTTCATCCACAGAAAAATTTCACAGAGAAAAGAGCAGTGACAGGGCAGTCTTGTATAGACTGGAGGGCCTGTAAATTTTTAACTATACCCCTGAAAGAGCTCTGGTTATAGGTGACTCTATTTTAAGGTACGTAAAATTAGCTAGACCTTTAGGGGCACCAGCAGTGTAGGTCAAGTGTATATCAGGAGCCAGCTGGTCAGCTTAGGTTTTTAGGAAAGCACAGGTTCTCTAAGATAGTTTTTTCACATAAGAGCTAATGATATACGCCATCAGTAGTCAGAGGTTACTAAGAGTATTATTATAGAGGTGTGTAAATTAGTAAAGGCAATGTCCGATGCAGTAACATGCTCTGGCCCTATCCCAATGCGGCATGTCGATGAAGCCTACAGCAGGTTATGGTTGCTGAACTGCTGGATGTCCGAGTGGTGCTCCAAAAACAATGTGGGCTTTGTAGATAATTGGAGTAATTTTGAGGGCAAGGCTGGCCTGTTAGGGTGGGACGGTATCCATCCCATTTGGGAAGGTGCTGCTCTAACTTCTTGTAGTATAGGTCATAATCTCAGAACAGCACTAGTTAACAAGTGACTGTCCAGAGCCAAGGCCAGGGAGCATACAGACAGGCTAAACCGACTGTCTGCTAGCTACACAGAGTCGTCACTCAGGATCCACCATATTGAGACCATGTCTGTCCCCCGAGCAAAACCAAAATGTAGAAATTCACAGAAAGTCTGTGTAAGTAACCTGATTAACTGTAAATTAAATAGGACTGAATGCACAGCCAACACTTCTGATCTAAAGATAGGATTGTTGAATACTATATCTCTTATGTGAAAAGCACTGACTATAAACAAAATTATTACCGACCAGGAGTTTAATATAATGTGCTTGACATAAACGTGGATTAAACCGAATGAATATGTAGCATTAAATGAAGCGAGTCCTCCTGGGTATAGTTACATACACCAGCTCCGTCTAAATAGAAGAAGAGGCGGAGTCGCAGCTATTTAAAATAATAATCTAAGCGTCACACAAAAAACTAAACATGTAAATGTAAAACATTTGAAGTTCTTTACACCATCATAAAATATTTAGTGTCCAAAAGCAGGTTTAGTCAGTCAATTCCATTAATTATTATTAATAGACCCCCAGGGCCCTACTCTGATTTTCTCATAGAATTTGTAGATTTCATCTCAAATTTAGCTACTTGTTAGACAAAGCATTAATTGTTGTTGACTTTAATATTAATTTTGATAATCAGGAAGACTTCTTAAGAGCAGCCGTTGTGTCCATTCTAGATTCAGTTGGATTTAATCAGAATGGTTTAGGACCCCGTCATAGTGGTGGACACACTCTTGATTTGTTATTAACATTTGGGTTAAAAAATAAAAAATAAATTGTCATAATTTCACAGTCTGAAGCTATTTCAGATCATTACCTCATCTCTTTTAAAATCTGCCTCAGTCATTGCATTAGTATCTCGCCACGTTACCGTGTTAAGCGTACTTTCACGTCAGTTACAGCAGCGCATTTTATCAATAATCTTCCGGAACCGTCTATTAATTAGATCTCCGTCTGACCCCGCAGAGCCTGACTGGGCCACTGAATACCTAGAATCAACCTTCGTTACACTGTAATTGATGTAGCTCCCCTTAAAACCAAAATTATCAGGGAGAAATATTAGCCCAGTGATATAATGATCATACGCGCACCACAAAACAGACCACTTGGAAATTAAAACTTAAATGGCGTCAAACCAAATTGACAGTTTTTCAAATAGCATGGAAGGAGAGCCTCCTGAGTTATAAAAAAATCTGTTAGTGCTGCTGGATCAGCATATTTCTCCACCCTCATAGAAAATAACAAGCATAATCCTAGATTTTTATTTTGCACGGTAGCATCAGGCAAAAAATCCAGAAGGTTAATATAAATCCAAACTATTATATAAGTAACCCTGTAGACAGCAGTGTAATTATAACAGACAATCAATTACAAAGTTTTACCCCTATTCCAGAGAATGACTTAAAACTATTCTATTAGCAGTGGTTATGTACCTAAATCCTTCAAACTGGCAGTTATCAACCCCCTAATTAAGAAACCTGACCTTGACCCTTGTCAGCTGTCCAACAATAGGCCGATATATAACCTGCCTTTTATTTCCAAAATTTTAGAAAAGGTTATAGCTTACATCTTACATTTTTGAAATGCATCAGTTAGGATTTAGGCCTTATCATAGAATAGAGACAGCACTATTTAAGGTGGTAAATGAACTGTTATTGGCCTTCGATCATTTTAACATAATAAATTATAAATCAAACAGTACTTTACAATTATTATTATTATTATTATTATTATTATTATTATTTATTTACATGATTATTTTCCAGTAATTATTTGTGACTTATATTATATGAATTATTATTAAGATAAATAATAAAGTGTTATAATTATGATTAAAAAAATAAACAAGTAAATAAATAAATAAAAACTACTCTTTAAATGGTTCAAAAATATGTCAAAATTAATGACCACTAAACAGACAATTAACCTTATTTATGGTGAAGTTCTTTTTCTTTAATTAGGTGCTCAGGAGAAATGTGTAGTAAAATTAGCTGAACAACTACAAGGATAATTGTTTCTCTGTTTGTACACACAGTGACTAATTAATCCCAATTTGCCAATAACATGTTGGTCGAGTCTTTATATTTGTGATATTTTTGTAGGTCTTTTAGAGCAGTCGAGTGTGCTAATTGTATTAACTGGATTGTATGTCAAGCTTCTGTTAGGTATTGCATGTAAAAGAGCAGTATAGTAAGCATTTTGTTATTTGCTTTGTCATAATTTTGGAAACATATGTCATGTACTTATATACAACAACATTTGTTCTTCTTCATTTTACAGGTTTAAAGAAGCATTTCAAATGAATAGCACAAATGGAACAGTTTTATCTGATAATGGATTTTTTTAATTGCTTTTAACTCTTTGGGTAATAAGAACTACCTGATCCTGGCATTAGGAATTATCTACCTGATTACTTTACTGTGTAATTTAATGCTCTTGACTATGATCATGATGAACTCTAGTCTACATAACCCCAAATTTCTTGCGGTGTGTAACCTGGCAGTAGTTGACATTTCTATAAACAGTGTTATTATTCCTCAAATGGTTCCTGCATTTGTATTCAATCTTAATCACCTCAGTTTTGAGACATGCTTCACTCAGATGTTTTTCATGCACTTTTTTGGTGACATGGAATCCTTTTCACTAGCCCTATTGGCTTATGATCGCCTGATTGCTATCTGCTTTCCTTTGCGCTACCCTACTATCAATACTAATCTGAGGATGATGCTTATCATAGCTGGATTGTGGTTTTTGCTATTTCTGATTGAGATTTACCCTGTAGTTTTGGCCAGTCGTCTCTCCTACTGTAGATCAAGGGTAGTGCCAGGCTGTTGCTGTGAACATGGTCATGTTTTCAACTTAGCCTGGGAGATATTTCTTATAACAGAAGTCTGGCAACCACTAAGACATTAGTTGTTCTGCTTGGCCCTCTGACTTTTATTGTTTGCACATATGTAATAGTGGTGGTAGCAGTGTTGCGAATTGCATCCAAAGCCCAACGCTGGAAGGCCTTCAACACCTGTCTTACTCACATGGTCCTCGTCCTCATTTATTTTATGCCTATTATTATAGCCTACATACTAGGAAACTTGCGGTTAATGCCGTCAGTGGATCTTTACACAACAGCCTTGACAGTGTGTGTCACACTGCCTGGCATGTTAAATCCTATCATATATAGTTTAAAGACAGAGGAACTGCAGGAGAAGTTGCTGAAAATCTTTAAGCCACAAAAAGTGTCACAGTCCAAATAAAAATAAATTAATCAATCAGTGAGCAGTTTTAGTATAATTCACTATTATTTAGATAATAAGATTGGTTCTTTTTTTTTTTTTTTACATTTTTTATGATTTTATTTTTATGTATTACAAACATTTAAATAAAATACAATATTATATTAACTGCCTTTCGCATGAACCATTGTTTGGAAATGTGATTCTTATGGATTTCTTTGCCTTCTATATATGTTTGTAGGATGTATAGACTGAACACGTGCAGAATGGATAATTGCAATGTTTCTATTCTAACTGCTCACACATTTGTGTGATAATCTAATTTGATAACTGACAAAAAAGGTTTCTCTTTTATTTTCTGTTCATTGAAGTTTAGCTAATAACATGGGCAATAACATACAGTATATCACCGATTATAGTTGATTATTTGAGTTAAATGGTGGAATTTGAATTAAATATTTATAGAGCACTGCAAAGCACAGTTACACCAAATATAAAGTTTCATACTTTCTTACAAACACAAAAAAGTATGAATTATCCACAGTCAGTGCTAAATTATGCATGTAGTGTTTATATGCATATCCTGTTTTAGTACAAATTACTTTATATTTATGTGTATTTATTATATATCTTTTATGACTTGCAAACATTTTCATTTGTTAACAAAAAATTTTACATTGAAAGAAAATATGTTTGTCAGGGAATACAAGTAATATATGGCATGTTACAGACCACTCTCCAAACAAAAATCTAAATGGACTTTTCAAGGACAAATCATGGTTTTCAGAAACACTGTAGCCATAGATGAATGCATATAAATGTAGCCCAAATTAAAAAATGAAAATTGTCGATAGTTGCACTTCACCTATCTGATCAATGGGCAAATTAGGTTTATCCATATCATATTCACAGAATTAAACTTTTCATTATCCTTGAGGTAGTGACTAAAGTAACTATAAAGCTGACATGTATCTCTAGTCAAATGAATAATGTATCACATATCTTTTGTATTGTGACATTGAACCACAAGCTTTCTTGAATGATTTTAGGCAGTAAAATGAAGTTAAAAGTAACCCATTCACACAGCATCAAGCTTGATGTAAATAAATTTAAGTAAGTTCAATGCTTCATTGTGTGTGTCCCGCTGTGTTGTACTGGTGTTATCAAAGCTGTAAATAATTTGAATTCTAGTCATATATATATATATATATATATATATATATATATATATATATATATATATATATATATATATATATATATATATATATATATATATATATATATATATATATATATATATATATATATATATATATATATATATATATATATTGATCTGCAGTATATATATATATATATATATATATATATATATATATATATATATATATATATATACTGCCGATCTAAATTAGAGAACAATTTATAAACAATTGAACAATTCTGAAATAATGTCATCTTCACTGCTCAACAGTTAAAGGAGTTTTTTGTCCTGTCTATACCATGCTACCAGTACACCTTTCCCACAAAATAACTAAGGCATTTC
Organism: Silurus meridionalis; assembly: GCF_014805685.1. Lineage (NCBI taxonomy): Eukaryota > Metazoa > Chordata > Actinopteri > Siluriformes > Siluridae > Silurus > Silurus meridionalis. Next base: position 19,837,952 of record NC_060895.1, read on the forward strand.
CAAAAAAATTATTTTGCAGAAAACACACTGATCAAAATTAGAGAACACTTTCAGATACCTCCCAGTTATTGGTGTTAATCTGGTACCTGGTGCTAATTTCCTTAATTATCTGTCAACCCATATTTAACTGGTAGCCTAACTTCCAGTTTCACTGACTCTGCAAGATGGTGGGCCGTTCTAAAGTGACTGAAAGCCTCTGGCAGCAGGTTGTCCAGATGAAGGCCATGTTGTATTGTCTCTTTACAACATCACAAACTCATTCAAGTCCGCCAAGAAGGCTGGTCGTCCACGGAAGACAAATACAAGAGAGGACAGGATACTGCGGAGGATCTCAATTGGCAATCGTTTCCACACTGCAGCTGGAATTGCTCACCAGTTCAGCGCTGAACAGGTTAAGGATCTGTCTCGACGTTTAAGAGCATTTGGACTAATAGCCCACTCTGCAGTGACCAAACCTCTTATTAGAAGAAAGAATCAAAAGGCTAGACTAAGCTTTGCTGAGGAGCATGTTGTGTGGACAGAGGAGAACTGGTCCAAAGTCCACTTCAGTGATGAAAGCAAGTTTAATTTATTTGGGTCCGATGGGAAACATTATGTTCGGCAACAAACTGAAGAAAGACTAAACCCAAAGTGTGTAAAGAAGTCAGTGAAAAGTGGAGGAGGAAGTGTCATGGTTTGGGGCATGTTTTCTGCAGCAGGAGTTGGGCCTCTTATACAGCTACATGGCAGAGTGAATGAAAATGTTTATCAGAACCTTCTTCAACAACATATGGTTCCTTCCTGCATTCATCACCCAATCAGCCCACAGTGTTAATGCAGGACAACGCTCCATGTCACACAGCAAACGGGTAAAGCAGTTCCTTGAAACTGAAAACATTGAAATAATGACATGGCCTGCCCAGAGTCCTGATCTCAACCCAATAGAGAACCTCTGGAAAATCCTTGGCGACAAAGTTATGGCCAAGAAACCCACTACAGTCACCGAACTGTGGAGGAGACTGGAAGAAGAGTGGACCAAAATCACACCAGAGCAGTGTGAGAGACTAGTGCTGTCCTGTGGCCGCAGATGTGCTGAAGTCATTCAGAGCAGAGGCCTGTACACTTCCTACTAATTGCTGACTGTTGTAACCTTCAGAAAATTTTGTTGTAATCTTTTTCCATGCTACAGTCATTGTTCTCTAATTTTGACCAGTGTGTTTTCTGATATATATATATATATATATATATATATATATATATATATATATATATATATATATATATATATATATATATATAGAGAGAGAGAGAGAGAGAGAGAAAGAGAGAGAGAGATTTTAAAACACAAAGTAAAATAACCAATTAAAGAAACATTTTAATGTATATTTTATTTTTTTATTCCCACCCAATCAAGCAGCTGCAGAGATTTTTTTGGAAAGTTTAAGAGCCCAAAGAAATCCCATATGGATGGGGACAACATTGAATTAGAATTGAATCATTGACCATGGAGATACAGTATGAATGGTGGTTACTGCACCATTAAATTCTGCTATTTTCTTTTTAAAATAATACTGTACTTATACAGGATACAGTTTAACAGTTTCACATATTATTACAAATTAAACAGAAATTAATTATTCATATAATAAAATAAAGTATGTACTGTGTATAAAATGTACAAGAAGTATATAAATGCGTATACTTAAACTATATTTAATGCAAGTTTCATAGTTATTTTTTGCGGTGACTAACTTGTGTGCTGTTTTGTTTACATGGTTATTCCTAAGTGGTTATTTATGTAAGGAGAAAAATGGCAAGCACTTAATTATTCTAGTCTTTTCTCTAAGGATCATATCAGTGAGTTGGTCTTTAACAGGCTGGAAACATTAAAAGCAATCACAATATTAAATAGACAATCCTTTTTATGCCATAATTAGGTACTTAGAGATTGCTTTGGTTTAATTAGCCGGACTGCAAATGTAATTGTTTCTTTGTTGGCACACACAGATACTAATTATTCCCAAATTACTATTGTCCATTTTCCTCAACTATTTATATTTGTGATATTCACTCTGCATTATGCCTGAGTTGAGTGGAGTCCGAGCCGGGTGTGTAAGTGAAGCTTCTAAGGTGCATTGAATATAATTCAGCATTTCTAATTGAGACTAAATTAAATATAGTTACAATCAAATATTAACAACGGATTTGCTTTTCTAGCTTTAGAAAAAAAAAAAAAAAAAAAAAAAGAAAAAAAAAAATATATATATATACTGTATTAATTTGTATAATTGGCATTGTAATCTAAATTATTATTTAAGAGAGGACAGGATACTGCGGAGGATCTCAATTGGCAATCGTTTCCACACTGCAGCTGGAATTGCTCACCAGTTCAGCGCTGAACAGGTTAAGGATCTGTCTCGACGTTTAAGAGCATTTGGACTAATAGCCCACTCTGCAGTGACCAAACCTCTTATTAGAAGAAAGAATCAAAAGGCTAGACTAAGCTTTGCTGAGGAGCATGTTGTGTGGACAGAGGAGAACTGGTCCAAAGTCCACTTCAGTGATGAAAGCAAGTTTAATTTATTTGGGTCCGATGGGAAACATTATGTTCGGCAACAAACTGAAGAAAGACTAAACCCAAAGTGTGTAAAGAAGAAGTGAAAAGTGGAGGAGGAAGTGTCATGGTTTGGGGCATGTTTTCTGCAGCAGGAGTTGGGCCTATTATACAGCTACATGGCAGAGTGAATGCAAATGTTTATCAGAACCTTCTTCACCAACATATGGTTCCTTCCCTGCATTCATCACCCAATCAGCCCACAGTGTTAATGCAGGACAACGCTCCATGTCACACAGCAAAACGGGTAAAGCAGTTCCTTGAAACTGAAAACATTGAAATAATGACATGGCCTGCCCAGAGTCCTGATCTCAACCTAATAGAGAACCTCTGGAAAATCCTTGGCGACAAAGTTATGGCCAAGAAACCCACTACAGTCACCGAACTGTGGAGGAGACTGGAAGAAGAGTGGACCAAAATCACACCCGAGCAGTGAGAGAGACTAGTGCTGTCCTGTGGCCGCAGATGTGCTGAAGTCATTCAAAGCAGAGGCCTGTACACTTTCTACTAATTGATGACTGTTGTAACCTTCAAAAAATTTTGTTGTAATCTTTTTCCATGCTACAGTCATTGTTCTCTAATTTTGACCAGTGTGTTTTCTGATATATATATATATATATATATATATATATATATATATATATATATATATATATAGAGAGAGAGAGAGAGAGAGAGAGAGAGAGAGAGAAAGAGAGAGAGAGATTTTAAAACACAAAGTAAAATAACCAATTAAAGAAACATTTTAATGTATATTTTATTTTTTTATTCCCACCCAATCAAGCAGCTGCAGAGATTTTTTTGGAAAGTTTAAGAGCCCAAAGAAATCCCATATGGATGGGGACAACATTGAATTAGAATTGAATCATTGACCATGGAGATACAGTATGAATGGTGGTTACTGCACCATTGAATTCTGCTATTTTCTTTTTAAAATAATACTGTACTTATACAGGATACAGTTTAACAGTTTCACATATTATTAGAAATTAAACAGAAATTAATTATTCATATAATAAAATAAAGTATGTACTGTGTATAAAATGTACAAGAAGTATATAAATGTGTATACTTAAACTATATTTAAAGCAAGTTTCATAGTTATTTTTTGTGGTGACTAACTTGTGTGCTGTTTTGTTTACATGGTTATTCCTAAGTGGTTATTTATGTAAGGAGAAAAATGGCAAGCACTTAATTATTCTAGTCTTTTCTCTAAGGATCATATCAGTGAGTTGGTCTTTAACAGGCTGGAAACATTAAAAGCAATCACAATATTAAATAGACAATCCTTTTTATGCCATAATTAGGTACTTAGAGAATGCTTTGGTTTAATTAGCCGGACTGCAAATGTAATTGTTTCTTTGTTGGCACACACAGATACTAATTATTCCCAAATTACTATTGTCCATTTTCCTCAACTATTTATATTTGTGATATTCACTCTGCATTATGTCTGAGTTGAGTGGAGTCTGAGCCAGGTGTGTAAGTAAAGCTTCTAAGGTGCATTGAATATAATTCAGCATTTCTAATTGAGACTAAATTAAATATAGTTACAATCAAATATTAACAATGGATTTGCTTTTCTAGCTTTAGAAAAAAAAAAAAAAAAATATATATATATATAAATATATATATATATATATATATATATATATAGAGAGAGAGAGAGAGAGAGAGAGAGAGAGAGAGAGAGAGAGAGAGAGAGATTTTAAAACACAAAGTAAAATAACCAATTAAAGAAACATTTTAATGTATATTTTATTTTTTTATTCCCACCCAATCAAGCAGCTGCAGAGATTTTTTGGAAAGTTTAAGAGCCCAAAGAAATCCCATATGGATGGGGACAACATTGAATTAGAATTGAATCATTGACCATGGAGATACAGTATGAATGGTGGTTACTGCACCATTAAATTCTGCTATTTTCTTTTTAAAATAATACTGTACTTATACAGGATACAGTTTAACAGTTTCACATATTATTACAAATTAAACAGAAATTAATTATTCATATAATAAAATAAAGTATGTACTGTGTATAAAATGTACAAGAAGTATATAAATGTATACTTAAACTATATTTAATGCAAGTTTCATAGTTATTTTTGTGGTGACTAACTTGTGTGCTGTTTTGTTTACATGGTTATTCCTAAGTGGTTATTTATGTAAGGAGAAAAATGGCAAGCACTTAATTATTCTAGTCTTTTCTCTAAGGATCATATCAGTGAGTTGGTCTTTAACAGGCTGGAAACATTAAAAGCAATCACAATATTAAATAGACAATCCTTTTTATGCCATAATTAGGTACTTAGAGATTGCTTTGGTTTAATTAGCCGGACTGCAAATGTAATTGTTTCTTTGTTGGCACACACAGATACTAATTATTCCCAAATTACTATTGTCCATTTTCCTCAACTATTTATATTTGTGATATTCACTCTGCATTATGTCTGAGTTGAGTGGAGTCTGAGCCAGGTGTGTAAGTAAAGCTTCTAAGGTGCATTGAATATAATTCAGCATTTCTAATTGAGACTAAATTAAATATAGTTACAATCAAATATTAACAACGGATTTGCTTTTCTAGCTTTAGAAAAAAAAAAAAAAAAAAAAAAAGAAAAAAAAAAATATATATATATACTGTATTAATTTGTATAATTGGCATTGTAATCTAAATTATTATTTAATTTTTACAGGTGTGAAGAAGCTATTCAAATGAATTTAAGTGTTAATAACTCCAATGGAACTGGTACATTTGATAATGGATTTTATTTAGTTGCTTTTAACTCTTTGGGCAGTAAGAACTACCTGATCCTGGCATTGGGAATTATCTATGTGATTACTCTACTATGTAATTTTACACTTCTGGCTATGATCATGATGAACTCAAGTCTACATAACCCCAAATTTCTTGCGGTGTGTAACCTGGCAGTAGTTGACATTTCTATAAACAGTGTTATTATTCCTCAAATGGTTCCTGTTTTTGTATTTAATCTTAATCACCTCAGTTTTGAAGCATGCTTCACTCAAATGTTTTTCATGCACTTTTTTGGTGACATGGAATCCTTTTCACTAGCCCTATTGGCTTATGATCGCCTGATTGCTATCTGCTTTCCTTTGCGCTACCCAACAATCAATACTAATCTAAGGATGATGGTTATCATAGCTGCATTGTGGTTACTGGTAGTTTTAATTGAGATTTACCCTGTAGTTTTGGCCAGTCGACTCTCCTACTGTAGATCAAGGGTAGTATCAAGCTCTTGTTGTGAACATGGTCAAGTCTTCCGCCTAGCCTGTGGAGATATTTCTTATAACAGAAGTCTAGCAACTACTAAGACATTAGCTGTTCTTCTTGGTCCACTGACTTTTATTGTTTGCTCGTATGTGATTGTGGTGGTAGCGGTGCTGCGAATTGCATCCACAGCCCAACGCTGGAAGGCCTTCAACACCTGTTTTACTCACATGGTCCTGGTCCTCATTTATTTTATGCCAGTTATTTTGGCTTATATACTAGGGAACTTGCAATTAGTGCAATCACTTGATCTTTACACAACTGTTCTGACTGTGTCCAGTACACTACCAGCCATGTTAAACCCTATTATATACAGTTTAAAGACTGAGGAACTGCAAGAGAAGTTGCTGAAACTTTTTGGGCCACAGAAAGTGTCACCACAGTTAATGAAATAGTGATGATTATTCAAGATGTTCACTATAATTACATGTCATATTTACTGAGTGTCTGAGATGTACATCAATAACTGATTTGATATTGATATTGTATTAATTGCTGGTTGCATGCAGTTGTGTGTGCCAGTGTCCTTGTTGAAATGTTTGATACATGAACACAATTAAAATAGCCATAACATTGTTTATTTCCCTGTATATGTGTGTGAACATCGAAACAAAGAATTAAAAAAAAACTTAAATCCATCCAACTGTTTGCTCTTAAATAATGCACATTAAGTTTTGACATATACTTGGGTCATTGATATGTTGTTTTGGTGAATTTGGTTCCAATTAGGTGCAATCTAGATGGAATTGCAAGGTTGTAGTATGGAATAGTAACCATGTTGATTTAGTATGCCTTTCACCAGGAGTAAGTCTCCACCTTTCTCTGCTCCAAAACAACCACAGATCATTAAGCTTCCACCTCCATGTTTGACTATGGGTGTGAGGCAGTCTACTAACATTTTATGTCCTGATATCTGCCTTATATAATTTCATCTGTAATCATTATCTTATAATGTCAAATTTGGACACATTTGTCCATAGATTATTCACTCTCAGATTCAGATTTTTTTTTTTTTTTTTTTTGCTCTTTAACAAGTTTTATTTGTATATAAACAGAAGGTATCTGCTTGTGTCCCATGCATTTGTTTTTAAAGCTTTTACAGGCACAATCGAGCTTTCTAAATTCCAGTATTTATTTTCATGTGTATAAAATTTCTTAGTTTATGATTTAGCAATTGATGTTTATCTGTTAGAGAATGACATAGTCTTAGATATAATAATAGTAATCGTAATAATAATAATAATAATAATAATAATAATAGTTTAATGTGATTTGATGATGTTTTAGATGATTTGGGTGTATACATTCTACCTCTGTAAATAAATGGGAGTTCTTTCACCAGTACAGTGTAAAGACCTAGCATTATTATCTATACCAAGTCAACACAATCTTCAAACATTAATACATTTTTTGGAAGCTGAAAACTTTATGGATAAATTTTTTCATTTATTTTTACATGCACATTTTATATATCAGTTATTCGCATATTTATTATAAATGTGTGCGAAAAAGCACTTATTTATAAAAGCACTTCTAACACTGCAGAACTTTCTCTCCAGTAGTAATGAAAAGTATTTAAAAGGAATTACCACAAGATGGCAGCAAAAACATCTTTGATCATCTATTGCAGCACTCTACATAAAAATGCATTTTCCTGTTGTGCTTTTAGAAGTCTAGCTACTGTACATTTTGACTTTGGTTGTAAAACCAGTGTGGATCAGCTGGTTAAGACATAGTACACAGATGAGTATGGAGAGCACCTATGTGCTATGCATGTCTCATAGTAAAAAAAAAAAATGTTTTTATATATTGTCAAAAAATTCCTTTTCTGATATATCCACTTTCACTCTAATAATAGCCTACACTTTTCTGAGAAGGCTTCCACCAGACTGGAATGTGGGTTTAAAAAAACCTGCTTATTCGAAAGAGCATTAGTAAGCTTTGTCATTGTCATTGTCAGAAATTAAGCTTTTTAAAAGGTAGAGAATATTTTACAATTATTTATCATGTGATGGCCTAAAAGTAAGGACAGATGATGCCATACTTCTGATTAATCCCTTAATCTAAATAGCAGTAATAGACAAAGTACACAAAGCATGTACCTGAGTAAAAGTAGAGATTCCCTCTGTAAGATATTACTTATCTAATAATAGAATTATATTAATGAATCAAACAATGATTTGTATCTATAAAAAATATCATGAGCCCAAAACCTTCAAAAAAAAAAAATCATGCAAACAAGATCATAAGTGTGTGGCAAGTCAGGAGTTTCTTCAATAATTTATTACTATCAAAATATTCTGCTTGCTGTTAAAGTGATACTGAACTGTATGCTGATGCTTAGTACATACCACCAACAGGCAATGGTGGTTCTAGCTTGAATGACACAGTGGTGAACCATGCCATGACCCAAGGTATCCCCCATTGATTAGTTTTATTTAATTAATAAACCTTTTAATTTGCACTGGAGATTCCCCTTACTGAACTCAGTTCAGGAGCTATTCAGTATTCACAGAAAACATTTATGACATCACCTCAATTAAAGGCAACCAAATAAATAAGTGTTACTTTAACTACAATCCAACTAGACTAGTTAGGCTGTAATTGTTTTATTGCTACACATTATAATAAACAACATACTATAAATTATAACGTTATGCAAACTAAAAAATATATTGTTGCTCTATGCGTAAAAGCATGACAGGCAACACAGCATAATGTGATATATAGTTATTAGCCTATTTCATTAAATGCATTAGCTTTTACTATCCTCATAGTGAGATGATTGATAGAGTTGCATACACACCTTTATTTATTGCACGTTTTCTTTACTCTTTTTTCTGAATTGGCTTCTAAGGGGTTTAGACCTTTTTTGTCATCAATGATTTTAATTTGGATTCAGCTCTACTTACTGATGTGACATCACTCCAGGTCTTGTCAGTTCTTATCAGTCCCCATGCCTAAATCTGCTATTGCCAGGTGGCAATCAAAACAAGTTTGATACAGAGCGCACGCGTTACCCTGATTGGTGGCTTGCTGTTTACTTGACCAGTTTTTATCCAGTCATAAATAAAAAGAAACGACTGATTTCGCAAAATGTAGTTGTGTAAAATGTAAGATATTTGACTTTAAAGTGTAGGAAGGTAAAGTTCAAGTCTCACCAAACTGAAATACTTGAGTAAAATACAGATATGCAAAAAACTACTTAAGTACAGTAACAAATTACATTTACTGTGTTACTGTCCACCACTGCTAAATACATAATAATTATTCAACTCTATTCAGCACTGCTGTTTTTTAAAATAATTATTTGACTCTTTAACACTACAGAAAAAAACAAAAAATAAGCCATTGGGAACTCTATAATGACACACTGTGATACATATTGCATATCACAACATGCATTCGTTCAAGCTCAGCAGCAAGCATGGTAAAAAAATCAGAGCATTCCATTAAATTAAGATAACTCATCAATTTATTACTACAAAAAATGCAAGAAGGTATTTTAGACACAATGTTTTAAGAGATGTGGTAAGCGGTGTAATATCATGTTTCAGTTTAACCCTGCAGAGTCTGATATTTTCTGACATTCCTGTAGAAAACAAAAGAGCTAGAAATAAAGAAAAAACATGCAAGTATTGCAGTATTTATATTTGCAAATTCTCAGTTTATCCAAGTACACAGTATCCAAGAACATATTGAGAAGTTCTGTTACATTTGATCTATCTCTTGATGATGTGTTGATGGTGTGAATATGCATATGTGTTTAAACAGGGAAACCAATAAGGGTATCATTTCAACTTCATTGAACACACCTGATTCATAAAATCTAAATTATTAATCAACTGAAATCAATAAGTCTTGTGCTTAGCTGGAATGAAACCATGTACACATGGGCCCTTTGCAGAAACATATGAATCCCTGCACTGTACAGTATTTATATATATGAACTCTCTATGTAAAAAGCACTAAACTGTATTGTATCACTTTGCTAAAGCATGCACTTCAGAAATATTGGTGGTTTTTCGTTTAACCATTTTCACTATTAAGCCTCTGAATTCCTTTGTGTTCAAGACATAAATGATAGGATTTAACATGGATGGAATAGTTCTTGATAGTGAAGTATTAATTATCCTAGCATTGGGATGTAGAAAGGATACAACTGCTGCAAGGTATGCACTCAATACAGGAAGGAAGAATATTCCTACAACTAACAGATGAGAGACACATGTTTTGAGCGCTTTAAAACGACCCTCCCACGTTGTAATCTTAGTTAAGGCCAACAGAATGCCTATATATGATAAGACTATAACAGTCAATGGTATATAGATGTATACTACAACACATAATTTTGCCATGAAGGAATTTATGCTGTTGTCATTACAAGCAATTGTATAAATTGGCCCATGATCACAAAAAAAGCTTTGGACCTCAGTGGTTTTACAGAATGAAAGTCGTGTAATCAATAGTACAGTGGTACCAATTGTAACAAAATTTAAAACCCATATTGCCGCTATAATTGCAAACATGGAGGAGTTATTTACAATTACATGGTACCTCAGGGGTAAGCAAATGGCAATAAAACGATCATAAGCCAAGACAACAAGACTTAAAGACTGTCCAGTATAAAAGTAAAAAGTAAAAAACATATTAGCCAAACATGCCTCGTAAGATATGTACTGTGAATCAAAAAAGAAAGTCTTCACTAGGTTAGGAATTAGTGCATTTGTTTCACCAAAGTCTGACAGAGCTAAGTTTAAGATTCCCATGTATTTTGGAGTGTGCAGATTTTTATCCACTAGAATCATAAAAATGACAACTGAATTCCCACACAGTGAAACAATATAGACAACAATTAAAAAAACAAAATAGAATTGGCTGTAAGGTATTCCAGAAAATCCACTGATGAAAAAGTACTCTGGACGCACAAATGATGCATTTTGTTTTAAACCAGTGTTCAAAGCACTCATGATGAAGATTTTGTCCACGTCCTTTGCAGCCTAAAATAACACACATAATGAAGTAAAACAAAAATAAGCACACACATTTAGCATAGCCCAAAATGTTTAGATTCACAATACACAGTACATTTACAACACATATTAGTGAAGCTGTAGCAATGAGATTTCAATTATTAAATTATTAACGCTGTTACTTTTGCTCTACCTCGTACCTTGTACTGTATATTCAGCAATACATGCATTATATGTAGAGATGTTAGACCACGTGATAACTCAGACAGTGATGTAAAATACAACTCATTTGCCAGTGTTCTCATTTCTCTTTTGGGAACTAGGGCATTGGCACATATCATACATGTACATTTATTTTCTGAGTCACAGGAATTGCAAACAGTATATCTTAGAGAGAAAGATAGCTTTATTTTTGTTATGTAATATTTCTCATTATAAGATTATTATATAACAAATATAACAACAATTTGTAGACATATTTACTGCCATGCTTTACATTGAAAAGTGAAATTATTCTATTGTCAGATATATAAAATGTAATTAAATCTAATAATCTACTGACATTTAGTAATTAATACTCAGCAACAGCAATTAAGTATGGCATAAAATAAGAGTTGCAAAAAGATTTATAATATATGGGTAGGCCCATTTAATGGACATTAATTACTTCAAGCAATAATTTTGCTCACCAGACAAGAATTCCTTTGTAATAATATGTTAATAAGAGAATATTAATTAACTGGTTAAGAGATTTGTTCAAATTTGCACAACAATGTCATTTGCATAGTTTGTACAACCTAATCATACCTGGCCTCATATCCATTATAGGATCCATTACAGTTTTCCAGTTTTGGAAACTCCAGTGAAAAGAGGGGCTTCTCCACTTGTTGATTGTATAACGATGACGTTTGTGTTAAATGGAATGAGTTTTATTAAGAATGCAATTGGATTGGATCCCTGCTTAATTTTTTGACATTATCACCTAAGTGTGATGTTCACTATAGACACCAAAGGGAGGAAATATGAGCTTTATTTTTCTTCTTTGATATTTTATTCCATACAAATCTTGCTTTTGTGCAAATCTGTTTTTAGTTTATTCCAATAGTCTCCCTATTTAATCGATCTTTAGTTGCTTAGCACCATTGGTGTTTTGGAAAACTGTTGTTGATGTGTTTATTTTGGGTTTTGCCTGCATTCTAATCCAGGTTTGAATTGTTACTCCAAGCTTCTAATTAACATAGTGTTATATTGGCAGTGTCATTGTTTAATTGCTTACAGGCTGCACTTGTATTCTAATTTGTTAATATATCTAATCTGTATTACTAGGTACCAGAATATTGGCCAGCTATTTAATTAAAACAAATAAATATCACTAGTAATGCAGCTAAAGATAAGATGTTTGGAAGAAATTATTAGTAAGGCAATTGGATTTTCTCAAACATTTATGGATCACTTTAGACAAGAAATTCAGAGCAGGAATTTTTCAGAAATTGTACTTTTATTTAAGAAATTTCTTGAAGGTTGGTAATTTGTTTAAAATATATTATACAATCTCTGCTTTCACAGTAGGAATTCTTAATATAGCCAAATCTGAACCAATGGTTAAAGATCTTTTGGGGCATAAAGAAGTAGCCATATAGATACATTTTTGCACATCCTGTGCTTTATGATGCATTCATGAACAGGCACATACAGTACAGTATGTGAAACCATACATATAGAGGCTTGTATGAAGTGTATGTGCAAGTATACACATTACACACATTAATGTAAAAATATGGGGACAAAAACATTATAATTACAAATGATTGGTAAACAGAAAAAGAAGAGGGGGCTGGGAGCACTATGAATGAAACTGTACTATGCACTATGTACTGTACTATAAATAAAATGGAAGTTCTTTACAAATATAGTTATTAGTACATTTGTTTTCCAAAGTCTGATGGACTATTTTTTAATTTATTTTTTTTTTTTGTATTTAGTATTATCAAACTAATAAATCATCTCATCATTTAAAAAATCTGTTTAATCACAAACATATAAAATGCTAAATTAATAAAGTATGAATGAAGAACAACAGAATACTCCAGGATTTGCTTTCTGTGGAAGGTCTATGAAGGGAAACCAGTTTTTTTTTCAACTGCATCAACCATATAGGATTACAGAATAATAATTATTATTATGAATGGAAATGCTGAAAGTACTAGTACACAGTTTTTCCACTACCCCATGACAGAATGAATGTCAGTATAGGTCCAGGATTTCATTCCATCCAAATCCTACATACACCTATGTGCTGTTTAAGGCCTAGCTAGCACTTTAGAATAAGAGCATGTGGCACTCAAGGTCTAATGTGGATTAAAATGTGTGGTATTACATTTGTATTGCATGCACCTGGTTAATTGTTGTATTTTTATTTAACATCTTTATTATAAAACCTCTAAATTCCTTTGTGTTCAAGACATAAATCATAAGAATTAGCATTGATGGAATGGTTGCTGAAAGCAAAGTATTGATTATCCAGCATGTCTTTTCATCTTACTTCAAAGTTCTTGTGCTGATGGAATTTATGGAGCCTCCCCAACCTTTTACCAGAGAGTTTGAAAGACACAATTGTCTGAAAGTTTCAAAAGTGTGGCATTAAATGTCTCTTAAATGGAATTGGAACCAATCGGTTTAGTTCAAACTGTGTCCAGCATGACAATAACCCAGTTCACATTGTGGTGCCTGAAACAAATCAAGTGGCAGGCAAACAAAAACTACGAGAAAGATTATTGTTTCTTCAAATGTTCCTTCAGATCATGCTGATCTTCAAATTGAGGCCACATGTTTTGGATACCTTAGTGAAAATAACTGACAACTTTTCTCCACCTGGTAAAACATCCAACATTTTACTGACAAAAAAAGTCACATTGGTCAAGCTTAATTATAACTATTAATGCAGCAATGAACAATTTGTTGAAAAAAGGGTCAATTAGATTATCTTGAAGTTTTATAAATCACTTTAAATGAAATTCAATTCTTAAAAGAAATTGTGAAATGGTAGAAGATTTTTCTGCATGAATGCTTTCAGATAGCTTACAGAACTTACTGAATTATTTTCCCTTCATCACATGCTTTTGCTTCATGTGAATAATATATAGTAACCGAGTAAAAAACATATTTTTCATTAAATTTTCATTAAAATTACTAAAGATGATTGGTTGTTTAAAATAGTAATGCTTTTACAGTAGGGAGCTTTAATCGGGCACTATCTGAACTGGCTGTTAGAGACCTTTAGCATAATTTTAAAGTCAAAGCAACCATGTGGACATTAAAATCCTCAGTTTTCGTTCAAGCCAAACTTTATGAGTTGGTATCAAAAGGTTTCGAAATTTGAGATCCAGCACAAATCACAGAATGTTCTTGACATGCCTCAAAAAGAAGACTTTCCAGGACACATTCCAGAAGTGGCAGGAATGCTGGGAGCGATATATTGCTTTGCAACGGGACTATTTTGAAGGTGATAGTGAGTAAACCTAGATAAATGAAGCACTTTCCTGTAAACAGAGGTAGTCTCAAAATGTTTTGATACCAACTCTTACATGCACCTAAATATTGTAAGGTTTGGCTAGCACATAACTACAATTAAAAAATGCAGATACACTGACCTATATCAAATAAGTGGCAATCAAGTTCAAATGTGGAAAGAATTAAATTGTGTGGTATTACATTTCTGAAGCATGCACCTGGGGATTTGTGGTATTTCTCCTTTTAAGCATCTTCAGTATAAAGCCTCTGAATTCCTTTGTGTTCAAGACATAAATTATGGGATTTACCATAGATGGAATTGTTGCTGAAAGTGAAGTATTAATTATCCTAGCATTAGGATGGAGGGGCAATGTTAATGCAGCAATATAAGTACTCGATACAGGAAGGAAAAATATTCCTACTACCAGCAAATGAGAGATACAAGTTTTGAGTGCTTTAAGACGACCTTCCCATGTTGTAATCTTAGTTAAAGCCAGCAGAATTCCTATATATGACAAGATTATGGCAGTCAAAGGTACATAGAGGTAAACTGCAATACAAAAGTTTGCCATGAAGGCATTTATGCTGTTGTCATTACAAGCAAGTCTATAAATTGGTCCATGATCACAAAAAAAGCTTTTTACTTCATTGGTTTTACAGAATGAAAGTTGTGTAATCAAAATTACCATTGTGCCAATTATTACAAAATTAATTAACCATATTGACGTTATGGTTGCAAACATGAAGGAATTATTTACAATTACATGGTACCTCAGAGGTAAACAAATAGCAATAAATCGATCATAGGCCATGGCAGCAAGAGTTAAAGACTGTCCACCAGCAAAGAAAAAAGAAAAAAACATATTAGCCAAACATGCTTCATAGGATATGTACCGTGAATCAGAAAGAAATGTCTTCACAAGGTTAGGAATCAGTGTATTTGTTTCACCAAAGTCTGACAGAGCTAAATTAAAGATTCCCATGTATTTAGGAATGTGCAGATTTTTGTCAACTAATATCATGAAAAGGACAATTGAGTTTCCACACAGAGAGATAATATAGACAAAAATTAAAAAAACAAAATAGTATTGGCTGAATGGTAGCCCAGAAAATCCACTGATGAAAAAGTACTCAGGACGCACAAATGATGCATTTTGTAATAAACTGGAGTTCAAAACACTTGTGCTTTTAATGCTGTTCATGTCTTTTCAAACCTGAAATGAGAAACAATGAAATAAAATGAGCACAGATATTTTAATTTACAGTACAGAAGATCTTACATAAGAGCATAAAAAGGGGAATTAATATTTACTAGAGTTTTACAGGTAGCAATGAAAATGCAATCAAATTATATTGTTTTTATAAATGGTTTACCTACACGTTTTTCAAACCTCAGCTTATACCAAGTTAGATCACTTACATTGTGCCAGTTCAGGTATTGTGTATGCATGATATGTAGGTAGAGTGGACAATAGTTTCACACGCAATTCCTCAGACAGACATATGCAAATACAACCCACCTGCTAGTGTTGTATCATCTTATATCCCTATTTCTAAGTTAAGTATTGATGTCCCTTCTGTTGGGAACCAAGGGGCAGGCAATTACCGTACATGTGCGAAGAGAAGTTCAGAATAAACAGCATAAAAAAGGGGAAAAATATGCTTACATAGAATATGCTTACAATAGCAAATGAAAGGCATCAGGCAAATCTGGGAGAAAACATTTTCTTTAAAACAAATATAGAAGTAATTAGACTTGTAATTTAGCAGTGTGCTTTTGAAGTAAAAATCAGTAAATATGAACTCCTTCAGCAAACTGGAAAATAAATATTAAAATATTTATGTACAATTATTTTAAATGTGGTAAATTAATAAAAAAGAAAAAACTAAATATTATTTATAGACTGTGCCAAAGTTTGTTAACCCTAATATGCTCAGCTCTGTGTAGCTGTAAGTTTTTGGACACTTGTTTTTTTTTGTTTGTTTTTTCATGCATCGACTATTTCGGCCTGATGGCCATACCATTTCAGACACTTGGTTTTTTTTGTGTTTTTTCCTTTAAGGACATTCTGTGTCCTGCCTGATATTGTTTTTTTTTCATTAAAGACTTTAAATATAGACTTTGTGGTGTCCTGCATTTGGGTCACCTGCACCCTGACATCTACAGATAGTAAATGCTTTATTATTCTATCGAGCTTGGACTTTTTCTGCCTTTGTTCAGTTTTCACCCACTATTCCTTGTAGGACAATTCAGGTTATAAAATATTCTTAGTATTTCTTGCATGCTCAACTTTTCTAAAAAGTGCTGTCATTCACAGTTGATCTTTTGATAGGATTCCCTCACTGTCCAAAAGCATGACGGTATCCAAATTGGCTGCAATATATTAACTCTAGTTGTGAATGAGTAAATTCTCCAACCTGAATGCAAACCTTTTCATACTTGTATGGTTTTAAAATAGTCAGGTGTTTACAGACCTCTGACCCAAAAAAGGATGTATAGTATAAAATGTTTTATAATAATTAGCCTATGCTTTGCATTTCTTAACATATAATAAGTTCTCATTCCTCAGGTCAGGGCCTTAGGTTGAAGGCTGACTCTTGGGTACTCAAAAGCACATGCATCTCCACAAACATCCACAGTTTTCGGGTGGAGCATGAAATGATGTACTTTAAGACAGTGAGGTTATTGATGCACTTGCTGAAGTAGCTGGTCATTGCTGACGTAGTCCTTCAAGTTGGTGAATTCACCATCGACTACAGCCTCCCTGAATATGTGCCAGTCAATATGTTCAAAACGGTTCAGAAGAGAGAGAGAAATTTTGTGTAAACTAGATCCAGTATGATCTGTCTGATTCATACCAATGGCCTACCTCTAGATGGAGTTCTTTTCAATTAGAAATCACACTGTGCAGCTGAGAATAATTCCACATGAAAAGCTTTAAGATTAATGAAGTTACTGAGCAAATTAAAAACTATGAGGATAAATTTGGACTGTAATAAATATCAGCACGCTGCAACAATGGCTTAGGAACACAGTTTGAATGAACAATTTTGCATTAAATCATCAACCACTGAACAGTATACCTTAACAATGATGAAAGTACAGTATAATGAATGGCAATTTGGTGCCACCCAGATGAGGATTTTATTTGAGTGTGGTTCCTTTCAATGTTTCTTCTTCATAACATTTTAGGAATGTTCTTCTTGTCACAGTCGCTAATGGCTTCCTCATTAGGGATTAAAATTTATAAAGAACAAACTTACAGGCACTAAACTTATACATTCCAACTTCAAAACCTTTAAATAATCCTCTAGTTGTTTGAAAAAAAAGGCAGGAAGGCAATTAGATTACCTTAAAGGTTGATTATTCACTGTAGACAAGAAATTCAGAAATGAAAAAGAACTTGCCAACTGGTTGCAGTAATGCTTACAGATAGCTCTTCATACAATGTACAGAATTAATATTTTCCTTTAATAACATGCTTCTGCTACATGCAAATATTAATATATAGTGGCAGAATATAAAACAGAAAATCTTTCACACAAAAAATTACAAAAGACTGATCTGTTGTCCAGAGTATTCCTGCTTTCACAGTAAAGAGCACTAATCGGGCAAAATCGAACCCAGCCATGACATACTTTCAGTATAACAGAACAGTGAAAGCAGCCATGTGGATACATTCAAATCCTCTGTTCTATGGTACATACAGGAGTTACACATTTGTATCTGATAGCACAAATTATGATTGCATTTCCATTCATGTATAAGAATTAACACAGGTAACACAGGTTAAAACTTTAAATGTGAAAAATGTGCCTTATTTCCGACTAACAAATCTATAAATCTTCAAAAAAAGCTGAGTAATTATATTCTTTTAAAATTTAGTATGCCAAAGTAATAAAATGTGAATCGAAAACACCTGAAACTTTGTGGAATGTAATAATTATAGTTTTCACACTATTCTTTTATTGAGCACAAACAAAAAATTGCAGAAACACTAATCTACGTATATTAGATAAGTGCCACTCAAGGTTTATTGTGGAAAGCATTAAATTGCGTGGTATTACATTTCTGAAGCATGCACCTGGGGAATTGTAGTATTTCTTCTTTTAAGCATCTTCAGTATAAAGCCTCTGAATTCCTTTGTGTTCAAGACATAAATTATGGGATTCACCATAGGTGGAATGGTTGCTGACAGTAAAGTATTCATTATTCTTGCATTAGGATGTATATATGAAGTTAATGCAGCAATATACATGCTTGATACAGGAAGGAAAAATATTCCTACTATCAACAGATGAGAGACACAAGTTTTAAGTGCTTTAAGACGACCCTCCCATGTTGTAATCCTAGTTAAGGCCAGCAGAATGCCTATATATGACAAAATTATGGCAGTCAAAGGAACATAGAGGTAAACTGCAGTACAAAACCTTACCATTAAGGCATTCATGCTGTTGTCATTACAAGCAAGTGTACAAATTGGCCCATGGTCACAAAAAAAGCTTTTTACCTCAATGGTTTTACAGAATGAAAGACGTGTAATCAAAATTACCATTGTGCCAAATATAACAAAATTAATAAACCATATTGATGTTAAGGTTGCAAACATGAAGGAGTTATTTATAATTACATGATATCTTAAGGGTAAGCAAATGGCAATAAATCGATCATAGGCCATGACAACAAGAGTTAAAGACTGTCCACCAGCAAAGAAAAGAGAAAAAAACATATTAGCCAAACATGCTTCATAGGATATGTACTGTGAATCAAAAAGAAATGTTTTCACAAGGTTAGGAATCAGTGCATTTGTTTCACCAAGGTCTGACAGAGCTAAAGATTCCCATGTATTTAGGAATATGCAAACTTCTGTCTGCTAATATCATGAAAAGAACAATTGAGTTTCCACATAAAGAGATACTATAGACAAATAATAAAAAAGCAAAGTAGTATTGGCTGAATGGTAGCTCAGAAAATCCACTGATGTAAAAATACTCTGGACGTACAAATGATGCATTTTGTAAAAAATTGGGGTTCCAAGAGCTTGTGATTTTGATGCTGTTCATGTCTTTTCACTCCTAAAATGAGAGACATAATCGGGTAAAATTAGTAAGATATGGAGCATTTTATTTTTTATTTCATAGCACATAAATTCTCACATAATGGCAAGAAAAGTCCATTAACATCTACAAGACTTATATCGCAATTTCTTAATTAATATTGATTCCCACTGTTGGAAACCAGGGGGTGGGCAAATAGTGGGCAAGTTCAGAATGAAGAACAGCTTTAAAAAATATAATAAAAAAATTCACTGCTTGTTAAACAAAGTGCTTTTGTTATTGGATGATTTTTAGTAAGCTTTCCCTACAAACCTTTTAGTTTTATAAGATTGTATAGTTTTTCCTATAGTATAGGTATAGAACATTTTATGCATCTGAAAAAAACCTAGGAATAAATATTTGTTTTCTATAAAAACTTGACTTAAAAGTTAAAATAAAATCTGGGATATCAAGCAATGTTTTGTATAACAGATTATTTGTTACCAGTAATAATGCAATATTTTTAAATGTAAAAAAGCAGCTCTACTGAGCGACATAACATTAGACCCATGAAATTTCCGAACGGAAGCAAATCTTGTATGAAAACATAATAGAAAGAGTATGTAAATATATAATAAGGTTTTATTCAGTGTATTTTCCTTGGAGATGAGATGACTTGAGCTAACGGTGGGGTGTGTGTGTGTGTGTGTGTGTGTGGAGGGGTAAAGGCGATAAGCGGAGGCAGAGGGAAAACTCGATTTTTACTATCACTCCTATACACTACATATCCCTAAACTTTAACATTTTTACTTTTTCTTCTTTGCTTATCTGAATTTTTGTCACGATCTTTGCTTTCTGGCTTCGCTTCGCCATCTAGCAGCGGCGTCTCGAGCTCGTACCTCAAGTTTTTGCTTGCGTAACAAAGCAAAAAAATCGACCAAGTGACCGCTCGTACCTCGGAAAACTCGTACATTAATGCACTCGTGGCTCAAGGTACCGCTGTAGTTGTGAAAGGAAGGAGGAAGACAGTGAACAATGACTTTCTTGGTAGGCTACTGTTTAGATACAAGCCGTTGTAGCGCGTTGAGTCTAGGTGAAGGGAGAGCTCGCTAACTCCAGTTGCAACAGAAATCATATAAGCACAGACAGGTTTCCAAAACGCGTGCTTTTTTATTTTTCTTGGCAACAGCGTTATGGGTTAGTCAAAGAAACTTAGAAATGAGCATCAGAAAATAATAAGGACATAATACTCAGTCTCACACGCACACACACAGTAATACCGGAGGAATGCAGTGACGTGCTATTCCCAAAATGCTGCTCTGCTCTTAAAGGAGCCACAACATATTTCACCTGCTACACCATGTAAGAGACACTCGCTTTCGGTAAAGCCTGTGTAAAGTTCATTAGTTTTAGTGTAGACACTAAAACTAATACACAGGTGCAGCTTATTTATGTTAAAAATAAAAATATTTGTAAAATTCAGTGGGTGCGGCTTATATAGTCCAGGAAATTATGGTATTATTGTTTTTAACATTAATTAACTTAAAATATAGAAATGTAAATATATCGCAATATTAATTACATCATGCGCAGAAGGTATTTATTTATACAGATTTCAAAGCTTGCAAATATCTTTCTTTCCAGCTTGGAATGTTTTTGTCCTGCTGAATAAGTTTTCATTCACTATTCCTCTTAGACTACTTCTATTTCTGGAATATCCTTTGGTTATATTGTATGCTCATGTTTTATAAATTAATGTATGGTAGATTTTGGGATATGTATTTGAGACTGCCTTAAATTCTTCTGTCTATTCAGTAAATCAGAAACAGTATTGCTGTTCAGGACTCTGTTGAGGTCAAAACTATTACTTTCAAGGACTCCTTGTTCTTCTCTGGGGTCAAAATAGTTGTCAATACATTAAATGTATTTTTGGGGTCATTGTCCACCTGCAGAATAATTTTGGGGCCAACCAGATGCCTCCCTGATTATATATCTCGATGGATATGTATCTGCCTGTATTTCTCAGCATTGAGGACACCATTAATCCTAACCAAATCTCCAACTCCATTTGCAGAAATGCTGCCCTGAACTTGCAAGAAATCTTTAGCTTACCTTCGTAACCCCGGTTCTCTGACAACATCTCACTATGGGAATTGCCTCGGGCATGACCAATCCTGAAAGGACCAATCACACCACGTCTGTCGGTTGACAGACCAATCACGACAGTGATGCAGGGAGTTTCGACTCCTTATATACACCGCTGCTGAAGGTGCCTGCCTCATTCTGAACATATCTCTTCTCTGTGCACTGCAAGGAGGAAAGTGTGGTGAGATACCTCACTCCCGTTATCAGAGAACCGGGGTTACGAAAGTAACCTAAAGTTCTCTTTCAAACATCCGTTCGGTATCTCACCCACAAGTGGGGGTTTTGCTTGCTGAGGGTCAGCAAGCAAGTGTCACTCGCCAATGGTCACCTGAAGAGGCTTGGTTTGACGTGTGGCGTTGTCCAGGGGGTGTCCATCCAGGGCACAGACCTGGTGAGTTACCAATAGAGTTTTGGTTTCCAGCCCAAGCTGGCGGGCAGAATTCTGCATCTGCCCCAGAGTCCACAAAGGTTGCCTGCAAAAAATCCTGATTGCTGGAACGAATGCTGATCTTAAACAAAAGCTTCGAAAGGACTGATAGAGTGTGGCTTGTCATGGCACCCCACTTCAATGACGAGCCTGTCTTTTGCTGGACACAATGCCGCCATGTACCCGGCCTCACCACAACCACCACAGTAGAGACAGAGCCCCATAGAACAATGCCTTGCCTTCTCAGTAGGCGATAGATGCCGATGGAAAAATTTCATGGCTGTGGCGTCAAGGAGGACACTGGGGTAGGTGTTGAACAGGTGTACTGTGGCGGGCTGGAGAAGGGTGGTAGAGCACCTGTATTCATCGGTCAATCCGGGTGGCCAGGGCAATCAACGCATCCAAGTCAGGTGGAAGTTTTCAGGCAGCCAGCTTGCCCTTCACCTGGGAAGAAAGCTCCTGAATGAAGGCATTGTATAAGGCGGTGCGATTACACCCACTGTCAGTAGCGTTAATTTAAAAGTCTGCAGCATACTTAGCCACCAACCGGTTGCCCTGTGAAAAAGACAAACGCGAGCGGGCGGCATCCTGCTGAGTGGTAGACAAACTGAACATCTTGCGGAGTTCCCCGCAGAAGGTGACGAAGGGGAGCAGAGGAAGACTGATTTTCTGATTTTGCAGTAGCCCACTGCAGGGAAGGCGTGGATAGCAGGGAGATGATGACGTAGGCCACCGGCAGAGTCCAGGTTCTAAAGAGAAGCAAGCCGTTGAGGGTGGTCTGAAGGTCAGGGTCCGAGAGTCCGAGGAAGAGAGCCATGACACAGAACAAATGGGAGGAAAAGGCAAATCTGAAGCCGAGAGACAGCGAGAGTCCGAGAAGCCGGGAGAAACCAAAACCAAAAATAAGCTCTCCACGAGGGAAAAAAAAAAGCTGGAAGGTGTCTAGAAAAAGCAAGGAGATAAACGAGACAATCTGCAAGTGAGAGCATGAGATCAGCTCTGTTTATATTGAAGAAAAATGGCTGCCGTTCTCACGTTGTCGACTACAAGATGGTGCCAATCCGGAAGCGGAAGTGGCAACCCTGGATTTGTCCATACGACTGGCTGACAGTTAATGACTTTGTTTCAACCTACATATGAAATTGATGTTTAGCACCTGCTTAGTAGAATTGTTTTTCGTTCACCTGACCCTGATCCTGCTAAATCCCTGACTTTTTGCATGTAAACAAAGTGTGCATAGGTAAGACGTGAATGGCAATAGGTAATCACATCAAACATTGATTTGATTTGATTTTATATTAATTTACTTTCCAGTATTTTTTAATCAATCACTTTTGTAAACACTCATTCACAGCCTCTTCCCATCATTGCAAAAACAAATTGCCTTCTGATCCTGAGAAAGGTGTCAAAGTTACCCCCACTTTTCATACACACTTCAGATATAAATAAGATTCTAGACTTGTAAATCTTTCCCTATCAAAATTGGCACATTCACACCCACACCCACACATGTATTGTGTAAAATAAATGTGTGTGTGTGTGTGTGTGTGTTTGTATGCCAATTTAAATTAGCACATACAGCACAATACAGCACAAATTTCACTTTCTGCTGTAACATACTGTTCCCTGTACATATTACAATAAACTCTTGAATCATGAATTTCCTGAAAAGTTGTTATAAGTTGAAACTAGGTTGTGAGTTTTAACTTTTTGGTTGCTTAGCATCTCAGATTTGAGAAGACTCTTGTTGCTGTTTCCATTCAGTAACTCGAGCTGCATCAACAGCGTTTTGTGAATGCTTCTGCATTGTCCACGCTTTGAAGCTGCATTGAAGGCATAGCTCTGAGTCTAGGCACAGAGGTCAGTACTTGAGAGACCGTTTCCTTAAGAGACTATCTAGCAGCCTGGAAAATTTTGTCTCGGTGGGTCCTGCGCACTGTAGACAGAGGCTATATGATTCAGTTTGGGGCTCGCCCGCAATGGTTAAATGTGGTGTGCCCCACCCTGGTGGGGCCCAAACAGGCTCTGGTCAGGAACTAAAAGTAAATACTCTCTTGAGGAACGAGGACTTTGATGTGGTCAATCCCTCAGACAGAGAATCCTGGTTCTACAGCTGGAACTTCATAGTTCCCAAAAAGGACGGAGGGTTGCATCCCATATTGGATCTACATCAGCTGATGCTACATTCATGATGCTGACCCTGAATCAGGTCATGTCTCAAATTGGTCGATTGGTTGATACTGGCTCAATCAGACCAGCTGGTGGTTCGGCATTGAGATGCCGTTTTCACCCACATGAAGGAGCTGGGGTTAAGGCTGAATGCTAAAAAGAGCTCCATCACAGAGAGCCACCTATATAGGTGTGCTATGGGATTCAACCATAATGTTAACCCTTACTCCTGCTCATATCAAATCCATACTCACGGTTGTCAAGAGAGTGAGAGAAGACCAGTCACTCACTGTGAAGCACTGGTGGCTCAAGACTCAAGGGTTTTCTCGGAGAGGAAACCCAACCTGTACAATCAAGGTCATGCAGCGAGCCCTACATGTCTCAGGGCCCCTGCTGGGAGTTCCTGGATGTTGCACAGCTCTTATGATAGACACTTATGATAGATGATAGACTGAGGGGGGCTTCTGGATCCTTCAATCCAGAACTCCCTTTATGAGGAGGTCATATGCCATGATCTGCCACCTGTTTAAGTCATGGTGGGAACAGCACTTAGATCCAGTTGGTCGGCCCTTGGCAGAAATTCCTTCAAGAACAGTTCGCCAAAGTGTTGGATCCTTCCAATCTGGAGTTTAACGTGTCCACAATTGCAACCTGTCATGCACCCCTTGTGGGGCAGTCGCTAGGTAAGAACCCGTTGGTGACAGGTTTTCTCCATATACCCAGAGGTTAAGGCCTCTGGTATGATCTAGAGTGCCTGCGTGGAAATTGGCCATTGTCTTAAAGGCCCTCTCTGAGCCTCCCTTTGCATCATTGACCTCACAGTCAAGACTGTGCTCCTCTTGGCTATCTTCTCTCTCAAGAGTGTAGGGGATCCTCACGCCCTCTCTGTGGCTCCCTGATTCCTGGAATTTATTTCAGGCATGGCCAGTACCTTCCTTTACCCTAAATCGGGGTATGTTGCCAAGGTACCCTTAGTCGTCCCATGACCTGTTATGCACCAGGAGTTATGCACCCTTAGCAGGTGAATTGTGGATGCTACCTCATCTAGTCCTCTGGTCTCCCAACTCCTTTCAGGGTCAGAGCTCACTGTACTCTGAGTGTCTCTAAGGCTCTAAGGTTTTGCCCTCTGGAGTTTCACTCCAAGACATTTGCAATGCTGCGGGCTGATCCACCTTGCTGACCTTTGTCAGGTTTAATAACCTTGACCTTAGTGCAACTCTTGGCCCCACTGTCCTTTAACCTAGCTGTGCCAATGCACACTAGGCAGAGATTGGTCTAGTTTGTATATATATATATATATATATATATATATATATATATATATATATATATATATATATACAGTGAGGAAAATAAGTATTTAAACACCCTGCTATTTTGCAAGTTCTCCCACTTAGAAATCATGGAGGGGTCTGAAATTGTCATCGTAGGTGCATGTCCACTGTGAGAGACATAATCTAAAAAAAATCCAGAAATCACAAAATGTGATTTTTAAACTATTTATTTGTATGATACAGCTGCAAATAAGTATTTGAACACCTGTCTATCAGCTAGAATTCTGACCCTCAAAGACCTGTTAGTCTGCCTTTAAAATGTCCACCTCCACTACATTTATTATCCTAAATTAGATGCACCTGTTTGAGGTCGTTAGCTGCATAAAGACACCTGTCCACACCATACAATCAGTAAGAATCAAACTACTAACATGGCTAAGACCAAAGAGCTGTCCAAAGACACTAGAGACAAAATTGTACACCTCCACAAGGCTGGATGAAAGCTTGGTGAAAAAAGGTCCACAGTTGGCGCAATCATTAGAAAATGGAAGAAGCTAAACATGACTGTCAATCTCCCTCGGACTGGGGCTCCATGCAAGATCTCACCTCGTGGGGTCTCAATGATCCTAAGGAAGGTGAGAAATCAGCCCAGAACTACACGGGAGAAGCTGGTCAATGACCTGAAAAGAGCTGGGACCACCGTTTCCAAGGTTACTGTTGGTAATACACTAAGACGTCATGGTTTGAAATCATGCATGGCACGGAAGGTTCCCCTGCTTAAACCACCAGGCACGTCTTAAGTTTGCCAATGACCATTTGAATGATTCAGAGAAGTCATGGGAGAAAGTCATGTGGTCAGATGAGACCAAAATAGAACTTTTGGGTCATAATTCCACTAAACGTGTTTGGAGGAAGAAGAATGATGAGTACCATCCCAAGAACACCATCCCTACTGTGAAGCATGGGGGTGGTAGCATCATGCTTTGGGGTGTTTTTCTGCACATGGGACAGGGCGACTGCACTGTATTAAGGAGAGGATGACCGGGGCCATGTATTGCGAGATTTTGGGGAACAACCTCCTTCCCTCAGTTAGAGCATTAAAGATGGGTCGAGGCTGGGTCTTCCAACATGACAATGACCCGAAGCACACAGCCAGGATAACCAAGGAGTGGCTCTGTAAGAAGCATATCAAGGTTCTGGCATGGCCTAGCCAGTCTCCAGACCTAAACCCAATAGAGAATCTTTGAGGAGCTCAAACTCCATGTTTCTCAGCGACAGGCCAGAAACCTGACTGATCTAAAGAAGATCTGTGTGGAGGAGTGGGCCAAAATCCCTCCTGCAGTGTGTGCAAACCTGGTGAAAAACTACAGGAAACGTTTGACCTCTGTAATTGCAAACAAAGGCTACTGTACCAAATATTAACATTGACTTTCTTAGGTGTTCAAATACTTATTTGCAGCTGTATCATACAAATAAATAGTTAAAAATCATACATTGTGATTTCTGGATTTTTTTTTTAGATTATGTCTCTCACAGTGGACATGCACCTACGATGACAATTTCAGACCCCTCCATGATTTCTAAGTGGGAGAACTTGCAAAATAGCAGGGTGTTCAAATACTTATTTTCCTCACTGTATATATATATATATATATATATATATATATATATATATATATATATATATATATATATATATATATATATATATATATATATATATAAAATTATTGCTATTAATTTACAATTTGTTTTAAAGTAGCAGTAAGGCAGTTCTATCATAATAAATATTTATTGATCACTATAAACAACAAAAACAACTTGTAGCAGTTTTTTTAGCAGGAATGCTTACAATTTGCTTTTTACAATATTCACAAAATTTGCATTTGCTTTGCATTAAATGCATTATATGCTTCAGCTGCATGCAAATACTAAGAAATAGTGGCAGAAAATAAGAGAAATTCTTTCTTAAAAGAAATTATTGGAGACAGTTCAGATTTTCACAATACAATACATAATACATCCCAATCTAGCAAATTCTGAACTAGCTTTCAAAAACCTTTTGCACCTTAGTACAATATAAGAATACATTCATGCACATACAATAATATACAATCAGGAGCAGTTACGAGTTTGTATCTGATATCGTACATTATCTTACTGATACAGGGTAAGGAAGCCTGGGGTTCATCTTCATGGAGGCTACTTGCTCAAATGAAAAGAACATTTAAATCACAACCAGAGACATCCTATATAACCTACTTACCCTGAAGGGCTGTTTGGTCTGACTAGCAGTTGACTGGTATAAAAGTACTGACTCTTAGTAAGTTTGACAACATGCATTAGACAGTCCTGTGGTACTGGATGTTTTATGTGGAAAGTGCAACGGTGTGATATTACTTTTCTAAAGTCTGTAACTTGGAAATTGTGATATTTTTCTTTTTAAGCATCTTCATTATAAAACCTCTGAATTCCTTTGTGTTAAAGACATAAATTATAGGGTTTACCATAGATGGAATGGTTGCTGATAGCGAAGTATTTATTATCCTTGCATTAGGATGTAGATTTGAAGTTAATGCCGCAATATACATACTTAAAATTGGAAGAAAAAATATTCCTACTACCAGCAAATGAGAGACACATGTTTTGAGTGCTTTAAAACGACCCTCCCATGTTGTAATCTTGGTTAAGGCCAAAAGAATTCCTATGTATGATAAGATTATGGCAGTCAAAGGTGCATAGAGATATACTGCAGTACAAAATTTTGCCATAAAAGAATTTATGCTATTGTCATTACAAGCAAGTGTATAAATTGGCCCGTGGTCACAAAAAAAACTTTTGACCTCATTGGTTTTACAGAATGAAAGACGTGTAATCAAAATCACCATTGTGCCAAATATAACAAAATTAATTACCCATATTGAGGTTAATGTCGCAAACATGAAGGAGTTATTTACAATTACATGATATCTCAGTGGTAAGTAAATGGCAATAAATCGATCATAGGCCATGGCAGCAAGAGTTAAAGACTGTCCACCAGCAAAGAAAAAAGAAAAAAACATATTAACCAAACATGCATTATAGGATATGTACTGTGAATTAAAAAGAAATGTCTTCACAAGGTTAGGAATCAGTGCGTTTGTTTCACCAAAGTCTGACAGAGCTAAATTAAAGATTCCCATGTATTTAGGAACATGCAGATTTTTGTTCACTAATATAACAAAAATGACAATTGAGTTTCCACACAGAGAGATAATATAGACAAAAATTAAGAAAACAAAGTAGTATTGGCTAAAAGGTAACCCGGAAAATCCACTGATGAAAAAATACTCGGGATGCACAAATGATGCATTTTGTAATAAACTAAAGTTCAAAGAGCTTGTGATTTTGATGCTGTTCATGTCTTATAGAATCTGTAATGACAGACATAATCAGGTTAAATATGAACAGATATGCAGATATGTATGTATGTATATATATATATATATATATATATATATATATATATATATATATATATATATATATATATATATATATACATACACACAGCAGTAAAAAAATGATTGAATTTTGTTTTTGTAATTAAATATTAAAAAGATTTTTGCCTTACCTATTACTTATTTAGAGAACATAGGTTCAGGTTTTGAGCATGCATTATGTGTAGCAGGAGCGTACTATATTTTCTAATTTAATACCTCATACAGTGATGCAATAACAGCCCACCTCCAATTGTTGCATGATTTTATATTCAAATTTTTTTTTCACAAGTTTTGACCCTCTGTTGGGAACTTAGGGGCGGGCAAATATCAAATGTTTGTGTTTAGAATAGACAGCTATTTAAAACAAACAAAAAGATTTTCTATTTCTAAGTTCTAGTTACAGTTCTCAATATCTTAATATTTTCTCAATATCACAGGAATAGCATATCCATGGAGTAAATAGAAAAAATTGTCTTGAAAATTGTCTTGAAACCAAAATAAAATCTGGAAGAAACAGAACTGAATTGCAAATAAATAAATTTAAATATAATCAAATGAATATACAGCACATTTTTATAGTATTCAATGTATAATAAACAGAGGACTCTTATTAACAGAATCTGGGCACTAATTATGCAGCAAATATTTTTTTTTTACATGCTGTCCTGAGTGGAGCAGATCTAGGTGACCATAATTGAAAAGATTAAAAACTCTTAAACCGACTCTTGGTGAGGCTTTATGCCAAAAGTTGCATTAAGAAGGGGTTCATTGAAGGGTCTCATCCTGGCTAGAGCTGTATGCAACTCACCATTCTTAACATTTGCAGCTGAGAAAAGAAATAAAATAAAATAAAAAACACTGTTACTTTAAATGTGATTAATTTAAATGACAGGAACAAATAGAATAACACGTGAAGGAAATTTGAGATTTTTCACCATGGACAGATTTCAAAGCATGCAAGTGCATTTTTTAATTTTAATTTTAAATTTTTTCTATTTTTTTCTAAGTGTCTGTCCCTCCATACTCAAAGTTACATCTACTATTTCTTCCAGAACACTTCTGTTTCTGGAATATATATATGGGTTATCTTGCTTGATCAGGCTCTCTTTCAGTAGTTCATAACAGATTTTAATATATGATTCATTTCATGGTGCAGGAAAGCATAAGGAGAAAGAGGTTGGCAAAACAGGATTGGGACGGAGAGTGATGAGAAAAGTGGGCAGGAGAACAAGTGATGTGGCAGCAGTTAAAGAGAGATGTGGCGAAAGCCAAGGAAAAGAAATTTGAGGAGCTTCATGAGAAGTTGGACACTGAGGAAGGAGAAAAGGTTTTATACCAATTGGCCAGACAGAGGGACCGAGCTGGGAAGGATGTGCTACAAGTTAAAGCAATAAAGGATGGAGATGGAAATGTGTTGACTAGTGAGGAGAGTGTGTTGAGAAGGTTGAGGGAGTATTTCGAGCAACTGATGAATGAGGAAAATGAAAGAGAGCAAAGGTTGGATGGTGTAAAGATGGTGAAGCAGGAAGTGGATAAGATTAGTAAGGAGGAAGTGAGAGCAGCGATTAAGAGGATTGTGGGAACAGTGGGAAGTCGGATGGACATGATGACATACCAGTAGAAGCGTGGAGATGTTTAGGAGAGATGGCAGTGGAGTTTTTAACCAGGTTGTTCAACAAGATTTTAGAAGGTGATAGGATGCCTGAGGAATGGAGAAGGAGTGTGCTGGTAACGATCTTTAAAAAAAAGGGAGATGTGCAGACTTGTAGAAGTTATAAGGGAATAAAGTTGATCAGTTACACCAGGAGTGTCAAACTCAGGCCCGGGCCAGATTGGTGTAATTATATTTGGCCCACGAGATCATATCAAATGTGTATTAGAGCTGGCCCGCCAGTATATAGTGCATACACCGCTAATACTACAAATCCCAGAATGCTGTGCGTTGGTGCATCTGTCGAGACCTCTTAAAAACTCAGCCTACTCAGCACTGAATTTACCCAGAGATTTACTGACTTTGAAGCCCAGAAATGCAGATTTGAACTGCTCAGTAATCCGTTTGTGGTTGACGTGGGAAGCGCAGCAACCAACCTCCAAATGGAGCTGATTGAACTCCAGTGTAGAGACACGCTCAAGTCAAAGTACGACTCGGTGTGTATATATCAGCACATATCTGTGTGTGTATCTGTTCTCTTTAATGAAGATGAACAAAACACCACTCAGGAGTCTCACTGATGAACATCTTCACTCAATCCTGAGGATTTCCTCAGCTCAGAGCCTAAACCCAGACATTGATGCACATTGGCTTGAACCACTGTGCATTAGAGTAAATCAGAGTGTAAAAACTGAGCTTGAATGAATGATGTCTTTATGCACTTTTTCTACTCCAAGGCATGGACTGGTAATAGTTGAAAGATTGCTTTTTTTTAATTGAAGGAAATTATTATTATTATTATTATTATTATTATTATTATTATTATTATTATTATTATTTTTGGTTGTGTTGTTGCCCTGTAAAAATATTTACATTAAAAAGGAATTAGGTCTATAGATAGAGAGAGACAGACATAATACCGAAACGAATACCACTGATGTGCATTTCATTTCAAATTTAATTTCTCATGTTTCTCATGCACAATTGCAGTCAAATTTTCAATAAATATTGAGTTTGGCCCGCGATTTCGTCCCAGTTTTTAATTTTGGCCCACTGTGATTTTGAGTTTGACACCCCTGAGTTACACCATGAAGTTATGGGAAAGAGTAGTGGAAGCCAGGCTGAGAGAAGAGGTGACCATCTGTGAGCAACAATATGGTTTCATGCCAAGGAAGAGCACTACAGATGCATTAATTTGCTTTGAGAATGTTGATAAAGTATAGAGAAGGTCAGAAGGAATTGCATTGTGTGCTTGTAGATTTAGAGAAAGTGTTTGACAGTGTGCCAAGAGGGGAATTGTGGTACTGTATGAAAAAGTCAGGTGTGGCAGAGCATTATGTGAGGTTGGTGCAGGACATGTTTGAGGACAGGGTGACAGCATTGAAGTGTGCAGTAGGAATGACAGACTGGTTCAAAGTGGAAGTTGGGCTGCATCAAGGATCGACTCTGAGCCCTTTCCTGATTGCAGTGGTGATGGACGAGGTCAGACAGGAGTCTCTGTGGACTATGATGTTTGCGGATGATATTGTGATTTGTGGCAAGAGTAGGGAGCAGGTTAAGAAGATCTTGGAGAGGTGGAGGTAAAGAAGAAGAAGAAGATTAATTTCATGGTATAAATCCATTGAGGCAGACACATTGGCTGTGTAACAAGGTTGAAATAGTTTTATTTCACTAGATTTTCTTGTTTATGCATTCACTGTGGTTCTATATTTGTTGAAATCATCAGTGTTTGGTAAAATACATTTTAGGGGTCTGTAATTAGATAATGGGTTCACCTTCCTTTCCCCCCCCTTCCTTTAACAACAAAGTGGTTCAGTCCAGGTAGCCATATCTGCTGATTGCTCTTTTAACGGTCTTTTCCTTCTCTCTCCCGAGCGGAAGAGGTATGCTGTGTTCCATGCTAAAGATTAATTGCTAGCATTGGTTGAAAATAATTCACACACAGAAACATGTGAATTTATGCACTCTGGAATGTTATTTTTGTTGACAGTGTTGACGGTGTGTGAGCTGAAGCTGTTGTGACAATCTGTATATAAAATACATTCTCTATGCAGGTATGCATTGACGAACCATATTTGAAATCAATCTTGTTGCATTTCATATGCACATCTGTATAAGTGTGTATGGAGTTATTTTTTTTGGTATGTTAAATTTAGTTTTACTTTGGCCTTGTTTGTTGGTTATCCTTTGTTTTCTTCCCTTCCGCCTTTTCTCTTTCACCTTTTTCCCCTCCCCTTTCTGTTTACCTTCCTTTTTCTCCCTTCCCCTTCTTTTTCCTTCTCTCTCCGAGCGGAAGAGTGTTGACGTGTGTGAGCTGAAGCTGTTGTGACAATCTGTATATAAAATACATTCTCTATGCAGACCAAATCTGGCGTTCTCCTGTCGGTTATTTTCAACACAACGCAGACCACAGAAGTATACGGTTACACTGGTGCCGTGACCCGGATGATTGTTCAGCGGCTGCCGAACTCCCGAGGTTGCTGCACAGACTAGAATCGCCGGACTTCACCGCTTCCACTTCATCGAGGAGACGTCAGACATCATTGCTTTTCTAATTCGTCGAGGAGACGTCGTTTTTTTTTTACTGCTTTTCACGTCAAGTAGCATGGACTAAGGTTACGGTACTCTTTTATTTTCAAGATTAAAGACGTTCTAAGTGAACATAGATTTGATTTGATAATTTCTCGAATGTTTTAAGTTATTGATCGATTTAGTAGAGTTGTAAAGTAAACAGTGCAAAAGTATAATATTTACGCGGTTTTGAATGAAATTTTTATTTTTTTTTTTTGGTATGTTAATCAATGATGCATTCTAACAAAGATGAAAGAGATTTTGGTGGCTATCATGTTGGGAGAGGCAGAGGGGTTTTGCCATTTAGTGGTCCATGTACTCCTGGGAAGATGAATGACATTGATTCTGATGCTAATAGAGTACGGTTTTCTACTCCAGCGTCTGATGACATACCGCCACTTGAAATGAGTTTATCAGAACCTACTGTAGCGCTATCTAACGATCAAGTAAAACAACTGAGCTCTGATATCAGTCAGTCGATTAAATCCAGCTTGTTTCCTAACAATCAGCTAACTAACTCCAACTGGTGTTATGATTGTCAGAGGTGTTCCCGTGTGGATCCGTGTGGTACCACCATCATTGATGCTTCAAAGATGAATCTTGTGCTGAAAAGTGGTAAAGAGCCACCATATTTTCGTGGCGATAGTTCAGATAAGTGTTCGATCTTTGAATGGGAAGATTTGATGAAGACCTACCTTGAAAAAGGCAATTATTCCAAACGAGTGCATTGATGAGATCATAAACAAATTGATGGGCGGGCAAGGGATGTTGTTCAGATATGGTTACGCAACAGTGTCTCAGTCTGTAGGGCTGGCGATGTAGATATGGTATTCCGTATCCTCAAACAACACTTGGGGTGTCGTATCCACAGGGCTTCCCTGGCTGATTTTTACGCTACTAAGCCATATCAAAATGAGGGGCCTTTTGATTTTGGATTAGATTAAACAAAGCTGCTGACCTAGCTGAACAGCATCTTAAAAGTGAGGGTAGAACGTTGCAAAATCGGGACATGGAGATTGCCGTTATGTTCATACGTAATTGTCCTGATAAAGATCTCTCAATGATGTTTTAAGCAAAACACAGCGTGAGTGGACCGCTGCAGAGGTACAGGATCGTTTGGATGAATTTGTAAGAAACCGCCAAGTATATGAGTGTCAATTCTCTCAACAAACAGCTAGTGCTGTTAGTAATGATATGAGTGGTACACCACCTTGTAAAACTGAAGTTGTTAGGGCTCCTGGGAGTGCAGTTGAGCCTGATCATACAACACGTGAAGGTAACACGATGGATAGGATACTGAATATGCTGGAGAAAGCACTGACATGTAACACACAGTCCACCAGGGCAGTGGTGCATCGCAAACCGAATGCTAAGAGACCACTAGTGTGTAAAGTCTGTCAGAGTAATGACCACAACACAATTGCTCACTGTAGGTTGCACAAATTGTGTTTCACTTGCTATCGTCCTGGTCATACACATGACATCTGTGGGATGACTACGTCACAGGTTATGCCAAACAGCTCGACTGCTGCTGTTGACGGTCACAGTCAAATTTCCCCTCAGGGAAACTAGTGAGCCTCCATCTGGAGGAGGGCGATGGTAGGCACATGAGTTCAACCTCCTTTGATAGTGATGATATTGAATCTGTATATGCTTTCTTGTGCGAAAATGTCCCAAGTTTAGCAAGGTAATCGTGCAAAATACCATGAGAACATCTCAAAGTGAAAGTTTGTTCTACACTAATGTGTTAGTGCAGGATAGGGTTGAGATACAAGGCATGATGGATACTGGGTCGATGGCAACTACCATTAGTGCAGACATAATACCCATGTTAAAACAAGCAGGCGTGATGACTGAGGACATGCTGGCCCCTGCTGATATTGTTTTAGTGGGTTGTGGGGGAAAACAAACCAGTCCTTTAGGACTATGTGATTTGAAACTTGAGGTTTATGGGTACAAGTTTTTAGTCCCAGTTTTGTTTGTAAAAGGACAGATTGATCCCATTGTTTTAGGTACAAATGTACTTAAGCCGCTTATCAGGCATTTCAAGTCAAATGATGGATTTTGGCGTGTTATGAGTAATCCTGATTCACCATGCCAGAATGACAGTAGCCAGTTTCTTCGTCTTCTGTCTAACCTAGAGAGATGGCGAGGGGAGTCCATCCCAGACAAGGTTGGAACTCTGAAGTTGAAAAGTTCTGTAATTCTTGACCTATGACTGAACATCTGGTGTGGGGTCGATTGCCCACGGGTTCCGTATTATCAGCTGGCAGTACGGTACTCATTGAGCCATGTGCATCCCCATGTGTGAACAAACAGATAATGGTTGGGCGGATAGTGTCTCCACTGTGGGGAGATGGGTGGCTGCCCATGAAAATTATCAACCCCACTTCAGCAGAAATAACATTACGTAGGAACTCGAAAATTGCAGATGTTTTCCCCTGCATTGCTTTGGAGGACTTTGATCAGTTTTCTGACACTGTGACTGTTCATCAAAATGTGGGAAAGTGCAAAGTAATAGTTCCTGCTGTAGCCTTACTGCCAGAAGCTTATGCAGTAACATCATTGATGTGAATGATAAGATGGAAAAGCTAGGCTTAGCTCCATTCCAATTGGTGATTGTGAAGTGTCCTTACAGTGTAAAGAGAAACTTGTTAATTTGATTGAGGCATATGAGTCTGTCTTCTCGAGACATCATCTGGATTGTGGTGAGGCGCGATTTCTGCCATCGTATTAGATTAACAGATGACCGACCATTTAGGTTGCCATACCGCAGAATGTCGCCTGCTCATTATCATAAGCTGAAAGAAACTTTGGATGAGATGGAGGCAAAAGAAATTATTCGTAAATCTTGTAGTGAATTTGCCTCTCCTTGGTTCTGGTGTGGAAGAAAATGGCGATCTGCGAATCTGCACGGATTTCAGATGGCTTAATGCCAGAACTGTTAAAGACGCCCATCCGCTTCCACATCAGAGTGACGTTCTGGCTGCGTTGGGGGGAAACATGTTTTTTAGCACCATGGACTTGACGGCTGGCTATTACAACATACCCCTACATGAACACGACAGGAAGTATACAGCATTTTCGTCACCGCTTGACTACACGAATACAATCGTCTCCGCAAGGGCTGTGTAATAGTCCAGCCACATTTATGCGCATGATGTTGACTATATTTGGTGACCAGAACTTTTTAAGTCTTCTGTGTTATCTCGACGATTTGTTGGTGTTT
The DNA here is from genome assembly GCF_014805685.1 of Silurus meridionalis. NCBI lineage: Eukaryota > Metazoa > Chordata > Actinopteri > Siluriformes > Siluridae > Silurus > Silurus meridionalis. Next base: position 19,874,302 of record NC_060895.1, read on the forward strand.
GCCAAGACCGAAGAAGAGAGCTTGGCTCGTTTGGAGATGGTGTTTGACGCCTGAAAGAACATAACTTGAAACTCTCACCGTCAAAATGTCAGTTTTTAAAGCGTTCAGTCAAATTCCTAGGGCATGTGATTTCCCAGGATGGAATTTCGAGGGATCCGGACAAAGTGGAAGCCATAGTCAAGGTGACAGAGGCTGATTTGATGGAGTTGGATGGCGTCACGCCATCACCTTCCAAAATACGTTCTTTTTTAGGGATGGTAATCTACTATCAGCATTTTATTGAAAACTGTTCTGTGTTGGCCAAGCTCTTGTTTGCTTTGACTGGTGGTCAGAAAAGGCCTCGGAAATCAAAAAGCAATAAAAGGCCTTTGTTGACCCGCAAACTTGGCCCAGATGATTGGACCCAGGAATGTAGTCAGGCTTTTCGGGATCTTAAGGCAGCACTCACTGAAGAAGTGCTGTTGGCTCACCCTGACTTTAGCAAGCCGTTCATTTTATCTGTTGATGCATCTACCGCCGGACTTGGCGCAGTGCTGTCGCAAATTCATCTCAACAGTGACAAAGCACGGCCAATAGCTTTTGCCAGCAAATCTCTAAATCATGCACAGGCAAAATATCCTGCACATCGCCTTGAATTTTTTGCAATGAAATGGGCGATTTGTAATAAATTTAGCCACTGGTTACGTGGTCATAGGTTCACTGTGTGGACCGACAACAATCCCTTGAAGTACATACTGACCAAGCCCAGGTTGGATGCCTGCGAGCAGCGATGGGTGGCACAGCTGGCACCATTCGATTTTGACATCCAGTATATTCCAGGCACTAAGAATGTGGTAGCTGACGCCTCAGTAGAAAGCCTTTTGTGCAGTCTAAAATTTTGCACAGATTGACTAGGGCTCCATATTCCACCCTTCTTAAGCAGGCGCCAATTTTCAACAGGATGATGTTCAGAATATGTTTCGCTGTCCGCAGCGCTACCAGAGTTGAGGATGTGAATGCTCAGTTTGAGACTCAAGATGCTACCTGTGAAGCTGTTTGTATTGCAGGAAGTGTACGAGTGAGCAGTGATGAGATTTCTGCTGTCATGCAAACACATCAGCATTGGAAAGATGCAGGTACTGTGAGAGCAATTTCACATGTGCAGTACCTAGAGTCTCTTGTTGCAGTGGGGCAGAATCCTGTTCCTGTTTTCAACCATACTGAACTGCTTACTGAACAAGTTAATGATGCTGTTGTTGGCCGGGTCAAGTTTTTTATAGACCGTGGTCGTCGTCCCTCAAGACGTGAAAAAGTTCATGAATCACGTGGGACGTTAAGGATATTGAGACAGTGGGGTAAACTGAACACACGCCTGGGGATAGTGTATCGTGTGTCCAAGCACCCAGTGACAAAACAGAAAACTTACCAATATGTTGTACCTGAATCGCTTCGAATGGCAGTGTTGAAAGGCATTCATGATGATGCAGGCCATCAGGGTCAGCAGCGCTCATTAGGGTTGGCCAGACAGAGGTTTTATTGGGATACAATGGAGAAAGATGTCAAAGACTACGTGCACAACTGTAAGAGATGCATTGTGAGCAAGGCTCCTGAGCCTGAGGCTAGGGCCCCATTAGTTTCCATTGCCACTGCTCCACTTGAATTAGTCTGCATAGACTTTTGGTCGGCTGAAGACCACAACAATAAGACTATTGACGTTTTAGTAGTCACTGACCATTTTACAAAGTTGGCGTGTGCATATCCTTGCCCTAACCAATCCGCAAAGACAGTGGCACGGGTTCTTTGGAACAATTTCTTTTGCGTGTATGGTTTTCCTGTTACCATTCACTCTGACCAGGGTGCCAATTTTGAGAGTTTGTTGATTGCGGAGCTGTGTCAGTTGGCTGGTATTGACAAAACTCACACCACACCATACCATCCAATGGGCAATGGTCAGGTGGAAAGGATGAACCGCACTCTTGGTAACATGATTCGTGCACTGCCCCCCAGATCTAAAGTCAGATGGCCGCAGATGTTGAACACCTTGACTTTTGCATATAATTGTACAGTTCATGAGACAACAGGTTTTTCACCTTTCTTTCTCATGTACGGCCGTACTCCGAGACTACCCGTTGACCTTATGTTCGAAAGTGTACTTTTGAATGGAGAAACTGTTGACATTGACAAGTATGTGCAGTTACTCAAGCGTGACCTCTGTGAGGCTATGAAACTTGCTCAGTCACATTCAGGAAAACAGCAACGTAGACAGGCAGAAGTGTATAACAAGAAGAGTAAGGGACAACCTGTTGATATTGGTCAAAGAGTTTTGTTGGCTAACAAAGGTGAAAGAGGGAAAAAGAAACTGGCAGATCGTTGGGAGAGTACAGTTTACATAGTGATCGACAAAAATCCCTTGTTAAACACGTACAAACTCAGAAGCCCTTCTGGTGTTGTTAAAACTGTTCATAGGAATCTGATTATGCCAGTTGACTTTCTCCCATTGCCTGATACAGACGCTGTCGAGGAACAGTTATCCAGTTTGAGTGATGATGAACTTGAGAGTTCTAGTTTTGAGCATCTTGCAGATGAAAGGACTACTCGATGGGTTGCTGACCTCTCTAACAGCACTGGAGGTCCTGTAGCGGACATTGATGAGTTGGATGGGCGGAATGTGATGTGTGATGACACTGCTCAGACGAATGATGTTAACATGGTAACAACTGAGTGTTATGGTGATGTTGCTGGTGTTGACTCCCATGTAGAATGTGATATACATGATTATGGCCCTTCTGAATGCAGGAGTGGGGATAAGGATGATTCTGCATCAGGTGTCATTTTGTGTACTGAGTATGACATGGAGGTTATGGCAATTCCCAAAGGAAACCCTGTTAATGAGCCTCCTCTTACTGTACAACCATCAACCTTTGAGAAGACTGAATTGTCAGTGAAAAGACCTGATCTGACTGATGGTTTTCGCACTAGACATGGCAGACTTGTAAGGCCGTTAAATAGGCTTATTCAGACTATGTCTAATCAATTTGTTAGGAATATTTTTAGGAAAAGACAAAATGGTGCTGTGAGTTCTGGGTAATTGGTTACTTTGGTATTACTGTTTTTTTGTTATTGTTCTGTGTTACTGTATCTATTGATGTATTTCATTTTTTTTTGTTTACTTGAAGAGGGATGATGTATAATTGCATATAGTCTGTTAGACTGGCAAAGCTGTTTAATTAGCTCATTCTGACTGTCTAACCTATTTGTTTTGAATCTCTTTTAGAGAAATTTAAACAATGAGTTAATACATAGTTTTGTGTGTATTCTTATTTTATTTTTTTTATTTATTGCCAATTATTTGTTGCTTTAAATTTCCTTAAAAAAAAAATAAAAAAATTGGGTGTGGTCTATTAAGATAGACAATTATGCAATCTTGGATGTGACCTTTTGATAAGATGTGTATATGGCATGTCTTCCTGTGGTTGGGTGAAGGAGTAGCTAACCTTTGCCTTTCCTAGTCCTTCAGTGGACAGCATTAATGTTGGTGGACTTTCTTCAGTCTGTATGATTAGGGTTACACCTGATAGCTGAGTAATTTAACTGTAGAGTTGAGTATTTTGTTTATAAATTCCCCCTCTCTTCTTTCTTTGATTTTAAATTAGTCGTTCGTATGTTGTACATGTTGTTATGGAAATTCTAGTGAAATTAGTGGGGGTGAGTGTAACAAGGTTGAAATAGTTTTATTTCACTAGATTTTCTTGTTTATGCATTCACTGTGGTTCTATATTTGTTGAAATCATCAGTGTTTGGTAAAATACATTTTAGGGGTCTGTAATTAGATAATGGGTTCACCTTCCTTTCCCCTTCCTTTAACAACAAAGTGGTTCAGTCCAGGTAGCCATATCTGCTGATTGCTCTTTAACGGTCTTTTCCTTCTCTCCCGAGCGGAAGAGGTATGCTGTGTTCCATGCTAAAGATTAATTGCTAGCATTGGTTGAAAATAATTCACACACAGAAACATGTGAATTTATGCACTCTGGAATGTTATTTTTGTTGACAGTGTTGACGGTGTGTGAGCTGAAGCTGTTGTGACAATCTGTATATAAAAATACATTCTCTATGCAGGTATGCATTGACGAACCATATTTGAAATCAATCTTGTTGCATTTCATATGCACATCTGTATAAGTGTGTATGGAGTTATTTTTTTTGGTATGTTAAATTTAGTTTTACTTTGGCCTTGTTTGTTGGTTATCCTTTGTTTTCTTCCCTTCCGCCTTTTCTCTTTCACCTTTTTCCCCTCCCCTTTCTGTTTACCTTCCTTTTTCTCCCTTCCCCTTTTTTCCTTCTCTCTCCCGAGCGGAAGAGTGTTGACGGTGTGTGAGCTGAAGCTGTTGTGACAATCTGTATATAAAAATACATTCTCTATGCAGACCAAATCTGGCGTTCTCCTGTCGGTTATTTTCAACACAACGCAGACCACAGAAGTATACGGTTACAGCTGCAGTAAATTAATAAACTTCAAAATCAGATAAGCATATGAATTATAGTACTAATGTTATTTGTACTTTCATTATCATCACTTATTTATTGTGATATGTCTGTATTAGTTTGATATTATTTTATTTATTAATCTTTTCAAATGTATATATAGCACTTTTTTTTACTTTGATCAATTATGTACTATTGCCATACAGTACATACACTTTCTGACTAGAACTCAACTTGAAGGTGCAAGTTTGCATTAAGATCAAATATCACATATTAGAACATAATAATTCATTTTATTTATTAATATATTACACTCAGCATAGCTTATAAAAATGTCAAAGCCACAGTCATAACTTCATTATAAAAGAATTATATCAATTCACAAGGTTAGTAAATATAATTTGTTTTACCAATGTCTGTAACTACCAAGTTTAACCTCTTTGTTCTAAATTTAGTAAAAAAAAAAAAGCAAAAACATAAAATCATTTATTTTACAATGTGCCAATAAGAATCAGTAAATCATGTAAATAAATGTTGTTACAGCTCTGTAAGACAGCTGTGCTTGTTATATTCAATAGAGTTGAGAGAAAATGCATGTTTTCAATTGGCCAGAAAATAAATTATATATTGCAATTATATATCTATCAATAATTAATATATTTGTAAAATATATAAACAAATAATGCGCTGAAGTAAGAAAATTGCTGATTAAATTGTTCCTAATGCTTCTAATGAAATCATGTGTTGCCTTTGATTTCCTGGTTGCAACTATGTTGCAGATTGTTGGACTTTCTATAGAAGATAACTTATAAAAGGAAGCCAATAGTTTTGTTGTATTGCATTAAGCAATCTTGAAAACCTAGTACACTATTTTAAAGACAAATATTATTGTATTTTCTTGAGAGTTTCTCTCCTAATTTGTTTTTGTTTCTGGTTAATTAACCTTTGATTGTGTGATTTTGTTTAAGCAAAAGCAAGTCTTTTACCCAAAAAATAAATAAAATAAATAAATAAATCCTCTCAACAGAGTTGTAGGCTGAGGAAGTTTGTAATCTAGCGTACCAGTGTAGATTAATTCATTGATAGAGACTCAAAGCACTTTTGTACAATTATTTAAATGTAAATGTAAAACCTACAGACACACTGGCCCTTTGCAGGCATGCTAAAGAGGCCCATTCATTTACTAACATTCCTTGCCTCATTTTGTTACAGCATGCACTTTATTAACTGGAGTATTCTTTTTAAGCATTTTTACAAGGACCTTTCTGAAATCCTTAGTATTCAAGACATAAATGATGGGATTTAACATGGATGGAATTGTGAATGATAGTGAAGTATTAATTATCCTAACATTAGGATGAATTGAAGATGTTATAACAGCAAGGTATGTACTTAATACCGGAAGAAATATTATTCCTACTACCAGCAGATGAGAGCCACAAGTCTTGAACGCTTTAAGACGACCCTTCCACGTTGTAATCTTAGTTAAGGCCAAAAAAATGCCAATGTATGATAAGATTATGGCAGTCAATGGTACATAAAGGTAAACTATAATACAAAATCTTGCCATGAACATATTCAGGCTGGTGTTATTACAAGCAATTTTGTAAACTGGCCCATGGTCACAAAAGAAGCTTTTTACCTCATTGGTTTTACAGAACGAAAGTCGTGTAATCAAAATCACCATTGTGCCAAATATGCTAAAATTAAATACCCATATTGCTGTTAAAATTGCAAACATAAAGGAGTTATTTACAATAGCATGGTACCGCAGAGGTAAGCAAATGGCAATAAATCGATCATATGCCAGAACAACAAGAGTTAAAGACTGTCCACCAGAAAAGAAAAAAGTAAAAAACATATTAGCCAAACAAGCATCATAAGCTATGTACTGTGAATCAAAAAGAAATGTCTTTACAAGATTAGGAATTAGTGCATTTGTTTCACCAAAATCTGAAAGAGCCAAATTAAAGATTCCCATGTATTTAGGAATATGCAGACTTTTGTGTATTAATATCATTAAAAGAACAACTGAATTTCCACACAGTGTGAACATGTAGACAACAATTAAGAAAACAAAGTAGTATTTACTAAAAGGTATTTCAGAAAATCCACTGATGAAAAAGTATTTTGGACGAAAAAAAGATTCATTTTGTAATAAACTGGAGTTCAAAGCGCTCATGATGGATTTAATTGCAATATTGTGCACGTCTTTTCCAGCCTGAAATGACAGACATAATTAAATAAATAAATGAAATAAGTACACATTTATCATATTTAATTTTTTATAATGTACACTATAGTATACAATTATCAAAGAATACATGCAAAAAATAAGCATTAACAGCTTTAACAGTAAATTTGTGAAAATAATCAATTTGATATTTTATGAATAGTTCATTTTATTGTAGCACTTTACTTTTCCTTACCTTATACGTAAAATAACTTCTATTACAGTATGTTCCGCCTTTGTACGAGCATTATATGTAAAGGTATACTCATGTGACAAAGTTCAGAAGCTGCTGCTATATAACCCACCTGCTACTGTTTTTATAGGCCAATTTTCTTGTTAATTATTTTTTTTGTTTGTTTGGGAACAAGGGGGAAGGACTGACCTTGTTACAATTATTATTTTTTTATTATTTTGGGAACCTGAAGGAAATCTTGACATATTGGAGACTATAACAATAACAAAAACAAAAATTGTGAATGTGATATTATGAATGTTATAAAAAATTAAACATAAATGTCTTTGCTGTCATTTATGCTGAGGCATAATAAAATGTTTTAAAGATGAGTGGTAGTATGTTAGCAAAATCATGCAAATAATAATAATACACTTAGTCATCGGTTTGTATGTCAAAGTTTAAAAGTATAATTTACCACATTGTTACATGGACTAGAATTGGATAAATATGAATTCAACCAGAGTTATATAACGAGTAAGCAAAGTCATATATTGTACAAGTTGTACAACACAATTCAATTTTCCTGAACATGACCCTGCTGAATTTTGAGCCTATGTGAATTTTGCAACAAATTGTTTAATTATTATAGTTAATGTAGTTAGAAGATGAAATGAATGAACAAAACATCAGCCTCACAAGTCCTAAATCTCATCAAGTCAACAAAGCTTGTTCCAATGGTAGCAAACCCCTAAAGACTCTGGGTTGAATCTGCCATCATAGAGACCTCATTCCTAGCTAAACATGTCCATTAACATACTTTTTTCAAATTGCAAACAGAGTAAGCCCAAAGCATCAAGGCCTTCATAGCTGCACAGGCCAAAGTGTCTTCAACCAATGAGAAATCCCATAAGCCTCCATAGGGATTTGCTGAATTGAATTACTGAGGAGGCAAGACCAACTCGGCAAATTGGAAGGAGAGACCTTTACAGAGCAAACAAGTGTTTGCAGAATCACCCAAGATGAGCTTTAATCTGCTTGGAAAGTGTCAATATAGAAAATGGGATTTCTACTTCTTTTGCTTTATATAAATTGGAGATTCTTTCTTTTACTTTGTTTGGAGCCCTGACCATGTTTCAATACCTCATGTACAGACTTCTGTGCACATTCAGCAGTTAAGTTTGTCTTTGAAAATTTGAATCTGGAAAGTCTCACAGCAAACCTAAAGGAATATGCAATTGCATGAGTGAAAACACAGTATCCTGGTTTGCATCTTGGGCAGGCATAACCCCAAATTAATACCTGGCTACCCTTAATTCTACAAGATCATTAGAAACAAACTCAGCTATGGCGACTGTGATAGATGTTCAGAGATTATTCCTGCATACACAGAAGAGACAAAATAAGACCCTAAAAGATCTGGAGTCGGTAAATGTCATTACCTCGTTAGTTTTAGTGTCAAAACCATCAATAGTTCCCATGAGGATGAAACACTCTTTGGGAAACCATGGCAACATGTTTGTTGGCTAGGATAATTGCCTCTTTCACCCAGTGGGCCTGTCTTTGCTTTGACTGGGAACAACTTATTATTTCACATTACATTAGAATAATAAGATAAATGTTATTTATTTTTAAAAAAGTATATACAGATTTACAAAAATCATATATTTTATGTTAAATTTGGATTTACAAAATATAAGAAAAAATATAAAAAATGTATTTGTAGAATTGAATTACTGAGGAGGCAAGACCAACTCGGCAAATTGGAAACCTGTAGTAGTTACAGGGAATAAAGTTGATCAGTTACACCATGAAGTTATGGGAAAGAGTAGTGGAAGCCAGGCTGAGAGAAGAGGTGACCATCTGTGAGCAACAGTATGGTTTCATGCCGAGAAAGAGCACCACAGACGCATTATTTGCTTTGAGAATGTTGATGAAGTATAGAGAAGGTCAGAAGGAGTTGCATTGTGTGCTTGTGGATTTAGAGAAACTGTACGACAGCGTGCCGAGGGGGGAATTGTGGTATTGTATGAAAAGGTCAGTTGTGGCAGAGCATTATGTAAGGTTGGTGCAGGACATGTTTGAGGACAGGGTGACAGCATTGAAGTGTGCAGTAGGAATGACAGACTGGTTCAAGGTGGAAGTTGGACTGCTTCAAGGATCGGCTCTGAGCCCTTTCCTGTTTGCAGTGGTGATGGACGAGGTCAGACAGGAGTCTGCATGGAGTATGATGTTTGCAGATGATATTGTGATTTGTGGCAAGAGTAGGGAGCATGTTAAGAAGAGCCTGGAGAGGTGGAGGTAAAGAAGAAGAAGAAGAAGATTCATTTCATGGTATAAATCCATTAAGGCAGACACTTTGGCTGCAGAAAATTAATAAACTTCAAATTCAGATAAGCATATGAATTATATATATATATATATATATATATATATATATATATATATATATATATATATATATATATATATATATATATATATTAATATTATTAATGTTATTTGTACTTTCATTATCATCAGTTATTTATTGTGATATGTCTGTATTAGTCTGATGTTATTTTATTTATTTATCTTTTCAAATGTATACATAGCACTTTTTTTTACTTTGATCAATTATGTACTATTGCCATACAGTACATACACTTTTTGACTAGAACTCAACTTGAAGGTGCAAGTTTGCATTAAGATCAAATATCACATATTAGAACATTAGGATCCACTTTATTTATTAATATATTACACTCAGCATAGCTTATAAAAATGTCAAAGCCACAGTCATAACTACATTACAAAAATAATTCTATCAATTCACAAGGTTAGTAAATATAATTTGTTTTACCAATGTCTGTAACTACCAAGTTTAACATCTTTGTTCTAAATTTGGAAAAAACATAAAACCATTTATTTTACACGGTGTCATTGTTACAGCTCTGTAATTCAGCTGTGCTTGTTAAATTCAATAGAGTTGAGAATATATAAACAAATAATGCGCTGAAGTAAGAAAATTGCTGATAAAATTGTTCCTAATGCTTCTAATGAAATCATGTGTTGCCTTTGGTTTCCTGGTTGCAACTATGTTGCAGATTGTTGAACTTTCCATAGAAGATACCTTATAAAAGGAAGCCAATAGTTTTGTTGTATTGCATTGAGCAATCTTGAAATCCTAGTACACTATTTTTAAGACAAATATTATTGTATTTTCTTGAGAGTTTCTCTCCTAATTTGTATTTGTTTCTGTTTAATTAACCTTCGATTGTGTGATTTTGTTTAGGCAAATGCAAGTCTTTTATTCCCCAAAAATAAATAAAATAAATAAATAAATCCTCTCAACAGAGTTGTAGGCTGATTTATCTTAAGTTTGTAATTTAGTGTACCAGTGTAGATTCATTCATTGATAGAGACTCAAAGCACGTTTGTTCGTTGCTCTGGACAAGGGCGCCAGCTAAATGCTTTAAATGTAAATGTAAATGTAAATGTAAAACCTACAGACACACTGGCCCTATGCAGGCATGCTAAAAAGGCTCATGAAATAACTAACATTCCTTGCCTCATTTTGTTAAAGCATGCACTTTATTAACTGGAGTATTCTTTTTAAGCAGTTTCACTAGGACCTTTCTGAAATCCTTAGTATTCAAGACATAAATTATGGGATTTAACATGGGTGGAATTGTGAATGATAGTGAAGTATTAATTATCCTAGCATTTGGATGGATTGAAGATGTTGTAACAGCAAGGTATGTACTTAATACAGGAAGAAACAATATTCCGACTACCAGCAGATGAGAGCCACAAGTCTTGAATGCTTTAAGACGACCCTTCCACGTTGTAATCTTAGTTAAGGCCAAAAAAATGCCTATGTATGATAAGATTATGGCAGTCAATGGTACATAAAGGTAAACTATAATACAAAATCTTGCCATGAACATATTTAGGCTGGTGTTATTACAAGCAATTGTGTAAACTGGCCCATGGTCACAAAAGAAGCTTTTTATCTCATTGGTTTTACAGAACGAAAGTCGTGTAATCAAAATCACCATTGTGCCAAATATGCTAAAATTAAATACCCATATTGCTGTTAAAATTGCAAACATAAAGGAGTTATTTACAAAAGCATGGTACCGCAGAGGTAAGCAAATGGCAATAAATCGATCATATGCCAGAACAACAAGCGTTAAAGACTGTCCACCAGAAAAGAAAAAAGTAAAAAACATATTAGCCAAACAAGCATCATAAGCTATGTACTGTGAATCAAAAAGAAATGTCTTTACAAGATTAGGAATTAGTGCATTTGTTTCACCAAAATCTGAAAGAGCCAAATTAAAGATTCCCATGTATTTAGGAATATGCAGACTTTTGTGTATTAATATCATTAAAAGAACAACTGAATTTCCACACAGTGCAAACATGTAGACAACAATTAAGAAAACAAAGTAGTATTTACTAAAAGGTATTTCAGAAAATCCACTGATGAAAAAGTATTTTGGACGAAAAAAAGATTCATTTTGTAATAAACTGGAGTTCAAAGCGCTCATGATGGATTTAATTGCAATATTGTGCACGTCTTTTCCAGCCTGAAATGACAGACATAATTAAATAAATAAATGAAATAAGTAAACATATTCATCATATTTAAATTGTTTTAAATGTACACTATAGTATACAATTATCAAAGCATACATGCATAAAATGAGCATTAACAGCTTTAACAGTAAATTTGTGAAAATAATAAATTTGATATTTTATGAATAGTTCATTTTTATTGTAGCACTTTATTTTTCCTTACCTTATACTTAAAGTAACTTCTATTACAGTATGTTCTGCCTTTGTACAAGCATTATATGTAAAGGTATACTCATGTGACAAAGTTCAAAAGCTGCTGCTATATAACCCACCTGCTACTGTTTTTATAGGCCAATTTTCTTGTTAATTAATTTTTTTTTTTTTTGTATGGGAACCAGGGGGAAGGACTGACCTTGTTACAATTATTTTTTTTTATTTTGGAAACCAGAAGGAAATCTTGACATATTGGGGACTATAACAATAACAAAAAAAATTGTGAATGTGATATTATGAATGTTATAAATAATTAAACATAAATGTCTTTGCTGTCATTTATGCTGAGGCATAATAAAATGTTTTAAAGATGAGGGGTAATAAGTTTAAAAGTATAATTTACCACTTTGTTACATGGACTAGAATTTGATGAATATGAATTTAACCAGAGTTATATAACGAGTGAGCAAAGTCATATATTGTACAAGTTGTACAACACAATAAAATTGTCATGAACAGGACCCCGCTGAATTTTGAGCCTATGTGAATTTAGCAACAAACTTTTGTTTAATTATTACAGTTAATGTAGTTAGAAGATTAAATGAATGGACAAAACATCAGCCTCACAAGTCCTAAATCTCATCAAGTCAACAAAGCTTGTTCCAATGGTAGCAAACCCCTAGAGACTCTGGGTTGAATCTGCCATCATAGAGACCTCATTCCTATCTGAAGTCATTCCTATCTGAAGTCTATTAAAATACTTTCTTTAACCTTTAAACAGAGTAAGCCCAAAGCATCAAGGCCTTCATAGCTGCACAGGCCAAATTTTCTCGGTGAGAAATCCCATAAGCCTCCATAGGGATTTGCTGAATTGAATTACTGAGGAGGCAAGACCAGCTGGGCAAATTAGTAGGAGAGACCTTTACAGAGCAAACAAGTGTTTGCAGAATTACCCAAGATGAGCTTTAATCTGCTTGGAAAGTGTCAATATAGAAAATGGGATTTCTACTTATTTTGCTTTATATAAATTGGAGATTCTTTCTTTTACTTTGTTTGGAGCCCTGACCATGTTTCAATACCTCATGTACAGACTTCTGTGCACATTCAGCAGTTAAGTTTATCTTTTAAATATTTTAATCTGGAAATTTTCACAGCAAACCTAAAGGAATGTGCAATTGCATGAGTGAAAACACACTATCCTGGTTTGCATCTTAGGCAGGCATAACCCCAAATTAATACCTGGCTACCCTTAATTCTACAAGATCGTTAGAAACAAACTCAGCTATGGTGACTGTGTGTGATGCAGAGAATGAGGCAGAAGCCGAAGTTTACGCACAAAAAGTCTTTAATAAACAAAAGCAGGAAAATACACACACCGGCAGCAAAGCTGTATATTCCTGAGAACAAAATACGGCAGTTTGTGTAATGTAATCCACTGGACCACGCTGGGGAAAGCGTGGCGCTGGCAGCAGCAGAGAGAAAGCAGTGCAGACAGCGTGACTTGTGGAAACAATAACGGACAACGTGTGGGTGAACATGGGCTGCTTATATGTGTGTGGTTAATGGAAATCAGGTGCACCGTGTTAATAATCAGGCGAGCAGCTCCGTGCGGGCAGGGCTGGTGCGGGTGAAGACGCAGGGTGTTCCCTGACACTGTGATAGATGTTCAGAGATTATGCCTGCATACACAGGAGAGACAAAATAAGACCATACAAAATCTGAAGTAGGTAAATGTCAATACCTAGGTTGTTTTAGTGTCAAAACCCTCAATAGTTCCTATGAGGATGAAACACTCTTTGGGAAACCACGGCAACATGTTTGTTGGCTAGGATAATTGCCTCTGTCAACCAGTGGGCCTGTCTTTGCTTTGACTGGGAACAACTTATTCTTTCACATTACATTAGAATAATAAGATAAATGTTATTTATTTAATAAAACGTATATTCAGATTTACAAAAATCATATATTTTATGTTAAATCTGGATTTACAAAATATAAGAAAAAATATTAAAAATGTATTTGTAGATGTTTTGATGTAACAAACATTGTTAAAAAGTATTAATATAGTTTATTTAAATAGCAATCGCTTGCTATGGGAAACAAATAATCAAAAAAGTAGCCAACAGGCACAACATTACTGAAAACGTTTGGTTTATATAAGAAATAAATTAAAACTAGCAGTTAGGAGTAAAGCAGTTAGGAATAAACTAATTTATTTTATTTAGACTGGGATATTTAAAATCAGTGGATCAATTTTAGAAATTTTATTGCATTATGTTAAAAGAAATAAGGTTATTTGCTTTAGGCTCTATTGAATCTGTACTAATCTACAGCCTTTTCCAACATGACAATGAAGACGTGAAATTAATTAAGTGCCTTGCCTAACTTAGTTGGTCTTTTTCAACGGTTTCTAAAGTAATTTATGTTTAAGAGATCTAACATGGGTGGAATTTTGAATAATAATAAAGTATTTGTTATCCTATTAATAAGATGATATAAGTAAAAACAGCAAGGTATTGTATGTACTGTACTTGATGCAGGAAGGGAAACGTTCCTACGATCGTCAGATTATTGCCACAACTTGTGACTTGTTGACCCTCCCATATTGAAAATTATAGCTAAAGCTAACAGAATGCCTATGTATGATTAGATTATAGCAGTCAAAGGTGCATACAGGTACTGTATATTATACAGATCTGCCATCAAGTCATTCATGCTGTATCATTACAAGCAACTGTATAAATCGACCCATGATCACAAAAGAAGCTTTTTATTTTGTTAGGGTTTACAAAGTGAAAGTTATGTAATCAAAATCAGAGTCTGAAAGAGCTAAATTAAAGATTTTTATGTATTTCTGAATATTGGTCAGCTAATATAGTGAAAAGGACAATTGAGTTCCCTCACAGTGAAACAATAAAGATCTCATATAAAGAACACAGCATACTATTGGATTATGTTGACATATTAATATTTAGAAACTTTAAGATCTATAAACAATACAAGCAATCAAAGTTTATACGGTTTACACAAATATACAGCCAAATATATATGTGCACACTTGACCGTAACATTCATATGAGGCTGCACAGACCCTAACCACAAATTAACTGTGCACCTATAGAAAGAATTTGAACACCAATTTCATTTCAGGCTTTTATGCCAGATTCAGTGCCCAAACTCATGTGCTCTTGTGGCTAAATAACTATATAAACTTATTTCAAAACCTAGTCGAATGTCTACTCAGAAAGTGAAGACTGCACTTATCGCAGCAATTGGGGACCCACCATATTAATACCAATGGTTTTAAAATGAGGTATTTAATGGTGAGATGTTTACAGACCTTCAGCTATATAGTGCATGTACAGTATAAAATGTTATCTCTTACTATATCCAGTCCTAGGAATTATTAAAATGCCTGGCCTTACTTTGTTATAGCCTGCACCTGAGAAACTGAATTATTCTTTTTAAAAATATTCACTATGAATTTTCTAAAGTCCTTTGTGTTAAAGACATAAATGATTGGGTTTAACATGGGTGGAATTGTGAATGATAGTGAAGTATTAATTATTCTTGCATTAGGATGGATAGTGGATGTTAGAACAGCAAGGTATGTACTCAAAATTGGAAGAAAGAATATTCCTACTACTAGCAGATGAGAGCCACATGTTTTGAGGGCTTGGAGACGACCCTTCCATGTTACAATCTTGGTTAAGGCCAACAGAATGCCTATGTATGATAAGACTATCGCAGTCAAAGGTGCATAGAGGTATATTGTTGTACACAATTTTGCTATGAAGGAATTTATGCTGTTGTCATTACAAGCAATTGTATAAATTGGCCCATGGTCACAAAAAAAACTTTTGACCTCATTGGTTTTACAGAATGAAAGTCGAGTAATCAAAAATACCATTGTGAAAAGTATGACAAAATTAAATAACCATATTACTGTTAAAGTTGCAAACATAGACGAGTTATTTACAATTGCATGGTATCTCAGGGGTAAGCAAATGGCAATGAAACGGTCGCATGCCAGGACAACAAGAGTTAAAGCCTCTCCACCATAAAAGAAAAATGTAAAAAACATGTTAGCCAAACATGCATTATAGGATATGTACTGTGAATCAAAAAGAAATGTTTTCACGAGGTAGGGAATCAGTGTGTTTGTTTCACCAATGTCTGACAGAGCTAAATTAAAGATTGCAATGTATTTAGGAATATGCAGATTTTTGTTCACTAATATCATAAAAATGACAAATAAGTTTCCACACAGAGAGATAATATAGACAAAAATTAGGAAAACAAAGTAGTACTGGCTGAAAGGTAACCCAGAAAATCCACTGATGAAAAAGTACTCAGGACGCACAAATGCATTTTGTAATAAACTGGAGTTCAGTTCGCTCATGATGAAATTAACTTTACTGCTGTTCATGTCCTATTTTTTTACCTGAAAGTATAACGTTAATTCAATAAATAATTGAATAGATACACATAGTCAACATAGTTCATGTTATTTAAAGTATTTTAGCTGTTTAAGCATTAATATCTTGAAAACATCATTTATAATACTTTTAACACCAAAATTTTAGCAGTGAACATTAGACTTAAATTATTACAACATTTAACTTTACCATTGGTGTTTATTTTTCTGCAGGATACTGATTATCTTGTATTGTTAATTCAACTTGTATGCTTTAAAATGTTTTATTTCTACATTTATTCTCATGTGATAGCTCAGATAGTGACACTAATATACTCATCTGCTAGTGTCATATGGTTTTATAACCCTGTTGGTACGTTTTAATTCTCCTCTTTTGGGAACAAGAGGGAAGGGCAAATACATTATATATGAATAGAAACAGGTTGGGGATCATTAGAAACCTGAAACAAACAATAGCAACCGTAAACAAACACCAAAATGTATGAGAAGAATTATACCGTATGTTCACAAGACCTGTATGTATTATATTTGTTTTCAAGAGGAGATTTTTAAATTGCATGAATCTTCTATTTTTAACAAAGGAATCTATAGTAATTATATTGTGTCTGATCCATGAGGTTAAATGGTTAAACTCAAGAACCATGAAGATGGCAATGGCTTAGGGCTGCAATTGCCATTTTGCATGAGCAGTTTTCATTCAGGTGCCCACCAGTGAGCAGTTGATAACCCAAACAATGATGAAACTAAAATGCATGGATTTTTCTTGTCACCCAAATAGATAGATAGATACAACTTTATTGTCATTGCATAGTACAGGTACACAGCAACGAAATGCAGTTTGGCATCTAACAGAAGTGCAAAATGTAGCAGTCGTGCAAAAGTGCAGATAAATATCTAGCATATTTACAGTGCAGATAACTATCTGGCATATTTACAGCAGTGGTATATATGAAGTATATACAGTGAATAAATATAAAGGCTATTTCAGTGCAGAGATGTGTGGACATTCAGAAGTACAGTGAATAAATATAAAGGTGTACAGTAATTAAGAAAAATGTGCAGAAATGAAAGGTTACAGATCACAAGATTATGGCATTTAAGGAGTAGCAAGCTGAATAAACAGTCTACTATATATAAAAATATATATATATATATATATATATATATATATATATATATATATATATATATACACATACATTATATACACAGATGAATGTGAAATGTTGGGCAGAATGTACAGTAATGATAAATATACATACAGATATAAAAGTGCAGATGTAATGAGGAGTGAAAAGATATAATATGTAGTATGTACATGTATTGTACAGAGGTTATATACAGTCTTTTGTTTATGTTTGTTTTGTAGTGATTTAGCGGTGTAGTGTTGAGTTCAGTAGTGTGATGGTGGATGGAAAAAAGCTGTCCCTGAACCTGCTGGTTCTGGTGCGTAAGTTCCTGTATCTCCTTCGTGATGGAAGGAGGTTAAACAGTTTATGACTGGGATGTGAAGAGTCCTTGATAATGTTGTGAGCTCTGCGCAGACATCAGTTGTGGTGAAGGTGTTCAATGGCAGGTAGTTGGGTGCCAGTAAAGCGTTGGGCGGTTTTGACCACCCTTTGCAGTGCTTTACGTTCACACACAGTGGAGCCTCCGTACCATACAGTGATGAAGTTGGTCAGGATGCTCTCAATGATGCAGCGGTAGAAACTCGTTAAAATCCCCGGGGACAGATGAGATTTCTTGAGACTTCTCAAGAAGTACAGGCGTTGTTGTGCTTTTTTTTACCAGAGCTGACGTGTTCTGCTGCCAGGACAGATCCTCAGAGATGTGAACTCCCAGAAAGTCCAGAATCCATCTGCAAGTGGAGGTGCAGATACCCAGCTTACTGAGCTTAGTGATCAGTAAAGTGGGGAGGACTGTATTGAATGCAGAGCTAAAGTCAATGAACAGAATTCTGATGTATGTGTTGCTTTTATCCAGGTGGGTGAGCGCTGAATAAAGAGCTGTGGAAACTGCATCCTCTGTTGACCTGTTCGGGCGATAGGCAAACTGGTATGGGTCCAGTGTAGGTGGTAGGCCCGCAGTGAGGTGATTCATTACCAGTTTCTCAAAGCACTTCATAGCAATGGGGGTGAGTGCAACCGGGCGAAAGTCATTCAGGCATTTAGCAGCTGAGTGCTTAGGCACTGGTACGATAGTAGTGGTCTTCAGGCATGTTGGTACCGTGGCTTGGGCCAGTGACAGGTTGAAAATGTCAGTAAAAACCTGTGCCAGTTGTCCAGCGCATGCTCTGAGAACACGTCCCGGTATGCCATCCGGGCCAGCTGCCTTGCGTGCATCCACTCTGCTAAACACTGAATAGACGTCCGTTGTTGAGATTGAAAGTGGGCTGTAAGCAGTAGCAGAGTCCGTGGTTGGTGTAAAATGTCCTGTGCTTTGGTCAAAACGAGCAAAAAAGTGATTAAGTTCGTTCGGTTGGAAGGCACTACTGGTTGGTTGAGCTGTAGGTTTGTAGTCTGTGATTGACTGGATGCCTTTCCACATGCGTCTGGGGTCAGAGTTGTGGAAGTGCTCTTCTATGTGGAGTTTGAATGTGAGCTTTGCTTTCCTGATGCCCCTTTTCAGGTTGGCCCTGGCTCTGTTGTAGTCCTCTGCACTGCCAGATTTAAAGGCAGCATCTCTTGCTTTCAACAGGAGACGGACTTCAGAGTTCATCCACGGCTTCTGGTTAGGAAAGCATTTCACGTGTTTGACGGTAGTGACATTGTCAATGCACGTGTTAATATGGTCCAAAACAGATGATCAGTCAGAAGGTCCAGTGAAGTTCTCCAGACTAATCGGTAGAACGGACAGATAGTGTTTGGAAGTGTGTGCTTATGTAGTGTGAGCTGATGAGAGTCAGGTGTGCATGATTAGTAGGACAGGAAGCTGCTAGGAGGAATGTGTGGCTCAAGTGAGAGTGTGGCTGGTGGATCCCTGACAGTACCCCCTCCCCCAGGGGCCACTCTCAACGCCCAGACCTGCCGCCTGGGCCGGCCCCGGGGCGCCTGCCGTAGCGGATGAGACGCATAAAACTCCTCGAGGAGCGCTGGGTCAAGGACGTCCCGCCGGGCCACCCACGACCGCTCCTCTGGGCCGTAACCCTCCCAGTCCACCAGGTACTCCAGACCGCCAGCTCAAAGACGGGAGTCCAACACCTCCCGTACCGAGTAGACCGAGGGCTGGTCCAAGATCTCCGGAGGCGGTGGTTTCGATGTCTCGCCTGGATCCCGTGACGCCGGTGGAACATAGGGCTTTAGGAGAGACACGTGGAAAGCGGGGTGAATGCGGTACAGGGGAGGTACGTCCAGCCTGTAGGACACCTCGTTAATCCTTTTCTCTACTCTGAAGGCCCGATGTACCTGGGGCTCAGCTTTCTACAGGGAAGCCGAAGTCGGAGGAGTAATGAACGCCGTTTTCCTCTCGTCCCCCTGGTGTATGCATACCAGGTTGTACGCACTCCGCAGATCGAACTTGGTGAAGATCTGCGGAGTGCGTCCAACCTGGTACGCATACGCCAGGGGGAAGTTCGTAATTCCTCCAGGGCGGCAGGAACCAGGGGGAGAGGGTACGGCTGTGGAGAGATTTGTGCGTTCAAGCCAAGTCAAGGCAGGGCCGGAGTCCCCCATCCTTCCTGCCCACAAAGTTGAAGCTGTAGGCTGCAGGAGATGAGGATGGGGTGATGAAACCCTGTAGGAGGGCCTGACAGATGTACTGTTCCATCGCTTGGTGTTCTGGAGCTGATAAGGGATAGATCTGACCCCTGGGTAGTTTGGCCTCAGGCATCAGGTTGATAGCACAGTCCCACGGCCTGTGGGGTGGCAACCTGGTGGCAGCCTGCTCGCTGAAGACGTCTTCGTACTCCCGATATTCCGCCGGGATCTCCACCTGTGGGGCCTGTGAAACGCCCTCCACCTGAGTGGCTGCCAGAATCATTGGTCTCTGGCAAAGCACGGGGAGTGGTTGTAGGCAGTTCCTCAGGGCTCCACTCGAGGATGTCACATGGGTCCCAGGAACACCTGGGGGAATGTTTAGCGAACCAGGGACAAACCAGGATGATTTCAGCAGTGGAGTTCTCCAGCACCAAGAACCGTATCTCTTCCTGATGTAGCACCCCAACCTGGAGTGTGATGGTGGGTGAGCAGTATCTGATCCAGCCCCTTCCCTGCGGGCGTCCCTGAATGGTGTTGACAGCTTGCTTGTGAGTCCCCGTCTCACGGTGTAGCTGGAGGCGTTCTGGGCACGCCTGGGAAATGAAGTTCCCCGTGGAGCCGGAGTCGACTAGAATGGAGACAGAGAGTGTGAGAGAAGGGGTTATCAGGGATACGGGTAGCTTGGGTAAATGCGAGATGTCAGAGGAAAAGTCTACAGCACTCCGTTGAGGAGGACGTGTTGGGCACTGGGCGACTCAGTGTCCTTGTTCTCCACAATATAGGCAGGCTCTGAACGCCATCCGGCGTTCTCGCTGATGGGAGGTCAGTCTGTGGGAGCCCAGTTGCATGGGTTCTGGTTCTGAGGCTGTAGATAGCGCAGAGGCTTGGGAGGTTTCTGCTGCAGGAGTGCGACTCGATCTTTGTATAAACGCCTCCAATCGCTAATTGAAGCTCCTGATTTAAACCTCTTTTGTATGTCCCAAGCAGTGCTGCCTCATTCCAACCACTAGGGGTGGCCAGCATGCGGAAACGGAGGCTGTAATCCACGACGCTATCCGCCCGCTGGCGGAGTTCAAGGAGTTGGTCGGCCATGGAAGTATTACCGGTGCTCGTGCAGAAGACTTCCGTGAAGTGTGCTATGAACGTGGCATATGACGTAATCGCTGGGCTCTCTGCACTCCAGAGTGCTCTCGGCCAAGCCAACGCACGTCCGGCGAGCAGCGAGATTAAAAACGCAACCCGGGCTCGCTCTGTGGGAAATCGCTGGGGTTGCATTTCAATGTACAGAAATACCTGAAGCAGGAAGCCGTGACACTCGGCCGTGCTTTCAGAAAAAACAGCCGGGAGAGCCATCGGGCTTCAAAGTGGTGGTGCAGCTCGGCTGGAAGCGGCCGACGTGAAAGCTTTGCGGATTGCCTTGGTGAGCTCTCTCACAGGATCATCGGATACTTCGGGCTGGGAATAAATAAGGTAACGCTGTTAGGTTTCCTTTTATTCCCAGTTGGCAAAGGTCCGTTCTTCTGTCAGGCTGAAAGAATGAGCAGAAGCCGAAGTTTAACAGAACAAAGATGTGTTTAAAACCGAAGGAAATGAAGATGAACCAAACCAGCATTAAGCACGGGATGACAGAATGCACAGGCAAAGAGCAGTTTAATAGATATATCCACAACAAAATAGTCCAATAAAAAGAGCAGACAGAAGGTCCAGTGAAGTTCTCCAGGCTAATCGGTAGAACGGACGGGGAGTGTTTGAAAGTGTGTGCTTATGTAGTGTGAGCTGATGAGAGTCAGGTGTACATGATTAGTAGGACGGGGAGCTGCTAGGAGGAATGTGTAGCTCAAGTGAGAGTGTGGCTGGTGGATCCCTGACAGTTCCCTTCAAACCAGTGAGAAGGACATTACATATAAAAACATAGTGTGCAGCTGCATTCTGCATCAGTTAAAGATGTCGAATATCTTTCAAACGCAGACCTGCCCAGGGTGAGTTGTAGTATTTAAGTTTTAAGTAAGTGTGGGACTGAATGTGTAGCTGAGTGGCCTAAATGGACAGAAAGAGCAAATTCTGCTAATGCTGTATAGGAGAGATTTATACAGGGAGTGCAGAATTATTAGGCAAGTTGTATTTTTGAGGATTAATTTTATTTGAGGATTTAATTTGAACAACAACCATGTTCTCAATGAACACAAAAAACTCATTAATATCAAAGCTGAATATTTTTGGAAGTAGTTTTTAGTTTTAGCTATTTTAGGGAGATATCTGTGTGTGCAGGTGACTATTACTGTGCATAATTATTAGGCAACTTAACAAAAAACAAATTCATACCCATTTCAATTATTTATTTTTACCAGTGAAACCAATATAACATCTCAACATTCACAAATATACATTTCTGACATTCAAAACCAAACAAAACAAATCAGTGACCAATATAGCCACCTTTCTTTGCAAGGACACTCAAAAGCCTGCCATCCATGGATTCTGTCAGTGTTTTGATCTGTTCACCATCAACATTGCGTGCAGCAGCAACCACAGCCTCCCAGACACTGTTCAGAGAGGTGTACTGTTTTCCTCCTTGTAAATCGCACATTTGATGATGGACCACAGGTTCTCAATGGGGTTCAGATCAGGTGAACAAGGAGGCCATATCATTAGATTTTCTTCTTTATACCCTTTCTGCCAGCCACGCTGTGGAGTACTTGGACGGTGTGATGGAGCATTGTCCTGCATGAAAATCATGTTTTTCTTGAAGGATGCAGACTTCTTCCTGTACCACTGCTTGAAGAAGGTGTCTTCCAGAAACTGGCAGTAGGACTGGGAGTTCAGCTTGACTCCATCCTCAACCCGAAAAGGCCCCACAAGCTCATCTTTGATGATACCAGCCCAAACCAGTACTCCACCTCCACCTTGCTGGCGCCTGAGTCGGACTGGAGCTCTCTGCCCTTTACCAATCCAGCCACGGGCCCATCCATCTGGCCCATCAAGACTCACTCTCATTTCATCAGTCCATAAAACCTTAGAAAATCAGTCTTGAGATATTTCTTGGCCCAGTCTTGACGCTTTCAGCTTGTGTGTCTTGTTCAGTGGTGGTCGACTTTCTGCCTTTCTTACCTTGGCCATGTCTCTGAGTATTGCACACCTTGTGCTTTTGGGCACCCAGTGATGTTGCAGCTCTGAAATATGGCCAAACTGGTGGCAAGTGGCATCTTGGCAGCTGCACGCTTGACTTTTCTCAGTTCACGGGCAGTTATTTTGCGCCTTGGTTTTTCCACACGCTTCTTGCGACCCTGTCGACTATTTTGAATGAAACGCTTGATTGTTCGATGATCACGCTCAGAAGCTTGGCTATTTTTAAACTGCTGCATCCCTCTGCAATATATCTCACTATTTTTGACTTTTCTGAGCCTGTCAAGTCCTTCTTTTGACCCATTTTGCCAAAGGAAAGGAAGTTGCCTAATAATTATGCACACCTGATATAGGGTGTTGATGTCATTAGACCACACCCCTTCTCATTACAGAGATGCACATCACCTAATATGCTTAATTGGTAGTAGGCTTTCCAGCCTATACAGCTTGGAGTAAGACAACATGCATAACGAGGATGATGTGGTCAAAATACTCATTTGCCTAATAATTCTGCACTCCCTGTATGTGTGAAAATAGGGTTACTCAAAGGTTACATGCATTTCTTACATGCACAATGCCAAGTTCCTAATAAAAATAAGGCTTTAATAAAGAGTGTGGTAAATCTGCATGGCCTATAAAAAACTTCTCAACAAAAAGTTCTTTTTTTTTTCTTGGCAACAGCGTTACGGGTTAGTCAAAGAAAATAATAAGGACATAATCCTCGGTCTTGCACACGTGCAGTAATACCGGAAAAATGCGGCGGCAGGCTGTTCCCAAAATGTTGCTTTGCTCTTAAAGGAGCCACAACATATTTCACCAATTACAACGTGTAACAGACACTGTCTTTTGTTAAAGCCTGTGTAAAGTTAATTAGTTTCAGTGTAAAAATATTTGTCAAATTCAGTGGTTGCGTCTTATGTATGGGTACGCTTTATAGTCCGGAAATTACGGTATATCAACAATATTCAATGTTTAATGCATGCTGGCAGAATAATTTTTATTATATATCATTTTATTAATTAGGAGAAATGCTTTGCCATAGCAATATCCAAAACCTAGCAACCTACAAACATGGCAGTGATCACCAGAACATAATTTCATACACAATCACTGCCAAGGTTTAAATGGACTTTGTTTGTATATAATCAGTTTATCACAATGTTTCTAAGTTTCTTAAAATCAAATTTTTTATTTTGCCTAGTTAAGTCTTGAGAAAAGGCCCTTACATCAGCATGAAACTTTTTTAAACATACACAATGTGTTGCATTTTTATTATGGGTCTTGCACTAGCACCTCAGGATATAGTGCATTGAAGGACCTTAACTGTTTAATTCTGGAGCAATGAAAAATATTAAGTTACTGATCATATTGAACACAGAGAAAACACATATGACATGATATGATTTATAAATAAAATAAATGTCATTTATTTAAAAAAAGTATATCCAGATTTACATGTATATATTGTATGTTAAATCTGGATTTACAAAATATAAGAAAAATATAAAAAATGTATTTGTAGATGTTTTGATGTAACAAACATTGTTAAAAAGTATTAATATAGTTTATTTAAATAGCAATCGCTTGCTATGGGAAACAAATATTCAAAAAAGTAGCCAACAGGCACAACATTACTAAAAATGTTTGGTTTATATAAGAAATAAATTAAAACTATTTAGCAGTTAGGAATAAACTAATTTATTTTATTTAGACTGAGATATTTAAAATCAGTGGATCAATTTTAGAAATTTTATTGCATTATGTTAAAAGAAATAAGGTTATTTGCTTTAGGCTCTATTGAATCTGTACTAATCTACAGCCTTTTCCAACATGACAATGAAGACGTGGAATTAATTAAGTGCCTTGCCTAACTTAGTTGGTCTTTTTCAACGGTTTCTAAAGTAATTTATGTTTAAGAGTTCTAACATGGGTGGAATTTTGAATAATAATAAAGTATTTGTTATCCTATTAATAAGATGATATAAGTAAAAACAGCAAGGTATTGTATGTACTGTACTTGATACAGGAAGGGAAACATTCCTACGATCGTCAGATTATAGCCACAACTTGTGACTTGTTGACCCTCCCATATTGAAAATTATTGCTAAGGCTAACAGAATGCCTATATATGAATAGATTATAGCAGTCAAAGGTGCATACAGGTACTGTATATTACACAAATATCTGCTATCAAGTCATTCATGCTGTATCATTACAAGCAACTGTATAAATTGACCCATGATCACAAAAGAAGCTTTTTATTTTGTTAGGGTTTACAAAGTGAAAGTTATGTAATCAAAATCAGAGTCTGAAAGAGCTAAATTAAAGATTCTTTTGTATTTCTGAATATTGGTCAGCTAATATAGTGAAAAGGAAAATTGAGTTCCCTCACAGTGAAACAATAAAGATGTCATATAAAGAACACAGCATACTATTGGATTATGTTGACATATTAATATTTAGAAACTTTAAGATCTATAAACAATACAAGCAATCAAAGGTTATACGGTTTACACAAATATACAGCCAAATATATATGTGCACACTTGACTGTAACATTCATATGAGGCTGCACAGACCCCAACCACAAATGAACTATGCACCTATAGAAAGAATTTGAACACCAATTTCATTTTAGGCTTTTATGCCAGATTCAGTGCCCAAACTCATGTGCTCTTGTGGCTAAATAACTATATAAACTTATTTCAAAA
Source organism: Silurus meridionalis (assembly GCF_014805685.1). Classification (NCBI taxonomy): domain Eukaryota; kingdom Metazoa; phylum Chordata; class Actinopteri; order Siluriformes; family Siluridae; genus Silurus; species Silurus meridionalis. Next base: position 19,899,911 of record NC_060895.1, read on the forward strand.
CCTAGTCGAATGTCTACTTAGAAAGTGGAGACTGCACTTATCGCAGCAATTGGGGACCCACCATATTAATACCAATGGTTTTAAAATGAGGTATTTAATGGTGAGATGTTTACAGACCTTCAGCTATATAGTGCATGTACAGTATAAAATGTTATCTCTTACTATATCCAGTCCTAGGAATTATTAAAATGCCTGGCCTTACTTTGTTATAGCCTGCACCTGAGAAACTGAAGTATTCTTTTTAAAAATTTTCACTATGAATTTTCTAAAGTCCTTTGTGTTGAAGACATAAATGATTGGGTTTAACATGGGTGGAATTGTAAATGATAGTGAAGTATTAATTATTCTTGCATTAGGATGGATAGTGGATGTTAGAACAGCAAGGTATGTACTCAAAATTGGAAGAAAGAATATTCCTACTACTAGCAGATGAGAGCCACATGTTTTGAGGGCTTGGAGACGACCCTTCCATGTTACAATCTTGGTTAAGGCCAACAGAATGCCTATGTATGATAAGACTATAGCAGTCAAAGGTGCATAGAGGTATATTGTTGTACACAATTTTGCTATGAAGGAATTTATGCTGTTGTCATTACAAGCAATTGTATAAATTGGCCCATGGTCACAAAAAAAGCTTTTGACCTGATTGGTTTTACAGAATGAAAGTCGAGTAATCAAAAATACCATTGTGAAATGTATGACAAAATTAAATAACCATATTGCTGTTAAAGTTGCAAACATAGACGAGTTATTTACAATTGCATGGTATCTCAGGGGTAAGCAAATGGCAATGAAACGGTCGCATGCCAGGACAACAAGAGTTAAAGCCTCTCCACCATAAAAGAAAAATGTAAAAAACATGTTAGCCAAACATGCATTATAGGATATGTACTGTGAATCAAAAAGAAATGTCTTCACGAGGTAGGGAATCAGTGTGTTTGTTTCACCAAAGTCTGACAGAGCTAAATTAAAGATTCCAATGTATTTAGGAATATGCAGATTTTTGTTCACTAATATCACAAAAATGACAAATAAGTTTCCACACAGAGAGATAATATAGACAAAAATTAGGAAAACAAAGTAGTACTGGCTGAAAGGTAACCCGGAAAATCCACTGATGAAAAAGTACTCGGGACGCACAAATGATGCATTTTGTAATAAACTGGAGTTCAGTTCGCTCATGATGAAATGAACTTTACTGCTGTTCACGTCCTTTGAACCTGAAAGTTCACCTTAATTTAATAAATAATTGAATAGATACACATAGTCAACATAGTTCATGTTATTTAAAGTATTTAGGCTGTTTAAGCATTAATATCTTGAAAACATCATTTATAATACTTTTAACACCAAAATTTTAGCAGTGAACATTAGACTTAAATTATTACAACATTTAACTTTACCGTTGGTGTTTATTTTTCTGCAGGATACTGATTATCTTGTATTGTTAATTCAACTTGTATGCTTTAAAATGTTTTATTTCTACATTTATTCTCATGTGATAGCTCAGATAGTGACACTAATATACTCATCTGCTAGTGTCATATGGTTTTATAACCCTGTTGATACGTTTTAATTCTCCTCTTTTGGGAACAAGAGGGAAGGGCAAATACATTATATATGAATAGAAACATTTTGGGATCATTAGAAACCTTAAACAAACAATAGCAACCGTAAACAAACAAATAAAAAACAAAATGTATGAGAAGAATTATACAGTCGCCACGGCTTGCTCATCATGTCTGTTGTGAAAAGCGCTATAGAAATAAACTTGACTTGACTGTATGTTCACAAGACCTGTATGTATTATATTTGTTTTCAAGAGGAGATTTTTATTGTAGGTGTCATACATTACAAACTTTTGTGCAAAAAATTTCATGAATCTTCTATTTTTAACAAAGGAATCTATAGTAACTATATTGTGTCTGGATCCATGAGGTTAAAAGGTTAAACTCAAGAACCATGAAGATGGCAATGGCTTAGGGCTGCAATTGCCATGAGCAGTTTTGCATTCAGGTGCCCACCAGTGAGCAGTTGATAACATAAACAATGATGAAACTATAATGCATGGATTATTCTTTCACCCAAATGAGGATGGGTTCCCTTTAAGTGTGTTCACTTTAAACCAGTGAGAAGGACATTACATATGAAAACATGGTGTGCAGCTGCATTCTGCATCAGTTGAAGATGTCGAATATATTTCAAACACAGAACTGCCCAGAGTAAGTTGTATTATTTAAGTTTTAAGTTAGTGAGGGACTGAATGTGTAGCTGAGTGGCCTAAATGGACAGAAAGAGCAAATTCTGCTAATGCTTTATAGGAGAGATTTATGTGTGAAAATAGGGTTACTCAAAGGTTACATGCATTTCTTACTTGCACAATGCCAATTTCCTAATAAAAAGAAGGCTTCAATAAAGAGTTTGGTAAATCTGCATGGCCTATAAAAAAGTTCTCTGCACAGAGCTCTATCGACTTAAGTAAACGCACTATATCAACAATATTCAATGTTTAATGCATGCTGGCAGATTAATTTTTAATTATATATTATTGTATTTATTAGGAGAAATGCTTTGCCATAGCAATATCCAATACCTAGCAGCCTACAAACATGGCAGTGATCACCAGAACTTCATACACAATGACTGCCAAGGTTTAAATGGACTTTGTTTTTTACAATATATGATCAGTTTATCTCAATGTTATTTAGTTTTTTAAAATCAAATGTTTTTTTATTTTGCCTAGTTAAGTCTTGAGAAAAGGCCCTTGTGTTTTTGATTACATTATTTATCTAACATTTTGGAATGGTCTGTTTGGTTTCCATAAAATACAGTAGAACTTTGAACTGAAATTACATCAGCATGAAACTTTTTCAAACATACACAATGTGTTGCATTTTTATTTTGGGTCTTTTTGCACAGACCTCAGGATATAGTGCATTGATGGGCCTTAAACTGTTTAATTCTGGAGCAATGGATAATATTAAGCTACTGATCATATAAAATAACAGAGAGAACACATATCTGACCATATTTTGTCATTTTATTTCATATTTATGTTGAACAAAATGGTTTGTTCAGATTTGATGAATTTATTTAGTTCCGTGGTTTACCACCCATGGAGTAAAATTAATATGGTTAATACTATACTCATATGTTAATATACATGAATTAATATTTTTTCACATTGTTGAATATACTGAATTCCTAATTATAAGTGTAACCACATTAGTACCAGGTGTTTATATGCTAACACTATTGCATTCATATGTTGACAGTAACAGATACAAACCTGTTAGTTCCTAACTAACGGGCATTGTCATGTGTAAATGCACCTAAGTGTGATTAACTTTGGTTTACATTTCCTTTATGCAATTTCACAAGAGCATTGTGTGTGTGTGTGTGTGTGTGTGTGTGTGTGTGTGTGTGTGTGTGTGTGTGTGTGTGTGTGTGTGTGTGTGTGTGTGTGTGTGTGTGTGTGTGTGTGAGTTTAGCAAGTTAATTATCTCATTTAAGATTATTCCCAAGATGAGAAACAAACCCCAAACCCCTCACCCTGTTTATTCTTTCATACCAGCTACTCCTGAGTCCTCATTCTCTCTGTCTAGGGTGTCACAGTGGTGGCAAAAACTCAGAGGATTTGTGACAAATATGTTATCGTGGAGACATCAACCCTAGCTGAGCACAAGCCTCTCGACAATTTACACCAAGTCAATCAGCAGGTCAAAATCAAAAAAAGGACAAAGTGGCTGTAAGGACAAAGTGGATTGAACCTATATTCATACATGTATGGAGGCCCTGCAACTCTCTAAATGATTTTCCTTTTGTGAATTACTGAATAGCCATGCCCAGCAGTATCTTAAAAGCTTTCTTTCTGGGAGAATTACCAAGAGAGACTTTTATCGAGCAATGATCTTGACCTGAGAGCAGAACAGAAAGCAAGTGTTTCGATTATTAAGATGAGCCCTACATTAATTGCAAACTGTGGCATGCCTTTTAGGTATTAGATTAAGTCAGGACATTAACTAGTAGTTATGCTTTACATCTGGCTTAAAAAGTGAAAGTCAGTCCACCCCAGTTGGCATATACTGTATGTCATATACAATTTATTGTTTATCATTTATTTAGTTTTAGAGTAAAATAGTTTGTCCCATAATCAGATTCAGTGTTTATTATTGTAAAATTAAAAAAAACAGTTTTATTCATAGTCAAAATCGTAAACTAGTTTGACAATTTTTTATATATATATATATATATATATATATATATATATATATATATATATATATATATATATATATATAAATAATGTGGATATAAGACACAGATAAAATATTTTCAAATTAAATAATTAATTAATTCAGATTACTAACTGATGTTAGGTTCAGAATACCACACACATATACACACACACACACACACACACACACACACACACACACAGAATGAGAGAGAGACTCCTTTATATTGTTTATGATTTGTGGGCCTATAATCCTATTACTCACTTTTTCTGTAAATGTTAAAAACAGCATATCATTCGTTGCTTCTGCCAACTCTCACAGTTCTCAGTATTTTGTTTCTAATCTCTTTGGTTCTAAAAGAATATATAAAAGGATTTACTAAGGACGGACCAAGAATTGTGCCAATTCTGAACCCATGTCGCATCTCTAAAGTAAGAACTATACCTGTCCTAGTTAAAAAGGTTATAAGAAAAGTAGGCCCGTAATAACACACTACAACCATCAAATGACTAAAGCATGTGTTAAATACTTTTTTCTTGCTACCTTTTGAGTTCATTTTGAAAACGACAAGAACTATCATTATATAAGACACACAGATGAAACTAAATGTTCCAAACAGTAGAATGAAAGTTACAATTGCCATTAAATCAAAATATGGGTTAGGATCTACACAGGTGGCTCTGACAACAGATCCATAATCACAAAACATGAATTTAAGTGTAGAGTAACAAAATGATAGAGGAAGAACAGTTCCAGGTATGACAGATATTGCAGCAGAACCCAGAATCCACAGTATGAAAGTGAGTATTACAGAACGAACATTTGTCAAAATTGAATGGTAATGCAGTGGCTTAATTACGGCAAGTAATCGGTCAAAAGCCATGACAGAAATAGTAAACACCTCCATCACAAAGCCTAATCCAAACACATACATCTGAATAATGCATGGTGCAAAAGATATAGTTTTAAAACCAACTAAAAGGTTTCCTACCATTGTTGGACATGAACATGAACAATAGAGCATGTCCACAATTGCTAAATTGCAGATGAAGAGATACATTGGCTGGTGTAGACGTTTATCCATGGCAATAACACATATGTTTGTCAGGTTCCCAAGCATTACAAGAAGATATAAGGTAAGGATGACAATTCCAACAGTCATTGGTTTTTCAAAATTGTCAAATCCTGTGATGATAAATTCACTGATTGTTTTTCTGGAAAGATTCTTCGACATATTTACCCCATTGTAGCTCTATTATAGTTCAAAATAATTAAAGTGGCACTATTAAAGTACAGTACTTTAAGTAAGACTGGAACTGTATATCCAGTCATCTGGTACTGTAGAGCTCTTCTATTATACCACCATAATGCTGCATTAGGCATCCAGTGCTCATCTTCTGGCAAAAGGGTAAGAACTGGTCTGTATAAAAGTTCATGGTATTATATAACCACATTTGTTGAAGCTCATTGGCTACATCAAAAAGATTACGTTGCTTCTGTACTATTCCCAATGCATTACACTATATAAGACATACAGTTGTTTGCAATGTTTCAGCATGTGTGCATTCATTCTGTTATAAGGATAAATATTTCACATGATTGTCTTTTATGTTATGTACAGTAAATTTTACTGACAAAATTAGTGAATGCTAAATGATTTGCAGTTAAGTAATCAAAATCAAGATCATTCTTGATTAAATTCAACATTATTCATTAAAATCAACAAATATACAAAATAAAAATTGCATTTATAATGAATAATAATTTGTGACTTCAAAGTAAATTACAGTTAACAGAGTTTAGTGTCAACATAATATGAAATTAGGAGTTAATAATACAAATGTGGGATCAAGAGGTACTATAAGGTTTTGAATTGAATATTACTTCTCATAGATTTTGATTATTTAGCGATCTGAGATACAGTGGAACCCCATTGTACGAGGAACCTATTGTACGAGCAAACGGAGATACAAGCAACCTCGCTCGCAAAATTTTACCCTGTTTCACGAGCAAATTTCGAATGCACGAGCAAACCCACGCTGCCGGTTCCCCGTTTTCGGCGGAGGGTCGCATCAGTCGCTTAGTTGATGACGTATCACTCGGTTGCTCTCGTTGTTCAGTGCAGCAAAAATGTAACTGTGGCAGCGGGGGCATGGCCGAGCAGCGGTTTGTGAATGGAGGGCGGGTCCGGGAGCAGATAGGCAGGGGATTGCCTCACCTGAAGTTAATGTGACCTAATGATTGTTCTCTATTTTCAAGTGATCGGAGGGTGCATTTAAGGAGGAGACTGTGTGTGTGTGTGTGTGTGTGTGTGTGCGCGTGCCAGAGACGTGCTGCGTGGGGCACTAAGCAGACTGACACAAAAAAAAAACAAATAAAAGTGGCTGTGAAGCCTTTGCACCTGACCTGTTGTGGCGTTCCTTATTCCCGTATTCATACGCTCTCCCACAGTACCTTTTTTTAGTTTTATATTTTTAATTCACTAGAAATCTTGAAAAATGTCTCCCAAGAAAATCAGTGATGGTGCTGTGAAAACGAAAGTAAATAGAATTACATGGAAACCGAGGAGGTCATGAGTGTGGTGCGTGTCTCACACTCGCAATCAACCACTATCACACGAGTAAGTGTTAAATTATGTTTATATTACGGTCATTTGCTGTGTATTTGTTTTGAAAAATAGGCTACAAATACTTTTTAAGTGCAGAAATAAGCGATTGGATGAGATCTCGGAACGGATTAAATCACTTTTACATTCATTCCTATGGGGAAAATTAGTTTGAACATACGAGCAAATGGACACACAAGCAATTTTCAAGAACGAATTATGCTCGTACAACGGGGTTCCACTGTATTATGAGCAAATTTGAGGGATGAAGCCAGACAAAATATAATCCTAAAGATATCCATGAATGTCAGGCATAGGTGAGCACATGTTTAATCTCTTGAGCTCACCACATGAAGGATGGGGTGGGGGTATAAATGCACTGCTAGTGAAACACAAAATATCACTTATCTTCAGGAGTCTGGGCTAGGGTGAAAGCTGAAAATTTGTTTACTAGATTCTGTATACTCTTATATTTACATAAAGTATTTGTTTCTAAATTCAAATTCTTACAATATCTATAAACATTTTTTCTCAGTTTCCATTGTGGTGGAAAGCTAATATTGTATCGGACATCATATTAAATGAACATAATTTTTACTGACATTGGATACACAATTATCATTAACATTTACAATTACACAATTTTACACAGAATCCTTGTTCCAGCATGCCAGTGCCCTATGCACATTTTAAACTTTATAAAAACATGGTTTGCCAAGGCTGCTGTGGAAAAACTGGAGTGGCTTGTTCAGAACCCTTCTTTATTCCCACTGAACACCTTTTGGGATAAATAGACTGTGTTCCAAGCATTCTCTCCTAACATTAGTGCCTGCTCTCATTAATGTGTTTGTCGCTAAATAAGTACAAATCCCTAAAGCCTAGCTCTAATATAAAGCTTTCACAAAAAATGCTGGATGTTATTGTTTAACTGGCATATGATATTTAATTAACAGATATGTATGTGATGGCCAGGTGTCCATGTATTTATTAACATATATGTCTCTCTCTGAAAAAGGGAGAACAACAGTATTTATCTTCTCTAGTGGAAAAGATGGCGATTGCCTATGGAAATACATATTAATTAAGTTTTCATTTATTTACCTTAAAATTTTGTGTCTGAAAGTGTCAGAAAATGTCAATTTTCACAACAGTGTTGGGAATGTCTTGATAAAGTGAGTGAGGTCTCTAGCATAAGAGATGAATCACATGCTGTATGAGACAGCTTTCCTCAGCCAAGATTGAGATTTAAGCTTGTGAGATATGGCTAGGAAAACTATATGTGGTTCCTGGGTCTGCCCTGAGCCTTAACTAGATGAGAGATACCAAAATCACCTGAACCCTCTTTCTCACGACCCAGAGAGACTATGGCTGCTGGCAAGGATTGATAATTTGTATTAAGAAATTGCTCCTAAGGTATCAAATTGATTTAAAGCTTCTAATGAAACAAATGTAATGAAATATACGTATATAATCATAACAAGGCACTGATTTAATCCTTTATTTATATGTTTGTTTGTTTGTTTGTTTGTTTGTTTTTATGAAGTGGCTCTGGAATCTTATAGACCCTAAACAAAATATGAGTTAAGTAAAAAGCACAATGCAAGCAGAAAACCTGAAAACTGTATAATTTAACTTTTGTTTGGTCTATAATTTTTTATTTAAAGGGCTACATGATAACAGAAAAGCATAGTAGAAATAGTGTAATATATAGTTTTATCTAAATGAAATGTTCACCAAATCTTTCTGTATTATATATTTCCCTACCAGAAAGCACCTCTAAACTAAGAGCACATATTTTTATTTTTTTTTTGGAATCATTATGAGTTTGTCAACAGAACACAGAAATTGTGCAAAAAAAAATCCCTCAGTCACCACACTGAACCTTTTGGAATTAATTACACTGTGGACAATGCTCCAGGCCTTCTCTCCTAACATCACTGTCTAATCTAACTATTGTTTTCTTTAACTGAATAATCACAATCTAATAGGAAGCTTTTCCAAAATACTCAGGCTATGATAGCAACTTTGAAATGGGATGTTCAACAAGAACATATGAGTGTGATGGCCGGTGTCCATTTACTTATGGTTATGTATGTTTCTCTGAAAAGTGAAAAAGACAGTATTTATCTGGTCTAGGAGAGAGAATGTTGATTGCACATAAAAAAATATTTGTTCATTTATCCATTCATTTTCCTTTCAGACTTAGTGGAAATAGTTTCATAAAACAACTGTAAAACAAAATCTCACAAGCAGTCCCTGGGTCTGCCCTTATACAGAAATTGGACAAAAATCCCTCAGTCAACAATGTGTGCTGCAAAGTCCAAAAATGCTTTATTCAGTTGGTCCAACTTTTGTCACAAATTGTATTATTTTATTTCTAATCTCTTTAGTTCTCAAAGAATATATGAAGGGATTTACTAAAGCAGGTCCAAGAATTGTTCCAACTCTCAGACCGTTCCGTTCCTCAAGTGATAAAACTACCCCAAGCCTGGTCAGGACTAACAGAATAAATGTTGGTCCATAATAGCAGATTATTACAATTAAATGACTTAGACAAGTATGAAACACTTTTGTCTTGCTACCTTTTAAGGTCATTTTGACAACAACAATAACTATTTTAAAATAAGATAAACAAATGAAAGTGAATGTTCCAAACATCAGGATAAAGGTGAAACTTGATATTAAATCAAAATAGGGGGTTGGATCTATACAACTGGTTCTGACAACAGCTGCGTAATCACAGAAAACATACTTTACAGTTGAGGAGCATAATGGTAAAGGAATCACAGTAACAGGAACAATTGATATTGCAACAAAACCCAACATCCACATTAAAAATGTCAGAATAATGGAGCGAACATTTGTTAGAATTGCATGTGGCTTGATTATGGCAATTAATCGGTCAAAAGCCATAACTGAAATAATAAACACCTCCATCACGAAACATAAACTAAAGCCATACATTTGAAAGATGCATGATATATAAGTTATTGTTTTATAGCCAACTATTAGAATGCCTATCATAGTTGGACATGAACATGTACAGTAGAGCATGTCCACAATTGCTAAATTGCAGATGAAGAGATACATTGGCTGGTGTAGGCGTTTATCAACAACAATGAAGCATATGTTTGCCAAGTTTGCAAGCATTGCAACAATATATGCAGCAAGTATGACACAACCAACAATCACTGGTTTTTCTAAAGTGTCAAATCCTGTAAGAACAAATTGATCAATTTTTTTACGGGAAATATTTTGATCCATGGCCTGCTGTACTCTTTACTAATGAACAGGGTATACAAGCTATTTTTAATATCATAATACTTCACAAGAGTCTACAAATGTAAGCTATTTCAAGTCACAATTGTAAGTTATTTCAATCCATCCATCCTCTTGTGTTCCTTGCTATCTCTGTGAGTCATCTAAAGTGTGAGCATCAAGAAGTCTCTCAGTGTCCAGGTAACAGAAACAGAAACGACCATAGTACACATCTATCCAAAACAGACTGTGAAAGACTCTTCAAATGGCTCTTTATATAATTCAGTTGGAACCTTCTCATTGGTTTAACATATATATTATGTTTCTATTCTTAACCCTATGAGCCAATCTAAAATTAGTCGCAAGATTCCCGCAGGGCCACCTTAATTACAATTCATCATAATAGTCAATTATAATTCAGGGTCATGATGCTATCCAGAGAATTGGTGTCCATAATTATAATTTAAAAAAGTAACGTGTCTTTGAAGTGGATATATGAAATTATTTTAAGTTATAAAAATAAATATGCCAAAATAATTACCCACCCACACTGTACCTAGACAAGAGCTTAATATACAATACATCCCAAAAGCATTCAGACACTGTATTTAAGTGTTATTTCTATTATATTAATGAATTATTAACAAATTAATGAAGGTTAATTAAAAAAAAACATGAGTGGCGTGTCCAGCGCTCTCACCTCATTTACATTTACATTTGCAGCATTATGCCGAGACACTTTTCGCTGGGCATGAGTGGCATGTCTAGTGCTCTCACCTCATTTACATTTGTGGCATTTAGCAGACGCCCTTATCCAGAGCGACATACAAAAGTGCTTTTAGTCTTTAGCAATGAATAAATCTACACTGGTATGCAAGATTACAAACTTAATATAAATATAACTTTAATTCTACAAAGAAAACTTGGAAAATGCTAATTTAAGTGTTTCAGGAAGAGGTAGGTCTTCAATTGTCGCTTATAAAGCCAGGGACTCCAATGTACGGACATCTAGGGGAAGTTCATTCCACCATCTTGGTGCCTCGGAGCCTTAAAGTATACTTACCTCTCATTCTGAGAGAAGGTGGTACCAGTCGAGCAGTGCTGGAGGATCTCAGACAGCGTGGTGCAGTGCGAGATGTGATGAGGTCTCTGAGGTAAGATGGCGCTGGTCCATTTTTGGCCTTGTAGGCACGCATCAGTGTTTTAAATCTGATACGTGCAGCTACTGGAAGCCAGTGAAGGGAACGCAGCAGTGGGGTAGTGTGGGATAACTTGGGCAGATTGAACACAAGCCGTGCAGCTGCATTTTGGATCATTTGCAGTGGACGAATAGCGTTCAGGAGAAGACCTGCCAGTAGTGAGTTGCAGTATTTGAGTCTTAAGATGACAAGAGACTGAACAAGCACCTGGGCAGCCTGTGTGGACAGAAATGGTCGAATCCTTCAGATGTTGTAGAGAAGAAATCGACAGGAACTCACTCGTGGCTCACATTAGCGACATGTGGGAAGAAGGACAGTTCATTGTCCATAGTTACCCCGAGGATACGAGCAGTGGCTGAAGGGGAGAGCAGAGAGTAATGAGTTATTTGGAGATCTTGGAGACCTGGAGATGAATCACCTGGGATGCCCAGCAGTTCTGTTTTGCTAGGGTTGAGTTTTATTTGATGAGCATTTATCCATGAAGATATGTCTGTCAAGTATGCCGAGATCTGAACGGAAGCTGTGGTATCTGATGGAGGGAAAGAAAAGATTAGTTGAGTGTCATCTGGATAGCAGTGGTAAGAAAACCCATTTGAGGATATGACTTCACCAATGGAGTGGGTATAGAGGGAGAAAAGGAGGGGGGCTGAGTACTGAGCCTTGTGGGACACCAGTGGTGAGTCTGCACGGGGCAGATTTGGATCCCCTCCATGTTACCTGGTATGAGCGAACTTCAAGGTAGGAAGCAAACCATTCCCATGCTGTTCCATGGATACCAAGACTCTTGAGGGTAGACAAGAGAGTCTTGTGATTGACTGTGTCAAATGCTGCTGAAAGGGCCAGGAAGATAAATAAAGATGACAGCTTGGCTGATTGAGCAGCACGCAGTTTCTCTGACACAGCCAAAAGGGCCGTCTCTGTGGGTTCCAGAGATTTAGAAAGAAAGGAGAGAAGTGATACCAGTCTGTAGTTGTTGATGTCTGATGGGTTCAGAGCAGTTTTCTTTAAGGGGGGTTGAGTAGTGAAGAGATGATGTTGTGGAGCTTACGAGGATCTTGTGCAGAGGCCTTGAGCTTTTCCTTGTAGAAGGTTTTAGCAGAAGTCACATCCGGAAAAAATTTGGTCAGGAGTGCGTGTTAAGATGCGAGGTCTACATCGAGTTGTAATTTTTTCCACCTCCTCTCTACTGATCTGAGTTCTTGTCGATTGCTGCACAAAACTTCTGACAGCCAGGGTGTGGGATAATAAGTCTTCTTGGGTTTTGTAGTCAAGGGGCAAAGGAAGTCCATGGTTGAGGAAAGAGATGAGAGTCAGTAGCAACGTCTAAGGGTAGAGAGGAAAATGAGTAATGGTCAGCAAGAGATGAACAAGTACAGGAAGCTACAGAGGAGGGAGAGATGGAGTGAAGGTTAGGACGGATAAGAGAGACATTTAAATTGTTTTTTGGTAGAATAGGAAGAGAGATTGAAAAGGAAACCAGGTGATGATCAGAGATACCACCACCTCTACTGGTTTCTCTTGGTGAGTGAGAGAAAGCATAGGCAGAAGACAGAACAGCTAGTGTAGCAGTGTTCTGTGGGGATATACAGGTCTCAGTAAGTGCCAGAAAATCGAAAGGTGTAGTGGGAAGCCAAGGCTGTGATAAAGTCAGCTTTCCTTACAGTAGACTGGCAATTCCAGAGCCCACCTACCACCACTGTTTGAGATTGAAACAACAGAGGAGGGTAGATAAGGTTACTGGCAATGTGACCTCTGTTCTGTGGATGGGAACGTCTGTGTCTGTAAGAGATGACTACAGAGATGGTTTTAAGGCACATGACTGATCTCCCAATTTAAGATCAATGTATTTTAAAAAGAAAAAGTAAAAATATAAGAAATTCTAAATAAACACTAAGCCTAACTGGCCTTTAAGGGGGCTACCTACAACCGCTACGTAGTGGAGCACCTTCAACATAAGCAAGTAAGCCATGCCCACAATTCACACCTCAAGTGAGACTGAAATTACTCTTGATTATTCACCTGACAGAACAAATCAGTGTGATTGCCAGTGTGCATTTTCTTATGGTCATGTATGTTTCTCTGTGAGAAAGTGAGAAAGACTGTATTTATCTGCTCTAGGGGAGAGAATTGTGAATGCCGATTAAAATATTTATTCATTTATTCATTCATTTATCCATTAATTTCCCTTCCAGATTTTCTGGCAATAGTTTTTAAACCAACTATGAAACAAAATATCACAAACAGTTCCTGAGTCTGCCCTGATAAGGATGGTGCTCTATTCTACTGTAAGATGCCTAGACTATCTGAACCAGCTTCTTTCAACCCCTTAAAAAATCATGGATGCTGACAAGGTTGAAAATTCTAAAGTACTATTGCTACACAGTTCATGTAAGCACCTTACATAATAAAGATACATAATAAAGCAATAAAAAAACATCTAAATATGGTTTGTTTGTAAACTGGGGTTCTGCTTTAAAACCACAAAACCACTGTAACATTGGTGACATTTACCTGAACCTTTCTTTAATAAATATATTCTTTAATCTTCAGTTAATGGTTTATTTCAGTCAGGCCAAAACACTGTTGAAACACTGATATAACAAATGTTATGGTTTAAAGAGCGATGAAAAGGGAAACAAGCTGTAAGCAGAAAAAAAGAACTGTGAAATACACTTTTTGTTTGGTATATCATTTCTTGGTGTATATAAAGTTATAAACAATATTTAAGAAAATAAACCTATCACAATCCACACTTCAAATTAAGATTGCAAAAAGCTTTTATTTTAATGGCATAGTAAAATATAGTAGACTCTGAACAAAGCATGTGTCTGCATCCAATTATTCATTCAGTTTAAAAATATTTGTTTTAGGCAATATCCATTTTATTTTATTTTTTACGTGCTTTGAATTAAGTATTATATGTTTTCCTACTGGTGAGCATCTCTAAACATAATGTAATTATTTTTTTAACTTAAACAAAATGTTCTAGTGGTTAGGATGCGGTGCTCTCACTGCTGCGGCCCGGGTTCGATCCCCGGTCAGGGAACCAACCCCAGCCATTAGGGTTGCACATGCCTTAGTGCCAGTCCCAAGCCCGGATAAATGGGAAGGGTTGCGTTAGGAAGGGCATCCAGCGTAAAAACATGTGTTTATCAAAGATGCGGATGATCCGCTGTGGCGACCCCTAACGGGAGAAGCCGAAAGATAAATTAATCAGATTAGACATTGATATTAGGAAAGAAGGCATGGAGTATCAACATTATAATTCATTTCAATTAATGTTCCGGAAACCCTCAGTCAAAGGGTGCTGCAAATCTAAAAAAAGAAAAATATTTTCCAATTTTTATATGTAAAAAATATTTAAAAAATGCTTTATTCAGTTGGTTCAACTTTTGACACAAATCGTAATATTTTATTCCTCATCTCTTTAGTTCTAAAACAATATACAAAAGGATTTACTAAAGCAGGACCAATAATTGACCCAATTCTCAGGCCATTTCGTTCCTCAAGTGATAAAACTACCCCAAGCCTGGTTATGACTGCTAGAATAAATGTTGGTCCATAATAGCAAATTATTACAATTAAATGACTTAGACAAGTATGAAACACTTTTGTCTTGCTACCTTTTAAGGTCATTTTGACAACAACAAAAACTATCTTTAAATAAGATAAACAAATGAAACTGAATGTTCCAAACATCAGTATAAAGGTGAAACTTGATATTAAATCAAAATAGCGGGTTGGATCTATACAACTGGTTCTGACAACAGCTGCGTAATCACAGAAAACATACTTTACAGTTGAGGAGCATAATGGTAAAGGAATCACAGTAACAGGAACAATTGTTATTACAGTAAGACCCAATATCCATATTAAAAATGTGAGAATAATGGAGCGAACGTTTGTTAGAATTGCATGGTAGTGCAGTGGCTTGATTATGGCAATTAATCGGTCAAAAGCCATAACTGAAATAGTAAACACCTCCATCACGAAACATAAACTAAAGCCATACATTTGAAAGATGCATGATATATAAGTTATTGTTTTATAGCCAACTATTAGAATGCCTATCATAGTTGGACATGAACATGTACAGGAGAGCATGTCCACAATTGCTAAATTGCAGATGAAGAGATACATTGGCTGGTGTAGCTGTTTATCAACAACAATGAAGCATATGTTTGCCAGGTTTGCAAGCATTGTAAGAATATATGCAGCAAGTATGACACAACCAACAATCACTGGTTTTTCTAAAGTGTCAAATCCTGTAAGAACAAATTGGTCAATTTTTTTACGGGAAATATTTTGATCCATGGCCTGCTGTACTCTTTACTAATGAACACGGTATACAAGCTATTTTTAATATCATAATACTTTACAAGAGTCTACAAATGTAAGCTATTTCTAGTCACACTTGTAAGTTATTTCAATCCATCCATCCTCTTGTGTTCCTTGCTATCTCTGAGTCATCTAAAGTGTGAGCATCAAGAAGTCTCTCAGTGTCCAGGCAACAGAAACAGAAACGACCACAGTACACATCTATCCAAAACAGACTGTGAAGGACTCTTCGAATGGCTCTTTATATAATTCAGTTGGAACCATCTCATTGGTTTAACATATATATTATGTTTCTATTCTTAACCCTATGAGCCAATCTAAAATGAGTCACAAGATTCCTGCAGGGTCACCTTAGTTACAGTTTATCATAATAGTCAATTATAATTCAGTGTCATGATGCTATCCAGAGAATTGGTGTCCATAATTATAATAAAATGTTGTCTTTAAGAGCTTAAAGTGGATATTTGAAATTATATTAAGTTATTAAAATAATAACCCACCCACACTGTACCTAGAAAAGAGATTAATATACAATACATCCAACAAGCACCCAGACACCGTATTTTAGTGTTATTTCTATTGTATTAATACATTATTAACAATATAATTAGGGTTAATTAAAAAAAAAAAAAAAAAAAAAAAAAACATGAGTGGCGTGTCCAGCGCTCTCACCTCATCCCACTGAACCCTTTATAATTATTTATAATGTGGGGGATGCTCTAGGCCTTCTCTCCTAACATCACTGTCTAATCTAACTATTGTTTTCTTTACCTGAATAAGCACAAATTCCTATAGCCCTTCTTTATAATCTAATGGGAAGCTTTCCCAAAAAAAACTCAGGTTATGATAACATCTTTGGAATGGAATGTTCAACAAGAACAGATCAGTGTGATGGTCAGTGTCCATTTACTTATGGTCATGTATGTTTCACTCTGAGAAAGTGAGAAACACCGTATTTTTCTGCTCTAGGGGAGAGAATTGTGATTGCTGTTAAAAATATTTATACATTTATTTGTTCATTTATCCATTAATTTCCCTTCCAGATTTTCTGGCAATAGTTTCTTAAACCAACTGTGAAACAAAATATCACAAACAGTTCCTGAGTCTGCCCTGATACTGATGGTGCTCTATTCTGATGTAAGATGCCCAGACTACCTGAACCAGCTTATTTCGACCCCTTAAAAAATCATGGATGCTGTCAAGGTTGAAAATTTTGAAGTACTATTGCCACCTAATTAACTACACAGTTCCTGCAAGCAGCTTAAAAAATTATATAGCTTTTTTATGAAATAAAGAACTGTTCTTAAAAGCTCTGTTGAGATTGGAATATAATATGATACATAATGAAGCACTAAAACATTTTAATATGCTTTGTTTTTAAACTGTTTTAAATCTTTGTTAAATGGTTTATTTCAGTCAGGCCAAAACACTGTTAAAACACTGATATAACAAATTTTATGGTTTAAAAAGCGATGAAAAAAGAAACAAGCTGTAGGCAGGAAAAAGAACTGTGAAATACACTTTTTGTTTGGTATATCATTTCTTGGTGTATATGAAGTTATAAACAATATTTAAGAAAATAAACCTATTACAATCCACACTTCAAATTAAGACTGCAAAAAGCTTTTATTTAAATAGAATAGTAAAAAATAGTAGACCCTGAACAAAGCATGTTTCTGCATCCAATTATTCATTCACTTTTAAAATATTTCTTTTATGCAATATACATTTTTTTTTTACTATTTTTTTATTTTTATATGTGCTTTGCATTAGGTATTATATGTTTTCCTACTGGAGAGCATCTCTTAACATAATGTTTTTTTTTTTTTAACAAACAAAATCTTTTTGAGCATGTGCAGAGAAAACAGAAATGTTAAAAAATTATTAATCAGATTAGACATTGGTGTTAGCAAAGAAGGCATGGAGTATCATCCACATTATAATTCATTCTATTTCATGTTCCGAAAACTGTCAGTCAAAGGGTGCTGCAAATCAAAAACAAAAACAAACTTAATACATAAAAAGGAAAAAAAAAATGCTTTATTCTGTTGGTTCAACTTTTGACACAAATCTTAATATTTTATTCCTAATTTCTTTAGTTCTAAAACAATATACAAAAGGATTTACTAAAGCAGGACCAATAATTGACCCAATTCTCAGGCCATTCCGTTCCTCAAGTGATAAGGCTAATCCAATCCTGGTTATGACTGCTAGAATAAATATAGGTCCATAATAGCAAATTATTACAATTAAATGACTTAGACAAGTATGAAACACTTTTGTCTTGCTACCTTTTAAGGTCATTTTGACAACAACAATAACTATCTTTAAATAAGATAAACAAATGAAAGTGAATGTTCCAAACATCAGTATAAAGGTGAAACTTGATATCAATTCAAAATAGGGGGTTGGATCTATACAACTAGTTCTGACAACAGCTGCGTAATCACAGAAAACATACTTTACAGTTGAGGAGCATAATGGTAAAGGAATCACAGTAACAGGAACAATTGATATTGCAACAAAACCCAATATCCATATTAAAAATGTCAGAATAATGGAGCGAATGTTTGTTAGAATTGCATGGTAGTGCAGTGGCTTGATTATGGCAATTAATCGGTCAAAAGCCATAACTGAAATAGTAAAGACCTCCATCACGAAACATAAACTAAAGCCATACATTTGAAAGATGCATGATATATAAGTTATTGTTTTATAGCCAACTATTAGAATGCCTATCATAGTTGGACATGAACATGTACAGTAGAGCATGTCCACAATTGCTAAATTGCAGATGAAGAGATACATTGGTTGATGTAGCTGTTTATCAACAACAATGAAGCATATGTTTGCCAGGTTTGCAAGCATTGTAAGAATATATGCAGCAAGTATGACACAACCAACAATCACTGGTTTTTCTACAGTGTCAAATCCTGTAAGAACAAATTGATCAATTTTTTTACGGGAAATATTTTGATCCATGGCCTGCTGTACTCTTTAGTAGTAAACACAGTATACAAGTTATTTTTTATATCATAATACTTCACAAGATTCTACAATTGTAAGTTATTTTAATCCATCCATCCTCTTGTGTTCCTTGCTTTCTCTGTGAGTCATCTAAAGTGTGAGCATCAAGAAGTTACTCAGTGTCCAGGCAACAGAAACAGAAACGACCATAGTACACATCTATCCAAAACAGACTGTGAAAGGCTCTTCAAATGGCTCTTTATATAATTCAGTTGGAACCATCTCATTGGTTTAACATATATATTATGCTTCTATTCTTAACCCTATGAGCCAATCTAAAATTAGTCGCAAGATTCCCGCAGGGCCACCTTATTTACAGTTCATCATAATAGTCAATTATAATTCAGGGTCATGATGCTATCCAAAGAATTGGTGTCCATAATTATAATTTAAAAAAAGTAACATGTTGTTTTCAAAAGCTTAAAGTGGATATATAAATTCATATCAAGTAATAAAAATAAATATGCCAAAATAATTACCCACCCACACTGTACCTAGATAAGAGATTAATATACAATACATCCAGAAAGCATCCAGACACCGTATTTTTTAATGTATTTTTAATGTATTAATTAATTTTTTACAAACTAATGAAGGCAAATTAAAAAAAAAATCATGAGTGCCGTGTCCAGAGCTCTCACCTCATCCCACTAAACCCTTTATAATTATTTATAATGTGGGCGATGCTCCAGACCTTCTCTCCTAACATCACTGTCTAATCTAACTATTGTTTTCTTTACCTGAATAAGCACAAATGTCTATAGTCCTGCTTTAAAATATAATGGGAAGCTTTCCCAAAAAACTCAGGTTGTGATAACATCTTTGGAATAGAATGTTCAACAAGATCATATAAGTGTGATGGCTGGTGTCCATGGCTGGTTTATCTGCTCTAGGGGAGAGAATTGAGATTGCCCATGAAACTAAATATTTATTTATTCATTCATTTATCCATTCATTTCTCCTCCAGATTTTCTGCCAATAGTTTCATAATCCAACTGTGAAACAAAATATCACAAACAGTTCCTGAGTCTGCCCTGATGCTGATGGTGCTCTATTCTGATGTAAGATGCCCAGACTACCTGAACCAGCTTATTTCGACCCCTTAAAAAATCATGGATGCTGACAAGGGTTTAAATTCTGAACTACTATTGCCACTTAATTAACTACACAGTTCCTGCAAGCAGCTCAAAAATGATTTAGCATTTTTATGTGAACAGAACTGTTTTCAAAAGTTCTGTTGAGATTGGAATATATTATGATACATAATGAATCGATAACAAATCTAAATATGCTTTGTTTGTAAACTGGGGTTCTGCTTTAAAACCACAAAACAGCTGTAACATTGGATCAATTTACCTGAACCTTTTGTCAAGAAATACATTCTTTAATACATGCATCTTCAGTAAATGGTTTATTTCAGTCAGGCCAAAGCACCATTTAACAAATTATAACAAATAACATATAACATATTTTATGGTTTAAAAAGCGATGAAGAAGGAAACACAAAGTAAGCAGAAAAAAGAACTTTGAAATACACATTTTGTTTGCTATATTATTTCTTGGTGTATATGAAGTTATAAACAATCTTTAAGAAAATAAACCTTACATTACAATCCACACATCAAAATAAAACTGCAAAAAGCTTTTATTTGAATGGCATAATAGAAATAGCAAACCCTGAACAAAGCATGTGTCTGCATCCCATTATTCATTCATTTTTAAATATTTATTTTATGCAATATCCATTTAATTATTATTTATTTTTTTTAATTAAATTTGTAATGTGCTTTGGATTAAATATGTTTGTATTATATGTTTTCCTACAGGAGAGCATCTCTAAACATAATGTAATTATTTTTTTACTTAAATTTATTTTGAGCATGTACAGAGAACACAGAAATGTTAAAGCAAACATTAATCAGATTAGACATTGATGTTAGGAGAGAAGGCATGGAGTATCATCCACATTAAAATTCATTCCAATTCATTTCCAGGAAACAATCAGTCAAAGGGTGCCACATATCTAATAAAAAATTTGTTTCCAATCTTTATACACAAAAACATTGATAACATGCTTTATTTAGTTGGTTCAACTTTTGACACAAATCGTAAAATTTTATTTCTAATTTCTTTAGTTCTAAAACAATATACAAAAGGATTTACTAAAGAAGGACCAATAATTGCCCAAATTCTCAGGCCATTTCTTTCCTCAAGTGATAAGGCTAATCCAAGCCTGGTTATTACTGACATCATAAATATAGGACCATAATAGCAGATTATTACTATTAAATGACTTAGACAAGTATGAAACACTTTTTTTGTATTACCTATTGACTTCATTTTGACAACAACAATAACTATCTTAAAATAAGATAAACAAATGAAACTGAATGTTCCCAACATTATGGAAAAGGTGTAACTTGACATTAAATTAAAATAGGGTTCTGGATCTACACAACTGGTTCTGACAACAGCTGCATAATCACAGAAAATATATTTTACAGTTGAGGAGCATAATGGTAAAGGAATCACAGTAACGGGAACAATTGATAATGTAGCAAAACCCAATATCCACAATAAAAATGTTAGAAGAACAGAACGTATATTTGTTAGAATTGCATGGTAGTGCAGTGGCTTGACTATGGCAATTAATCGGTCAAAAGCCATAACAGACAGAGTAAACACCTCCATCACAAGTCCTAAACTAAAGCTATACATTTGAAAGATGCATGGTAAATAAGTTATTGTTTTAAAGCCAACTATAAGAATGCCTATCATAGTTGGACATGAAGATGTACAGTAGAGCATGTCTACAATTGCTAAATTGCAGATGAAGAGATACATTGGTTGATGTAGATGTTTATCAATTACAATAAAACATATGTTTGCCAAGTTTGCAAACATGACAAGAATGTATGCACTGAGTATGACACAACCAATAATGACCGGCTTTTCTACATTGTCAAATCCTGTAAAAACAAATTGATTTATAATTTTACTGGACACATTTTGAACCATGATCTACTTAGTTCATAGGAGTGAAAACCATATACAAATACTAATGATATTGAAATATTTAGACTATAAAAGTTATTTTGAGCCACCCATTTTCCTCTGCTTTTCTTCAAAGTTATTCAAAGTATAAGTACCAAGCAGTTCCTCGCTGTCCATGCAACAGAAAGAGACACACAGTGTTAAAACAGACTCTGTAAGGCTCTTTATATAATTCAGGTGGAATTCACTCATTGGTTTTAAACAAACCAACCCTATAGGCTAGTCTAAAATTAGGCACCAGCAGACTCCTCCAGGGCCACCATAGCTGCAATTCATCATTATAGAAGTCAAATACAATCCAAAATCATAATCCCATCTATTTGTGTGCAAAGAATATATTGCATATGTGTGATTTGTGTGCATGATTATAATTAGAAAGGTAAAAGATGAAATACGTATACCCCCAACTCTATACTTCAGAAAAAAGTGAACATTTCTGAACAGGTTAAAGCTGTTGTTTATGTACCCCAACTGGGTTATAGATGGACCTTGAGGTACTAATATTGTACTATTTTGAGGTAAATAAGGTACAAATATGCTTCCAACTGTCAAAGGCTCTGAAACCGGGTGACAGATTTTAAACAAAAAATCCTGGAACTGACCTAACGTGCTCCGCTCCCAAGCAAGCCACACCCATAGCTCCTCAAAGCCTAGCTCACAAAGCAAGGTCCATTTGTGAGCCCCAGGAACTGGCATGCCAGAACCAGAACCACAAGGAGCATGGGCACCCTCCTCGAAGAGTGCCCTTGGGGAGCAGAGCGATCGCATTGACATGCAAGGACAGTGCTCACAGCCGGATCCCTCGAGACTCGACCTAGCGTGCTCTGCTCCCAGTTGGCTATTTTTTCAATAGACCAACAATTCAACATGAAATACATATAGACTGCTTTATAAACAAACAAAAGCTGGCCCCGGCTGTACTCCATGAGTTTTATAGCTTCCTGGTGATGACGTCACCCCGCTGGTGACGCCGTGTGTCCAATTTGACTAATTACGCACATTATTTTAGAGCGTGGACAACGTGGTCACATTCCCAAAGCACTGCGATGCAGCTCGAGTTCCTGAAAGGGAACAAATTTCTGTTCTATTCAATTTTGGTAAAAGCAAATTTTACTACTTGTATTTACTACAATTACCAGAAAACTGCATGGACAGCAAACATGGTCCTAAGAACAATACCCAGTCACCACAGATACTTTTAAGTTCAAACTTACTGTGTTACTGAACACAACTGAACCAAATTACATCCACACTCTTAGAATACAAGGCCTTGCATTCCACCTACACAAAGTGTATATTTCATTGTATGTGTCATTTATGAATCCAGACTGTTTTTGCATTGTTTTTCTTTCCAGTATTTTTATATAGTTTCTGACCTTACAATATAATTTGTGACCAAATTGACATAACTTCTCCTACAGATATACCCCATGTCCCTCCTCTGCACATGTTCAAACCATCTCAATCTCACCTCCTTCACCTTGTCTCCTACATGCGCTGTCCCTAATAAACCTAATAAACTCATTTCTAATCCTGTCCATCCTCGTCACTCCCAACGAAAACCTCAACATTTTTAGCTCTGCTACCTCCAGCTCCATCTTCTCTCTTTTAATTAATGCCATTGTCTCTAAACCATACAATATCACAGGTCTCACCAGAGTCCTATAAACTTTCCCTTGCACTCTTGCAGATACCCTTCTATCACAATTTACTCACCACAGTCTTATACACTTTCTCTTTTACTCTTGCAGATACCCTTCTATCACAGCCATAAGGGTTTCACAAGCCAGTGCACTATCCGGGTCCCAAGCCCGGATAAACTGGGAGGGTTGCGTTAGTAAGGGCATTCAGCATAAAACGTGCCAAATCAAATATGCGGGTCGGAAAATAAAAAAGTATATCAAATAAAAAATGTTGTTGTAATTCCAAAAATATTTGGGATAGAGGTATGTATGCAAACATTATAGCCTTAAAACATTTATTTCTGTTTGACATAATATATTGCAAATAAATGGCATCAGATCCTTTTGTCCCAATTATGTTTTGTCCAACAAAATTTAAACCAAAACATAAAGTTCTGTTTACCCAGTAGTTTTTATTTATTAGTTCAAAAGAAAAATAATGTTTTTATCTAATAAAAGTGGATCATTTTCATTTAGAGCTTTAAGAACAAATGTAGAAAAGTACATTTCAAATATTAAATATACATACATTACAAGAAAATTCATATAATGGTACAAACTAATATGTAGCCTAGAAATGAATAAAGTGTTGAATAAAATGTGATCATAAGTTTTATCTGAAATGTGTGTAAACTTAAGGTTTCCTACTTTCAACTTTTGAAAATATTTTGAATAACTTATTTTTTATCTCCTTGGTTCTAAAGCAGTATATGAAAGGATTAACTAAAGATGGGCCGATAATTGATCCCACCATCAAGCCATTTCTTTCCTCCAGTGTTAAAAGTAAACCAATCCTGGTGAGAACTATTCGTGTGAAACAAGGTACATAATAGCAGACTATGACTATAATGTGACTTAAACATGTATGTATAGCCTTTTTCTTATCAGAGTTTGAGTTCATTTTGAAACAACAATAACAATATGTATATAAGATAAGCAGATGAAACTGAATGTAACAAAAATTAAGCAACTTGTTAAAATAGATATAGTATTAAAATATGGTTCTGGGTCTGCACAGCTTGCCCTTGTAATAGATGCATAGTCACAAAACATGTACTTCAGCGTAAAGTAACAAACTGGTAGAGGAACAACAGAAGCAGGCAAAATAAACATGGTTGAAGCTCCCACCAGCCACAGTGAAATAATGATAAAAAAACATCGACAATTTGTCATAACAGTAGGATACCAAAATGGACTTCCTATAGCAATAAAACGGTCAAATGCCATGACAGCAATTGCAAACGTCTCCATTGTTGCTCCTAAATGGAAGGTGAACATCTGAACAATGCATGAATTGTAGTATATAGTTTTATACCCGACAAGAAGAATACCTATCATAGTTGGACATGAGCTTGTACAGTGAACCATATCTACAAGTGCTAAATGGCAGATAAAAATGTACATTGGCTGGTGCAGACGTTTATCCATTATGATAAAGCCAATGTTTGCAATGTTACAAATCATAGTAAGTACATACAGTATCAGCATGATCACTCCAACAGCCAGAGGTCTTTGTACAGTGTCAAATCCAACAAAAACAAATTCAATAGTGGCTTTCCCAGAATTGTTTTGAAATGACATGATGGACTAAAGTGCTGTTAATTTTAAATAATCAAAAATAATGTGCGAGACAATCATTTGTAAAAAAAAAAAAATATTTCTGCAGAACATTTGGAATTCAAAAAGCATGACTAATGTCACTAATTTATTTGTCAGATGAGATACATTAACAGCTGCCTAAAGAAACATTTGACGTATAAAATAAGATGGATGTTTATTTATATGCATTACTATGTTTTTCATGAAGACGCTAATTAGGTAATCCTAAGTACAACCCTATTCCCCTCCCATTTTACCTGGCAACATATCGGAAATGATTTCTTCCTAAGTTTTCTGGTCTCAAATTGATGCCATCAATTTGTCATTTATAGTACTAATATGCAGTATACGGTTTACCTTTCTCTGCACAGTTTCTCTTAATTTATTTGCTATTTATGTCGCTGGTTGGATGCTAATTTCTGTTTTTCAGTGACACCGAGTAAAAGAACAGTGACAGTGACAATAATTTTGACATTAAACACAATAAACCTAACGTACGCTATATGAAAATGTACATTTACATTTATGCCATTAATGGCTTTTATGAAGCAATAGAACATTTGTGAACATCTTAACATTGCATTTTTTTTTTAATGTATTGGTAATGTTTTACAAAATGACTAATTGAAATTTAATGAATTGAAAAATCAGAAATACCACTTGTATGACCAGAGAATTTCTTTGCCAGAATTGGCACCCAATTACAATTTTCAGAATACAGGCCTACGAACATTGCCGACAAGAACTACAACACCTAGTCACCACAGACTTTCTCGTGTTCAAGCACAATATCTTACTGATTTCACACACCTGAAGTCAGTTACAATTACAGCCACACTAACAGTATATAAGGACCCATGTTCCACTTACTGTATATACATTAAGTATATATGATGTGTTTTTTCTGTTAGTTGAGGCTAGAATGTTTATTCATAGAGTATTTCTGCAACTGTGTTTGTAGTTTGCCTTCACTGTGACAAATAAATTTAAATTTCATTAAAAAATATATGAACATTTAGAAGTGGACAGACTTGTGTCATAGCTGAAAAAATAGATAAGTGCCACACAGCATAGACTCGCAAGCAAGTACAATTGTCTAACAATTTATTTGTCTCATTGATTGGACAAACTCTGGTTATATTTAGTTGATAATATTAACTTTCTATTTTACTGAGACAAGCAAAAGCAAAAATATGTTATTTATTATAATAATAATTATTACCAAAATGTATTAGTTTAGTTTATGGGCTTGTATGTCATTCAAACTGAGCATATTAAAATCCATAATCTATGTGAGTAGTACTTAATGAACATATGAATGTACATGAAAGTGGTTATATCACTCTATTTGAGAGGCATACATTGTATTATATGTATTGTATTACATTGATTTACATACAGATTTGTGAACAATATTTAAGACAAATAGGACTTTTTTACACAAAAGGCCTATTTGTCTTAAATATTGTTCACAAATCTGTCTAAATCTGTGTTAGTGAGCACTTCTCCTTTGCCCAGATAATCCATCCACCTCACAGGTGTGGCATATCAAGATGCTGATTAGACAGCATGATTATTTCACAGGTATGCCTTAGGCTGGCCACAATAAAAGGCCACTCTAAAATGTGCAGTTTTACGGTATTGGGGTGGTCCGAAAACCAGTCAGCATCTCGTGTGACCACTATTTGCGTCACACAGTGCAACACATCTCCTTTGCATAGAGGCTATTGATTTTGGCCTGTGGAATGTATGCAGGAACTGGAACACGCCATTGTATATGCCAGTGATGACAACGAGCATGCAGATGAGCTTCTCTGTGACGGCTTCTGACAGTTTGAGCAGAAATTCTTTGGTTATGCAAATCGATTGTTGCAGCAGCTGTCCGGGAGGCTGGTCTCAGACAATCTTTGAAGTGAAGGTGCTGGATGTGGAGGTCCTGGGCTGGTGTGGTTACATGTGATCTGCAGTTGTGAGGCTGGTTGGATGTACTGCCAAATTCTCTGAAACGGCTTATGGTAGAAAAATGAACATTCAATTCACGGGCAACAGCTCTGGTGGACCTTTCTGCAGTCAACATGCCAATTGTAGGCTTCCTCAAAACTTGCGACATCTGTGGCATTGTGCTGTGTAATAAAACACATTGCACATTTTAGAGTGGCCTTTTATTGTGGCCAGCCTAAGGCACACTTGTGGAATAATCATGCTATATAACCAGCTTTTTGATATGTCACACCTGTGGGGTGGATTTAGACAGATTTAGACAGATTTGTGAACAATATTTGAGAGATATAGGCCTTTTGTGTAAACAGAAAAAGTCTTAGGTCTTTGAGTTCAGTTAATGAAAAAATGGGGGCAGAAATATGTGTTGTGTTTATAATTTTGTTCAGTGTATATACAGTGAAACTGCATAGAGAACAGTAAAATCTTATTTAAAAAAATAATATTAAAATATTTGATTTAAAATGAGGTAATGATCTGACATTATTGAAATACTGTGCCACTTTGCTCTTTACTTACATGAAGAGATAACATGTAAGTATATGAAGTACAGTATGTGAATTGATATAATTTGTTATATGAGTCTATGAAGCTATATAGCAAATATAGTACAGAATATATGATGCATTTTATTATGCATTTTTAGTGTATATCTGCTTGTAGGCTTCCTTGTGACCTTCGAAATGAAAACTTCTGTCTGGGGAAGAGCAGTTATAGAGCAAAATATATTCTTTCGTCTTCCCAATTAGCGGTCGCCACATATCATCAGTCTTCATACCCCCTTGTCTTCTACATCTGCCTCTTTCAAACCAACTACCTGTATGTGTTCCCTCACCGCATTCATAAACCTCTTCCTTGGCCTTCCTCTTTTCCTCTTCCTAGCAGCTCCATCCTCAGCATTCCCCATATATATACACAATATAACCCATGCCTCTCCTCTGCACATGTCCAAACCATCTCATTCTCTCCTCCCTCACCTTGTTTTCAAAACATCCTACATGCGCTGTCTCTCTAATAAACTCATTTCTAATCCTTTTTTTCCTCGTCAGTCCCAACGAAAACCTCAACATCTTTAGCTCTGCTACCTCTAGCTCCACCTCCTGTTTTTAGTCAATGCCACTGTCTCTAAACCATACAACATTGCAGGTCTCACCAGATTCAAATAAACTTTCCCTTTCAAATACTGCAGATACTCTTCTATCACAATTAATTTCTGCTGCTCTTCTCCACCCACTCCACCCTGCCTACACTCTTTTCTTCACTTCTCTACCACACTCTCTATTACTTTGCACTGTTGACCCCAGGTACCTGAACTCCTCAACCTTCTCCACCTCTTCTCCCTGCAACCGCACCATTCTACTGCCCTCTCTTTCATTCACACACATGTACTCTGTCTTACTCCTTCTGACTTTCAAGCAATAATTTTTATCTTGAATCTTTATATGTAGTTGTTTTTATATATTTTGCTAAAATGACATACAATTATATAAGATTACAATTATTAGGGTTTTTTTGGGAAATAGTACAAACTGGAATAGACATATGTAATAAAGAATATATCTGGTATAACCCATAAACATAAAACTTGACAGGTATAGATCAAAGGTCATAGTGAAAGGTTCAAGATCATGGGGGAGGGGGCAATAATATTGCGTTAATTATTGACAGGTGTAGAGCTCTTCTTTTGACTTAATAAGTTTAGTTTTTTGTAACTTAATGTTGGTAGGTGTAAGACAAAGGGGGGTTTATTGTTGTGTGAAAAGTTAAACCCCCTTGGAAGTTTTGAAAAAAATTTTTATACAGACACAGACACAAACACACCTACACACACACACACACACACACACACACACACACACACACACACACATTTAGGTGTCATTTGTTCCATTAGTGTGTCAGGGCCGGAATCCCACCTTGGACATTAAACATTGACAGGTGTATTGAACTCAAGAATTCTTTGGACACAATTAGTTTAGTTTGTTGTATCTTAATGTTGGTAGGTGTAAGACAAAGGGGGTTTATAGCTGTATGTGAAAAGTTGATCTTGTTAAATGTTGATGTTCCATTAGTATGACATAGCCTGAATCCCACCGCATTTGTTAAAAGAAATGTAAACACACACACACATACACACACAAGTACACACAGAAGTACACACACACACACACGCACGTAATAATTTAATAATTGCATTAATTCTCTCAGTCTAAGATACCTGTCTAATGCAGTGCTCCATTATATTGTGTTTCTCTATAATATTTATGGTTCTTATAGCCATGGCATCATAATGATGCTGTTAAGAGGTGAATTGGTTCAGGTAGGACTCTACTAAAGGCCTATGTATGAATGCACACCTGCCAATGGGTCACATCGAATCTGAACCAATTCCAGAAATAGAAGAATTTACCCGAGATAGAATGCCTGTCCATCACAAATCACCAGGCAACAGTGAAGTTACATTTGTAAAATATATTTCTTATTGGTAAGTTACTATTGAATAACAATAGCTAGTTAAAACTGCCATACCTGATGGGACCAATCAAAGACACTGAAATCATCAATTTTAATAGTTGTTCATGAAAAGAAAAGCTCGCTGTTTTAACATGATGTGTTTTCTGTGGTGTTGCTGCATTGTCATAATAATATAACATTGAGTTATGGAGAAAAAAACTTTATGTCCCTAATGCAAACAGGTGTTTATAAAAAGGTCAGGCCTTATATTTAAAAAGGAGTTAATACCTGGGAAGTGGTTGTATTTCCTTTTAAAATGTAGACCATTCTAGACAAAATGTTGAAATAGGAAATACTTGTTCTACACCATCCATCATCATCATTATTATTGAAACCTGATAAAAAAATGTATGTATACTATTTATAAAATAAATGATTAGCTAATATCAGGTGAGTCAAGGCCAATTAGATACAATGTTTGTCTTTTCACCATTCAGATTGTAAGAAAAATAAATAATGAGCTTTGTGTGTGCATGCACATGTGTGCTCATGTGTATACAGCTTTGTTATGCTGTTTCCTTAGAGAATGCATTAGAAGTTTTTGCTCCTTAACCTCTCAAGGGCATCCAGGGATAATTACTGGTAAACATGTGCATAATTAAGACTACAGGGAAGGTGGCTAATTGGTGAACTTTTTCTGTTTGTGTCACAGTGTATTCATTTTGGTATACTTTCAAATTAAATCCCCTGTTTCATGTAAGTTAATAGCAGGTAATTAGAGAGCAAGTTTCTGAAAGGATTGCATCACATTGTGTCAGGTGAATGTAGTTTATTGCAAGAACAAATTATTTGCTTGTCAAATCTGTTCATGATTTGGTTCTGACCTTTTATAATGTACACCTAAGAATGTTCAGCTAACAACAACATACATTTTACCCCATGTACCCCAAGTGTCTCAGGATGTCTTATACTATTAAAATAATACTTTTTTTTCATTCAGGGCATAGGGAATAGATATAATTTAATTTACCTATTAACAGAGTTACCCCATGGGGAGTAATAAAATAAATCACACAAAATCCCAATAGATAATATCCACACCAGTGCAAAAGACTTGTCTCAAGAGATTTGTCCATTGTGAGGCCTGTTTGCATGTATACAGCAAGAACTAAAAACTAAATGTTTTTACATGAACCCTGGTCAGATAGTAGATAGTGGTGGCTATATTATAACAAAATATCACTAGATGCAGGTAAAGATGCAAAGAGACTATGTTTTAACTGATTATGTGCACATGAACCAAGACTTTTTTATTTTTTTTTATTTTTTGCAGACAATTCCACTGCTTATTTTTATCTTGGAATCCTTTCCCAAATTGTTTTTAAAGCTGTTATAGCCTTTTGAAAGCATATATTTTATTGCCCATTATTGCAGCAACTGTATAATGTGACGACGAGACGCTGACCTTTGCACAAAGGAGGCGATACGCTCTGAACCACTGACAGGGTGCTGAATAGACATGGCTGGAGAAAGATAATAAGCAGGGCAGCTCATCAGCATTAATGAGCAGCGAGGAGAATATAAAAGGACGCTAGGAGGCTACATGATGGAGATGATTTTGCTACACAGTAATGGTCAAACTTGCTCTTTCTTTAGTTAGCAGCAGCAGCGGAGTTGACTCCCAGAGCCCCACACTGCACCTTGTGATGAGAGAGACAATACTTGGCTCATTGCTCATCAGATCGCTTTGACCTCCTTTTACCAGCATCACTGCATGGCAGGCTCCAACTCCTGCCTATGAGCTGACACATTCTCACACACACACACACACACACACACACACACACACACACACACACACACACACACACACACACCCCTCTTATGACACCCTCACTAAAGGCACTCCATTCCCCCTCTCTTCTGAATGATTTACATTAACAACACCATCATTGTACATATACACCTTGTTCTTGTGTGTATCATTTCTGTGCTCTCCCATTGCTGCAGTGTGGCGCTACACTGGTGGAGAATGTGGATTTAAAAACAGACTTGTAAATTTCCATAAAAAAACATATATCATCATAGACCAAATGTTCCAAACTGACCAAACATCTCCTGTAGACCAACCTCTAACAACAGGGGGTTCACCCAGGTGATAGCCGAGGGAGTTAATTGCATCAGATAGGTGCTCCGGAAAACTAAAGAGGTGACTACATCAACCTTAACTCACACAGGAGGCGCAATGCCTCATAACACAAATGTCTACGACCGACAAGGTGGAAATATTCTGCAGGGATGCAGGCAGTGTGGCATAGAGATGCAGTGTCTTGTTCCCTCTTGGAACCATGTTTAAATATGTAACCTGGAGACGTTCCCCTCCAGGAACTCCTGCTTCAGAAACACTTTGGGAACGTGAGTCTAAATCAAGCCAGACTGACCAATCCCTGCCTAGTGTGGACAGGCACAGCTAGGGCAAAAGACAGAGTAAACTTCAGGAAAAGAAGGGGCCACAGAGAGGACCTGAAGATCCCCTACTCTTCTGAGAGAGAAGATGGCTAAGAGGAACACAGTCTTAACCATGAGGAACCTCACAGGTACCTCAGTCAGAGGCTCAAAGGGAGGCTTTGACAGGGCCTCCAAGATAATGGGCCAGGCACTCTAGGTCATACTGGAGGCCTAATATTGGTAAGCTTTGGCCCTAAAAGCAAACCTTAGGAACTTCCTGTGAGCTGGAAGGTTGTAAAAAACGTTGTACCGCCACCCGGCCGCAAAATGGACATTGTACCATCGCCTGGCCACAAAAAGTACGTTGTTGCACGGCCTGGCCGCCAAGGGATTGCCTTACCACCACCAGACCATGAAAAGGAGGTCTTACTGCCGCCGGACTGAGCAACGTCTCATCTCCAAGCTCCTCAGAAGGTGACGTCTCGCCTTCAAGCACCTCAGAAGGCTACGTCTCATGTCCAAGCTCCTCAGAAGGCGATGTCTCACCTCCAAGTCCCTCCGACGGCAGCATCATGCCGCCAAGTTCCTCTGAAGGCAGCGTCAGGCTTTAAGTCCCCTCCGAAGGCGACGTCAGGCTTCAAGTCCCCTCCAAAGACACCCACGCAATCCAGGGTCCCTCAGAAGCTGTCGCTGCGAACCTAGGTCCCTCCGAGAGAGACAACAGGGTCCAAGACTCCGCAGAAAGTACCGTCGCACTTCAAAGTTTCTCTGAAGGCGACAACGTGGTCAGAGATTCATCCAAGGATGCTGTCGAGCCTCAAACACCTGTAGAGAGCACCACAGTACCTCGGACACCCATAGAGGACACCCTTATACTCCTGAATCCTGCCGAGGGCGCCATCATGCCCCAGAGTCCACCAAGGGCACCACCGTGCTCCTGAAGTCTGTCAAGGGCACCGTTGGACCCCGGTGTTGGCTCCAAACCTCCACAGGGGCGTCACTTCATCCCTGAACTTAGCAGAGGGCATTTTCCAGCCTCTATTCTCTGCCGAGGACATAGTTCTGCTCCCGATCTCCGCTGAGTGCATTGTTTGGCCTCTGTGGATTACTAACGTTCCGTGGATTACTCAAATTCTGTGGATTACTTACGTGTCTGGGGATTACTCAAATTCTGTGGATTACTTGCATTCCGTGGATATTTCCCTATCGGATTATACCAACTTTACGGATTTAACCCGTGTTACGGTTCGTATGCTCTCTAACCGTGTGTGTGTGTGTTTTGCAGTAATACCATAAACCATGATAGAGCTACTTCCGCTTTCGATTCGTGGTCCGTACCCTGACAACTGTTCTTCTTAAATTTATTTAGTATATTGGACAATTTTTTGCCTTTGAACCAGGAGATAATTTTTAAGTTTTAACAATATACAAGAGCTCACTAAGATTCTCTCTAATCTTAAAAAGAACCATGAAGTAGGCCATTTGATATGGAGCCCAATAAAATAATTAAGGAAGATGGAAGATAAACAGGCCAGATATAAAGAGTATAATTTGTCAGCAGCATTGTATTGGGTTGGCCATTAGAATTGTATTTTTACTCTAACAGTGTATCCTATGATAAAGTTAGCGGGGATCACAAATAGACATATAGTGACACTATTCTGTCAGCAGACAGCATCATCAAACACCCTGAAGGAGGTAGGAAGCCTGAAAACTCCATGTGTATATTCAGGATAAAGAGTTGAAAGTACTTGTTAGAAAAAGATAACTTTAATTATCAAATGTCTTCAGCTGTGGAATGTACAGAAAAACTGTGAACTAATTTGGAGAGGTAAATCTCACATTGTTTTATTGACAAGGATTTTTTTTATGATATGCATTTTAATATTGTCACTGAAATGGTTATATTTGTATAGTTTATAATTAATTTATGTGTTAATTATTTTGTAATAACTTGAGAAAATACATACAATGCATTACATAAATGACTCAAAATGTTTCTGTACACTAGAGTACCTCAACCCTTTAACCGTCTGATATCTGAACATCAACGCATCATGCCTGAAGGAAATATTACCAATGTGAAGAATTTTTTCATTCTGTGTTTTCCTGGACTTCTTCCTGATTATTATGGCCTTGTCTCAGCGGGTATGTTTTGTGCATGTTATTGGGAAATTGACTATTTTTTGCACTGTATATAAAAGAAAAAAGTCTTTAAAACCTATGTATTTTATCATGCTAAATCTTGCTGCATCAGATGTACTGTTTAGTACCACAATTTTACCCAAGATGATTGCTAGATATTGGTTTGGAGACAGCTCAATTTCATTTGCAGGCTGCTTTATTCAGATGAATTTTGTCCACTATTTTGGTTCAGTTAATTCATTTATTCTAGCCATTATGGCATTTAATAGATATGTGGCAATCTGTTATCCCCTCAGATATGCTAATATTATCAAAGAATCCACTATATTGGGTTTATGTTTAACATGCTGGCTGATAGCTGAACCCACAATCTTTTCTATAGTTTTCAGGGCAACCACTCTTTCTTATTGTGCTTCCAACAAAGTCACGCATTGCTACTGTGACCATGGGTTTGTCACAAGGCTTTCATGCACTGACAGAACACCTAATGTATTTTCATACATTTTTATTGTGACAGTGTTTCGAACCTCATCCAGGTGTGGACCCTTAAAAGCTCTCTCCACGTGCAGTTCTCAGCTTTTAATTATCACCCTCTATTTTTTACCAAGGTGTATAAATTATTTAGGGACCTCTGTGGGTATCAATGTGGGTATACACAATAAGAAAGAGTGGTTGCCCTGAAAACTATAGAAATGATTGTGGGTTCAGCTATCAGCCAGCATGTTAAACATAAACCCAATATAGTGGATTCTTTGATAATATTAGCATCGATGTGCAAATATTTCTTATTCTTTTGTATAGTATGTTGCCCCCTATGATCAACCCAGTCATCTACTGTTTAAGGACAAATGAAGCTAAGGAATGCATTAAAAAAACATTTAAAATGTGATCCTTTTTCAGTTTTTTAAATGAAAGACTAGGGTTCTCTTTCTAACTTATTAATTAAATACATATAAAATTACATATTTTTTATGAATTGTTCTGCCACAAATATCAAAATAATTTTGGATTTCTAAAACTTGGATTTTGAGACCATTAGCAGTTTTTTATTAGTTTATGGTGCTATTTTTTAATCACCCTCTTTTTTTTGGCAAGATGTTTACATGTTTTAGTAACCACTATAGCTTTCAGTTAGAATAGAATTTAGATTTCTTTTTCCTCGATAGAATTTCGCATGTGACAGTTTTAAAATGCAATTTTTTTTTGTGTATTACGCTGTCAAATTTCAAGGTTTACACCCACAAATACAGTATAGGTAGGTAAAGAAATGTTAGACTTTGTCAATGATTTGAAAGAAATCAACACAAAATTAATTTAGAATTAAAGGCAAATAAAGCAAAAGTAAACAGCTTGCAACAAAAAAACTTTAATTAAATAAATAAACAAATAAATAAATACCAAAAAAACTGAAAGCTAGTTATCACATACCTCAGGTAATTCCATTATTGCAGTTTTTTTTTTTTTTTTCGGAGATATAGTTATTTACTTATGTGTTTGTTTATTTGTGTGTTTAATTTTAACATTAAATAATAAAAACTGGGATAAAAAATATCATAATATATATTAATACAATCATAATAATTCATAATAATAGTTATAATAATTTAAACAACAATAAAACCCTAATTCCAAAAAGTTGGGACAATGTATAAAATGTAAATGAAAACAGAATGCAATGATCTGCAAATCTCATATCATTTACAGTAGAACATAGAGAACAATACATGTTTAAACTAGGGAAATGTACCATTTTAGTGAAAAGAATTAAGCTAATTAAGAATTTGATGGCTGCAACACATCTCAAACTAGTCAGGACTAGGCAACAATAGGCTGTAAATGTACTGTAAATGATGTACTGTTAATAAAAATAATTGGCTGGATGAACATTTTGCAACCGATTAAGTTAATTGGCAACAAGCCAGTAATTGGGTATAAAAAAAGTGGTACTTAGAGAGGCAGAGTCTCTTAGAAGTAAAGGTGAGCAGAGGTTCACAAATGTCTGTCTTCTCTTGGCCAAAGCTAATTTAAAATGGATTGAAGTGGAAAGACAAGTTTGAATCTAAATTTTTTTTGGAAAACCAGTGACACCACATCCTCCGGACTAAAGAGGAAAGGGACAAGCTCAGTACACAATACAGCATTTTTGATAGTATGGGCATGCATTAGTGCCTATGATAGGGGCAGGGTTCACATTTGGAGAGGCACAATCAATGGTGAAATAACAAAATAACAAATCCGAAAACAAAATAACACATCCAAAAACAAAATAACAAATCCGGAACAAATGAACAAATTCAAAAACAAAATAACAAATACGCAAACACATTAACAAATCTGAAAACACAACAACAATTCAGACAAACAGGAAAAGGTAGGTATAGTTTGTGAATGGAACACTTACTGATCATTGGACAAGACATCTGTCATTCAAAATATACAGGTATGAAATCTTATAACTTTGTTTCTTGTACATGTGTAAAGTTCTCTGTTTACTTTAAACTATTTTTTATTTCGATTAGTGCACCTTTAAATATAAGAAAAATAACAGAAGTATCTGTTAGTGTTTTCTTATTTGTTAATTTGTTTTCTTTTTGTGTTTTGCACTTCTTGGCCACTGTAGTGAAAGGTATACATTTTTTTTTAGGGAAGGTCTTGTATATTTCAGCAATACAATGCTAAACCTCATACTGCATCTGGTACATCAGCATGGCTTTGTAGTAGAAAAGACTTGACCTTTCACTAATTGAACACATTTGGCAAAATGAAATAAATAATATAAAGAAAAAACTGTTGATCAGGTAGAATAATGCATGGGAAAATATTATTTTCCCATAATTTTAGCAACTGGTCTCCTCAGTTCCCAGATGTATAAATAGAATATAATAAAATAGAATAGTGGTTATATAAAAAAGAGGACACATTTGTTTATACACATTTGTTAACTTTGCCCTGTCCTAGCTTTTGTGAGATGTGTCACAGCCATCACATTAAATAAAATACTTATTAATTATACTAAATGGAATATTTCTGCAGTTTAAACATTTGATATGTTTAACCCAGCCATTATGGTTGCACAAGCCAGTGCACTCTAGGTGCCGGCCCCAAGCCTGGATAAATTGGGGGAGTTGTGTTAGGAAGGGCATTCAACGTAAAACATGTGCCAAATCAAATATACAGATCAGAAATCAGAATTTCATACTGGATCAGTCGAGGCCCGGGTTACCAACAACCACCACAGGTATTGTTGGCCAACTGGTTACCAGTGGAAATTGGGCTACTGTTGGCCAAAGGAGGAGAAGGAGAGGAGGAAGACGCCTGGAGGTTAGGGTTGGTACATTAAATGTTGGTACTATGACTGGTAAAGGGGGAGAGGTAGCTGATATGATAGAGAGGGGAAAGGTAGATATGTTGTGTGTTCAGGAGACCAAGTGGAAAGTCAGTAAGGGCAGGAGCATTGGAGGGGGGTTTAAACTGTTCTATCATGGTGTAGATGGAAAGAGAAATGGTGTAGGGGTGATTCTGAAGGAAGAGTACAGTAAGAGTGTAGTGAAGGTTAAGAGAGTTTCTAATAGGGTGATGAACATGAAGGTGGAAGTTGAAGGGGTGATGATAAATCTCATCAGTGCTTATGCTCCACAAGTAAGTTGTGAGATGGAGGAGAAGGAAAAATTCTGGAATAAGTTAGATGGAGTGGTAAAAGGTGTAACTAGGAATGAACAATTGGTGATTGGGGCAGACATTAATGGGCATGTAGGTGAAGGGAACAGAGGTGATGAGGAGGTGATGGGTAGGTATAGCCTTAAGGAAAAGAATGTGGAAGGGCAGATGGTAGTAGATTTAGCTAAAAAGGATGGAAATGGCAGTGGTGAACACCTATTTTAAAAAGAAGGAGGCGCATAGGGTGACATATAAGAGTGAGGCAGGTGCACACAGGTGGACTATTTTCTATGCAGGAGATGCAACCATAAAAGAGATTCAAAAGTGTAAGGTGTTGGCAGGGGACAGTGTAGCTAAACAGCATTGGATGGTGGTCTGTAGGATGGTTTTGAAGGTGAAGAAGACGAGGAGAGTGAGGCCTGAAAGAAGAATAAGGTGGTGGAATAAGGAAGTGCAGGAAAGCAAAAGGAGAAAGAAGTTGGCAAATTTGGGATCAACAGAGTGATGAGAAAAGTAGGCAGGAGTACAAGGAGATGCGGCAGGTAAAGAGGGATGTGGCGAAAGCCAAGGAAAAGGCATATAAGGAGCTGTATGAGAAGTTAGACACTAAGGAAGAAGAAAAGGATTTGTACTAATTGGCCAGGCAGAGGAACCGGGCAGGGAAGGATGTGCTGCAAGTTAGATCAATAAAGTTAGGAGAGTGTGTTGAGAAGATGGAGGGAATATTTTGAGCAGCTGATGAATTAGGAAAATGGGAGAGAGAAAAGGTTGGTTGGAGATAGCAAAGCAGGAAGTGGATACAATTAGTAAGGAGGAAGTGAGAGCAGCGATTAAGAGGATGAAGAGTGCAAAGTCGGTAGGACCAGATGACATACCGCTAGAAGCATTGAGATGTTTAGGAAAGATGGCAGTGGAGTTTTTAACTAGATTGTTAAACAGGATTTTGGAAGATGAGAGGATGCCTGAGGAATGGAGAAGGAGAGTGCTGGTGCAGATCTTTAAGAATAAGGGAGATGTGCAGACCTGCAATAACTACAGGGAAATAAAGTTGATCAGTCACACCATGGAGTTATGGGAAAGAGTAGTAGAAGCCAGGCTGAGAGAAGAGGTGACCATCTGTGAGCAGCAGTATGGTTTCATGCTGAGGAAGAGCACCACAGATGCATTATTTGCTTTGAGAATGTTGATGGAGAAGTATAGAAAAGGTCAGAAGAAGTTGCATTGTGTGTTTGTAGATTTAGAGAAAGCATGCGATAGGGTGCCAAGAGAGGAGTTGTGATATTGTATGAGCAAGTCAGGTGTGTCAGAAAAGTATATGAGAGTGGTGCAGGACATGTATGAGGACAGTGTGACAGCAGGGAAATATGCAGTATGAACGACATACTGGTTTAAAGTGGAGGTTGGATTGCATCAAGGATCAGCTCTGAGCCCTTTCCTGTTTGCTGTGGTGATAGACAGGTTGACAGACAAGAGTCTCCCTGGACCATGATGTTTGCGGATGATATTGTTATTTGTGGTGAGAGTAGGAGGCAGGTGGAGAAGAGCCTGGAGAAGTGAAGGTACACACGGGAGAGAAGGGTAATGAAAGTCAGTAGGAGTAAGACAGAGTAGGTGTGTGAATGAGAGGGAGGGCAGTGGATTGGTGCAGTTGCAGGGAGAAGAGGTGGTGAAGGTGGAGTTCAGGTACCTGGGGCCAACAGTGAAAAGTAATGGAGAGTCTGTTAGAGAAGTGAAGAAAAGAGTGCAGGCAGGGTGGAGTGGGTGAAGAAGAAAGACAGGGGTGATATGTGATAGAAGGGTATCTGCAAGAGTGAAAGGTAAAGTTTATAGGACTGTGGTGAGACCTGTTATGCTGTATGGTTTAGAATAAAAGAATAGAATAGCCTTTATTTGTCACATATACATTACAGCACAGTAAAATTTGTTCTTCGCATATCCCAGCTTGCTTAGAAGCTGGGGTCAGAGCGCAGGGTTGGCCATGATACGGCACCCCTGGAGCATAGAGGGTTAAGGGCCTTGCTCAAGGGCCCAAGAGTGGAAGCTTGGCGATACCGGGGCTTGAACCCCCGACCTTCCGATCGGTAACCCATCGCCTTAACCCACTGGAGCTACCACTCCCCCCAGAGACAGTGGCATTGAGTAAAAGACAGGAGGTGGAGCTGGAGATAGCAAAGCTGAAGATGTTGATGGAGATATTTTCGTTAGGAGTGACGAGAATGGAAAGGATTAGAAACGAGATTATTAGAGGGACAGCGCATATAGGGTGTTTTGGAGATAAGGTGAGGGAGGCACGCTTAAGATGGTTTGGACATGTGCAGAGGAGGGACATGGGATATATCAGTACGAAAATGCTAAGGATTCAGCCGCTAGGAGGAAGGAAAAGAGGAAGGCAAAAGAGGAGGTTTATGGATGTGGTGAGGGAAGTCATGCAGGTAGTTGGTTTGAAAGAGGCAGATGTAGAGGACAGGGGGGGGAATGGAGACAGATGATCTGCTGTGGTGACCCCTAATGGAAGCAGTCAAAAGAAGAAGAAGAAGAATTTAGTGAAATAAAACACATACACCTAATCACTCCACCCAACCATGAAGGGGTGGGGTGGGGTGGGGGGTCACCACCAGAACACATGCAAAACCCTGGGTAGATGAGGTTAATATTGTTGCTTCTACTTCTGTATGCAGGACATGCAGTGGTGGCTGTAATGGAAGGAGACTTGTTGAAATGTGTTAATTGTGTTTCTTGTTATATTAAAGCCATTCATTCTTACAGCATGAGATATCTGTCTGTGGTTCACTGCACTATTCTACTATGTTTCTGTATAATATTTATGTTTTCTATAGCTGTGGCATTATAATGATGGTTTTATAAGGTGGATTCATTCATGTAGGACACCAATAAAAGATAGATAGATAGATAGATAGATAGATACAACTTTATTGTCATTGCATTGTACAGGTACACAGCAACGAAATGCAGTTTGGCATCTACCAGAAGTGCAAAATGTAGCAGTCGTGCAAAAGTGCAGATAAATATCTAGCATATTTACAGTGCAGATAACTATCTGGCATATTTACAGCAGTGGTATATATATGAAGTATATACAGTGAATAAATATAAAGGCTATTTCAGTGCAGAGATGTGTGGACATTCAGAAGTACAGTGAATAAATATAAAGGTGTACAGTAATTAAGAAAATGTGCAGAAATGAAAGGTTACAGATCACAAGATTATGGCATTAAGGAGTAGCAAGCTGAATAAACAGTCTACTATATATAAAAATATATATATATAAATATATACACATACATTATATACACAGATGAATGTGAAATGTTGGGCAGAATGTACAGTAATGATAAATATACATACAGATATAAAAAGTGCAGATGTAATGAGGAGTGAAAAGATATAATATGAAGTATGTACATGTATTGTACAGAGGTTATATACAGTCTTTTGTTTATGTTTGTTTTGTAGTGATTTAGCGGTGTAGTGTTGAGTTCAGTAGTGTGATGGTGGATGGAAAAAAGCTGTCCCTGAACCTGCTGGTTCTGGTGCGCAAGTTTCTGTATCTCCTTCGTGATGGAAGGAGGTTAAACAGTTTATGACTGGGATGTGAAGAGTCCTTGATGATGCTGTGAGCTCTGCGCAGACATCTGCTGTGGTGAAGGTGTTCAATGGCAGGTAGTTGGGTGCCAGTGATGCGTTGGGCGGTTTTGACCACCCTTTGCAGTGCTTTACGTAGGCCTAGTGAAATGCATGGCCTGTGACTGGATAACAGATTTGGAATGAACAACATATGGATGGAAAAGTCAGATGTCTTATCTATATAGTGTAGTGAGCCACTCCAGAATATCCTCCCATTAAAAAAATAAAATAAAAATGATCATGTATATAAATGGTATAATGGTGAATTGGCATTCTTAATTCTCATAAAGTACACACAAATCATAATTAAAATGTATAAAGAGAATGGAAGTCCAAGAATGCAATTGAAAAAAAGTAAAAGATAAACAAGTGGCATACACTAAGTATAATCTGTCAACAGGGACAAAATCAGGTTGGCATTAAAATGTTATTCTTATTATATCTGTGTATCACATGATAAAGTCATCAGGGATCATGGATGGATGGATATAAAGTAAGTATATTCCACTGGCTGACCACCATTCAACACCCTGAAAGAGGTATAAAGACTTAAAAAACTCTGGTGTGTATTTAGTATGAAAAGTTAAAAGTACTCACTAAAGATAGAAGTATTTTGATTATTAATGATCTTCAGCTGCAGAATGTGCACAAAATTGTGAAATAATTTTGAAAGGTAACATTCACATTGTTTTATTAATAGATTTTTTTTTACAGAGATGCATATTCTAATATTGCCATTAAAATGGATATTTTTATATAGTCCACTTTTATTTTCAAAAACTATACAAAAAAAAAAAAAATTCGTTTAACTTTTTCTTGTGAATTGACTAAAGTTAAATATGTTGGGAAAATGCATATGATGCATAACATGCATAAGCTTGATGGACATTTGAGTGTATTTAAAGTATTTCTGTACACTAGGCTACCTCATCCCTTCTTTTCCGCTGACATCTGAAAATCAACGGATCATGTCTGAAGGAAATATTACCAATGTGAAGAATTTTTTCATTCTGTGTCTTCCTGGACTTTCCCCTGATTACTATGGCCTTGTCTCAGCGGTTATGTTTTGTGTTTTAATGTGCACGTTAATGGGAAATGGAATATTTTTTGCATTGTGTATAAAAGAAAAAAGTCTTCAAAAACCTATGTATTTTATAATGTTAAATCTTGCTGCATCAGATGTTATGTTTAGTAGTGTAACTTTACCCAAGATGATTTCTAGATATTGGTTTGGAGATGGCACTCTTTCATTTGCAGTCTGCTTTATTCAAATGCATTTTGTGCACTATTTTGGTTCAGTTAATGCATTTATTATGGCCATCATGGCATTTGATAGATATGTGGCAATCTGTAATCCCCTGAGATACGCTAATATTGTCAAAGAATCCACTATATTGGGTTTATGTTTAGCATGCTGGCTGCTAGCTGAACCCACAGTCTTTTATTCGACTTTCAGGGCAGCCACTTTTTCTTACTGTGCTTCTAACAAAATCACACAATGCTATTGTGACTATACATTTGTCACAAGGCTTTCATGCACTGACAGAGTACCCTATGTATTTTCAGCTGTATTTTCAGCAATGGTTGTTTTGCTCACACCATTAACGTTTATTTTATTCTCTTATAGTGCTATTATTGTGACAGTGTTTCGAATTTCATCCACACGTGGACGCCTAAAAACTCTCTCCACATGCACTTCTCAGCTTTTAATTATCACCCTCTATTTTTTACCAAGATGTTTAAATTATTTAGCGGGTACTATAGGTATCAGTTACAACATTGATGTACAAATAGTTCTGATTCTGTTGTATAGCTTGTTGCCCCCTTTGATCAACCCACTCATCTACTGTTTGAGGACAAAAGAAGCTAAGGAATGCTTGAAAAAACATTTAAAAAGATCACTGTTTTTGGAAATAAAGGTACAGGTTTCAACTCTTTCTGATTGATTTATTAACTATATGTACAAAATTAAATAATTTTTACAAGTCAATTGAAACTTTCAACCAAACACGTTTTTTTGCTTTTTTGGATTTCGATTTTAAAACATTTACATGTTTTAAGCTGCAATTCTATTTATGAATTATGCTGTCAAGTTTTAAGCTATTTAACATTATTTTAATCATATTTAATTTTGGATAAAATTAAGTCATTGATTTTTGAGAAATCAACAATATGGTATTTTCCTCATTTTAAATATTTTATAAATTTTCTGTGTTCTGTTGTAAATAAAACAACGGTTTATGAGATTTAAAAATCATTGCACTGTTTTTTTTTTTTTTTTTTTTTTACCAGTGGTTTATATCATTATTTATTGCATTATGTATTGTTGCTTTAAAAAGGCAAGCACAATGAGGTGATAAAAAAAAACGTTCTTCAAATATAATTCTTTACTTATTATTAGTGTGCTCACCTTCTAATTAGTGTTATAATTAGTTGCAGTGGAGGCCCATAAAATTAATCCAAGATGGCGGCGCGGCAGTAGTTTGCAGCGGCCTCTCCGGATCCAAAAATGGTGCTTTCACCATATTTAGCCCGATCTTTCACAATACATGGACACCAGAGTCAGCTGTGTTCATGTGTACGATCACCAGACACTTTTACGGTACAGACATCATGCAACCAATAATCTGCATGATGAAGTTATTAATAACCTTCGCAACCTCGGCTTGCTGTGACCTCCGCCACAAAGACCAGGCCCCCAGGCCTTCAGTGTCACTTGATGTTGGTGTCCGGGAGAGGGGATGTCGGAAGCGCTGCTCGAGGAAGCGGAAGCGCGGCGGGAGTCCATGCTAGGCTAAATGCTAAGCCTAGCCGGCGACTGCTTCCTGGACAATAAACTGGATTACATCCGACTCCAGCTGCATCTTTGTTTTAATGAAGACGAGGCTCAGCGACAGAGCTCCGGAAGCCACCATCCAGCTAGATGGGCTAACCGTGTGTCGTGCTGACAGAAACGCAACTCTTTTAAGACTCGCGGTGGTGGCGTGTGTGTTTATATCAACACGGAATGGTGCAAGAACTCTGTGCTTGTCTCATGCTATTGCTCATCGCTAGTGGAGTTTGTGACTGTTAGATGCAGGCCATTTTATTTACCACGGAAATACACCACTGTTTTCATTGTTCAGTGTACATTCCTCCCAGTGCT
The DNA here is from genome assembly GCF_014805685.1 of Silurus meridionalis. Taxonomy (NCBI): domain Eukaryota; kingdom Metazoa; phylum Chordata; class Actinopteri; order Siluriformes; family Siluridae; genus Silurus; species Silurus meridionalis. The sequence goes on from NC_060895.1 coordinate 19,944,403, forward strand.
AATGTTAAGGAGGCACTGTGTGAACTTTAAGGCGCTATTAGCGACCTGCAGAATGCTCACCCTGGCAGATTGTTTATTATTGCCAGAGATTTCAACCATGTGAATCTCAGGATTGTGCTCCTAAACTCCATCAGCATGTGGACTTTGCAATGAGAGGAGTGAACATGCTGGATCTTGTTTACACAAACATCCCCGGCACATATCGTGCGGAGCCCCGCCCCCATCTCGGCACACACACAAAAAAAAATCCACAACCATTTCTAGGACAGTCGTTCAGATGCACTGAACAACTTCTACGCCCGGTTTGAGGTACAGAACAACGTGAAGGCGAGGAAGACCACCCCTCCTCCCACTGACCAGGTGCTTTGTCTAACCACAGCTGAAGTGAGGAAAACTCTATGCAGAGTTAACCCATGGAAGTCTGCTGGACCTGACAACATTCCTGGCAGAGTGCTAAGGGAATGTGCAGAACAGCTAGCGGATGTCTTTACTGACATCTTCAACATCTCCCTGAGCAGCAATGTTGTTCCCATGTGCCTCAAGACAATGACCATTGACCGAAGAAGTCTACTGTCTCCTGCCTCAATGACTATCGTCCCGTCGCGCTCACACCCATCGTGATGAAGTGCTTCGAGAGACTCGTCATGAGGCACTTTAAGACACAGCTTCCACCCTCCATGGACCCCATGCAGTTTGCTTATCGTCCAAACCGTTCCACAGACGATGTCATCTCCACAACCCTCCATTTGGCCCCTCCGTTGACAAAACCAAAGAGATGGTTGTGGACTTCAGGAGAGCACAGAGCAACCAATCTCCACTGATTATTGATAGATCCTCATTGGAGATCGTCAAGAGCACCAAATTCCTTGGTGTTCATCTGGTGGACAACCTCACCTGGTCACTCAACACCAGCTCCATCACCAAGAAAGCCCAGCAGCGTCTCTAATTCCTGAGAAGGCTGAGGAAAGCTCATCTCCCTCCCCCCATCCTGACCATGTTCTACAGAGGGACCATTGAGAGCATCTTGAGCAGCTGCATCACTGCCTGGTTTGGGAACTACACCGTCTCACAAGACCCTACAGAGGATAGTGAGGACAGCTGAGAAGATCATTGAGTCTTTCTTCCCTCTATTATGCACATTTACACCACACGCTGCACTATATATATATATATATATATATATATATATATATATATATATATATATATATATATATATATACACACACTGCTCAATACACAGAACTAAAAGGGAATTCACACACACACACACACACACACACACACACACACACACACACACTCTCAATGTGTGATACTAAACTGTAAAACCTGGACTTAACACTTAAAACACACTCTACTCATTTCAATCCATTCCACCATTATTTATTTATTTATTATTTAAAAAAGCACTATAGAAATAAACTTGACTTGACTATTACATTGTTTACATGCTGTCTTTTGCACTTTTGACTGTATTATACTATACTGTTTACATGCTGTCTTTTGCACCTCTTGACTGCTGCTGTTTTTTGAACTACATTGTGTCTGTTGCACCACATTGTGTCTGTTTATATTCACTCCCATTCATAGTTTTTTACAGTTCTCCTCGCACAGTACTGTATTATCAAAAGATACAGTAGGTTTACTGGTCGGCGCTATCATGGGGTTTTGTGTCTTGTCTTGTGTTTTCTGTCTGCACTGTCTGTCTGTATTGTTTTTCGTCTGCATTGTTTGCAGTAGGTTGCACTCGATGCACTTTGTGTAGCTTGTATTGTGTTTTAGCTCTCTGTTGTTGCTCACTGTAGCACTAGGGTTCGGGGAATGTTGTCTCATTTTTACTGTGTACAGTGTACCTCTGTGTATAGTAGAAATTACAATAAAAGCGTTTTGACTTGACTTGACTCAATGGTTTGAGTTGCTAATCACACAGTAATGGGTTCAAGATACTAGTATTTGCCCTTTAACATATATGGCCCTCGACTTTGATTCTTATTCGAGAATGAAAGGTGCCGTGAGTGTCACATGTCATTTCTTGCTCACACCTGTACCATGTCACCCTTAATTAGCACTTGTATATGATCCCATATTTTACAGCCATTTTTGTCTCACATTTGTTTGTTTTGTAATAAGAGCAGTGGCTGACCATCAGGGCCAACAATGCTTTCAGAATCACTGACATACATTGTTATATTTTTGCCCATTATGTATTTATATATTCCCAATATTATGTTCTCTTCAATTCATAGCGTTTCTCTCAGGTGACCCACACAGCAAATGTCTTTTAACAATAGAGTTTCCATCAAATCAGTGTTAATTCTTATATCATTTGTAACCAGAGTCAAATAAATCTGCGTTAAGAAATTAAAAAGTGCGGGTGCTTGCAGCATACAGATCATGTTGCTTATCATGTTGCTTACAGGCTGTTGCTTTAACCAATCAGATTTCTAGTTGATTGCACTAAAGCCATCTAGCAGGTAACATTAACAATAACATTGTTTTTACATCCTTTGATTTGATTATTAGAGAGCAGGCTTGTCAGATCTTACAAACCACATCTGTAGCAAATTGCACTAGTTCAAATATTTTCATGTGCATTTACTAGCTGTTTTTCCATTCCACAATGGTTGACGAAGGAGAAGAAAATGATTTGGTTGCAGATATACTTAAAAGGACATTTACAAGACTGACTTTTAAATAACAGCTGGACATCATTAGGTTAATATTGAAGCTTCTGCAAGAGCTGTGTCTTTAGTGAAAGGAGACTTGTTAAATAAGGAGTTTTGGGGTGTCCTGCTTTAATAATAGCATTCATTCTCACTGAATGAGATGCAGTGCTCCGCTATACTGCTATTCTGTATAATATTAAAGGTTTATATACATGTGGCATCAGAATTTATTCAGGTAGGACACAATTGAAGGCTTAGGTGTGAAATGCATTCCTTGCAACTAGATAAAATGTTTGGAAAGTACCACATATGGATGTATAAGTCAGGTGTTTCAATACTTATTGTTCATATAGTGTAGGATGTGAGCATTATGATTAACAGATTTATCAAATTTTTAAACTGCTATCATAACATAAATTCATCAAAATAATAAACACTGTATTAGTATCTTATGCCAGTGAGGCACCCCAGAATAGTCTCCTCAGAAAAAGTTGAAAATCATTAAAAAGTAAAAAAAAAAAAATTATAAAATGAAAAATAAAATAATAAAAACAAAATATTGGAACCACCAGTCACACCTCCCTCCAATGCTCAGCCTCTCCCGCCTACTAATCACCTACACCTGTCCTCCATTTACCCATCCACTTTATAAGGTCCCTATTTCCCTTCACTCACTGTCCGATCTGCCAGTTACAACCATAGATGACCAGGACTTCCTACCTGTCTTATTCTCTGTGCTTCCATGCTCATGGCTACGTTTCTAAGGGAGCACTCAGTTAGGTGTGCCATTTTGCTACAGACAAGGGCATCGCACCGCTGCTGGGCACCGACGAGGGCATCGCACCGCCACCTCAGGGTCCCGCCAAGGGCGATGCCACACTCCAGAGTCCCGCTGAGGACGCCGGTCCGCCTCAGACCTTTCCTGGTCTTAAAGGTGTTCCACCCAATGGCAGTTCGCAATGTCCGCTGCTGGCACCCAACCTTTCTCATGCACCAGGTTTCGTGTGCCATGTCCAAGACTTCCCTTCTCCAGAACCCCTCCACCCACCATGGATGGGTTGCGAGGGCTTCCTCGGAGTGCACTGGCCCACCTGGCGAAGGTGGGATTGGGGCGTCAGGAGCCACCCCTGGAGGAGGGGGTAATGTCAGGGAACCACCGGTCATGCCTCCCTCTAATGCACACACTTTAGTTCAACCTCTTTTCCTACTAATCACATACACCTGTCCCTGTTTTTACCTGTCCCCTTAATAAGGTCCCTATTTCCCCTTACTCACCGCCCGATCTACCAGTTATGACCATAAATGACCCAAACTTCCTACCTCTATTGTTCCAAGCTCCTGGCTACGATTCTAAGGTCACTCAGTCAAGTGTGCCATTTTGCTACAGTATCTTCTCAAGCTCTTGATGTGTTTGCATGTGTATGACATTCATTTTCACAAAAACAAACAACAAAAAAAAAGATTTTATATTTCTTGTGACGACTAAAGCTGAATCAGTTAAGAAAATACATGTGATGCATTACATGCATTGATGCACATTTGAGTTTATTAAAAATATTTCTGTACACTAGGCTACCTCATCCCTTCTTTCCCTCTGACATCAAAGGATCATGCCTGAAGGAAACACTACTAATGTGAAGACATTTTTCATTCAATGTTTTCCTGGACTTTCTCCTGATTACTATGGACTTGTCTCAGCAGTTATGTTTTGTGTTTTTATGTGCACATTAATGGGAAATGGAATATTTTTTGCATTATATTTAAAAGAAAAAAGTCTGCAGAAACCTATGTATTTTATCATGCTAAATCTTGCTGCATCAGATGTACTGTTTAGTACCACAACTTTACCCAAGATGATTGCTAGATACTGGTTTGGAGATGGCTTTCTTTCATTTGCAGGCTGCTTTATTCAGATGCATTTTGTGCACTATTTTGGTTCAGTTAATTCATTTATTTTAGCCATCATGGCTTTTGATAGATATGTGGCAATCTGTAATCCCCTTAGATATGCTAATATTATCAAAGAATCCACTATTTTGGGTTTATGTTTAGCTTGCTGGCTGCTAGCTGAACCCACAGTCTTTGTTACAATCTTCAGGGCAACCACTCTTACTTATTGCGCTTCTAACAAAATCACACAATGTTATTGTGACCATACATTTGTCACAAAGCTTTCATGCACTGACAGAACACCTAATGTATTTTCAGCTGTAGTTTCAGCTATGGTTTTGTTGCTCACACCACTAACATTTATTTTATTCTCTTACAGTGCTATTATTGTGACAGTGTTTCGAACTTCATCTGCACGTGGACGCTTAAAAACTCTTTCCACATGTAGCTCTCAGCTTTTAATTATCACCCTCTATTTTTTACCAAGATGTTTAAATTATTTAGCGAGCTCTGTAGGTATTACTTACAACATTGATGTACAAATACTTGTGATTTTGTTGTACAGCCTGTTGCCCCTATGATCAACCCACTCATCTACTGTTTAAGGACAAAAGACGCTAGGCAATGCTTAAAAAAATGTTTTAAAAGATTGTCGTTTTTTCACTTTTTGGAAATAAAAGTACAGGTTGGTACTCTTTCTAAATGATTTATAAAAACTTAGAAAACTGAGAACATTTTGTAGAAATTATTAAGTCAAATAACAATACCATTAACCATACGCAAATTATTTTTTTAAAGACATTTTCATGTTTTAGTTTTAAACTGTAAATGTATTTATAGATATAGATATATAGGCTCTCTAAAGATATGGGGTGCATTAATGCCTATGGAAGGGGCAGATTCCATATCAGGAGAGGGACTATCAATATTGAAAGGTACAGTATAAACAGGTATACACAGAGCATCATATACTTGCATGCAAATAACTAGGGAAAGCCCTGCATATTTCATCAAGACAATGGTAAACTGCGTAATCCCTCTCTTACAACAGCAATGCTTGGTAGTAGAAGAGTCCACATGCTAAACTGGCCTGCCAGCAGTCTAGACCAGTGGGTCAATTGGTACCGGGCCACACAGAAAGAATTCTACATTATTTTTGTTTTATTTATTATCTGATTCTGAACTATGTTTTATTTTGGAAAATTACCAGATTCTCTCTGCCACATCTGTCTATGACTTGATGCATGTCAATATGTTTGCCTCAGTCAGATGTCTTACCTAACATCCACTACCTTCTTAAAGGGGCATAATACATTAAACTAAATTAATTGAAACTATAGAACTAAATAAGCTAACAAAATGAACAAAGAACAACACAGTGGATTCACCTTTATTATTATATTTAGAAAATACCAGTTTTTATGCCGGTCGTATCGTTTTATTTTGTTGTATTTATCTGCTATACCTTAAAGGCTGGTCCTTGAAAATGTTGTCTGACATTAAACCGGTCCGTGAAAATATTGTCCGACATTAATCCAGTCCGTGGCACAAAAAAGGTTGGGGACCACTGGTCTAGACTTTTCAGTAATTTAACACATTTGGTACATTATGATGAAAAAAATATGACCAAAAAAAAAAAAAAGCGCCAGGACTGTTGAATAGTAGGTAGAATCTTGTACCGAACAATATTCCTCTCCCCAAACTTCAGCAACTAGTCTCCTCAGTATCCACGCATACACAGGACTTTGTTTAAGACATGTTTTAGCCATCAATTAAAATGTACTTTATAATTTCTTTAAAATGGTATATTTCCTAAATGTAAAACATTTTTTAAACATTTTCTGACTTCTGTTGTAAATAAACTATGGGTTTATGAGATTTTAAAATCATTGCACTGTGTTTTTATGCATGTTTTAATTTTTTTTTTTTTTTTAACATGTGGTTATATCATTATTTATTTTCTGCATTATAGCTGTTTAAAAAAAAAAGCAAGCACAAAGCGATAAAAAAATCTTTCTCCAAATATGCAGGTGCATCTCAATAAATTAGAATATCATTAAAAAGTTCATTTATTTTAGTAATTCAATACAAAAAGTGAAATTTGTATATTATATGGATTTATCACACACAGACTGATATATTTTAAGTGTTTATTTCTTTCAATTTTGATGATTATGGCTTACAGCTAATGAAAACCCAAAATTCAGTATTTTAGAAAATTAGAATATTGTGAAAAACTTTAATTGGAGACTCGTCGTGTCACACTCTAATTAGCTAATTAAATCCAAACACCCGCAAAGGTTTCCTGAACTTTAAATGGTGTCTCAGTCTGGTTCAGGCTACACAATCATGTGGGAAGACTGCTGACTTAACAGTTGTCCAGAAGACGATCATTGACACCCTGCACATGGAGGGTAAGACACAAAAGGTCAGCGCTAAAAACGAAGCCTATTCAAGAATTTAGGGCAGATTCACAAAGAGTGAACTGCAGCTGGAGTCGGTGCTTTAAGAGCCACCACACACAGATGTATCCATGGGCTACAACTGATTCCTTGTGTCCAGCCAATCCTGATCCAGAGACAATGTCAGAGGTGTCTTACTTGGGCAAAGGACAAAAAGGACTGGACTGTTGGTCAGTGAGCCAATGTCATCTTTTCAGATGAAAGGAAAGAACATTTTGCATTTTATTTGGGAATCAAGGTCCCAGAGTATGGAAGAAGAAAGGAGAGACACAAAATCCAAGTTGCTTGAGGTCCAGTGTAAAGTTTGCACAGTCAGTGGTGGTTTGGGGAGTCATGTCATCTGCTGGTAGTGGTCCACTGTGTTTTATCAAGTCCAAGGTCAGCACAGCCATCAACCAGGAGGTTTTAGAGCACTTCATGCTTCCCTCCGCTGACCAGCTTTATGAAGATGTTATTTTCATTTTTCAGCAGGATTTGGAACCTGCCCAAACAGCCAAAAGCACCAAAAGTTGGTTAAATGAACATTGGGTTCTGTGCTTGACTGGCCAGCAAACTCACTAGACCTCAACCCTATAGAGAATCTATGGGTATTGTCAAGAGGAAAATGAGAAACAAGAGACCAAAAATGCAAATGAGCTGAAGGCCACTGTCAAAGAAACATGGGGTTACATACCACCTCAGCAGTGCCACAGATTGATCACCTCCATGCTAGAATCTCTATTGGCTTCTCCCATTAGGGGTCGCCACAGTGGATCATCCATCTCCATACCCACCTGTCCTCTACATCTGCCTCTTTCAAACCAACTACCTACATTTCTTCCCTCACCACATCCATAAACCTCCTCCTTGGCCTTCCTCTTTTCCTCCATTCTGGTGGAGGACTGATATAACCCATGTCCCTCCTCTGCACACCTCTGTCCAAACCATCTCAATCTGGCCTCCCTCACCTTGTCTCCAAAACGTCCTACATGCGCTGTCCCTCTAATAAACTTATTTCTAATCCTGTCAATCTCAACATCTTCAGCTCTGCTACCTCCAGCTCCACCTCCTGTCTTTTACTTAATGCCCCTGTCTCTAAATTATACAACATAGGACATAATGATGGTATTAAGAGGTGGATTTATTCAGGTAGGACACCATTGAAGACTTAGGTGTTAACTAGATAACAGGTTTAAAAAGTACCACATATGGATGTAAAAGTTAGGTGTTTTAAAATTTAGTCCATATAGAGTAGCATGTGAGTGTTATGATTAACCAAATCATCAGCTTTTCCAACTGCTATAATGATATACATTTATCAAGATAATTGACACATAATTGTGTATTTCCTCACAATGAGCCACTCCAGAATAGTCTCCTCAAAAGAATATAAATCATGAAGTTAAAATGTTAATCATAAAAAATGACAAATAAATTAATAAAAAAATTAATTAATGATTTTAAAGTGGAGAAATGACATTTTAAATCTTTAAATGTAATTTAATGTAGAATTTTGAATATCAAAATCACACTACAACTTACTGAGATTTTTATTGTGAACACACTAGTCATAACACAAGTATGGATAATTAGGCTATTGGAATCTAAGCCCAGGAAACTGAGAAAAGTAAAAGATAAAAAGACAACAGACACAGAGTATAATCTGTCTACAGGGACAAAATTGAGTTGCCATAAAAAGTGTATTGCTGTTATAACTGCATATCACATGATAAAGTCAGCAGGGATCATGGAAAGACATAAAGTGAGATTATTCTGTAGGCTGACTGCATCATCTAACACCCTGAACGAGGTATGAACACTTAAAATTTATCAAAGTACTCACAAAAAATAAATTTTTGATTATTGAAGATTATTGATGATTGTTCATTTTAATATTGCCACTAAAATGTTTATTTTACAAAAGTAAATTTTCACTTACAAAAATATTTATACAAACCATTTTTAATTTCTTGTTATTCACTTATACTTACAAATACATGCAATGCAATACATGCATAAGCTTGATGCACATTTGATTTTAGTAAAAATATTTCTCCACACTAGGCTACCTCATCCCTTCTTTCCCTTTGTCATCTAAACATCAACACATCATGCCTGAAGGAAACATTACCAATGTGAAGAATTTTTTCATCCTGTGCTTTCCTGGACTTCCTCCTAATTACTATGGCCTTGTCTCAGCGGTTATGTTTTGTGTTTTTATGTGCACGTTAGTAATAAACGGAATATTTTTTGTATTATATTTAAAAGAAAAAAGTCTTCAAAAACCTATGTATTTTATCATGCTAAATCTTGCTGCATCAGATGTACTGTTTAGTACCACAACTTTACCCAAGATGATTGTTAGATATTGGTTTGGAGACGGCACTCTTTCATTTGCAGGCTGCTTTATTCAGATGCATTTTGTGCACTATTTTGGTTCAGTTAATGCATTTATTCTAGCCATAATGGCATTTGATAGATATGTTGCAATTTGTAACCCCCTCAGATATGCTAATATTGTCAAAGAATCCACTATATTGGGTTTATGTTTAGCATGCTGGTTGCTAGCAGAACCCACAGTCTTTTATTTGACTATCAGGGCAGCCACTTTTTCTTACTGTGCATCCAACAATATCACACAATGCTACTGTGACTATACATTTGTCACAAGGCTTTCATGCACTGACAGAGTACCCTATATATTTTCAGCTGTATTTTCAGCAATGGTTGTGTTGCTCACACCACTAACATTTATTTTATTCTCATACAGTGCTATTATTATGACAGTATTTCGAACTTCATCCACACGTGGATGCTTAAAAACTCTCTCCACATGCAGTTCTCAACTTTTAATTATCACCCTCTATTTTTTACCAAGATGTTTAAATTATTTAGCGAGCTCTGTAGGTATCACTTACAACATTGATATACAAATAGTTCTGATTCTGTTGTACAGCCTGTTGCCCCCTTTGATCAACCCACTCATCTACTGTTTAAGAACAAAAGAAGCTAGGCAATGCTTAAAAAAACATTTAAAAAGATTGCGTTTTTTTCACTTTTTGGAAATAAAGGTACAGGTTTCTACTCTTTCTAAATGATTTCTAAATACATGTACAAAACTGAATATTTTTGTTACAAATTGTTCTGAGTTACATTCAGAGAGTCATTTACCCTTATTATTTTTTTTGTTTCTTGGATTTTATATTTTGAGACATTTTAATTTTAATATTAATTTAGTTTTAAAATATAAATGTATTTATTGATTATGCTGTCAAATTGCAAGCTTATGTAATTTACACAAAATTACAGCATGAGTTTAAAATGTTTTAACTCTGTCTGTAATTTGTCAGAAATCAACCCAAAATTATTATATAAATGAAGGCAAATAAACACCGAATATAGACTGAAATGTGTATCCATGGCTCTACTATGGTATGGTGCCTATGGAAGGGGCAGATTCCATATAAGGAATGGCACTATCAATGTTATAAGGTTCAAACAGGCATACACAGATCATCATATGCTTTCATCCAAATTTTCTGGAAAGGCCTTGTATATTTCAGCAAGACAATGATAAACCGCGTATTGCATATTTTACAACAGCATGGCATTGTAGCAGAAGAGTCCATATGCTGAACTGGAGTGCCAGCAGTCCGGACCTTTACCAATTGAACACCTTTGGTACATTATGAACTGAAATATATGACAAAAAATCCCCAGGACTGTTGAATAGTAGGTAGAATCCTGTGCTGAACTATGTTCCTCTCTCAAAACTCCAGAAACTGGTCTCCTTAGTTTCCAGACGTACACAGGATTTTGTTAGAAAAAAAAGGGATGCTTTAGAATGGTACACATCACTCTGTCCCTGCTTTCTTTAGCCGTATTTTGGCCATCAATTAAAAATTATTATAAAAGATTATAAAAGATTATTTTTTCAAATGGTATATTTCCTCAATTTAAACATTTTATACATTTTCTGTGTCCTTTTGTAACTAAAATATGGGTTTATGAATTTTGTAGATCATTGCACCTTTTTTATTCAGCTTTAAAATTTGTTTTATTTTTAACCTGTGCTGATATCATTATTTATTGTGTTATATGTAAATGTTTAAAAAGAAAACAAGCACAAAGAGGTGACGATAAATCATTACCAAATATAATTCATAATTCTTTATTAGTCTGCTAGTGTTTTCATTAGTTGCAGTGGTGGTTATTTATTTATAGTGGGTTGCTTTTCAAACAATAATGGGTTTTAGATTTAGATAATGGGTTTTATTAGAACCTTTAAAAAAATATACAGCCTTTGACTATTTTTCTTATTAGCCACTGAAGGATCCCATGACTGTCACATGTCACTGCTTGCTCGTTTCTAATCTTGTTCATCCTCGTCACTCCCAACGAAAACCTCAACGTCTTCAGCTCTGCTACCTCCAGCTCCACCTCCTGTCTTTTACTCAATGCCACTGTTTCTAAACCATACATCACAGGTCTCACCATAGTCCTATAAACTTTTCCTTTCACTCTTGCAGATACCCTTCTACCACAAATCACTCCTGCCACTCTTCTCCACCCACTCCAACCTGCCTGTACTCTTTTCTTCACTTCTCTAACACACTCTCCATTACTTTGCACTGTTGACCCCAGGTACCTAAACTCCTTCACCTCCACTGCTCTCCCTCTCATTCACACACATGTACTTTTACTCCTTCTGACTTTCATACCCCTACTCTCCAGCGTGTACCTCCACCTCTCCAGGCTCTTTTCAACCTGATCCCTACTCTCGCCACAAATAACAATTTTATCTGCAAACATCATAGTCTATGGAGACTCCTGTCTGACCTAGTCTGTCAGCCTGTCTATCGCCACTGCAAACAGGAAAGGGCTCAGATCCTATCCTTGATGCAGCCCACGCTCCACCTTGAACCAGTCTGTCGTTCCTACTGCACACGTCACTGCTGTCACACCACTCTTTCTCTCATTTCGCTCATTCATCAGCTCAAAATACTCCCTTCATCTTCAGTGAGGATTTTACCCTGCATTCCAGGAAAAGTCTTTAAAGTGTACTTTTCAGCTGCTATTTTTAAAGCATCTCATTATTTGAGAAGCTGAAATTAAGCTATTGAAAGTATATGGAGACTCTAAAGCAGCAGAGACTGCTAGAGACTCAAAGCACTTTTATATGTTGCTCTGGATAAGGGCGTCTGCTAAATGCCACAAATGAAAATGTAAATGTTCTCAAAACACTCTCCTCACTAGTCAACACATTTCCACCTCCATCCTTAATTGCTCTAACTTGCAGCACATCCTTCCCAGCTCGTTCTCTCTCTGCCTGGCCAATTGGTACAAATCCTTTTCTCCTTCCTTAGTGTCCAACGTCTCATACAGCTCCTCATATGCCTTCTCCTTGGTTTCGCCTGCTGCCACATCTCCTTGTACTCCTGTTTACTTTTTCATCACTCTGTCGATCCCAATTCTGTTTTGCCAACCTCTTTCTCCTTATGCTTTCCTGCACTTCATCATTCCACCACCTCTTTGTCTTCCTTTCTATTTCCAGATGTCACACCAAGTACCTTACTAGCTGTCTCCCTTATCACTGCTGCAGTAGTTGCCCAATCATCTAGCACCTCTTCACCACAACTGAGCCCCTGTCTGACCTATTCCCTGAACCTCTCTCTAAGTCTTCCTCCTTCAGTTTCCACCATTCTTATTCTTCATTCAGTCCCCACTCTCCACCTCTTCTTTTTCACCTCCAAAACCATTCTTCAAACCACCATTCGATGCTGTCTCTCTACACTGTCTCCTGCCAACACCTTAAAGTTTCTAATCTCCTTCAGGTTGCATCTCCTACATAAAACATAGTCCACTTGTGTGCACCTACCTCCACTCTTATACTTAAAATAAGTGTTCACCACTGCCATTTCCATCCTTTTAGCAAAATCTACCACCATCTGCCCTTCCACATTCCTCTCCTTAAAGCCATCCCTACCCATCACCTCCTTATCACCTCTGTACCCTTCACCTTCATGCCCATTGAAATCCGCCCAATCATTCATTTATTCCTCGGTACACCTTCTACCACTTCTTCCAACTCACTTCATAATTTTTCCTTCTCCTCCATTTCACAACCCACTTGTGGAGCATAAGCACTGATGACATTTATCATCACCCCTTCAACTTCCAGCTTCACGATCATCGCCCTATCAGAAACTCTCTTCACCTCCACTACACACTTACTGTACTCTTCCTTCAGAATCCACACCATAATAGAACAGTTTAAACCCACCTCCAATGTTCCTGGCCTTACTCCCTTTCCACTTGGTCTCCTGAACACACAACATATCTACCTTTCTCCTCTCCATCATATCAGTTACCTCTCTCCCTTTACCAGTCATAGTACCAACATTTAAAGTGCCCACCCATTCTCCTACACTTCTCCTTTCCCTTTCGTCTCTGTAGACATCTTCCTCCTCTTCTTCTCCTTCTTTGGCCAACAGTAGCCCAATTTCCACTGGTACCATTTCTCAACGATACCTGTAGCGGTTGTTGGTAACCCAGGGTACGACCGATCCAGTGTGAATTTCTCTTTGTGAGCCACTTATTCGATTTGGCGCATGTTTTAAGCTGGATGCCCTTCCTAACACAACCATCCCCATTTACCCAGGCTTGGGATTGACTGCTCCACCCAAGGTCTATCGGAAGGGCCCCATCTGCTGTGGCACATCATACCATGCTTTTAATGTTGAACAGATGCCAAAAGATGCCAATTCGACCCTTATTCACAAGCAGCTATCTACTGCCCACATTGCGTTTAGGATCAGAGAAGGGCAGTCATTCACTGTCAAGCAGTTCCAGAGACAGCTTGGGCTTATGGCTTTTTGGGCCTATTTTAGGAACCTCTCCAAACATCTAAGGCTCGTAGGGCTCACCCTGTGACCTTGATAGTATAAAGGGGATTGCCCCTCTGCAAGAACCCTGGGTCCTAAGCCACCACTAAAGGGGTCTCATGTGCAGGAGGCCAAGTGGAACCACATTGGATGCTGCTACCATAAGCCCAAGCAGTTTCTGGAACTGCTTCACAGTTAGTGACTGCCCTTCTCTAATCCTGGACACAATGCGGGCAGGAGATAGCTGCTCGCAAATAACGGTCGAATCCCATACAGCACCTAAATAAGTGTTTTTTTGCAGTGGAGAAAGCACACTCTTTTTGGCATTTAGCTGAAACCAAGCTTCCTAGTGTGAGCGAGAACAACATCTCAATGCCGGCTGCTAACTGCTCGGATTTAGCTAATATCAACCAATTGTTGATATAGTTTAAGAAGTCTTAAGGTGTGGGGTAAAAGGGCAAGACTAAACGAAAGGACCCAATATTAGTATGCTTCGGGCCCGAAAGCTAACCTTAGGAACTTCCTGTAAAAAGGGAGGATGTATGCATCATTTAGACCTATCGTGACAAAACCAGTCACAGATCTGATCTGGGACACAACCTGCTTTAGGGTCAACATCTTGAACTTGAGTCTCATTAGTAAGCAGTTCAGCTGATGTAAATCTAGAATAGGAGGAAACCCTCCGTCCTTTTGGGAAATATAAAGTACCGGCTGTAGAACCCGGAGAGTGATTCAGGAGAGTGTTTACTTCTTGTTCCATGACCAGAGCCTGCTAGGGTCCCACCAGGGTGAGACACACCTCGTCAAACCGGGGCAGACGAGACTGTATTAAACTGAATTGTATAGCTTTTGTCTACAGTATGCCCATTGAGACACATCTGGCAGAGCTTCCCAGGCTGCCAGTTAGTCCTCTAAGTGTATCAGTCTCTTGAAAGATATAAATGCCCTGGTGCAGCTCTAGGAGCCTTAAGGGAGGCTGCGAGTTCTCCAGGTTCACTACGATTCCAAGCGGAGATCGAGGAGAGTGCTTACTGGGGCTGGCAGGATTGATGGTACAATGGTATTAGTGGTCTCCTTAGTGGCCCTGAGAGCTAAATCTAGTGTATGGCAGAGCTCCTGGGTTACCTTCTGGCCGCCCAAGATGCCTCCCACATTTAGGTTTTGCAGCAGATCAGCCTAATTGATATGCCTGCAGCACTGCCATATGGTGCAGGCATGCAGCAGTTTGACCCGTAAGGCGTAAGCCTTACCCACCAATGCTGACGTATTCCGCAGGGGTTTGGTGGGCAATTTTGGGGTCTGAAGAGGAGGGCCGCAACCCATGGAGAGATAGCTGGCCAGTGTCTCTTCAACCTGGGGCATCGCCCATAGCCACTTTCTTTTAAGTCCCATCACTAAAGGGGCCCACAACTGCCCACAACTTGGACCCCTAGGTGTGCAGGGCGAAGACAAAAATACCCGATGAGAAGGTTGTGACGAAACCTACAAACCTGTCTCAAATCCTCTGCAATGTCCATTTGCGAGCCCAAGGAACTAGTGTGGACATGCAAGCACATGTTCACAGTCGGCTCCTCGAGAACCGACTTCACATGCTCCACTCCCGGACAAGCCACACAAAGTTTGTATCATAATGATGGTGCTGAGATGTGGATTTATTAAGGAAAGGACACAAGCGAAGATATATAGGTGTGTACCATGTGAGCATTATGGTTAACATATTCATCATATTCATCATCTTTTCATCTTTACATCAACTGCTATCATAACATAAATTCATTAAAATAATCGACACTATCAGTATCGCATGCCAGTAAGCCACTTCAGAATAGTCTACAAAAGTTTAAAATCATAAAGTAAAATAAATTACAAAAAATTAAATGTGTAGTGTATTCTCAATTTTTATATGTAATTTAACTGAGGAAAGCGGAAGATAAAAACACCACAGACACAGAGTACAATCTGTCTACAGGGACAAAATCGAGTTGCCATTAAAAATGTATTCCTATTACAACTAGGTATCACATGATAAAGTCAACAGGGATCATGAAAAGACATAAAGTGATATAATTCCGTGGGCTGACTGGGGGCATCATCTAACACACTGAACAAGGTATGAACACTGAAAACTGCATGTGTGTATTACCTATAAAGAGTTGAAAGTACTCATTAAAGAAAGAAATTTCTGATTATTAAAATTCTTCAGTTCCATTATGTACACAGGAATTCTGGACTAATTAAAAAAATTAACATTTATATTGTTTTATTGGCAATTTAATTTTAGAAATATGCATTTTAATATTGCCAGTAAAATGTTTATTTTGATAGTCAATTTTCACTTATTAAAAAAAATACAAATTATTTTTATTCTTTTTCTAGTGACTTCAGTTAAACTGAATAGGCTGAAAAAATACATACGATGCATTACATGCATAAGCTTGATGCACATTTGATTTTAGTTAAAATATTTCTCTACACTAGGCTACCTCATCCCTTCATCTAAATATCGACACAACATGCCTGAAGGAAACATTACCAATGTAAATAATTTTTTCATTGTGTGTTTTCCTGGACTTCCTCCTAATTATTATGGCCTTGTCTCAGCGGTTATGTTTTGTGTTTTTATGTGCACGTTAATGGTAAATGGAATATTTTTTCTATTATATTTAAAAGAAAAAAGTCTGCAGAAACCTATGTATTTTATCATGCTAAATCTTGCTGCATCAGATGTACTGTTTAGCACCACAACTTTACCAAAGATGATTGCTAGATACTGGTTTGGAGACGGCACTCTTTCATTTGCAGGCTGCTTTATTCAGATGCATTTTGTGCACTATTTTGGTTCAGTTAATGCATTTATTCTTGGCATCATAGCATTTGATAGATATGTGGCAATCTGTAATCCCCTCAGATATGCTAATATTGTCAAAGAATCCACTATACTGGGATTATGTTTAGCATGCTGGCTGCTTGCAGAACCCACTATCTTTTATATGACTTTCAGGGCAACTACTCTTTCTTATTGTGCTTCTAACAAAGTTACACAATGTTATTGTGACCATCCATTTGTCACAAGGCTTTCATGCACTGACAGAACACCTAATGTATTTTCAGCTGTAGTTTCAGCAATGGTTGTGTTGCTCACACCACTAACATTTATTTTATTCTCTTACATTGCTATTATTATGACAGTGTTTCGAACTTCATCCACACGTGGACGCTTAAAAACTCTCTCCACTTGCAGTTCTCAGCTGTTAATTATCACCCTCTATTTTTTACCAAGATGTTTAAATTATTTAGCAGGCTATTTAGGTATCACTTACAACACTGATGTACAAATACTTGTGATTCTGTTGTATAGCTTGTTGCCCCCTTTGATCAACCCACTCATCTACTGTTTAAAGACAAAAGAAGCTAGGGAATGCTTAAAAAAATATTTTAAAAGATTGTCATTTTTTCACTTTTTGGAAATAAAGGTACAGGTTCCTACTCTTTCTAAGTGATTTATTAACATGCAGAAAACATTTAGAAGACATGTAGAAAATTAAATATTTTTTTATATTTAAGCCTATGCATTTTTTTCTTTTTTGGAATTTAGATTTTGAGACATGGTTTAGTTTTAAACTGCAAATGTATTTATGGATTGTGTTGTCAAATTTCAAGCCTATGTAAATGTCACCCGAAATTACAGTATAAGTACAAATCTATGGATCTCTGATGGTATGAGGGTGCACTGGTGCCTATGGAAGGGGCAGATTTCATATCTGGAAAAGCACTGTCAAAGGTATAAACATATACTTTCATCCAGTAAATGTCTTGATTAGGGAAGGACAATGATCAACTCCATACTGCATACTGAAAATTATGAAAAATTAAAAATATGACAAAGTCCCAGGACTGTTGAGTAGGTAAAATTCTGAATTGGACATTATTCCTCAGTTTCCAGACATACATATGTCTTTGGTTGAGCTATGTTTTGTCAATCATTTAACTTTATTATTTCTTTAAAATGTTATATTTCATCAATTTTAACATTTTATACATTTTCTGAGTTCTATTATAAATAAAATGTGTTTATGAGATATAAAAATCATTGCAATTTGTTTTTGTTCATGTTTTATTCACTGCAATATATATATATATATAGTTGTTTTAGTTGATCTTTCTCCACATATAATTCTCAACTTATTATTAGTGTGCTAATCTTCTAATGAGTGTTTTCATTAGTTGCAGTGGTGGCTTAATGGCTAAAGATCTGGGTTGCTAATCAAATAATAATGGGTTTGAGATTACCTAGTTTTGGGCTGTTTGACAGAATATATGGCCCTCAACTATGATTCTCATCAGCCACTAAAAGATCCCATGATTCTCATATGTTACTAATTGCTCACACCTGTCCCATGTCACCCTTGATTAGCACTTGTATATGCTCTCAAATTTTAAAGTACTTTTTGTCTCACATTTGTCTGTTTTGTGATAACAGCAGTGACCGGTCATCTTTTTCACCTCCAAAACCATTCTTTAAACCACCATTCGATGCTGTCTCTCTACACTGTCTCCTGCCAACACCTTAAAGTTTCTAATCTCCTTCAGGTTGCATCTCCTACATAAAACATAGTCCACTTGTGTGCACCTACCTCCACTCTTATACTTAAAATAAGTGTTCACCACTGCCATTTCCATCCTTTTAGCAAAATCTACCACCATCTGCCCTTCCACATTTCTCTCCTTAAAGCCATCCCTACCCATCACCTCCTTATCACCTCTGTACCCTTCACCTTCATGCCCATTGAAATCCGCCCAATCATTCATTTATTCCTCGGTACACCTTCTACCACTTCTTCCAACTCACTTCATAATTTTTCCTTCTCCTCCATCTCACAACCCACTTGTGGAGCATAAGCACTGATGACATTTATCATCACCCCTTTAACTTCCAGCTTCACGATCATCGCCCTATCAGAAACTCTCTTCACCTCCACTACACACTTACTGTACTCTTCCTTCAGAATCCACACCATAATAGAACAGTTTAAACCCACCTCCAATGTTCCTGGCCTTACTCCCTTTCCACTTGGTCTCCTGAACACACAACATATCTACCTTTCTCCTCTCCATCATATCAGTTACCTCTCCCTTTACCAGTCATAGTACCAACATTTAAAGTGCCCACCCATTCTCCTACACTTCTCCTTTCCCTTTCGTCTCTGTAGACATCTTCCTCCTCTTCTTCTCCTTCTTTGGCCAACGGTAGCCCAATTTCCACTGGTACCGTTTCTCAACGATACCTGTGGCGGTTGTTGGTAACCCAGGCCTCGACCGATCCAGTGTGAATTTCTCTTTGTGAGCCACTTATTCGATTTGGCGCATGTTTTAAGCTGGATGCCCTTCCTAACACAACCATCCCCATTTACCCAGGCTTGGGATTGACTGCTCCACCCAAGGTCTATCGGAAGGGCCCCATCTGCTGTGGCACATCATACCATGCTTTTAAAGTTGAACAGATGCCAAAAGATGCCAATTCGACCCTTATTCACAAGCAGCTATCTACTGCCCACATTGCGTTTAGGATCAGAGAAGGGCAGTCATTCACTGTCAAGCAGTTCCAGAGACAGCTTGGGCTTATGGCTTTTTGGGCCTATTTAAGGAAGCTCTCCAAACATCTAAGGCTCGTAGGGCTCACCCTGTGACCTTGATAGTATAAAGGGGATTGCCCCTCTGCAAGAACCCTGGGTCCTAAGCCACCACTAAAGGGGTCTCATGTGCAGGAGGCCAAGTGGAACCACATTGGATGCTGCTACCATAAGCCCAAGCAGTTTCTGGAACTGCTTCACAGTTAGTGACTGCCCTTCTCTGATCCTGGACACAATGCGGGCAGGAGATAGCTGCTCGCAAATAACGGTCGAATCCCATACAGCACCTAAATAAGTGTTTTTTTGCAGTGGAGAAAGCACACTCTTTTTGGCATTTAGCTGAAACCAAGCTTCCTAGTGTGAGCGAGAACAACATCTCAATGCCGGCTGCTAACTGCTCGGATTTAGCTAATATCAACCAATTGTTGATATAGTTTAAGAAGTCTTAAGGTGTGGGGTAAAAGGGCAAGACTAAACGAAAGGACCCAATATTAGTATGCTTCGGGCCCGAAAGCTAACCTTAGGAACTTCCTGTAAAAAGGGAGGATGTATGCATCATTTAGACCTATCGTGACAAAACCAGTCACAGATCTGATCTGGGACACAACCTGCTTTAGGGTCAACATCTTGAACTTGAGTCTCATTAGTAAGCAGTTCAGCTGATGTAAATCTAAAATAGGAGGAAACCCTCCGTCCTTTTTGGGAAATATGAAGTACCGGCTGTAGAACCCGGAGAGTGATTCAGGAGAGTGTTTACTTCTTGTTCCATGACCAGAGCCTGCTAGGGTCCCACCAGGGTGAGACACACCTCGTCAAACCGGGGCAGACAAGACTGTATTAAACTGAATTGTATAGCTTTTGTCTACAGTATGCCCATTGAGACACATCTGGCAGAGCTTCCCAGGCTGCCAGTTAGTCCTCTAAGTGTATCAGTCTCTTGAAAGATATAAATGCCCTGGTGCAGCTCTAGGAGCCTTAAGGGAGGCTGCGAGTTCTCCAGGTTCACTACGATTCCAAGCGGAGATCGAGGAGAGTGCTTACTGGGGCTGGCAGGATTGATGGTACAATGGTATTAGTGGTCTCCTTAGTGGCCCTGAGAGCTAAATCTAGTGTATGGCAGAGCTCCTGGGTTACCTTCTGGCCGCCCAAGATGCCTCCCACATTTAGGTTTTGCAGCAGATCAGCCTAATTGATATGCCTGCAGCACTGCCATATGGTGCAGGCATGCAGCAGTTTGACCCGTAAGGCGTAAGCCTTACCCACCAATGCTGACGTATTCCGCAGGGGTTTGGTGGGCAATTTTGGGGTCTTAAGAGGAGGGGCCGCAACCCATGGAGAGAGATAGCTGGCCAGTGTCTCTTCAACCTGGGGCATCGCCCCATAGCCACTTTCTTTTTAAGTCCCATCACTAAAAGGGGGGGCCCACAACTGCCCACAACTTGGACCCCTAGGTGTGCAGGGCCGAAAGACAAAAATACCCCGATGAGAAGGTTGTGACGAAACCTACAAACCTGTCTCGAAATCCTCTGCAATGTCCATTTGCGAGCCCAATGAACTAGTGTGGACATGCAAGCACATGTTCACAGTCGGCTCCCTCGAGAACCGACTTCACATGCTCCACTCCCGGACAAGCCACACAAAGTTTGTATCATAATGATGGTGCTGAGATGTGGATTTATTAAGGAAAGGACACAAGCGAAGATATATAGGTGTGTACCATGTGAGCATTATGGTTAACATATTCATCATCTTTTCAAACTGCTATCATAACATAAATTCATTAAAATAATCGACACTATCAGTATCGCATGCCAGTAAGCCACTTCAGAATAGTCTACAAAAAGTTTAAAATCATAAAAAAAGTAAAATAAATTACAAAAAAATTAAATGTGTAGTGTATTCTCAATTTTTATATGTAATTTAACTGAGGAAAGCGGAAGATAAAAACACCACAGACACAGAGTACAATCTGTCTACAGGGACAAAATCGAGTTGCCATTAAAAATGTATTCCTATTACAACTAGGTATCACATGATAAAGTCAACAGGGATCATGAAAAGACATAAAGTGATATAATTCCGTGGGCTGACTGGGGGCATCATCTAACACACTGAACAAGGTATGAACACTGAAAACTGCATGTGTGTATTACCTATAAAGAGTTGAAAGTACTTATTAAAGAAAGAAATTTCTGATTATTAAAAGTCTTCAGTCCCATTATGCACACAGGAATTCTGGACTAATTAAAAAAATTAACATTTATATTGTTTTATTGGCAATTTAATTTAAGAAATATGCATTTTAATATTGCCAGTAAAATGTTTATTTTGATAGTCAATTTTCACTTATTAAAAAAAATACAAATTATTTTTATTCTTTTTCTAGTGACTTCAGTTAAACTGAATAGGCTGAAAAAATACATACGATGCATTACATGCATAAGCTTGATGCACATTTGATTTTAGTTAAAATATTTCTCTACACTAGGCTACCTCATCCCTTCATCTAAATATCGACACAACATGCCTGAAGGAAACATTACCAGTGTAAATAATTTTTTTATTGTGTGTTTTCCTGGACTTCCTCCTAATTATTATGGCCTTGTCTCAGCGGTTATGTTTTGTGTTTTTATGTGCACGTTAATGGTAAATGGAATATTTTTTCTATTATATTTAAAAGAAAAAAGTCTGCAGAAACCTATGTATTTTATCATGCTAAATCTTGCTGCATCAGATGTACTGTTTAGCACCACAACTTTACCAAAGATGATTGCTAGATACTGGTTTGGAGACGGCACTCTTTCATTTGCAGGCTGCTTTATTCAGATGCATTTTGTGCACTATTTTGGTTCAGTTAATGCATTTATTCTTGGCATCATGGCATTTGATAGATATGTGGCAATCTGTAATCCCCTCAGATATGCTAATATTATCAAAGAATCCACTATACTGGGATTATGTTTAGCATGCTGGCTGCTTGCAGAACCCACCAACTTTTATATGACTTTCAGGGCAACTACTCTTTCTTATTGTGCTTCTAACAAAGTTACACAATGTTATTGTGACCATCCATTTGTCACAAGGCTTTCATGCACTGACAGAACACCTAATGTATTTTCAGCTGTAGTTTCAGCAATGGTTGTGTTGCTCACACCACTAACATTTATTTTATTCTCTTACATTGCTATTATTATGACAGTGTTTCGAACTTCATCCACACGTGGACGCTTAAAAACTCTCTCCACTTGCAGTTCTCAGCTGTTAATTATCACCCTCTATTTTTTACCAAGATGTTTAAATTATTTAGCAGGCTTTTTAGGTATCACTTACAACACTGATGTACAAATACTTGTGATTCTGTTGTATAGCTTGTTGCCCCCTTTGATCAACCCACTCATCTACTGTTTAAAGACAAAAGAAGCTAGGAATGCTTAAAAAATATTTTAAAAGATTGTCATTTTTTCACTTTTTGGAAATAAAGGTACAGGTTCCTACTCTTTCTAAGTGATTTATTAACATGCAGAAAACATTTAGAAGACATGTAGAAAATGAAATATTTTTTTATATTTAAGCCTATGCATTTTTCTTTTTGGAATTTAGATTTTGAGACATGGTTTAGTTTTAAACTGCAAATGTATTTATGGATTGTGTTGTCAAATTTCAAGCCTATGTAAATGTCACCCGAAATTACAGTATAAGTACAAATCTATGGATCTCTGATGGTATGAGGGTGCACTGGTGCCTATGGAAGGGGCAGATTTCATATCTGGAAAAGCACTGTCAAAGGTATAAACATATACTTTCATCCAGTAAATGTCTTGATTAGGGAAGGACAATGATCAACTCCATACTGCATACTGAAAATTATGAAAAATTAAAAATATGACAAAGTCCCAGGACTGTTGAGTAGGTAGAATTCTGAATTGGACATTATTCCTCAGTTTCCAGACATACATATGTCTTTGGTTGAGCTATGTTTTGTCAATCATTTAACTTTATTATTTCTTTAAAATGTTATATTTCATCAATTTTAACATTTTATACATTTTCTGAGTTCTATTATAAATAAAATGTGTTTATGAGATATGAAAATCATTGCAATTTGTTTTTGTTCATGTTTTATTCACTGCAATATATATATATATATATATATATATATATATATATATATATATATATATATATATATATATATATATATATATATATATATATAGTTGTTTTAGTTGATCTTTCTCCACATATAATTCTCAACTTATTATTAGTGTGCTAATCTTCTAATGAGTGTTTTCATTAGTTGCAGTGGTGGCTTAATGGCTAAAGATCTGGGTTGCTAATCAAATAATAATGGGTTTGAGATTACCTAGTTTTGGGCTGTTTGACAGAATATATGGCCCTCAACTATGATTCTCATCAGCCACTAAAAGATCCCATGATTCTCATATGTTACTAATTGCTCACACCTGTCCCATGTCACCCTTGATTAGCACTTGTATATGCTCTCAAATTTTAGAGTACTTTTTGTCTCACATTTGTCTGTTTTGTGATAACAGCAGTGACCGGTCATCAGGCCAGCAATACTTTCTCTGCTGGCATAAAACAATCAGAAACACTAAAATACTGTAGATTGTAATATATTTATCCATTAAAATGTATTAAATTATTCATTCTCTTCATTTCATAGTTTGTGTGTTGTTTACATAGTAGTGTGTCTGTTTACAGTGGAGTTTCTATCCAATCAGTTTTAGCATGTATATCATGTTGCCAGGTCAAAATAATCTTCTCTGAGGCCTTCAG
This sequence comes from Silurus meridionalis, assembly GCF_014805685.1. Lineage (NCBI taxonomy): Eukaryota > Metazoa > Chordata > Actinopteri > Siluriformes > Siluridae > Silurus > Silurus meridionalis. Next base: position 19,968,714 of record NC_060895.1, read on the forward strand.
AATGAATGGCTGCTTGCAGCATACAGTTAATGTTGCTTTAACCAATCAGATTTCATGTTGTCAGCACTTAAGCCATCTAGCAGGTGTACAATAACATTGGCCTTGTCACGTCCTTTGATTGGATGACCAGAGAGCAGACACACCTGTAGCAAACTGCACAAGCTCAAATATAGTCATGTGCATTTAATAGCTGTTTTTTCATTCTACAATGGCTGACAAAGGAGAAAAAATTGATTTGGTTGCAGATATACTAACAAGAGCATTTACAAGATGGACTTTTAAAAACAGCTGGATGTGAAAAGGTGAGAACTGATGCAAACTGTGAACCATGTGTTTAATCAGTCCAGCGAAAAAGCATAACGAAACAGATGCCCTTTCGAGGCAAGGGCCGAGGCATAATATGGAGGAGGTTTGACAGAGCACAAGTGAATCTCAAGAGACCTTGCATTGTTCCCTTGAATTTTCCCTCACTTACGGTAGACCTATGCTGGCCAGGCCGGACATGGTTTGCCATGAGGAGCCCATAAGGGGGATGGCAAGTGCTCTCTATCTCTCTATTCTCTATCTTCCTCCCTTTCAGGCTCCAGACCAGGAGAAGCTTAACCGAGTGTCCCCGGTGCAAGTACTGGACACATACGTCCACAGACACATACGTCCACAAACTGTCGTGTGGAAAAAGTTGGACCAGCTATTTGTCTGCTATTGTCCATATAAGAAGGGTCTCCCTGTGGATAAGCAGACCTTCAGCAGGTGGAATGTGGATGCTATCCATTCCTCTTATGAGTCCTCTGTTCTAAATGCTTCTTTTGGGGTAAGAGTTCACTCTACCCGGAGTGTGACAGCCTTTATGGCCTGGTCCTCTGGAGTCCCACTCCAAGACATTTGCAACGCTGCGGGCTGGTCCACCCCAAGTTCCTTCGCCAGGTTCTATAACCCGTGACCTTAGAGCCACTCTTGCCTCCTCCATTCTTCGGTGTAGCTGTGCCCATCCACTGGCAGACTGGCAATCCCAAAGAACACCTACCACCCCTGTTTGAGATTGAGACAACAGAGGAGGGTAGTTGAGGTTACCAGGAATTTTACCTCTGTTCTGTGGATGAGAATGTCTGTGTCTGTAAGAGGTGACTACAGAGATGGGTTTAAGAAACATCTGCCAATTTGAGATCAATGTATAGATTTTAAAAACACAAAAGAACAATATATGTACTAATAACTAAACTCTAAGCATTACTGACCTTAGGAGAGTTACCTACAACTGCTACAGACATTGAGTAAGCCTTGCCCACAATTCACACCTCAAGTGAGACTGAAACTACCCTTGATTAATCACCTGAGAGAACTAAAAAACACAGACCAACACTCTACAATCAACTGAGATAAATAGAAATACAAAGTCAGAATCCTACCTTACCAGAAGAGAATAGATTCAAGATAGCGCTAATGCAAATTGCATACATGCAACCCCTACAGTGGTTGCTCAGAGACAGAGGCTTCTAACAAAAGGGCTACCCACTACACACAATCAAGGTCACTTGGCGAGCCTTACGGGCCTTAGATATGTGGAGAGATCCCGGGTTCCTGTTACAGGGCCCCTGTGTTGGGGCTTCATGTAATCGCGTAATGTACATGGCAGCCCCTCAGGTCTGAGAAAAAGTGCTTCAGAGACAACTCTTCTTAATGTAAAATCTTAGCCCCAGCTCATTCATTGAGGCGAGAACAACATCTTGATTGCGGACAGCAAGAAGCTCTGATTGAGCTAATATTCACCAATCATAGATAAAGTTCATAATGCGGATATCCTTTAGATCTACAATGACAAACCAGTCCTCGGACCTAATTTAAAACACAACCTGCTTGAGAGTAAGTATCCTGAACCTGAGCCTCAGTAAAGACCCACATAGCAATTTTTCTCTGGCCCAGCTCCAGCCCACAAAACCAGCTTTTGCGTGGCCCACATACCGCAATGAATTAAGGTACTAGTGTGGACCAGGTCTGGATTCCATAACTGGCCCAAGTCTCAGCCAAGTTAAATACCCATAACTGGTCCTGAATTGGGCCAGGTCAAAATATGACATTGGAACCAAAATACAACCATAAGTAAACCATATCAACAGCAGAAAGCCCAAAACTTAGCCACACCTGAGCATAATCCAGAGGTTAACTAAACCTGGCAGCCAAAATATGGGCCATAAAAGGGCCATGACAGAACCATAGCTCACCCACCTGTATGACCATAGCTGGCCCTATTGTGGTCCTATACACTGGACCAGATAGGTTCCACATGTCAGCCTTAACAAAACCATAACCAGGCCACTTGATACACACCCCTCCCAAATGAATAGTCACAACAACGACAGTATTCTGAACAAATATTTTATTATATTTAACATCAAAACATTGAAACCTGACATATACACTTGTACAAACAACTCTATAAAATACCACCCGGTCAGTTCTGCAATTAAAATAAAAGCAAAAATAAAACAAGTAGAAGTTCTCCGCTATGGTTTTGTTAATGAAGTTAAATGTAACGCTTGAACATCCCTGTTTCTGGTCAGTAACAAGATTTATTTGAACTATGACGCTTAAATGTCCATGTTTCTGGTCAGAAACAAGATTTATTTGAACTATGACGCTTAAATGTCCATGTTTCTGGTCAGAAACAAGATTTATTTGAACTATGACGCTTAAATGTCCATGTTTCTGGTCAGAAACAAGATTTATTTGAACTATGACGCTTAAATGTCCATGTTTCTGGTCAGAAACAAGATTTATTTGAACTATGACGCTTAAATGTCCATGTTTCTGGTCAGAAACAAGATTTATTTGAACTATGACGCTTAAATGTCCATGTTTCTGGTCATTAACAAGTTTCACACTATGTATAACACTTGAACATCCCTGTTTCTGGTCAGTAACAAGATTTACTGTACCTTTAATACTTGAATATCCATGTTTCTGGTCATTAACAAGTTTCACACTATGTATAACACTTGAACGTCCATGTTTCTGGTCAGAAACAAGATTTATTTGAACTATGACGCTTAAATGTCCATGTTTCTGCTCCTTCTGGAATTTCTCCTATCATTGTACTTCCAAATCTTTTCCATACTGTGTCTTTACTGAAGCCTTTTGTTTTTCCTCCTAAAAAAAAAACAGATTATTAAAAAGTTTTAATAGACTATAATGAAAATGAAATACCAGAAAAAGAGAAGCAAAGAGAAGCACTCGTTTAAGTGCATGCTGGTTTCATTTTTTTTTTTGTCGTCGTCCGTTTATTCAGACACGTACAGGTGTAATTTTTTATTTCACCCCCCGTTTGCATCAAAGGACACCGATAGCACGTGAATGCATCAATTGATCATTAAGTCCACATGTGACCGTGGCTAAATTTAAGAAGAATATAATATTTGTTTATTGATATATATGTATGTTCTCACTTACCAACTCTGCTGACTTTCCTGGGTTCAGCGCGAGCGGCTGTTTCCGAGCAACACCGCATCCGGCCACTTTTTCAACAGACACTTCCTGGAGTATTTTCATTCACTTTTCCTCGTTGGAGATTTGTTGCTTAAAGCGTTATAAGCCTTGAATCATAACAACCAGCTACAACTTGAATTACAACATGTAAAATATTCGATCTGAAATACAAATATTTGAAAATTTGTCATAAAGGCAATACGAGACTGTGTGTGTGTCACGGCAATCTGGGTAAATAAAACTACAATCCCATGAAGCATTGCAAATTATAATTGCGCCTTTTGGCCAACTTTGCTCTGATAGGCCAATTTCGCATTTCTAGGTTTTTTAAATCATGATTGGTGCACGCTGGGTAAAAGTTATTCCGGTTAAAAAAAAAAAAAAAAAAAAAAACGACCTATTTTTTATTTCATTAAAGTCTACACCTACCTCAACCCTTCACAGTATTTTTTTTTTTTCTTCAGAAATAAAAAAATCTGGATTAACTTGAAGGCATTATACACAGAAAGATGGAAATATTTTTGTGTTAAGATCGGCCATACGTATGTGGCCCACATATGTATACTCGACATCTGGACCAAATACTACAAATGACATCTTGCCCATGTCTTGTGAGCAGCCTTAAAATCGGTACCACCTCTGCCAAACCTGGGCCATGTTTGGCCCACATGCTGTATGCCAGTGCCAGATGAATGCCAGCTGTGCCAGATAAATGCCAAGTCTGGGCCAAGTTTGTTTGCTGACTGGGGAGCAGTTCAAGGACCACAGAATAGGATGCAACCCCCCATCCTTATTGGGAACCACAAAGTACACATGTGATTCAGAGCATGGACAACGCAGAAGCGTTCCCAAAGAGTTGTTGACGCAGCTCGAGTTCCTGAAAGGAAACCTCCTAAACATAACCTGCTGGATTCTAAAACTAAAAATGTCAGTCACCCAGGTAATCATTTTACTGTACAAGGAAAACATTTTTGCAAGGGTAACTGCTAATGTTCTAGGGGATATACAGTTAAAAGCTGATGAGAAATCTAGAAATAACATTTTTGCATGGGTTTTTGGTTTATCTAAGTGTGAATACAGAACATGCAATACAGATAAAATTGCATTCTTAACCTTTCTGGAAGATTGGTATGCAAATTGCAACGGAATAATTAGATGCTGTGTTTTACTAATTGTTCAAAACACTTCATCACAAGCGATGTAAGTGCTATTGGTCGAAAATCATTTAATCCTAAAGGCTTAGAAACCTTCGCCACTGGGATTATTGAGGATGTTTTCCATAAGACAAGGACAGTATTATACAATGCTTTAAAAATGTTTGTGAATACAGAACAGTATACTAACTCAGCGGTCCCCAACCATTTTTGTGCTACAGACATAAAAACTGTTATTTTTTAAATATAATAATAAATGTGAATTCACTGTGTTGTTTTTTGTTCAGTTTGCTAGCTTGGGGGTTTCAATTTAGCGGTAATGTATTATGTGTTAGCAGCCCCTTTAAGAAGGTAGAGGATGTAGGTTAGACATGTGACCGAGGCAAGCATCTTGACATGCACCAAGAGTGAGTCATAGACAAATGTAGCTTAGAGAATCTGGTAATTGTTTTAAATAAAAAATCTTTCAGAATCAGATAATAAATAAAACGGAAATAATGTAAGTCATGTTTTCTTTTTGTGCGGCCCGGTAACAATTGACCCACAGTCCATGGTCCAGGGTTGGGGACCACTGTACTAACTAACTGGACAGTACAATATTTTAAGACATTTCCACATATCTTATCTGTGCCTGGACTTTTTCAGGAATTACATTTTCTAAAAATCTTCTTCCTCATAACATCTAAGGGAGTTTTCCTTGCCACACTCACCATGGCTTGCTCATCAGGGGTAAATACACATTGTTCACCTTAACTGTTAAATTCTGTAAAGCTGCTTTGAGACAATGTTTGTTGTGGAAAGCGCTATATAAATAAACTTGAATTGACTTACTTATAAAGGTCTTTTTTGAAACCCAAAGTTTATTGTTTGGGTAGACCTGAAAAGTCTTGGCAATCCAGTATCCATACAAAAATGTATATAATCAGTAACTGTTTCAACCTGTTCATTAACATCAGCTTCACTGAAACCCTTCCACTGGGTACATTTAAAACACCCCTACAAAGCCATTATGCTCTTATTATCCCATACTGTAACAGACCTTTCCTGAGTAGCCTTTGGTAAACTGGACAGAGATAGACTACACTCTGATCGGACGACCTGGCTTCCTCGAAAGTGGACTGAGCATGCTCCGTTCCCAGGCAAGCGACACACAAACTGTGCATACCCAGCATAATAAAGTGGGGCCATTATCCATTCTTATAAATATGTTTAAAATTTTACCGCATCTTACCTTTTCTTGTAGAACAAACAGAAGCTAGCGCCGTCTCCACAAGTGTCCTTATACCTTCCTGGTTGTGACGTCACCGTGCCGTTCTGTTGGACACATTACTTACATGATTCAAAACATGGTCACACAGACACGTTTCCAAAGCGTTTCCAGCTCGAGTTCCTGAAAGGGAGGCCAAGACTGATAGAGCTAGAAAATACAGCATGGGTCTGCATGATGTCATACACCAACCTTTAATAGCATGCCATCTAAGAAATGAGTCAGACTTAAAGGTTCCAGAACTTAGGCCGGGGTCCCCTGCACTTGAGATAGGATCTCTCTCCTGAGTTTCTGAGATCTGAGAACACATTCTTGTCAGTCAACGAGGTGCAAAGAGGTCCACCTCTGCTTCATAATATCTTTCCCAGAACTGACGGGATATTTTGGGGTGGTGTTTCCATTCCATTTCCATATTAAGACTCCTCCAGGTGTGGTTGTGTGGAGTCATCCATACAGGCTCCTTAAGCACAAATGTGATTCAGGAGCAACTCAAGGCAATGCTTAACATGAGTGTAATCGATGAGTCCCACAGCGATTGAATAACCCCTGTCGTCTGATGTGTCGGTCCATTTGCATGAAAACTTTAGAAGGGTCAATGCAGGTCAAAATTTGACATGTATCTAATGCCTTGCATTGATCAACTGCTTGATTAAACTTATATTCAACCTTGAATTTAAAACCCAAAGAAATGTGCAGTTGGAGGTATGATGTCTGGGCTTACACTTGGGTCATCCCCAGATTGATGAAACCTCAGCAATTGTGACCTGACTGAGACCCTGGAACAAAAAGGAGGTAAGAAAGTCCCTGGGGCTAGCTGCCTAGTATCACAGGTTTGTGCCTAGTAATTTTTAAATCACCAGATAACTGAATGAGCAGAGCTTATTTCCTCCTCTTTAAGCTGAAAAGCCTTCTACAGTTAATTACTTTTAAAATATTTACTAAGGCAAGCACAACAGCACCAGCGATGGTCAGAAGAAATAAAATAGTATGAAGTGCAAATGGTATGAAGAAGCAAGTGTGCTGTGACTGATTTCTTTTTAGCCTAGATTTTATGTATACATGACAGGGATTTCACTTTGCCAATATACCATTCACCCATAAGTAGTAAATGAGAAGGCAAACAAAATACAGTAATCATACAGTAATAAGTTTAAGATACTAGTGTTGGACCCTTAAATAATGCCTTTAATCCTCTGTGCTCTTGGAGCACATTATCAAACAGTAAATGAGATGTTACTTTAATTCAACCAATTTATGTACCATATTCAAATATATATATATTTTAAGTATTGGTTTGTCACAAAGTTTAATTGAGAAGCACAGAAAGGTGGTATAAACTGTCAATCACTTATATCAGTACAGATTATCATTAAGATCACATTATTGGCATCCACATTTTATTTATTATTTTTCCTTAAACTATCTTTTAGGTGCAATAATTTGGATTCTTGTTTGATAAAACACAATATAGTATTTGGTGTGAAGCAATGAGGTGGTTTTGAAAATGAATTATTAATTTTCTTTTTTGTGTGTATGGTATGGTGTAAGGACATAAAATATAAACTCAGCAGGGCATTATAGCCTTTAAAATGCTTCTTACATGAATCTCAGGAGATGTTGCTCAGATTTACATTTCATGCTGATCATGTGACATGTACACTGTCTCTTTAATAAATTGCCCTGTAGCAAAGATACATTTCCTGATGTTTTGACAATTACCAACAATACTTTGCACAGGTATATAATTTTTATTTGTCTAATGATATATAGCATGTAATTTATACTCTACAGATAATAGAACAATCTTATATATATTATAATTAACTATTGTATAACCATTTCAATTAAGAGGGCAACTGTATTGTGTGTTTGCAGTGTATGCTTTATGATGCTGGCATATATCTGTATTAAATCTGAAATTTTCTCTTTAAGGACTTCGGATCATGTCAGACAGAAACATAACATTTGTCAAGGACTTTTTCATTGTTGGTTTTCCTGGGCTTCATCCCAAGTACTATGTTCTTGCATCTGCAATTATGTTTTTGGTTTATTTGTGCATTTTGATAGGGAATGGAATTTTTCTACTTTTGTTTGCAACAAACAAAAATCTCCATAAACCCATGTACTTTATTTATATAAGTCTTGTGTTCTCAGATGTATTGTTCAGTACATGCACCTTACCAAAGATCATTGCTAGATATTGGTTTGCAGATGGGACCATTTCTTTTGCTGCTTGTTTTTTTCAAATGTACTTAGTGCATTATTTTGCTGTGGTCAATTCATGCACACTAGTTGTAATGGCCCTAGATAGATATATAGCAATCCGCTTCCCATTTCATTACTATACTATTATGTCGAACAGGAATATAGTAATTCTGAGTTTACTGGTCTGGATTATCTCTAATCCTTGCAGTATGATGATGACCATTCGAGCATACCCCCTTCCTTACTGTGGAGCTAACACCATTGTACACTGCTATTGTGATCACATATCGATTACCCGACTTGCATGCACTGACAGAGTGCCATATAGTTTTCCAGCATTTGTTTTTGCCCTGGTAATATTGCTGGGATCGTTTGCTATTGTTGTGATCTCGTATTTCTGCATTATTTTAGCTGTTGTACAAATATCAAGTGCACAGGGACGTCTAAAGGCTTTTTCCACATGCAGTTCTCAACTTATTATAATTTCTCTTTTCTTCCTACCAAGGTGTTTTAATTACTTGGCTGCCAATATAGGTATCACATTTAATGCTGATTTACAAATAGCAATTGTAATGCTATATAGCCTGCTGCCTCCAATGATCAATCCTTTACTGTATAGCCTAAAAACAGAAGAAGTAAAGAAAATATTAATAAGAAAATTTAAAAAAGAGCAAGATAGCTGGACCTAGATTGTAAAATATATTGACACTTGTGAACCAAACTATTACAATACAAACATATTGTGTTTGTATTGTAATCTGATCTACACATGATGCCTGACTTCAGCAGTTAGTAATTACACTGTAGGACAAACACAAAACATCCATTCATAAACTGATGTTTAAAGTCAAATGTACATCAGTACAATTTTAATTTGGGTGTATTTCAAGCTAAACAGGTATGTGATAACAAACTATAATTCCTTTAGGCTATTGATTCTCTCAGCCTAAAGTGCTCAAGCAGGCTGACAGTATGTTGATCACACAGGATACAAGCAATAAAACTTGTGCACAAATTATATTTTGTGAGTAATATATTCAGTGTTTTGAATGTTTACCCTTTAACTTAAAAACATGATGCATGGTTATACCTTCAAATAAGAGTATTTTGATATATACTATAATGCTGTTTTAATAGTTTTCTTTCTTCTGTGAATTTTTAACACAATTAAACTTTTTAGAAGTTCCTCCACTCTAAAGCTCTCTTGTTCTAACTAAATGCAAATCGTCAGTGTCATGTTGATAATCATGATATGTTTTGAGATCAATCCATTTAGAACAGAATATATACATATTAGCCCTGAAGTGGATATTATCTGTGGTTTTGTATAGTGTGTACATATTCAGCAAGTGATGCTTATTTCCAGCAAAAATATTAAAAAATAATTTGAAATACTGGTTCAATTGTAAAATGAATATATTATGTAACTAAATATGTATATGTTGACCTTTTTTTTATTATTTACTTTGAAATAAAATTTATGTACTATATTAAATACTAATCCAGCAGCACTTGGATCTCAGAACCACCAAGCTGTGCAAGCCTCTTAACCCTCACCTGCTCAGCATATGAATGAGATAATAACAAGTTGTAATGTTATGTAATGTAATGTAAATGAAAGGGCTTTTTCATGTAAAAGATTAATTCTTGCTTATACATCACAGTGTTTACACACACACACACACACACACACACACACACACACACAAACACACCTGTTTTTTGTTTTGCTGCAGTTAAAGATGCATTTAATGGATCAGATCTGATTTATGTGTTTTAGATCCTGTTTGTCTGACTATTCCTTAATTTTTGCATTTATTAACATTATGTTTACTGCCAACTGCTTCTAAACCTTTTCATCTTTTATCACACAATAATACAAACAATAAACCTAAATTGTGGATGCCCCATTGTAAAAAGGTAAAAAAAAAAAACTGTAACAGGGCTCTAAGTAAATATGAAGCCATAATTTGGTTTGGAACAGATAAGGTATACTAAAATAAGCTCCAAAGAATTTGGAACACTGTGTAAATTAAAACAGTAGTATGTACAGTACATGTACAGTAGATATTTAAATATTTTAAGAACCTGGAGAAATCTCTGTGTGCAAGCGACAAGGGTGAAAATGAATTTTGGATGCCATGATCTTCTTGCCCATTTGTGGCATGTAAATGTAAATGAAGCATGTGTGTACTTTTGCACCTTTGTACAAGTATAGATACTCAAGTACAAATACTTATGTTTTAAAATACTCTGGTAAAAGTTGAAGTACTGAATATACTTTTTTACTCAAATTAAAATAAGGAAAGATTGTGCTCTGACATCTACTTAAGTAAAAAGTAGCCATTACTACTGCCTGTTTTAGTGTCACTCTGATAGCTGGACCTCATATTATATTAATATTATAGCAATCGTTTAAAATAATCAATCAAGTCTAATCACATGATTGTGGGCTAGGGATTTTTAGTATACCACCAGGACCACATTTAAGGGGTTTAACTTTTTAAAGTTTATTCAATGTCTAATTTTCCACTGTATGTGCACAGATTTACATTTGTTCTAAATAAAAAAAAAACACAAAAACACAAGGATCAAAACAAAAAATGAAAACACAGAAATATAAAGATTACTGGGGCAGAAAAATGCACATATACTTCAGAACAATAACCCTTAATACCCAAAATATGACAGTGGGAATACTCTACAAAAAATCAACAAAATAACATGAGTATAAAATACTACCCACTAAATGCAACTAGAAGGTAGGAAAAGTATATCACTTACAGGCTGATGAGCTTCCAGACAACCATCCACACTCACTTCACAAAAGTTGCAATTCCCAACATTATGTTGTACACTGTGCAAACAGTTAAATACATTTCAAAATCACATGAACTAACTAACAAGATTTAGTGCATATTTTGGATAACATCCTAAATTAGTAGCCTACACCGCATGGTGACTTAAGATGGAAATAAACATTGCACAAAATGAAATGAAACAACTATTTTAAATGAAACTATAAAATGCACATCTCCCTTTAGTATTTTAAAGAATGTTGTCAAGAAACATCACATTTACCTTAGGATTGCATTTTAAACATTGCAACTTTCCGAGAATGCATCTCTCTCGCTCTGCTTGCTGAGCACGTGTCAGAAAAAGTTTATTTACAAGAGCGCATGTGCACTTCCTAATCGGCACCACACACACATACACACACCCGAATACTGCCCCTATCGCCAGCTTTAGGAATTACAGGTGTATACATGCAAAACAACTTAAATGCCATTTTCCACCCGGTTACATGATTGTCATGAGTTAACTCACAATTTGTTCAAATGTACCTTTAATTAACACTTTCCAGTTTTAATACTCTAATGAACTTTGGCATGAACGTCTCTAGGTTCCCTGAGGGAACGAGATACTGCGTTAAAGCGATTTGGAATCGCGCCCGAGTGTTCACGCTCTGAAATAATGTGTGTAATCAGTCAACTATTCTACACTGGCCACCACTAGCAGGGTGACATCACAACCAGGAAGTATAGAACGCATATAGAGTGAGGCATCGCCAGTTTCTGTAAGGGAGAAAGATTCGCTGCAGGAACGTCAGAGGTGTGGCATATAGACACAGCGTCTCATTCACTCAGGGATTTAGGGTTACATACGTAACCTAGAGCTGCATCGAAATGCTTTGGGAACAAGTGTCCAATTACGCCAGATTAACCAGTCCCTGCCTAGTGTGTATCTGTCAAACACAGCTAGAGGACGATAGAGGGGCCAGGAGTGGCACTGCAGTTCAGGTTATCAAACCGCACTAAGGTCAGGGGGTGCCTGGGGGTGCCCCACCAGGGCAGCCATAGACCGGCCAATGGCCCTAGCGGTCTCTTTAGTGGCTCTAAAAGCCAGATCCGCCGTAGGGCTAAGATCATCTAAATGGCTACACGGTGCACCTACCACATCCAACTCATGCAGCAGGTCAGCCTGACATCCCTTAAGCACCACCATGGTGTGCAGGGAAGCAGCAGCTTGACCTGCCGAAGCATGAGCTTTACCCACGAGTGCCGATGTATATCATAGGGGCTTTATGGGTAGTGTTGTCGTCCAAAGCGAGGAGTAGATCACAGGAGAGAGTTAGCTGTCAAGCGTCTCTTCAACCTGTGGCTCTGGATTGCAGAATGGTTTGTACCACCTCAGTGGAAAGACCAGCAACTAGCAACTGCGCCCCCCCTCAGGGGCCAAAGCCATAGCCTCCATAGCTCTTGGCGGCGATGTATTATTGAGGTAGAAAATCCCTCCTGAGAGGAAGCTCCCAAAGAGGGTGTTTGAGAAGGGCTACCAGGTCGGAAACCATGGCCTGCCTGGCACCACAGGGTCACCAGGAGGGGATGGGCTCCATCCCGGTGAACAACGACAGGGGGAAAAGGTATACAGGTGCAGCCAAGGCCTCGCCTGTACCAAAGCATCCAGCCCTAGAGGGGCTTGGGGTGTTAGGGACAACCAGAGATGCAAACAGGTCCACCTGAGCTATGTAAAATCTTGGCCAAATTTGCTCCACCACTTTATGTATCATGCATAATGCTAACTGGGTGTTCCAGTAGGTGTATAAACTTTTTTAAGCTTGTTTAAAGTCCTATCTAGAACCAGAAGATATGACCACATTATCGAGACGAAACGCGATACCGTGATTCTCGGAGATTCCATCGTCCGGCATGTCCGCGCTACCGGAGCTAAAGGTAAGGTGCACACTCGCTGTTTTCCTGGTGCTCGTGTTCTCGATGTCGCTGCGCAGGTACCCGCGATCCTGAACGAGAACTTCGGTGCTGTTGTTCTCCATGCCGGAACGAACGACACCCGGCTGAGGCAAACGGAGATCTTAAAGAGGGATTTCAGGATCCTGGTGGAGACGGTACGCAGCACATCACCCACAACGAGGATCATTGTGTCAGGACCTCTTCCCACTTACCAGCGAGGGGCTGAGAAGTTTAGTAGACTTTTTGCACTAAATGAATGGTTACAGTCATGGTGTCGAGAGCATAAACTTCTCTTTGTTAATAACTGGAACTGTTTCTGGGAGCGTCCTAGGTTCTTCCGCCCTGATGGCCTGCACCCCAGCAGAGTTGGAGCAGCAGTGCTATCAGATAACATCTCTAGGATACTTCACACCATCTGACTGGTAAGACATCAAGAAATCTTAAACTATGAGAACACGAATACAACAGACCAAATAATAAGTTCACACACAGCCCAGTTTATAGAAACCGTATCTATTCCTCGTGTAGTAAAACCAAGAATTAAATACACAAGATCCAGAAACAATCTCATTGAAGTTAAAACTGAAAAGTGCCAGATAAGCAAACACCAAAAAGTTCTAAAGTTTGGTCTATTAAACATTAGATCACTTGCACCCAAAGCACTGATTGTAAATGAGATGATCACAAAAAATAATCTCGATGCACTCTGTCTCACTGAGACCTGGATTAAACCAGGTGATTATATGGGTCTAAACGAATCTACACCGTCAGGATATGTTTATAAGCATGAGCCCCGTCAGACTGGTCGTGGGGGGGTGTCGGAACCATTTATAGTGCCTCTCTTAATGTTAGTCAGAGATTAGGATTCAGTTTTAAATCATTTGAAGTGGTCATCCTTAAAATTGTACTTTCAGACATGCATAGAAAACTCTGGTCACTGTTTACAGACCCCCAGGGCCCTACGCTGATTTTCTTCAAGAGTTTGCTTGTTTTCTTTCAGACCTCTTGATCGATTTTGATAAAGTGCTGCTTGTAGGAGATTTTAATATTCATGTAGATGATGTAAACGATGCTCTAGGATTATCATTTGTCGACTTATTAAACTCTTTTGGGGTTAAACAAAACGTCACCAGACCAACTCATTGCTTTAACCACACATTAGACTTAATAATATCCCACGGCGCAGACGTCACTGATATAGATATTTTACCTCAGAGTGATGACATCACAGACCATTTTCTCATACTGTACACACTACCGGTAGAGCAGATTAGCCGTGTTGCACCACGCTATCGACCTGGTAGGACTATTGTTCCGACCACTAAGGACAGATTCATAAATAACCAGACTGATTTATCTCAATTTCACACTAAACCCATAACTACTAATGATCTTGATAAAATGGCTAACAACATAGACCTTATCCTCACTATCACATTAGACACCGTTGCCCCCATCCGGTTAAAAAAGGTTAGAGAACAAGCACCTGCACCTTGGTATAATAGTCATACGCATGCCCTCAAGAGAACAGTCCGTAATCTGGAGAGAAAATGGAGGAAAACTAAATTGGAGGTATTTAGAATTGCGTATAAAGACAGTATGCTCAGCTACAGACAGGCGCTAAAAGCTGCTAGAGCTGAACACCTGAGCAAACTTATAGAAAACAACAAAAACAATCCCAGGTTCCTTTTCAGTACAGTAGCTAAACTAACTACAAATCAGGGCTCTGAAAATTGTGTTCCATCACAGTTTAGTAGTGAGGACTTTATGAATTTCTTCACTGAAAAAATAGATAACATTAGAAAAACAATTGTGGCAGTTCAACCTCTGAGACCATCTCCTGAGACAGTGTTACCTTCAACTCCACAACTCCACTATTTGACATGTATAGGACAGGAAGAGCTGTATGATGTTATTATCAAAGCTAAATTAACAACATGTCAGTTAGATCCCATTCCAACAAATCTACTAAAGGAAGTGTTATATACAGCTGGTGAGTCTCTTCTGAATATTATTAACTCCTCACTATCATTAGGTCACGTCCCTAAATCCCTCAAGTTAGCAGTTATTAAGCCCCTCATTAAAAAACCTAATCTGGATCCAAAAACGCTATTGAATTATAGACCAATTTCAAATCTGCCATTTATGTCTAAGATTTTAGAAAAGTTTTCGCTGCCCAGTTATGTTCCCACTTGCAAGAGAACAATATCTTTGAGGAGTTTCAGTCAGGTTTTAGGCCCCATCATAGTACAGAAACTGCCCTAGTTAAAATCACTAATGGCCTGTTTTTAGCTTCAGGCCAAGGCTTCATCTCGCTGTTAGTTTTACTAGATCTTAGTGCTGCGTTTGACACTATAGATCATGATCTTCTCCTAGATCGCTTACAGAATTACATTGGCATTCAGGGACAGGCATTAGGCTGGTTTAAATTCTACCTGTCTGATCGTTACCATTTCGTAGATTTAAATGGAGAGCTATCCAGGCTAATGCTAGTGAACTATGGCGTGCCACAAGGTTCAGTTCTAGGACCCCTGCTCTTCACAATATACATGCTTCCCTTAGGAAATATTATTAGAAGGCATGGAATTAGCTTCCATTGTTATGCTGATGATACTCAGCTATATATTTCATCTAAGCCAGGCGATATAGCTCAATTAACCCGGATAACTGAGTGTGTTAAGGAAATAAGAGATTGGATGACCCATAACTTTCTACTTTTTAATTCTGATAAGACGGAGATTTTGCTCATCGGCCCAAAAACTAGTATACAGAAGCACCAGCATCTCAACCTGCATTTAGACGGATGCTCTGTAACCACTAGTTTAACAGTAAAAGACCTGGGAGTTATTTTAGACAGCAACTTATCTTTTAAAAATCATATCAACTAAGTTACAAAAACAGCCTTCTTTCACCTTAGAAATATTTCTAAGCTAAGAAATATGTTGTCTATATCCGATGCAGAGAAGCTCATCCATGCGTTTATGACCTTCAGAATAGACTATTGTAATGCATTACTAGGTGGATGTCCTGCGTCATTAATAAACAAGCTTCAGTTAGTTCAGAATGCGGCAGCCAGAATTATCACAAAGTCAAGAAAATATGACCACATAACCCCGATCTTATCGTCCCTACATTGGCTTCCGGTTAAGTTTCAAATAGACTACAAACTACTGCTACTCACTTATAAAGCACTAAATGGATTGGCTCCCATGTATCTCTCCAGTCTTCTAACACGCTACAATCCGTCACGCTCCCTGAGATCTTAAAACTCTGGGCTTCTAGTAGTTCCTAGAATAGCAAAGTCCACTAAAGGTGGTAGAGCGTTTTCACATTTAGCTCCTAAACTCTGGAATAGTCTTCCTGACAGTGTTCGGGGCTCAGACACACTCACCCAGTTTAAGTGCAGATTAAAAACGTTTTATTTAGCAAAGCCTACACATAACACACATCGAATCATAACCTTGTGCTGCAGAACATCTGATCACATGCACATTATCAACTTGTGCTGTTAATATCATGAACAGCAGCTACGCTAATTCCTCTCCACTGCTTTTCTTTCTCTCCCCATCCCGAGGCTTCCTGAGGTTTGGCCAGCTTCAGTCACGTCCCTCCTCATGAAGATTATGGACTTTAAAGAAGTAGATGCCAAACTTGCAAACATCCTGAACCATCTAGAGACATACCAGTGCCAATTGGATCCCACTGCATGTGTGGAGTTTGACATTGGACTTCCTGAAGTGTTTAAAGGCTCTGGCATGGAGAAGCTGATGCTGGATCTGTGATGATCACAAATGTTGAGCTCAGTAGCTCCTACTTTTATAACCATAATGACTGTAGAAAGAACATTACTTATAATCTTATACTCCAGTGCTTATGTTAGTTCTCTGTCGAGAAAAATATTTTAATCAACCATATCTAGCGTGTGTTATAATCAAACTATTATCAAACTAAATTAACCTAATTAACTTAATAAAGCAATATAGAACTTATTAGATATAATAGAAGTAGTCTGACAAAACCTATTTGATCTATATGTTAATCAAACCTTTAGTTACATCAAGTATTAATAATAATAATAGGGTATTTACATGTGTGAGTAGGATAGAATCTGACTGAATGTTATGAGTGTATAGAATAGGCAAAGAAGGACAGGAAACAAACTTGAGGGAGATTAAGCATCTTTATTGAAATAGCAAGGCGTACGGGCTTCAGCAGCTGCAGGAGACATGTAGGAGTAGCTAGGCCCAAGGCCGGGTGAAGACACAGAAGCATGGGCAGGAGACATGAAAGAGCGGCTTGGCCCGAAGCCAGGTGAAGGCACAGGAGCACGGTGACTTGGCAAAGCAACAGGCCAGTGTGAAGGATAGGGAGAAAACTGTGGTGTAGTGTCAGGAAGTAGGAGCATCCGTGACGGCTGTTGAGCTCAGGAGAAGTCTGTGTGCTCTTGTCACGCGTAGAAGTGCTCTGCACAATGCGAGGAGGCAGGAAGGCATCCTCAGGGACACTTGGGCTGGAAAGATGTTCAAGAAAATGAGTAAGCTCAGCGGCAAGTAAGGAGAGCTGAAACTGGCGAAATTGTCGTGAAGAATGCCCAACTGAGTCGTTCTGGGAGGCAAACGTGGTGGAGCTGAGCAAAGAGACCAACAGAGATAAGATATTAGACAGGGTCAAATCACGGTGACGACGGGCATAAGCAAAAGATAACACTCATGCAAGAAAAAGATTCTACACACAGTGTAACATTCAGTTCAGAATGCACAATTAAAATATAACCTAGGCGCATACAACTATTAATTAAAAGTATTATAATCAAGCACAGTATACAAACAATGCTATAACTCAATTAAATGAAAGTAGAATAGCAAAACAGCATTATAAAAGAATAAAGCATAACACTTACCCATTGCAAATGCAGGAGGACAAAATAGGCCGCAAAAGGTTGTTCACACTTGAGAGACTGAAGAACGTATGGTTGAATCCAGAGAGAAATAAGGGCTTTATACTCACTCATATTTTTTTTTATGTATAAAATTATGGGCCGAATATAAGGGAAATTGGAAAAAACAGGAACTCCAAATATGGTGTTATTTGGAAGAATGAACACCAAGGCCAAAGATAAGGGGAATTGACAAGGATAGGCAAGATCCGAGACATAAGGGGACTTGGCAGAAGAAGGCAGACATAAGGGGAATTGACAAGGATAGGCAAAAGGGGACAAGGAACGGCAAGAAGGCAGACATAAGGGGAATTTCTCAAGGCCAAAGAATTTGAAAAATAGAAAAGACACGGTGGCTACAGGGTATAAATACAAGCGAAACGAACAGTCAGTGTACTTCCTCACTATGGCGTGCTCTATCATTTGTTGATGTGCTGTTCATTTTGATGTGAAGTACCCACCTTCTACTGAGCTCTTTGGAACGTGCATGGAAATAAAGAAGTTTTGCTTTTACTCATCCAGGACTGAGGATCCTTCATTGGCGGTTTGTGTCTATTATATTTGTGTTTTTTCTAGAATTGGCTGGGCATTATTGGGAATCCTCTGAGCAAAGAAATCCACTCGATGTGTCGCCTCAGAGACGGGCTCTGAGTTCCGACATATTTATTGGCGCCCAACGTGGGGCCCTGAAGGTCAGCACAAAGGTCGAAAACCTGAACAGGGGACCGAGCATCCTGTGGGCTACAGCCGCTGGAAACAAAAATTCAGAGAAAAAAGGTAAGCAGACACCTGTTATACTCAAAGTCTGTGATTAGTAACTGTATGCCTATGAGGTTGTCGGCCCGGGAGGGTATAGACTGCTGGCCTAGGGCCAAAGAACTATCGGGTGGAAAATTAGTGTTGGATGAGTATAAGCAAAAGTAAAGACATAAGTTGTGAGGTGGAGAGTCACTGCGTATAGAGACGCAGGGTGGGACCCACGTGAATAAAGTTGTGAGGTGGAGAGTCACTGCGTATAGAGACGCAGGGTGGGACCCACGTGAAACTACGGCTAATTGTTTGTACCTTAGTCTGTCGGACTTTCCATATGGTCTAATTAGGTTGCAGACTAAGCAGACCGAAATCGTGTAAACCCAAAAGTGAAGTCTTGGTGATTCGGTGCAAGTCCCGATGTGAGAAGACAACACTTCTCATATGGTCTAAAACAGGAAAGATACCATAGGTCTTTACTAGGGATCCAGATTCGTAACCTGGGGTGGAAAGGGTACATTTAAAAGGTCGTGAGTTGTCAGTATAAGAGTAAAGGGCTCGGAGAGTCACCGTTACGAGTACGGGTGGGACCGAGGATATTGAGATTATTGAGATGAAGTGATGGCCATGTGTACATGTACGGTAAAAAGAGAAACGTTGTAACTGCAGTTGTGTAAGTGTTGTTGTCATATTGTTCGTGAAAAGCGTGTTTTTGTAAAAAACCGGATTTATAGTGGTGTTTTCTGTATGTTGATGTTTTGTCTGTGAATTTATATGTATGCCTGTGTTTGTATTGTTGCTTGCTGTTTGCTTACGCTGCTTGGGATGATGCTGAGTTTGTGAGTATACTCATATTATTTGCATATCTGTACTATTGATAAAATAGCATGGTATATACGCGCACACATTAGAAGCACAGGAGAGCTGCGCGTGGACGAGGGACGGAGCAGAAAAGGAGGGGGCGCGGGCACGCGCGTATAGACACGGAGCGCACGAAGGGGGGTGCGCATGCGCATAGGCGCACGGAGTATAGCACACACATAGTGTTCGCTCGCTGACACACACACATACATGCATACACTCGGACATACACAGTGCGAATAAACGAATAAATCAAATAGAGAAAATATAGCAAGATAAATGTATGGATTTGATAGACATAGAGATAGAGACGAACGGACTTAGAACTCATTTTGGGACGAAAGAACATATAAAGATAGAAACGGTATAGAGAGGAGGCAGACAGAGAAGTAGATACAAGACAAATTGTGGGCTATTACACGATTACATGGCATAGAGGTGTTACACCAGATATTCCCAGAGGAAAACTGGTATGAAAAATAAAAAGCGTCTGAAACCTCAACTGTTAAGCCCAGTATTGCGCACCCTAGTGAAAGCCCCTAAACCTAGTAAAGCCGTGATACACCTGTTTGATTTCATAGCAGACCCACACAACGAAGACGAGGAACCATTGATAGAATTAAATGCAGAAGTACCTGAACAATCTAATTATTGCTCAGGACTGACGGCAACTGTTGTAGTAGAACCTAAAGAGGTTTTGTGGGAAAGAGGTGTAGCCACCTCGATTCTAATCGATAAAATCAACTCGTTAAGTGGACAAAGCCGAAAGAATCCAACACGACCTTGTAAGACAGTGAGACGGATAAACGTCCATCTAAAGTGGTCTGCTCAAAATAGAAACCCAGGCCACCGTGAGAAGCACACAGAGCGAGACAGGGTGCATCATGAGCAAGGAGGAATCCCCAATCACACCTGTAGATGTGATAATTATAAGGCATAAAGGGGCTGAAAAGGAGATCAAAAATACATGAAAAATGGAAAACCTGACAACTGGGATTTGCAATGGCCAGAAGAGGAACATTTAACAAAGAAAAGTGTGATGTAATGAAGACCAGAATAAGAAATTGGGGAGAAATAAAAAAAGAGAAGAAGGAAAAGACAAAACGGAAATTAGACATCATTGAATGGTTTGAGCATGAGGGGAGATGTTAAAAGTGCACAAAGAAAAGACAGAGAAGGAACAGGAAGTAAGGAGGAAAAGGGTCAGAAAAGGCCTCAGCCCCACCATTGGAGGAGTTTGAGGAACAGAAGAAAGCACCACCATATGCTGAAGTAAAGAAGCCAAAGGTGATTAGCTTCTACCCAGTACTAGGAAAGAGAGAGTATCACGACATACAACTAGACATAACAGGAGGACGCATTGAAGGGAGGATGGAATTACTAGCTTCAGACAACAAAATGAACAAAGGAAGAGCAAGACAAACAAACAGTGTTATTTCAGAATCTTGAAGGAGAAGAGGGAGATAATGAAGAAAGCGGCAATGAAGGGAGATATGATTATGAACATGATTATGACTTAGATATCCCACCTGAAGAATGGGAAAGAAAGCGAGAGGAACTAGAACCACCTGAGCATGACCAGAATCAAAGACATCGCCAGAAAAAGCAAAAAACAGAGGCAAGAAAGGTGTGAAAGCACCCCTAAAGTACAAGAAAGATTATGATCGCTGGACATTTGGAGTGAAAAGAAATGACGATGGAATGCACTTCGATCTGCATACCCAACTCAATCTGATCTAACCAAGGTGGAAAACCTGAAAATGGACGAAAAAGAAGGAGCTGCGGCCTTCATTCTTAAGTTACAGAAAGCATGGGCTGAAGAGATGGGGTCAGCATGGGATGAGACAACGGCTAACCTCACATTATTCAAAATAATTTTGAAGAGGGCGCTTCCAAGTGAAGTACAAGAACAGCTTGAATCAGTTGTGGGACTTAATGCACTGCCCTGGGCAGCTTTCCAGGCAAATGTCACACATGCTGTGGAAATGCACAGGAAAAAGAAGGAAGCAAGTAAACAAGCAGCAGAAGATTTAATAACATTGCTGCACAAAGCACAGCTCGGAGAGATAGCACGGAGCAAACAAGAAAATCAAGAGAAACGCAAAGAAGAGAAAAGTTCAGCTAAACAAGCAGCAGTCATGATGATACCAACAAATGCACAGCAGGATCCAGCTAGTCAAACCATATCAGATCAAGGAAATCAGCAACTAATGCCTGTGGGACAACCAATAATGACCTATCCAATGTATCAACAATATCCACCACAAAACAGAGGGTGGGGGCAAGGGCAAGGAAGAGGCAGAGGAAGAGGAGGAATGTTTCAACCAAGAAATTATCAACCACCGAGAGGAGGAAGATGCTGGAACTGTCAAGATCCCAATCACATGATGAGAAACTGCCCCTATCCAATAAGACAACAGCAAGGAAACCAGCAACAAAATCAAAGCTGGCAAGACCCCGGAAATTGGGCAGGACCATGGATGGGCCAGAATCAGCAGAATCAACAAACTCCGGGACCACCTCAAGGTAACATGTGAAGATGCCCAGAGAAGCCAGAGGGGGAGCTGGTACAGTGCCCCACCTCACTGTACCCTGCACAAGAACCAACCATAATGGTGGATGTGAATAACCAGCTCCAGACATCGTTTTGATTGACACAGGAGCAACATTTACAAGCATTGGAAAAGAAGGCTCTAAGCTCCCCCTCTCACGCAAAGCAGTAAAGACAGTAGGCTTCTCGGGTAAAACTCAAACTTTGCATTTCACAGAGCCACAAGACATAACAGTAGAAGGAATCACAATACAAGCACCATTGTTGTATTCCCCCAATACCCCAGCAAATCTATTAGGCAGAGATGTACTGTGTAAGCTAGAGCAAAAATCTTCTGTGGACCTACAGGAGTGTGGGTCGAACTTCCTGAAATCCTAGCTCAACAGTGTGTGATGGTAGAAAGAAAAATAGAACAACAAACACTGGATAAAGTCTATTGGCTGGAACTCGACGGGACATCCTCAGAAATTCACAAGCTATATGACCACTGGAAAATATGGTTTACAAACATGCGTCCAGACTGTGAAGAAACCAGAAAACCATGGCATTGCACAATAAGGTACGATGAGGGGGACAAGATGAAGAATATGAGACTTTGTGGGAGAACATGTAGAAGGAACCAGTACAGTCTCAAAGCAGAGAACATGATCCTTGGTCCCCAAGGGATAGCTGCAACAGTACAACTACCAGACCACATTGCACAGTGGTATTCAGTCGAGAACTCTGTTCCACATGTCTCCCTAATGATCGGGCAAAATTTTAAATCAAAAGACTTAGGGCCAATGGTCAGAGAAGCAAGCCAGATAACTGAATGGATACCAGTGGTAGAAAATATGAGCATGACATTAGACAGGAAATATCTCAGAATAAAACTAACAGCTGAAGACAGTGTGGTAGCTCACACTATTTTGATCAACAGACAGATGCAAGTGAGAACACAAGTAGGACAGGTAGGACAATGGCAACAGAAGGAAGAACAGGCTGAACTAGAAGAAGAACAGGTACTGAAACAAATTCGAAAAGCTATGGACTAAACATCAGACAGATGTAGGGTTAGTTAAGTCATCAGGGTTGGAGAAAATTCAATTAAAACCCAATGTGCAGTTACCTTACCAGAAGCAATACCAATTGTCGCAACAAGCGATAGAAGGATAAGACCAACCATTGAAGGACTAGTTGAAGCAGGAGTGTTAATTCCAACAAACAGCCCTTGCAACACCCCCATTTTTCCGGTCAGAAAACCAAATTCAGACAAGTGGAGATTGGTCCATGATTTAAGACCAATAAATCGTGTGGTGGTAGCAGAAAATCCTGTAGTACCCGATCCACACACACTGTTAACAAACATCCCTGAAGGGACTAAATGTTACACGGTGATTGATTTATGCTCAGCATTTTTTAGTGTACCTCTGCATCCTGAGTCTCAGTTTCTGTTTGCATTCACATACGGGGGAAAACAATACACCTACACGCGTCTGCCACAAGGGTATTGTGAAAGTCCATCAATTTTTAACCAGGTGTTAGCACGAGATCTGGCAGATCTAGACATTCAAAGCAGTTTGCTTCAAAATGTGGATGACCTACTGATTTGTAGTCAAACTAAAGAACAGTGCATGAAGGACTCGTTAAAGGTCCTGGAAACCCTAGCTCATAATGGACACAAGGTCAGTAAGGAAAAATTGCAATTCTGCCAACAAAAGGTAGAATATTTGGGTAGAGTGCTCAAGGCACTACACGCAAAATCTCGCCTCTCATGTAGAGGCAATTCAGAAAACACCACAACCTCAAACAGTGCAACATATGTTGTCATTCCTGGGTTTAGCAGGTTTTAGCAGACCGTGGATTTGTGACTTTGCGTTGAAAGCACAACCTCTCAGAGACATGATGAAAGCAGCTGATCAGACAAAATCTAGCGCACGTGTGGTCTGGACAGAGGAAGGAAAAAAGGCTTTTGAAACAATCAAAAGTGATCTAAAATCTGCCCCAGCACTAGCTTGTCCAGACTACACAAAACCATTTCACCTCTATGTGTCAGAGAGACGAGGTTTTGCATCAGCCATTTTAGCACAACAGCAACAGAGCATGGGAAAGAAGCCAATTGCATACTATAGTACGGCTCTTGACAATGTGGAAAAAGGCATGCCACCTTGTTACAGAGGATTGGCAGCCGCAGCATTTGCCTATCGAAAAGCATCAACAATCACGATGGGTCATCCAGTGACCCTGTACACTTCTCATGCATTACATGCTCTGCTGACAAGTCAAAAGTTTGTGATCACGAATGCACGAAAGACAGGGTATGATGTCATCCTGTCTGCACCAGAACTAACAATTGAGAGGTGCCTCACAATCAATCCAGCTGATCGAGTGGTCTTATCAGATGAGGAATTCCCCATGAGTGCACTACAGAAGCAGAGAAATTTCTAAAAGCTAGAGATGACCTAGAGAACCAACCATTGCAAAATGCCCAAATTGTTTTGTCTGTGGACGGTTCTTGCTATCGTGCGAATGATGGCAATAAAGCAGGATATGCTGTGGTCATGCACAATGAGGAAGATGACTCGTTTGAGTACTAGCTAGTGTAAGTGTACCACAACCTTGTTCTGCCCAATTGGCAGAAATAAAAGCGTTAACAGCAGCATGTAGGCTGGGAGCAGGAGGAAGGTGTACTATTTACACTGATTCAACATATGCACATGGGGTATGTCACACATTTGGACCCATCTGGGAACAAAGGGGTTTCCAGAGAGCTGATGGATCATCCATTTTACATGGTCCTGCAATTTCGGATTTGCTCAAAGCAATGATGCTTCCAAAGGCATTAGCCATTGTGAAGTGTAAAGCCCACAAATCTGATGGAGATATGGTCAGTAGAGGTAATGCGGCAGCAGATGAGGCAGCTAAAAGTGCAGCAGTAGAAAAAGACTGTGTGAAAGTGATGATGGTACAAGATGAAGAACATGAGGAAGTGCGAGGGCAGGTAACAGAGGAAGATCTTGGGGAATATCAGGATGTAGCAAGTGGAGAGGAGAAAGAGAGATGGAAAAAACGAGGGGCAGTACAAGACCCCAACACAGGGTTATGGAGAAGTATTGATGGAGTGTGGGTAGCACCATTAGCTCTTTACCAAGCTCATTACTGAAGCACATGGGGTAGATCACTGTAATCTTTGGGAGACCATAGACACAATCCGAAGGAATTGGTGGTCGCCATATCTGGCCAGTATGGTGGACAAATTCCTGAGGTCCTGTGAGCTATGTGCAGCACGAAATGTCAGGAAACATTTCACAGCACCAATCAGCCACATTCCTGAACCAAGGGGACCATTTCGACATTTGATGATGGACTTTGTGGACATGGCAGATAGGAAGGAAGGGAAAATATACATCTTGGTAGTAATAGATCGTTTTAGCAGATGGGTAGAGGCAACAGCTACTGCCAAGAATGACGCAAAGACTGTAGCTAAGTTTTTGATCAGGGAAGTGATTCCAAGGTTTGGGATACCTGACAAGCTGAGCTCTGACAATGGACCACATTTTGTAAATAATGTGATCAAAGCATTTGCAGAAGCTTTGTGTATCAAGCAAAGAATGGGGTGTGTTTACCATCCACAGTCACAAGGAATGGTTGAGAGAGCAAATGGAGTGTTGAAGGAGAAAATAGCAAAATTTGTGCTAGCACAGATCTGAATTGGGTACAGGCTCTCCCACTGGCATTGATGAAAATGCGCTCTCAAACAAATCGCAACACACACCTGAAACCACATGAGTTGCTGACAGGACGACCCATGCCAGTTGCTTTTACACAAGGACCTTACACAGGCTCCTCACTTGAACAACTTGAAGCAGACATGTCTAGTTATTGCAAACATCTGACGCAAATACACAGAACTTTATATTTACAGGTCCGTGAAGCCACACACGGGCACAGGTTGATGAGCCACTACAGCAGGTGCAACCAGGTGACTACGTGTATATCAAAGTGTTCAAAAGGAAACACTGGAGTGAGCCACGCCGTGAAGGCCCATTCAAGGTGGTACTAGCAACTCCTACCGCAGTCAAGGTTGAAGGTAAGGAATACTGGTATCATCTTAACCATTGTTGCAGAGCTGCGTGAAAGGACCAGAGTGGAGGAAATCTCGGCTGAGTTGGCACGCTGCGCCCACTCTGACGACTCAGAAGACGACGACGACGGCGCAGGCCCAGCACAGGACAGAGGACCAGCATACAGGACACGTGCCAAAACCACACAACCACGGCCAGTTGAAGGAGAACCGAGGCCAGGTTGTTCGTATCAGGTTGATTCACGACCACCACATGACACACTAGACTCTGACAAACTAGAAGAGACTGTGCAGAGACTACTAGGCAACGAAGAAAACACTGTCACTCCACCTGAACAGTTTGACACTCTTAATCTACAAGATCTAGTAGACTTAGATATCGATCTACCTGTGGAACCATGATGAAAAATTCCCTAAAGTCCAAACGGACTCTCACCAACAGACACTGGGCAGTACTCGTTATGGCTTTAGCAGTATGGTTCATTTGCCCTTACATTTTCATTAACCGTAATTTACATCGTCCAGCAGATATATCAGTCCCTTTGTCCAACATTTCCCTAAATAACTATTCCCAACCCGCACAATGTCCACAAATAGATACAAAAGGTCTAAACCACTAGGGTCTCTAGGTCACCTTGCTAAAACTAGTCTCACTTCAGAACAGGCTGCAAAGGTTTCGCACATATGGCCAGAAACGTGCTTGCAGAACAGTTCCGTGTGCATTGGGCGTTTTAAATAACACCAAGGTCCTACCATCCTTTCCAGTAACTGCACAACATATGTTTATAACATATACTATATCCCTTTTTCATCCCTGCAACTCTACAGAGATAAAAAACACTCCTGAATACGAGATGAGACTTGAGGCTCGAATGACTGACACGGATAAAGAAACAGACATTATAGTGGTCACTGGAGTACCCCACAGAGTTATACCTCGCATATTAGGCACCCGCAGTTGTATTGATATTACGCTTTTATGGTATTTCGGTTTTCCCCAAGTAGGGATCCCGCATGGCACGTTTGAAAGAACCTCAGTAGAATCTCTAGCGTATGGGGATGTTTTGTATAAAATTCTAGTATATGTCCCTAACTGGCAGGAAGGGATGAACTTACCTAGAATACAATTTAGTTTCAGATACAAGAACCCCAACTATCCCTCTAACCCAAAAGCCCCGACCTGTTTCAGATGCGCGGAAAGAATCAATGTAACATCAGTAAAGCAATATGCTGAAACTACAAACATTCAGCCAAACCTTAACCTGTACAGACAATGGATGGTGGATTCGGGGCATGCAGCAGTGCCCCACTCTACGTGCATTGTATGTGACAGAAGATCTCGACGTCCACCTCGTGTTATGCCGACAGTAGGGTTAGAGGCATGTGACAAAGCACCTTATGACACCACTCATCTTTGTCCAGCTATATGTTTTTTGGGTTCAGCTGCTGTTGATTATGGTGCCAACTGGATGCACTCACGTAGTGCTGCACACCAAACATATCCTTTTACTAATATCCTTTGTATTATGTATACAGATGTATATCTGTCTAGCCATCTATCTATCTGTGCCTGATTACTGATCTTGATACTAATAACATACCCGTGGAGGTTTACTTCTATATTTCCCACTTTCATGGCAAATGCTTTAAGTCGTTGCTTGTCCAAATTATGTTGTATGAACCATGTTGTTGTTGTGAGTTCTTCATGTTGTGTGCAGGAACATGGCCGCTGGTGAACCCAGGTGGCTACAGCCGAATCTGCGACTGTTTCCTGGTGTGTGTGCATTCGCAGAAACATGTTATGAGGGATATCGCCGCCTTGACACATTCAGGGGTCCCTGTGAGGCGTGTGCAGCCTAACCTATGACCATCAGACACATTGCTTGTGGTGCCAAGACGGTGACGACTGTCCTTTGGGTGACCGGTGCCATGATGGACCCCATGAGTGGTTCGGTTTTCCTCCACAGAGGGATGAGTTTGCTTGGGAAACAGATGAGGACCAGCGTAGACCAGTGACCGCCATTTTGCGCCATGCTAACATGTTTTCTCCGGAGGGAACGTGGTTAGACTCCATTCAGAACTCTGTCTATAATCTTCCTGGTGGACTCCAGATGGTCACCCGAGTCTTCACAATACGCTGCAATCTCCTGGCTGAGTCATTTGGGGTTCTTTCCTTCTCAACAAGAGCCGAAACACCCATAGTTTCCTGCTTACGACCTTCGTCATGCAACGCACTACTGTAACGTACTACACCATTACCTTAGGAGGCTATGTTCTATGGACAACGGAACCAGCAACACATCGGGATTGGCACTGTCGCCCTATCCTGATTCACAGATATCGCACATTATGCGGACTACATTGTTTAATTTCAATTTTCATTTTGTTTATGTGTCTCATATTTAACTGCATGTACACCCACGACTAAGGATGACCTTGGTGGTGATTCCACGGTCGCGCCACTGGCGGGCAGAGTGGGAATTTTCCCTGGCATGTTTGTCTACAGGGTTTTTCGCCCACTCCTAGTTCATCGATGTTGTGGTTTGGCGCACCCATTAGTGTGAGGGTGGGAGTAATGTCGATCTTATAATGTTGCATTGTCGATCTTATAATGTTGCATTGTCGATCTTAATCATTTTGCTTTTATTTCTTTTACTTTTTGTTTTTGCTTTATTATTCTTTTCAACACACGAGTGCCTGGTAAAGTGCTAGTAACCTCTTCCAGGGCTCCAACAAGACCCCTGCGATACGCAAAGTATCTGGGTCAGAAGAAAACTACATATGCCAAAGAAGTCAAAGACTTTTACTTTGTTCTACTGCTGTATTACATGACATGTATGATTGAGAAATGGTTATAAGTGGTTATAAGCGGAATGTGAGACTATAAAGTCTCAGAGGGGGGAGTAATGTCGAGAAAAATATTTTAATCAACCATATCTAGCGTGTGTTATAATCAAACTAATATTATCAAACTAAATTAACCTAATTAACTTAATAAAGCAATATAGAACTTATTAGATATAATAGAAGTAGTCTGACAAAACCTATTTGATCTATATGTTAATCAAACCTTTAGTTACATCAAGTATTAATAATAATAATAGGGTATTTACATGTGTGAGTAGGATAGAATCTGACTGAATGTTATGAGTGTATAGAATAGGCAAAGAAGGACAGGAAACAAACTTGAGGGAGATTAAGCATCTTTATTGAAATAGCAAGGCGTACGGGCTTCAGCAGCTGCAGGAGACATGTAGGAGTAGCTAGGCCCAAGGCCGGGTGAAGACACAGAAGCATGGGCAGGAGACATGAAAGAGCGGCTTGGCCCAAGCCAGGTGAAGGCACAGGAGCACGGTGACTTGGCAAAGCAACAGGCCAGTGTGAAGGATAGGGAGAAAACTGTGGTGTAGTGTCAGGAAGTAGGAGCATCCGTGACGGCTGTTGAGCTCAGGAGAAGTCTGTGTGCTCTTGTCACGCGTAGAAGTGCTCTGCACAATGCGAGGAGGCAGGAAGGCATCCTCAGGGACACTTGGGCTGGAAAGATGTTCAAGAAAATGAGTAAGCTCAGCGGCAAGTAAGGAGAGCTGAAACTGGCGAAATTGTCGTGAAGAATGCCCAACTGAGTCGTTCTGGGAGGCAAACGTGGTGGAGCTGAGCAAAGAGACCAACAGAGATAAGATATTAGACAGGGTCAAATCACGGTGACGACGGGCATAAGCAAAAGATAACACTCATGCAAGAAAAAGATTCTACACACAGTGTAACATTCAGTTCAGAATGCACAATTAAAATATAACCTAGGCGCATACAACTATTAATTAAAAGTATTATAATCAAGCACAGTATACAAACAATGCTATAACTCAATTAAATGAAAGTAGAATAGCAAAACAGCATTATAAAAGAATAAAGCATAACACTTACCCATTGCAAATGCAGGAGGACAAAATAGGCCGCAAAAGGTTGTTCACACTTGAGAGACTGAAGAACGTATGGTTGAATCCAGAGAGAAATAAGGGCTTTATACTCACTCATATTTTTTATGTATAAAATTATGGGCGAATATAAGGGAAATTGGAAAAACAGGAACTCCAAATATGGTGTTATTTGGAAGAATGAACACCAAGGCCAAAGATAAGGGAATTGACAAGGATAGGCAAGATCCGAGACATAAGGGACTTGGCAGAAGAAGGCAGACATAAGGGAATTGACAAGGATAGGCAAAGGGGACAAGGAACGGCAAGAAGGCAGACATAAGGGAATTTCTCAAGGCCAAAGAATTTGAAAAATAGAAAAGACACGGTGGCTACAGGGTATAAATACAAGCGAAACGAACAGTCAGTGTACTTCCTCACTATGGCGTGCTCTATCATTTGTTGATGTGCTGTTCATTTTGATGTGAAGTACCCACCTTCTACTGAGCTCTTTGGAACGTGCATGGAAATAAAGAAGTTTTGCTTTTACTCATCCAGGACTGAGGATCCTTCATTGGCGGTTTGTGTCTATTATATTTGTGTTTTTTCTAGAATTGGCTGGGCATTATTGGGAATCCTCTGAGCAAAGAAATCCACCCTCGATGTGTCGCCTCAGAGACGGGCTCTGAGTTCCGACATCTCACTCTCCAGTGTTCTGTATTGTTGAAAGATTTATGATCAAACTCTTGATTTCACCCAAATGAGGATGGGTTCCCCTTTTGAGTCTGGTTCCTCTCAAGGTTTCTTCCTCATTACATCTAAGGGAGTTTTTCCTTGCCACAGTCGCCATGGCTTGCTCATCAGGGATAAATGCACACCATTCACCTTGACTGTTGATTTCTGTAAAGCTGCTTTAAGACAGTGTCTGTTGTGAAAAGCACTATACAAATAAACTTGACTTGACTTGACTTGACATTGCTATCTTTTCCACACACACAGACAAATCAAGGTACGTACCTAAAACAGTACAAATACTTTGCCACTCCAATGTACCTCTGAACATTGGCACATTTTTGTACCTTCTTGTTTGTACCCTTAAGAGAACATTTATTCACCCCTAGAAATGGAAACGTACGTTTGTGACTGGTAAGGTATAATAATTGTGCCTGATATTTTTTCATAGCTTTTTACTGATGTTGTGTGTACATAAATGTTCTATTAAGATGGATTTTTGGACTGAAATTCATACAAACAGCTTTGCAATGATGGGTTAGGGCTACAAACAGTTTTGCTCTCAAGTCTCCTTTAGTAAACATATGACAGTTTCATTGTGGTGTCTACTTTGTTGAAATTATCATTAATGATCATTAATCTGGTGTCTGGTATTTGTTTTTGTTTTTTTGTTTGGTTTTTACAAACTTTCATTGTCATATTGTCTCAGTAAGCTTTTCCTTGCC
Source organism: Silurus meridionalis (assembly GCF_014805685.1). Taxonomy (NCBI): domain Eukaryota; kingdom Metazoa; phylum Chordata; class Actinopteri; order Siluriformes; family Siluridae; genus Silurus; species Silurus meridionalis. Next base: position 20,000,103 of record NC_060895.1, read on the forward strand.
ATCATCACATATGGCTTAATCATTAGAGAAAATAATAAATGTATAATGTATTTTCTCTGCCTATTTATTTATTTAAAGCTGCTTTGTGACAATGTATATTGTTAAAGTGTTATACAAAAACATTCATCTAAATTCTATAATGTTTTATGTCCTTTTAAAAAATTCTTCATCATAATATTTCCCACTAATTTTCGGGTTCTAGATATGCCTTTGTGCCCAGAATGTAAAGATGTGTGCACAGCCTGGATAACTACACTATACTATTTGCATTAATCTTTGTATTTTTATTTAGGCTTTGTGTCATTATGATTAATGTGGTACTTAGGCTCTAAAGTTGCCGCAAAGTGGTTTTCCACTATTTTGAAAGTATCCCCAATTGTGTTCTTTTTAGTCACATGACATGTACACTGTGGGTTAAATAAGATGCATGAGGACAGACCTCTCCTGATATTTCAAGGTTGGTTACCAACAGATCAATAAGGTATAATATTATTTCATTTGATTTTGAAGCTATAGCCAATACAATTTATTAAAAATAGAAATGTAACAATATATTTAACAATCTATTTGTCATAAACATTTACTTTATAAAATGTATTTTTGTGCTATGTGCTATGAAGTTGGATAAAATCATAAAATCAATCATTTTCTTTTGAAGGACTTTGGATCATGTCAGACAGAAACGTGACATTTGTGAAGAACTTTTTCATTGTTGGTTTTCCTGGACTTCATCGTAACTACTATGCCCTTGTGTCTGCAATTATGTTCTTAGTTTATTTGTGCATTTTGGTTGGGAATGGGATTTTTCTACTTCTATTTGCAACAAACAAAAGTCTCCATAAACCTATGTATTTTATTTATACAACACTTGTGTTGTCAGATATTTTGTTTAGTACTTGCACCTTGCCAAAAATCATTGCTAGATATTGGTTCCAAGATGGGACAATTTCTTTTGCTGCTTGTTTTTTTCAGATGTACTTAGTGCATTATTTTGGTTTTGTTAATTCATACACACTAGCATTAATGGCAATAGATAGATATTTAGCAATTTGCTGCCCATTTCATTACCATTCTTTGATGTCAAACAGGAATATAGTAATTTTGAGTTTAATAGTCTGGGTTTTTGCTCATGCTTGCTGTATAATGATGGTCGTTCGAGCTTACCCCCTACCTTATTGTGGAGCTAACACCATTATACACTGCTACTGTGATCACATATCTATTACCCGACTTGCATGCACTGACAGAGCGCCATATAGTTTTCCTGCTTTTCTTTATGCCATGGTAACACTGCTGGGGTCTTTTGCCATTGTTGTGATCTCATATTTCTGCATTATTGTAACTGTTCTAAAAATATCAAGTGCACAGGGACGGCTAAAGACTTTTTCTACATGTAGTTCTCAACTCATTATAATTTCACTCTTCTTCCTACCAAGGTGTTTTAATTACTTGGCTGCCAATATAGGTATCACATTTAATGCTGATTTGCAAATAGGCATTATAATGCTGTATAGCATGCTGCCTCCAATGATTAACCCTTTACTGTATAGCCTAAAAACAGTAGAAGTAAAGAAGATCTTTATCAAAACATTTAAAAAAGGCGAGTTAGCTTGACTTAATTTGTAAGTAATTAAAATATGACACATGTGGACCATGATATTATGTTCCAGTTTTTGTAATATAATACAATTTCTGATTTCAGCATATTGTAATTAAACAGTTGAATGATTTGAGCATTAAGGAAAAACCCAAAAATCTGTATACATGTGGCAAAATGGGCAGATAAACAAACACAATACCTTGTTATGATCATGCAATACAGAAGCAGTAGTATCTCAAAGAATTAATTTGGTGGACAAGTTCTGGTATTTTCCATGCTTTCACATGCCAAATTCAATTTAAAGCATAAAAATAAACCTTTCCATAGAAACAAATGTATATATTTTTAGTTTAATTTTGGGTGTATTTCATTTTAAAATAAATAGTCTGATAATATACAGGAATTCCTTGCAAATATTGGTTTTGTTTTAATTACACATGGGATACAAGCAATACAATGTGCACAAACTGATTTATGAGTTAATTGACATTATTAAGTATTGGTATTTTTATTTAGGTTTTTTTTTACTTTTCTGTGAATTGTAAACACTATTAAACTGTTAAAAAGCAATAATATTCTAAGTATTCGCAAATTTTCATACTGAAGAGTCTACTCTTCCCAATTTGACATACAGCATTATCCTGTAAATGTAATTTTTGAACTGCTTTTACCTAATGGACATGCTGTGTTCAGTTCTGAGAGGATCAGGATATGCGAATAAGAGTTATCATAAAGGTGCTGAAAATTAGTTAATAAATGCCCGAAACCTATGGTGCATTAGCAAGATTATAGGGTATAATTCGTTATTCAAAGTGACTAATGATGGTGTTGAATACTACCTTCCATTCATCCTCTTTGATGTGCATTAAAGATTCTTTTATAGGGCAAGTTTTGTGAATATCTTAGAGTGCATACATTGACAGCCTTGATCTCTGGAAGGGATAGGGTAAATACCCAGTATCTAGCAGAAGCTACTAGACTAATCGCACAATCCCAGTGGTGATTGGCTGGTAGCTTGGATGTTTGTGCTTTACTAAATATGGTAGCTAGGTTTCTGAAAGGCTTTGATATAGTAATATCTGTTTGCATGTCAAAGCATTTAATATGCATGATGAGCGAGAATAAAGTCATTAAACAATAAAACAGATCATGAGCTCATTGTGTTTCCATGAATTTGTAATGTCATGAGAATAGTTCAACAAGAACAAAGTGATTTATTGATTATGAAAGAGAATTTCTTAATTAAAAATGTCAGTGCACATTTGGAGGGAAATAGTGTGCTCAAATACTTTTTTTGATAACTGTTGACATCTTTCTGCTGTTGCCCTCTAACAAGAAATTTTTTTAACTAAAATAAATTAATAATAAAAAAAACCCAATAAAAATAGAAAGCTTGGCAGAAAGCTTAATGATGAAACCAGAAAAACAATTCTTATGTTATAAAATTTTTATAATTATATAGCTTTACATGCAAATAACTTTACTAAGGTCATGGAACCTTCAGCAAGGACAAAAATCAAATAATAAAGCCACAAAGCCAGCCTAGAATTTTTTAACATTGGGACGAGTGGACATTTTTTAGAGTTTTTTCAGCATTTTGGGGAAACAAATCAACAGTTGTTTATATTTCTAAACTGCATGATAAATGTGTTATATGCAGTCTTAACCAACTTACAGAATGCCTAATGAGTTCTACCCTATTTCCTATATATTTCTAAGCATGTATAAAATCAAGTATAAGCCCTCAGGTCCCTTTCAGGAACTCGAGCTGCGTCAACAGCGCTTTTGGGAACGCTACTGCATTGTCAACGCTCTAAATCAGGTGCGTAATCCGTTCGATAGAAAAGCACAGCGTCACTGGAGGGGTGATGTCACGACCAGGAAGCTATAAAAGCACATGGAGTGAAGCCAGTGCCAGCTTCTGTTTGTTCATAAAATGCTCAATGTGTGTATGTCTATATGGTAAGCGGTACATGTCAAGTCAAGTCAAGTTTATTTATATAGCGCTTTTCACAACAGACAAATCAAAGCAGATTTACAGAAATCAACAGTCAAGGTGAATGGTGTGCATTTATCCCTGATAAGCAAGCCATGGCGACTGTGGCAAGGAAAAACTCCCTTAGATGTTATGAGGAAGAAACCTTGAGAGGAACCAGACTCGAAAGGGGTACCCATCCTCATTTGGGTGACATCAAGAGTTTGATCATAAATCTTTTAACAATACAGAACACTGGAGAGTGAGAACTAACATTAGTACTGGAGTATAAGATTATAAGTAAATGTTCTATCTTCAGTCTTTTGTATAAAAGTAAGAGCTACTGAGCTCAACATTTGTGATCATCACAGATCCAGCAGCAGCTTCTCTATGCCAAAACCTTTAAACACTCCAGGAGGTCCAATGTCAAAACTCCACACATGCAGTGGGATCCAATTGGCACTGGTACGTCTCTAGATGGTTCAGGATGTTTGCGAGTTTGGCATCTACTTCTTTAAAGTCCATAATCTTCATGAGGAGGGACGTGACTGGAGCTGGCCAAACCTCAGGAAGCCTCAGGATGGGGAGAGAAATAGAAGCAGTGGAGAGCAATTAGCGTAGCTGCTGTTCATGATATTAACAGCACAAGTTGATAATGTGCATGTGATCAGATGTTCTGCAGCACAAGGTTATGATGTGAGACGTATTATGTGTAGGCTTTGCTAAAAATATATGGTTTTTAATCTGCACTTAAACTGGGTGAGTGTGTCTGAACCCTGAACACTGTCAGGAAGACTATTCCAAAGTTTGGGAGCTAAATGTAAAAACGCTCTACCGCCTTTAGTGGACTTTGCTATTCTAGGAACTACTAGAAGCTCAGAGTTTTGAAATCTCAGGGAGCGTGACGACTGTAGTGTGTTAAAAGGCTGGAGAGATACATAGGAGCCAAACCATTTAGTGCTTTATAAGTGAGTAGCAGTAATTTGTAGTCTCTTTGAAACTTAACAGGAAGCCAATGTAGGGACGATAAGATTGGGGTTATGTAATCATATTTTCTAGAGGTCATAAACGCATGGACAAGCTTCTCTGCATCGGATATAGACAACATATTTCTTAGCTTAGAAATATTTCTAAGGTGAAAGAAGGCTGTTTTTGTAACTTGGTTGATATGATTTTTAAAAGATAAGTTGCTGTCTAAAATAACTCCCAGGTCCACCTCTCTTCCTCTGAGAAGGAGGGGCTGCACGCTGTGAGCTGGGTTTTGAGATGGGCTTGTCCCTTTCTCCTTCCTCACCTGCCTGGTCCGAGAAAATATTTTAAAAGAAAATTAAGGCAAGCAAAAAATGTAGGCACACCTTCCAGCCTGTGTGTGGCTTACCTGGGAGCAAAGCACACTATATCGGTTCTCGAAGGAGCTGACAGCGCAGGTTGCACTCACATGATTTTGCGAACGCATTGCTCACGGTAAGCACTCTTCGAGGAGGGTGCCCCTGCTCTTAATGGTTCTGGCCCCACTCTCGCTGAGCCCAGCAAGTTCCTGGGGCTCGCAGATGAACCTTGCAAAGGGTTTTGAGATGGACTTGTCCCTTTCTCCTTCCTCACCTGCCTGGTTCGGCACTCATTTGCAAGCATTGAAAGCACGCCTTATACCCAGCTTCAGCTCCGCCTCTCTTCCTCTGAGGAGGAGGGGCTACATGCTGCGAGCCAGAGGTTAAAGAGCTTATGGAGATTGTGGCCTGTGCTGCAGCCAAGCCGATTAGCCGGCCAATGAGCAGAAAGTTCCCCTGTCCAATAAGCTCTGGTAAGTAAGGTCTTTCTTTCCGGGCCTGCACACTGAGGTGTCCAGGTCCTGGGCTAAGCCGTATTCGGTCTGCCCCTTCAGTTCCAAATCCTTGTTGTACTCCAATGTAATGGAACTGAAAGAGTGTGGTTACAGGTCGGTGCCCCGGGTTGAAGAGATGCTGGACAGCTATCTCTCCACGGGTGTCACATCATACCTTAAGACCCTGACACTGCCCACCAAGCCCCTGCGAAGCACGTCTGCGCTGGTGGGTAAGGCATATGCCTCAGCAGGTCAAGCTGCTGCGTTCCTGTGCACCATGGTGGTGTTACAGGCGTATAAGGCTGACCTGCTGTGAGAGAAAGATGTAGAGGGCATTTCGCCAGCCAGGAGGTCCAGAAGCTCCACTGTGCAGTGGATTTAGCTCTTAGGGCCACGAAAGAGACCACTGTGGATGTTGCTCCTCCAGACTTGTCTTGATGGGTCCTCAATGGGCTATAAGAATCATAAGATCTGCATCTTAAACTATATTGTCAATTTGCATCGAGATGTCATTCTCACTCACACTCTGTACTGCTTTCTCCACTACAGAGAACCACTTACTTAGGCATCGTTTGGGGTTCGACCCTTATGCGTGCGCAGCTGTCTCCTGCCGCATTGTGTCTATCCTTACGGCCATCAGGAGGGTGAAAGAAGGATAGTCACTCACTGCTGTTGCTAATGGCAGCAGTGTCCAATGTGGTTCCACTTGGCCTCTGGCACATGAGACCCCTTCAGTGGTGGCTCAGGGCCTGAGGGTTCTCTTGGAGGGTCAATCCGGTTCAAACAATCAAGATCATGTGGCGAGCCCTACGTGCCTTAGATTTTTGGAGAGATCCTGGGGCCCTATCTCAGGGCCCCATGTTGGGAGTTCCTGGTCATCATGTAACGCTAATGACGGATGCTCCCGTCATGGGCAAAGGTCTTTGAGGAGGGCCCCATCTACTGTGCCTTTGAGGTTTCTCCTAGTCAAGACTGTGTTACTCATGGCCATCTCCTGTTTCAAGAGAGTAGGGGATCTTCAGGCCCTCTCTGTGCTCCCCTTATTCCTGGAATTTAATCTAGGCATGGCCAGTGCCTTCCTCTACCCCAAATCAGGGTATGACCCAAGGTACCCTCGGTCATCCCATGACCTGTTATGCTCCAGGAATTCTTTCCTCCTGCCTTTCAGGCCCCAGAACAGAACTGTGGAGGAAGTCAGAGCAGCTGTTCATCTGCTATGGCTCTCTGAGAAGGGGTTTCCCTGCAAACAAGCAGATTCTCAGCAGGTGGATTTTGGATGCTATCTCACCCTGCTGACCTTTGTGAGGTTTTATAACCTTAGTGCCACTCCTGGCATTATTGAACACTCATTCCCAGAGCGTTGTTGACGCAGTTCGAGTTCCTGAAGGGGAACGTCTCCAGGTTAGGTATGTCACACCATGTGATCACAAGTATTTGAGAATCTCTTTGAACATTATCCAAGTACACGATTGGAAAAAACATGACAGAACCTTTTATTGAAAGGATCCAGAGTTTTTTGTTTACCTAGTTTGGTTTGGTATTTTTGTAGAGGCCATATGAATAATCCAATAAACTGTAGCGACTGGGGGATAAGAGGGACAAACTTATAATACAGATAAATTGAGTATATAGTTGGAAGCACAGTCTGCCCGCATTCTCTATCATTATATGTAACGAATTTAGCTCATAAAGAAAAGGGAATATTTATAAGTAATTATAACGGGTTATAGTTACTCCTAAATATTTAAATTAAGTTGAATTGACAGTAATGGAATTAACATTACACTTATTTGTCTGTTCGTCCGGCAAACAGACAGTATAATTTTATATTAATTCTATAAAAGAGGTATCTCCCTGGCCAAGAAAGACGTAACCCCCTTTTACTTTATACCATAAATTAAATTAAAAGAGCATGTCGTTCAGACAAATGTTCTTTACATTTGTGAACGTACCCAGAGACCATCACTTATGAAAAATACGGCGTTTAATGAATGAGACAAACACAACATAAAATTAACTACACAAACAAACAAACAAAAAGAAATAAAGAAAATAAAAATGAAAATAAAATAAAAGAAAGTTGAAATTAGGAAAGGAGGAAGAGAAAGGAAAAGAAGAAGGAGGAAAAAAGGGAGGAAAGGCAACTTAAGCTTCAAATTAATCACATCCTAACTGAGAAATCGTTAAATTTGCCTTAATATTAAGGGGTTCAAACTTAACACGCATCTAAGTATCACGCATTAGTTGGTAAACCGGTTACTTGCATTGACTTGTTGCACAAGAGTCCGGATGCGGTAGACAAAAGAATCTTGGACGAGTCTGTTAGGATGGAGTCAGATGTTCTCCCAGCTTCTCCTGAAGATCAGAGCAGTTGGTGTTTTGAAGATAAAGCTTGCTGGAAAATCTCAAAAGAGATTTGAGATCTCGTCCCAAAGGGTCGCTGCTGAGCTGTTCAAAGCGTCCGACTCTCCGAGCCATCGGGCCCCTTGACTCTCTTGACTGAACTCTGACTGGACCCGACTGCACTCTGACTGGACAATGATTAGTTGGGTTCAAGATGTTTTAAAGGTCCTGAACCCCACCCATCCTTGGGGGAATGGCCAATGCTATGGCCTGAAATTTTGGAGGGAAAAACTTCCTTTGTTCATGCATCTGTGGGCTATACTTGCTTTTGGAGGACTTTAAAGTTTTATTCAAAGTGAATTAAGACGGTATGGTACATTTCATGATCAAATAAAATGTACCATTGTTTGAAAAATAAAGAAACAGATAATTTTGCGGTCATTTGGATACTAAACATGAAAAGGAATGACAGTATAAGGCAGAGGTACATTAACTTACAGAGATCAGTAATTAACTGATGTTAATACAATGTTGTATTCTGATAAATAAAATGCACCCTTGTCAGGAAAGTAAAGAACAGATAATTCTAAGTCAATCAAGCCTTAAGAAGAGAAGAGACAACATTTAACATAGAGTTACATTTTAAGGTTTAAATATTATTGATGTAGAGTTAAACACTTGCTTTATTTATAGTAGAAGATACAAACAAGATGTATGTTTGTATCATGTGAAATGGGACATTCTATTTATTATTTAATTAATAAAAGAATGCTCCCTTTTGTGTGTGTGTGTGTGTCTGCATATGTGTGTGTGTCACAAACAGACGTACTGGGGCCGAGTTCCGAGAGTAAATTGTTGTTGGGGGGGGGTATGACACTGCGGTATACAAGCTCTCAATAAAAGTGTAAGCCGTGGTGCTCATCCTTTGATTGAAAAGCAGATGTCAGGGGTTAAAAGGAAATTCCTGAGACATAAAGTCTAAATGACACGTGCCAGACGCTACAAAACTATAAAACTATAAATATCCAAAAGACAAATGCAGCTGTGATAATTTTATAAAGTGTGTGTATAATAATTTTACCACATTATTATTTTATGCCATTGCTAAGACCTTGTGATATAATGCACTGCTCAAACCAAATTTTTTTTTTTTTATGCTAGAGTTATATTTGATAGACAGTTTAGTTTTTTCTTTCTAGTCACATGACATGCACAAATTGGGTTATTAAATAAACAGCCCTGCAGCACAGCTTTTTACAAATGTTCAAAGGTAGGTTAACAACACTCTGTAAAGGCATGGAAATAATGCATAATGAAACAATAATTCATCATAAAACAATCAAAAATACAGTAGTATATTATGGTTTAATATGCTGGAATATATCTGCATTAAATTACATACATTCTCTTTAGGGCATCAGGTCATGTCAAGTAAAAACGTGACATTTGTGAAAGACTTTTTCATTGTTGGTTTTCCTGGACTTCATCCTAACTACTATGTCTTTGTATCTGCAATTATTTTTTTCATATATTTGTGCATTTTGATAGGAAATGGGATTTTTCTTCTTTTGTTTGCAACAAACAAAAGTCTTCATAAACCCATGTATTTTATTTATATTAGTCTTGTGTTGTCTGATGTATTGTTCTGTACATGCACCTTACCAAAGATCATTGCTAGATACTGGTTCCAAGACGGGACCATTTCCTTTGCAGCATGTTTTTTCCAAATGTACTTAGTGCATTATTTTGGTGTGGTCAATTCCTATACACTAGCTTTAATGGCCATAGATCGATATATAGCAATCTGCTTCCCATTTCATTACCATATTATTATGTCAAACAGAAATATAGTAATTCTAAGCATAGTGGTCTGGCTTTTTGCTCATCCTAGCAGTATAATGATGGTTGTTCGGGCTTATCCCCTTCCTTACTGCGGAGCTAACACCATTGTACACTGTTATTGTGATCATATATCTATTACCAGACTTGCATGCACAGACAGGACTCTATATAGTTTTCCAGCTTTTGTTTATGCCATGGTAGTACTGCTAGGATCACTTGCCATCATTGTGCTCTCCTATTCCTTTATTATTTTAGCTATTCTAAAAATATCAAGTACTGATGGGTGGCTAAAGACTTTTTCCACATGTAGTTCTCAGCTTATAATAATTGCACTGTTCTTCTTACCAAGGTGTTTTTATTATTTGGCTGCCAATATAGGTATTACATTTAATGCTGATTTGCAAATAGCAATCATTATGTTGTATAGCCTGCTACCTCCAATGATCAACCCTTTACTGTATAGCCTAAAAACAGGAGAAGTAAAGAAAATCTTATTAAGAAAATTTAAAAAAGTCCAAATTAGATAGGTTATTGTGTTCCTTGTTATTATACTGCAATTTGATCTATATGCCTGACTTCAGGTGGTGATGTTCTAAATACTGTGGAGAAATATTTAAATCTGTTAACAATTACAGAAATGGGCAGGCAAAAAAGCACAGAGTCTAATAAGCACAGGACCTAATATATCCATTGCATACATGCCTAATTTTACTCAAAGCTTAACATTTTTTATCAAAAGTATGAATGGAAATCATAAATTGAAAAAAGCATGAATCTGATATTTTTATTCTTTTTGTTTTTTAAATTTAGATTTTCGCTAACAAATATAATTTTAGGTTTATTATGACTTGCAGTCCCTTATCCCATCCAGGAACAACCCATCCTTATCTGAATCCAGTTTGGACATTACAGATAATAACACATAGCAAGCATGTCACATGCCTAGGCAAGGTGTTTAAATTACTTGGCTGCCTATGTAGGTAATTCATTTAATGCTGATTTGCAAATAGCAATTGTTCTGCTGAATAGCATGCTACCTCCAATGATCAACCCTTTAATCTACAGTCTAAAACCAGAAGTAGTTAAGAAAACCTTTATAAGAATTTTTTTTAAAAGGCCAACGTAGCTCATCAGGTTTTAAAGATACAGTGTAGGAAAAAAATGTGTAAACCTGACCATAAGATTGGTAAGTTCTATTTGAACATTTCAATCCACATTCAGTTTCTATTTGCTGTTCCCGAAATGCATAAGGCTTTTAACAACCATTTGTCTTTTTATTTTTAATTATGCATACTTTCCTTGTTTACCCTTTTGACAGATGAGCCGAGTGTGTTTTATATGCAGAATGGGGCAGAGGTGTTTGTTAATGCTTGTAATATTATGAAAATTATAGAAATGGATCTTTTGTGTACAGCCAAATAGATCACAGCTGGATGATATACGCGACTAAAGACTGATGCTTTTTTGGCTTAGGAGAGCAGCATTATTTCTCTTTGTTGTTTTGTTGTCAAATTTCTTATTCTTTCAAAAAATATTATTTCTATTCAATAATGATTTAAACTATCCATAATAAAATACAGTATATATTTGATGTTTAATTTTTTCATTGCTTAATTAATCTCCACATTTACGGGAAGATGTTTCACTAGATTATTTTCCAAGTCTATGCTCATTCAGCCACAAGGATATTAGAAATGTCATTGAATGCTTATTATTAATTAAAAATATATTTTTGTTTTTTTGGAAAATAACATTAAATATCTTTCTGATTAAAAAGTAAGTCCTGTAATTCTTAGAACACCTGTATTTCAAAAGTATTGGGTCACCTGGTCATAAGTACAGTATTTGATTTTTGAGCATTGCATTCCACATTTAGTCCCCATTTGTTCTTATAATTTCCTCCACTCTTCTGGAAAGCTGTTCCACTAGATTTTTTAGTGTTCCAGTTCATCCCAAAGGTGCTTAAAAGAGTTGAGATCAGAGCTCACAGATCACAGAGGACTCAAGGTCATCTAATTCATCTCATATGAACTATATCTTCATGGAGCTGGGTTTGTGCAATGGGGCACTGTCATGCTGGAACAGGTTTGGGTCTCCTAGTTCAAGTGAAGGGAAAAATGTAATTCTACCACATCCAAAGCCATCATATAGAATCGTGTATCCCCCAACTTTTGGAGAAAAAACACATAACTTTAGCCAATATTATGTATGTGTGTATTGTGCTTTTATGGTGCTGTGTTTGTATTGTAATTTGCTGTAATCATGGTGCATAATTTCAGCAGATACTGTAGTAATCAAACAGTTGAATGATTTGAATGTAATGAAGAAAATCTATTATATTAATAAATAGCATAAATGTCCTAAATGTTAAATGTTATTAACATTTATATATAAGCTACTCAGAAATAGTCAAGTAAATACTTATCGTATTTTGATAAAAAATAAATAAATAAAGCCCAATAAATTCTTTAATATACAGCAGGGAAAATAAGTATTTGACACATCAGCATTTTTATCAGTAAGGGGATTTATAAGTGGGTTATTGACACAAAATTTCCACCAGATGTAGCCATCAAGCCAAATATTGTATTCATACAAAAAATCAGAACACTTAAGTATACAAGTTGAGTCATAATAACACAACCTTAAGTCCAGGACTGTTGTCAAAGCACTGGTAAAATTATGTACTACGTTTGGTATGCCTAACTGTATACAAACTGATCATGGGTCCAACTTTATATCCCAGTTATTTTCTCAGGTGGTTAATGAGTTGAAAAGTTTCCAGCGCCTTTCAACCAGTGTCCCAAGGTGCTCTTGAACGTTTCCACCACACATTTAAATATATGCTGTGTTCGTATTGCATGGAAACTGGGAAGGACTGGAATGATGGCATTTCACTGTTGTTGTTTGCTGTGTGTGATGCTGTGCAGGAGTCACTCGGTTTTAACCCCTCTGAACTGGTGTTTCCTCACATCGTACAGGGCCAATTGAAAGTCCTACAGGAACAGTGGTTGTCCACTGTACCCACCCCGCAAAATAAAACTATCCTAAAGTATGTTCTTACCCTTTGGGATCACCTAAACTGGCCAGAGAAACTGCACTTACAGCCTTAAGTTTCTCTCAGACCAATATGAAGGAGCAATATGACGGTGAGGCAGTTTCCCGCTCATTCTGTGTTGGAGATCAAGTTTTAGCTTTGTTGCCATTGCCAGAATCCTCACTCCGGACAAAATTCTTTGGGCCATATGAGGTTAAACAGAAGTGGGGGCTTGTACAGGCGATTGCTCGTATTTGGTATACTTTTTTTACTGTTTTGCAGTGAGCCTATTGGGGTTCGGTCTGTTTTTGAGGATGGCAGCATTTAATTTAACTTTGTTTACACTTTGTCCTACATTAGAGGAATTTGACAAGTACAGGAAGGACGATCTGCTGTTAATTGCGGATTTCTTTGATGTTTCTGTTCCGTGATTTGCCAGTAAGAAGGTGGGTAAGGCTGTGGTGTATGAGGCACTAGTGGCTCAGCAGGTCTTACCTGAGCGTGAGATGCTTCCGGAGGTCGCAGCTCAAGCTCTTGGTGCTGTGGGAGAATGGTTGCGTGCTGCTGAACGCCCCCCGAGCAGCCACGGGCTTGCTCTGTAGACCTCAAGTTGCAAATCGCTTTGGAGGAGTTGGAGTTAAAAATTATGTGGCAGAAGCACGCGACACAGTTGCTATGAGTTCATGAGAGGGAATTGGAAATGGAGGGGAAGAAGCTCGATCTGGCTTTTCAGAGTCGACCCAGTCTTCCCAAACCAGTGCCTCGGCACGGAAGTTCTGTTCTTCTGTGGCAGGATCCCTGCTAATGTCCTGGCTGATGTCTCCAGTGTGCCCGCGTCACCGCTTTCTCTGATCCAGTCCTCCCCAGTAAGACAGCCTGCCTTTGATCTGAGCCGAAATGTAGCGCTTGTGCCCGTGTTTAGAGAGGATGAAGTAGATGCGTATTTCTCAGTTTTTGAAAGAATCGGCAGTACCTTTTACTGGCTTAAGAATTTGTGGACACTATTATTACTGTGTAAACCCGAGGCGTACCAGTAGGGTTTCAGAAATTCCATTAAAAATAAAAATGTGACATATGTAGAGTTTGCTCATGAGGCTACTTTATTTGAGAAGTAGTGCTCAGCTAGTGGTGTGCAGAGTTTTAATCAGCTTAAGGAACTCATTCGATTAGAGGAGTTTAAGTCTTGCTTACCCTAACAACTCGTTGTGTATCTAAACGAGCAAAAGATCAATGTTCTGTATAGAGCTGCCATGTTGGCTGATGAGTTTGTGTTAACACATAAAACTCATCAAGGGTGCTTAAGAAACTTCCGCAATCCCGTGCTTCCCCCGACTGTCCTGAAACTCGCGAGTGTTTTTACTGCCATAGAAAAGGTCATATAGTCGCTGTGCACCCAAACCCTAAACTGGGACATAACAGAATTGATCATCCTTCAGACAAGCCCCCAATTCTGTTATGTCCCAGTCTTGGGATGGGGCGCACAGCGTGATTTAAGGCACGGGGTGGTGTATACACAAACACTGGGGGTGTTGTAAAACAGAAGGTAAATTGAAGTATGTACAATAAAGCACCGGGCCAGATCAAAACCTTCCACAATCAGGGCCCGACGCATCAACCTCTGATTAGCATTGCGTATTTGATGCAGGAAGTCTAATGGATTGTGATCTTTGGAAACATGAACTGAAGCCGAACTGTCCCGAGATACACTTCAAAATGCTGTAAAGCCAACAGCATGGCCAATGCCTCCTTCTCAATGGCACTGTAGTTAAGTTGGTGTTAAAAAACTTCTTAGAAAAGAAACACACAAGGTGCTCCACCCTATTATCATCCTCTTGGATATGTATCGCACCAGCCCCAGTGCCACTAGCATCTACCTCTAGCTTGAAGGGTTTGTTACGCTCTGGAGCAGCAAGCACGTTACTATGCGCAGTGTTTTTAATGTGCTATTTAAAGCAGTATTGCTTCTTTGCTTTATCATTTGCTTCCTACCTTTTCTTTATCGTTTTAGTCTTCTGTTTCTCTTTCAGTTGTAATATATTGAAGCCCTGATATGCACTGTTTGAATTTAAGACAGCATAAACACTGCCTCACTTAACTCTAAAAAAGTTAATAAAATAAGTCAATCATATCATTTATAACCATAACATATCTATGAGTTTTTTTAATTAACACAACTTGGCCAATCTCTGATCAAATCCTGCATCAAACCTCTGGGCCTTGGTAAGCAACCTCTTTATAATAGACCTCAAAAAGAAGCTTTGTTTGATAAATGAAAGCTTGTCTTTCTGGCATTGCAATTATGCCCAGCCCTTAAGAGCACTCTATTCCAGATTTCATTTGAATAATTCTTAGGCTGAAGCTGTCTGCTTTCTTTAAAATTAGAGCCAAGGTGTTCTGAGATCCACATTTGCCTCCCAACCCTAATCTACATTTCACCAGAGTTGATTGACTGAACCCAGTATCAGCCTCTTATCGTCAGCTGGTATATCATTATTGCATAAATTGTAATCAACAATAAACACACTGATAATATTAACACATGGTGTTTTAGTACATACACAATACACTGGGATTCTGTGCTTCACTGATTATATAAAAGTTCAACAATTCCACATAAATTGGCATTAAAAATGTCTGAATTGCATGTTGAGCTTATGCACACTTTATATTTAGACTTTAAAAAGTAGCTTCTTACGCAAGTCTCAGAAGATTTACATAATGTTAATAATACATGTTGTGAGACATGTGACTTGTGACTTGACATGTTCAGATAAATAAATAACCCTAGAGCGATGGCATATTTCCTGATGCACTATGACTCTGTAAAGGTATGGATAAAACACATAATTTCATAATAGCTTTTTGTCTATATAGTAGTTCATGTAAAATAAACAGAATTGTAATGTAACTATATTTAAACTTGATTTATTCATATACACAGTGCTTACATTTTTATTTTTTTCTTTAAGGATAGGTCAGATCATGTCGGACAGAAACGTAACATTTGTGAAGGACTTTTTCATTGTTGGTTTTCCTGGACTTCATCCTAACTACTATGTCTTTATATCCGCAATTATGTTGTTAGTTTATGTTTTCACTCTGATAGGTAATGGAATTTTTCTTCTTTTGTTCACAACAAACAAAAATCTTCATAAACCCATGTATTTTATTTATACAAGTCTTGTGTTGTCTGATGTACTGTTCAGTACATGCACTTTACCAAAGATCATTGCAAGATATTGGTTCCAAGACGGCAACATTTCTTTTGGAGCTTGTTTTTTACAGATGTACTTAGTGCATTATTTTGGTACAGTCAATGCATATGTACTTGCATTGATGGCCATAGATCGATATATAGCTATTTGTTACCCATTCCGTTACTATACTCTAATGTCAAACAGGAATATAGTAATTTTTTCACTAGTAGTCTGGATTTTTGCTCATCTTAACATTTTAATAATGGTTGTCCGGGCTTACCCCCTCCCTTACTGTGGATCCAACACCATTTTACACTGCTATTGTGATCATGTTTCTATTACCCGACTTGCATGCACAGACAGAACTCCATATAGTGTTCCAGCTTTTGTTTATGCCATGGTAGTACTGCTAGGATCTCTTGCCATTATTCTCTTCTCATATTTCTTCATTATTTTAGCTGTTCTTAAAATTTCAAGTGCACAGGGGAAGCTAAAGGTGTTTTCCACATGTAGCTCTCAACTCATTATAATTGCACTGTTTTTCTTACCAAGGTGTTTTTATTATTTGGCTGCCAATATAGGTATTACATTTAATGCTGATTTGCAAATAGCAATAATTATGTTGTATAGCCTGCTACCTCCAATGATCAACCCTGTACTGTATAGCCTAAAAACAGAAGAAGTGAAGATAATCTTAATAAGAAAATTTAAAAAAGGCCAGATTAGATAGATTCTTGTGTATATGTCAGGTCTCAAAATAAATTGTCAAAAGTGAAATTGGTTATTGTGTTCCTTGTTATTATACTGCAAGTTGATCCATATGCCTGACTTTAGGTGGTGATGTTCTAAATACTGTAGGGAAATAATTTGAAAATCTGCTAACCTTTACTGAAATGGGCAGGCAAAAAAGCACAGAGTCTAATGAGCACAGGACCTAAAATATCCAATGCTTACACAACTAAATCATTTTACTTAACGTTTACAATTTTTATCAAAAGTATGAATGGAAATTAGAAATTGAAAAAGGCATGAATCTGATATTTTAAAAAAATATATATAGACGCTGCTTTTGGTACCATTTATCCTTTTTGTTTTTAAATTTTAGATTTTTGCTAACAAATATAATATTTGGATTATTATGACTAGCAGGCCCTTATCATATCCAGGAACAACCCATCCTTATCTAAATCCAGGCCAGACATTACAGATAATACATAGTAAGCATGTCACATGCCTCTGGTTCATAGTTATTTAAGAAGTAAATCTGGTCTGACCAATGGAAAAATGCTATCATAATCTATTATCAGGTATTTTCCTTGCTTTAACATGCCAATTTAAATTTAAATTTGAAGCATAAATATAAACCATTCCATAGAAACAAATGTATATATCTCGAGTTCAATTTTGGGTGTATTTCATTTTAAAATAAATATTCTGATAATGTACTGTAATTCCTTGCAAATATTGTTTTAATTACACATGATATACAAGCAATACAAATGTGCTCAAACTGTTTTATAAGAGTGTATGGCCTTATTCAGTATTGGTATTTTTTATTTTAAACTTTCTGTGAACTGTAAACACTATTAAACTGTTAAAAAGTAATACTATTCTAAGTATTTGCACATTTTTATGCTGAAGAGTCCACTCTTCCCAATTTGACATACAGCATCATCCTCTAAATGTCATTTTTAAACTGCTTTTATCTAATGAAATTATATTATTATTATTGAATTATTATAAAGGTGACGAAGAAATTATTTTATAAATGCCTGAAAACGTATAGTGCATTAGCAAGATTATAGGGTATGATTCGATATTCAAAGTGACTGATGATGGTGTTGAATACTACTTTCCATTCATCCTCTTTGATGTGCATTAAAGGTTTTTGTAGGTCAAGTTTAGTAAATATTCAAGAGTCACAAAAATGGATACATTGATAGCCTTGATCTCTGGAAGGAATAGGGTTGATACCCAGTATCTAGCAGCACCTACTAGGCTGGTAGCTTGGATGCTTGTGCTTCACTAAATACATTAGCTAGGTTTCTGAAAGATTCTGGTATAGTAATATCTCTTTGAGTGTGAAGGCATTTTATGTGCATCATGAGCGAGAATAAAGACATTAAACATTAAAACAGGTAATGAGCTCATTGTGTTTCCATGAATTTGTAATGTCATGAGAAAAGTTCACAAGGACAAGGTGATTTATTGATAATGAAAGAAAATGTCTTTATTAAAAAAAATGTCAGTGCACATTCAAAGAAAATAGATGATCTTTCTGTTGGTGCCCTGTTGCAAGGCTTTTTTTTTCCATTAAATAAATAAATTAATTTAAAACACAGAAAGCTTCACGATAAAATCAGAAAAATAATTCTAATGTTCAACACTTTTTAAATAATATTATTTAGCTTTACATATACATTAATTTACTAAGTTCATGGAACATTCAGATAGGACTTAAATCAAATAGTAAAGCCAGGCTAGAATTTGTAAACATTGGGAGAAGTGGCCATATTTTGAAAGATATTTTTCAGCATTTTGGGGAACAAATTACCATTATATATATATATATATATATATATATATATATATATATATATATATATATATATATATATATATATATATATGTTATATGTAGTATGAACATAACCAACCTTAAGATTGCCTAATGAGTTATACCATATTTCTTTGAGAGGGTTATTAAAAAAGAATGAACAAATTTCATTATGCAATATTTTATTAAGTAATACAAAGTAATACAAAACTCCAGCCAAGTCACAAGCATTATACTCACAATCAACTCTTATTTCCTGTCTTACAAGTGTTCAATTTGACCAACATATGACGATGCTTGAAAATGAAGCAATGTGTCATGATATCAGTTCTTTCTTTTTGAATAACCCTGTATATTTCTGTGCGTGTAAAATCATGTATAAAATCAAGTATGAACCCTCAGTTCCCTTTCAGGCCCTCAAGCTGTGTCAACAACGCTTTGGGAATGCTTCCATGTTGTCCACGCTCTGAATCACGTGTGTAAACAGTACAATAAAAAGCGCAGTGTCACTGGTGGGATGACATCATGACCAGGAAACTATAAAAAGCACATGGAGTGAAGCCAGCACTAGCTTCTGTTTGTTCATGAAGCGTGCTATGTGTATATGTCTATATGGTAAGTGTTAAATGTCGAAAAGAATACATAAGAAAATAAAGCCAACAAAGAAAACTAAGCACACTCTCCGGCTTTGTGTGGCTTGCATGGGAGTGGAGCATGCTAGGTCGGGTCTCGAGGTATCGAGGGAGGGTCTGCCTTTCTTTCCTTTTTCTTCAGTCTTAAGACTTTGTGTACTCCAACATTATTGGACTGAAAGAGTGTTATTACAGGTCGGTGCCCTTGGTTGAAGTGACGCTGGCCAGTTATCTCTTCCCGAGTGTGTTTCATTATCCCTGAAATCCCAGATGCTGCCCACCAAGCACCTTTGAAATATATCGGCGCTGGTGGGCAAGGCTTACGCTTCAGCAGGTGAAGCCGCTCCGTGGCTGCACACCATGGCAGTGTTGCAGGCCTATCAGTCTGACCTGCTGCGAGAGCTAGACATGGGTGTCATCTTGGGTGGCCAAGAGCTCTAATATACGGCGGATTTGGCTTTTAGCGCCACTAAAGAGACGGCTGTGGCCATTGGCTGGTCTATGGCCCCCCTTGTGTCTACTAAAAGGCAATTATGGCTCACAATGTTGGATCCCCTCTGGTGCTGACAGGACCTTTTTGGCAACTCCATGAATCCCTAATAGGTACCCTGTGCGACGGGATGTCTGGGGATGTTCTGGGGAACGAGAAGTAGACACTCTCCTGAGGAAGGAGGCAATCAAGGTGGTCCCTCCATCAGAGAGAGAGTCCGGGTTCTATAGCCGGTACTTCATAGTTTCCAATAAGGATGAGGGGTTGCGTCCTATACCAGATCGACGTCAGCTGAACCGCTCACTATTGAGACTCTGGTCCAAGATGCTGACCCTGAATCAGGTAGTGTCTCATCAGATCCGAGAACTGGTTTGCCATGATAGATCTGAAAGATGCATATTTTCCATGTATCCATCGATCATCCTTCAGGTCCTTCCATCTGGTCTTGCCCTCTCACCCCGCAACCTTTAAGAAGTGTGTGGATGTGGCGCTGATCCCTCTTAGACTTCAACGCATCCACTTCTTAAACTATATCTCCCTGGAAACAAGCAGATGCTTAGCAGATGGATTGTGGATCCTATGAGTCCTCTGGTCACGCCACTCCTTACGGAGTTCGAGCATACTCAACCCGGAGTATGGCAGCCTCCAAGGTTTGGTCCTGTGGAGTGTCCTCCCAGACATCTGCAAAGCTGTGGGCTGCTTTAACCGGCTGACCTTTGTCAGGCCCCTCTGTCCTCCAACCTATCTGTGCTCTTACACACTAGGCACGGACTGGTCAGTCAGGTGGTATTGGACTCTGATTTGAAAAACGTTCCGACGCAGCTTGAGTTCCTAAAAGGGAATGTCTCTAGGTTACGTATGTAACCATGGTTCCCTGAGGAAAACAAGACGCTGTGTCTCTATGCCACACCTCTGGCGTCCCTTCAGCGTTTCCTTCTCTGTTACAGAAGCTGGCTCCAGCTTCACTCCATGTGCATTTTATACTACCTGGTCGTGACATCAGCCCACTGGGGAGAGCCTGCGTCCACTTTTGACATTATGCATGAGGTAATGAGACGCAGCATCTCCAGGCCACACTGCCAGCATCCCTGTATATATATAGCTTCCTGGTCGTGAAGTCACCCCAGCAGTGACGCTGCGGTTTCCATTGGACTGATTATACACGTAATTCAGAGCGTGGACAACGCAGCAGCATTTCAAAAGTGATGTTGACACAGCTTCTCTTTACCTCAGGGAACCATGGTTACATACGTAACCTGGAGACAATTCATGTCAGCTGTATCACAAGCAAAGAACTCTCTCAAGATCTTGATAATCTTATCGTTGAAAAGCAGTTTGATGGGAATGGTTATAGGCGCATTTCCAGAATGCTGAATGTTCCTGTGAGCAACTGTGGGGGCCATTATCCGGAAATGAAAAGAGCATCAGTTCACCATAAACCAGCCACGATCAAGTGCTCCATCTAAGATCCCTGTCTGAGGAGTCCAAAGAATAATCAGGAGAGTTCGCCAAGAGCCAAGAACCATTCGGGCAGAACTTCAGGAAGACCTTGCATCAGCAGGTACTGTTGTTTCAAAGAAAACTATAAGCAATGCACTGAACTGCCATGGCATCCATGCACGCTCACCATGCAAGACTCCATTGCTGAACAAAAAGCATGTTGGGCCAGAAGAATGGGCCAGAATTACTCCTGAGCAATGCAGACGACTGGTCTCTCCATACAAGAGGCGTCTAGAAGTTGTAATCACCAACAAAGGCTTTTCTACGAAGTATTAAATAAAGTGTGTTCAATACTTATTCCCTGTTTCATTTCACTTTATTTATTAGGACTTAACTATGTATACTTAAATGTTCTGATTTCTTTGTATAAATTTAATATTTGGCTTGATTGCTAAATCTGGTGGAAATTTTGTGTCAATAGTCTACATAGAAATCCCCTTACTGATAAAAATGCTGATGTGTCAAATACTTTTTTTCCCCACTGTATATATACAGCTAGCTTGGCCCTGAAGTGAGATTAATCTGGGTTTCTATGTAGAACTGACATGGTTTTCCAGTTTTTTTTTAAAAGCTGTAAAGTTAGACCTGAATTACTTTTAGAAATTTGTGGATAATTGTCATTTGTTATTATAATTTTGTCAAAACTAACAACACTTGTGTTATGTACGCATTTTACTATGCGCTGTGTTTTTAATGTGCAATTTAAAGCAGTATTGCTTCTTTGCTTTATCATTTGCTTTCTCCATTTTTTTATGCTTTTAATCTTCTGTTTCTCTTTCAGTTGTAATATGATGAAGCCCTGATATGCGCTGTTTGAATTTAAGAAAGCATAAACACTGCCTCATTTAACTCTAAAAAAGTTAATAAAATAATAAAAAAATAAAGTCAATCATATTAGTCATAACCATAATATATCCATGATCATTTTCTAATGAACACAACTTGGCCAATTTTTTATCAAATGTTGCATCAGGCCTCTGGGACTTGATAAGCAACCTCTTTATAATAGACCTCAAAAAGAAGCTTTGTTTGATAAATGAAAGATTGTCTTTCTGGCGTTGCAATTATGGCCAGCCATTAAGAATAGTTGCATTAATCGCCCGTTAATAAAATTAGTGTCGTTAAAATGAATTTGCGTTTGAATTTTGACAGCCCTAATTAATATAATACAAAACAAATTTTAAGATCTGATGTTAAGGAATGTGTCTGTTCTCAGTCATGTTTACTTCAATGACTCCCTCTGTCTCATCCACATTAAACCCATACTTCTTTTTGCCTTCTGCCTGCTCATTGTGAGCTTTGTAAACTAGCCTACATCTGTGGTGTGTGAGAGCCAGGAAATATTACACCAGTAGATTGAAAAACCCGCACAATGACAAGAAATAGGTTGATGGGCTAAAATAGGTGTGCAGTGAAAAGAAAAAATATTGACATTACACCAAATAAATAGATTAAAACTTAAGTAACGGGCCTTGGTTGAAAATTTAAGTAGTAGAAAGTACAGATATTTGTGTCATAAAAGTAAAAAGTTGTCCAAAAAATAAATAGTGAAATAAAGTACTGATACCAGAAAAATCTACTTAAGTACAGTAACAAAGTATTTGTACTTCGTTACTTCCCTCCCGACATACACAATACAATGGGTTTCTGTGCTTCACTGATGATCTAAATTACATGGGAAAAGATTTTATCATTTAGCAGTTCAACAATTCAACATAAATCGGCAGTAAAAATGTCTTGAATAGCATTTTAATGTTGTTTATGCACACTTTATTTTTTTTAGAGATTAAAATGTAGCTTTTTACACAAGTCTCAGGTAATTTACATAAAATTAATAATACATGTTGCTAGACATGTGACTTATGACTTGACATGTTCAGATAAATAAATTACCCTAGAGCACTGACATATTTCCTGATGTGCTATGACTGTAAAGGTATGGATAAAATACATAATTTCATAATAGCTTTGGTAATTTATATGAAATATATAGTAATCCATGTAAATTTTACATAAATGTAATATAACAATATTTAAATTTGATTTATTCATATACACAGTGCTCACAATGCTTTAAAAAGCTGGAATATTTATTCATTAAAAATAGATTTTTTTCCTTTAAGTATAGGTCAGATCATGTCGGACAGAAACGTGACATTTGTGAAGGACTTTTTCATTGTTGGTTTTCCTGGACTTCATCCTAAATACTATGTCTTCATTTCTGCAATTATGTTGTTAGTTTATGTTTTCACTCTGATAGGTAATGGAATTTTTCTTCTTTTGTTCACAACTAACAGAAATCTCCATAAACCCATGTATTTTATTTATACAAGTCTTGTGTTGTCTGATGTACTGTTTAGTACATGCACTTTACCAAAGATCATTGCAAGATATTTGTTCCAAGACGGCAACATTTCTTTTGGAGCGTGTTTTTTACAAATGTACTTAGTGCATTATTTTGGTGCAGTCAATTCATACGTACTTGCATTAATGGCCATAGATCGATATATAGCTGTTTGTTACCCATTCCGTTACCATACTTTTATGTCAAACAGGAATATAGTAGTTTCTTCAATGGTAATCTGGATTTTTGCTCATCTTAGCATTATAATGATGGTTGTTCGGGCTTACCCCCTCCCTTACTGTGGATCCAACACCATTTTACACTGCTATTGTGATCATGTTTCTATTACCCGACTTGCATGCACAGACAGGACTCCATATAGTGTTCCAGCTTTTGTTTATGCCATGGTTATACTGCTAGGATCTTTTGCCATTATTCTCTTCTCATATTTCTTCATTATTTTAGCTGTCCTTAAAATATCAAGTGAACAGGGGAAGCTAAAGGTGTTTTCCACATGTAGCTCTCAACTCATTATAATTGCACTGTTTTTCTTACCAAGGTGTTTTTATTATTTGGCTGCCAATATAGGTATTACATTTAATGCTGATTTGCAAATAGCAATCATTATGTTGTATAGCCTGCTACCTCCAATGATCAACCCTGTACTGTATAGCCTAAAAACAGAAGAAGTGAAGAAAATCTTAATAAGAAAATTAAAAAAAAAGGCCAAATTAGATAGATTCTTGTGTATATGTCAGGTCTCAAAATAAATTGTCAAAAGTAAAATTGGTTATTGTGTTCCTTGTTATTATACTGCAAGTTGATCCATATGCCTAACTTTAGGTGGTGATGTTCTAAATACTGTGGGGAAATAATTTAAATCTTTTATCATTTACTCAAATTCGCAGGCAAAAAAGCACAGAGTCTAATAAGCACAGGACCTAAAATATCTAATGCTTACATACCTAAACAATTTTACTCAAAGCTTAATTTTAAAGTGGCAAAGAAATGAGTTTATAAATGCCTGAAAACCTATGGTGTATTAGCAAGGTCATAGGGTAGGATTCGATATTCAAAGTGACTGATGATGGTGTTGAATACTACCTTCCATTCATCCTCTTTGATGTGCATTAAAGGTTCTTGGTAGGTCCAGTTAAGTAAATATCTTAGAGTCTCAGAAATGCAAACATTGATAGCCTGGATCTCGGGTAGGATAGGGATAGGGTTGATACCCAGTATCTAGCAGCACCTACTAGGCTGATCGCTTGGTTCTGTTATAGTAATATCTCTTTGAGTGTCAGGCATTTTATGTGCATGATGAGCGAGAATAAAGACATTAAACATTAAACAGGTAATTAGCTCATTGTGTTTAGATTAATTTGTAATGTCATGAGAAACGTTCAACAAGGACAAGGTGATTTATTGATTATGAAACTGTTGACATCTTTCTTTTGGTGCCCTGTTGCAAGGCTTGTTTTTTTTTTTATAAAATTAATAAATTAATTGATTAAAAATACAAAAAGCTTGGCAGAGAGAAGAATAATTCTAATGTTAAACACTTTTTCAATAATATTATTTAGCTTTACATACAAATTACTTTATTAAGTTCATGGGACATTTAGATAGGACTTAAATCAAATAGTAAGGTCAGCCTAGAATTGTTAAACATTCGGAAGAGTGGACATATTTTTAAATAATTTTTTTTAGCATTTTGGGAAACAAATTAACAGTTGTTTATATTTCTAAACTGCAGTATGAATATGTTGTATGCAGTCTGAACATAACGAACCTACAGATTGCCTAATGATTTCTACCATATTTCTTATAGAGGGTTATTCAAAAACAATGAACCGATTTCATTATGCAATATTTTATTAAGTAATACAAAGTAATACAAAACTCCAGCCATGTCACAAGCATTATACTCACAATCAACTTTTATTTCCTGTCTTACAAGTGTTCAATTTGACCAACATATGACGATGTTAGAGAAATGAAGCAATGCGTCATGGTATCGGCTCTTTCTTATTCAATAACCCTGTATATTTCTGTGCATGTAAAATCATGTATAAAATCAAGTATGTACCCTCAGTTCCCTTTTAGGCACTCAAGCTGTTTTAACAACGCTTTGGTAATGCTTCCACGTTGTCCACGCTCATGACCAGGAAGCTATAAAAAGCACATGGAGTGAAGCCGGCACTAGCTTCTGTTTGTTCATGAAGCACTCTATGTGTGTATGTTTATATAGTAAGTAGTAAATGTCCGAAAAATATACATAAGAAAATTAAGGCAAGCAAGAAAACTAAGCACACTCTCCGGCTGTGTGTGGCTTGCCTGGGAGCGGAGCATGCTAAGTCGGTTCTCGAGGGAGCCGACTGCGCAAATTGTGCTCGCATGTCTATACGAACGCTCCACTCCCGGTGGGCACTCTTTAAGGAGGGTGCCCCTGCTCCTTGTGGTTCTGGCATGCTAGTTCCTGGGCCTCAGGTGACTGGCTTGCCCCTTTCTCCTTCCTCACCCGCCTGATCCAGCACTCGCTCGCAAGTCTTGAAAGCATGCAATTTGGCGGTTTCTACCTCTTGCGACGAGAACATGGAGTGACGCTGGCCAGTTATCTCTCCCTGAGTGTGTTTCATCATCCCTAAAAACCCAGACACTGCCCACCAAGCCCCTTTGAAATACGACGGCGCTGATGATCAAGGCTTACACTTCAGCAGGTCAAGCCACTCCGTGGCTGCACACCATGGGAGTGTTGCAGGCCTAACAGGCTGACCTGCTGCGAGTGCTAGACGTGGGTGTCATCTCGGGTGACCAAGAGGTCCTGGAGCTCCAATATATGGCGGATTTAGCTCTCCGGGCCACTTCAGAGACGGCTGTGGCCATTGGCTGGTCTATAGCCCCCCTCGTGTCTACCAAAAAGCAATTATGGCTCACACTGTTGGATCCCCTCTGGTACTCACTAGACTATTTGGCAACTCCATGAATCCCACATTGCTCTCATGGGGCTGCTGACATCGGAAGGTTCAGAAACAGAGTGCCGCCACTTGCACGAAATCTAAGTGCACTCAACCCATAGTGTAGACATCTGCAACGCTGTGGGCTGCTTCACCTGGCTTACCTTTGTCAGGTTTTATAACCTTAACCCCAGTGCCACTCCTGGCCCCTCTGTCCTTCAACCTAACTGTGCTATTACACACTAGGCAGGGACCGGTCAGTCTTGTGGTATTGGACACTCTTCCCAAAGCATTGTTGATGCAGCTTAAGTTCCTGAGATCTGAGATCCAAGATGGCGGCGCGGAAGTAGCTCGCAGTGGCCTCTCCGGATCCAAAAATGGTGCTTTTACCATATTTAGCCCGACCTTCCACAATACATGGACACCAGAGTCAGCTGTGTTCATGTGTACGACCACCAGACACTGCTACAGTACAGGCATCATGCAACCAACAATCTGCATGATGATCTTATTAACAACCTTCGCGACCTCGGCCTGCTGCGACCTCGGCCACAAAGACCAGGCCCCCAGCCCTCGGTGTTACCTGATGCCGGTGGCCGGAGAGGAGACGTCAGCGCTGTTCGAGGAAGCGAAGCGCGGCAAGCGGGCGGGTGTCCGTGCTAGGCTAAATGCTAACCCTAGCCGGCCAGCTCTCCTGTCCATTCTTCTTTCCAACGTCTGCTTCCTGGATAATAAACTGGACTACATCCGACTCCAGCAAACCACACGGCGAGAGTTTAGAGACTGTTGCGTCTTTGTTTTCACGGAGACGTGGCTCAGCGACAGAGTTCTGGACGCCGCCATCCAGCTAGACGGGCTAACCGTGTTTCGAGCCGACAGAAATGCAGCTCTGTGCGGTAAGACTCGCGGTGGTGGCGTGTGTGTTTATATCAACACGGAATGGTGTAAGAACTCTGTGCTTGTTTCATGCTACTGCTCATCGCTAGTGGAGTTTGTGACTGTTAGATGCAGACCTTTTTATTTACCGTGGGAATTCACCACAGTTTACATCGTCGGAGTGTACATTCCTCCCAGCGCTAATGCTAAGCAGGCACTGTGTGAACTCTACGGCGCTATTAGCAACCTGCAGAATGCTCACCCCGACGGATTGTTTATTATCGCCGGAGATTTCATGTAAATCTCAAGACTGTGCTTCCTAAACTCCATCAGCATGTGGACTTTGCAACGAGAGGAGCGAACACGCTGGATTTTGTTTACACAAACATCCCCGGCGCCAGACAGCGGAGCCCCGCCCCATCTCGGATACTCAGACCACTGCTCTGTTATGCTTATTCCAGCATACAGACCGCTCATCAGACGCTCTAAACTGGTTCTAAAACAGGTGAAAACATGGCCAGAAGGAGCTACTTCTGCTTTTCAGGACTGTTTTGAGTGCACTGACTGGGACATGTTTAGAGAGGCTGCAACCAACGGCGATTCCATTAACTTGGAGGAGTACACGTCATCAGTGACCTGCTACATCAGCAAGTGCGTTGACGATGTGACCATCTCCAAGACCATCAATACACGCTCCAACCAGAAGCCGTGGATGACTGCAAATGTGCGTGCGCTGTTGAAACAAAGAGACTCTGCCTTCAGAACAGGGGACAAGGCGGCCTTAAAAACAGCAAGGGCCAAACTGTCTCGTGCTATCAGAGAGGCAAAGCGCGCGCACGCGAAGAAAATCCACAACCACTTCCAGGACAGTGGAGACACTCGGCGCATGTGGCAGGGCATCCAGGCGATCACAAATTACAAGACCACATCACCTGCTTGGGACCGTGACGCCTCCCTCCCAGATGTGCTGAACGACTTCTACGCCCGGTTTGAGGTACAGAACAATGTGGTGGCAAAGAAGACCATCCCTCCTCCCACTGACCAGGTGCTCTGTCTAACCACAGCTGAAGTGAGGAAAACTTTATGCACGGAAGTCTGCTGGACCTGACAACATTCCTGGCAGAGTGCTCAGGGAATGTGCAGAACAACTAGCAGATTTCTTCACTGACATCTTCAACATCTCCCTGAGCAGTAACGTTGTTCCCACGTGCCTCAAGACAACGACCATCATTCCTGTGCCAAAGAAATCGACTGTCTCCTGCCTCAATGTACACAGCTTACTGGACATGCAGTTTCTGAACGGCACATGTCATTGACGAGCATTTTTGGCTCCCAGCATCACGTCGAGGTCTGCCATTTTACCCTGACCTGCACACCGAGGTGTCCAGGTCCTGGGCGTGGCTCTTTTCTACATTTTCTACATCCCCAAGGTGCCCTCGGTCATCCGACCAAGACCAGAAATTTAACTGGCTGTGCACCGGCCCGAGCACTGGACTGCTTTGTCCACAAGACAAGTCCCTGGAGAAAGACGGAACAATTGTAAATCTGCTACGGCCCTTCGAGAAGAGGCCTTCCTGCTCATAAGTAGACCCTCAGCATATCGAATCTATCGCATCCTATTATAACTCCTTTGGTCTCCCTGGGCCATTCAGGGTCAGAGCGCACTCGACCTGGAGTGTGGCAGCCTCTAAGGTTTGGTCCTTTGGAGTGTCCCTCCCAGACCTCTGCGACGCTGTGGGCTGGTCCACCCCACTGACCTTTGTCATTTTTTACAACCTTGACCCCTGCACCACTCCTGGCACCTTTGTCCTTCGACCTAGCTGTGCTCATTCACACTAGTCAGGAACTGGTCAGTCAGGTGGTATTGGACTCCCATTTGAAAAGCGTTCCGATGCAGCTCGAGTTCCTAAAAGGGAACGTCTCTAGGTTACATATGTAACCATGGTACCGAGACGCTGAGTCTCTATGCCACACCTATGGCGTCCCTTCAGCACTTCCTTCTCTGTTACAGAAGCTGGTGCCAGTTTCACTCCATGTGCATTTTATACTTCCTGGTCATGACGTCACCCCACCGGTGACAGCCTGACTCCAATTTTGACTGATTGCACACATTATTTAGAGCATGGACAACATAGCTGCATTCCCAAAGCATTCCGACGCAGCGTCTCATTACATCAGGGAACCAGGATTATATTCGTAGCCTAAAGACGTTACGTATGTAACCATGGATCCCTGAGGGAATGAGACACAGCAACTCCAGGCCACACTGCTGGCATCCTTGCAGCACTTCCTCTACATATGTAACCTGGAGACATTTCATGTCAGCTGTATCAAACCACTCAGCTGCTAGTGTGAATATTTTTTATTGCTTTTGTTGTTTTCATACACTTACATAGCACACAATATTATTATCAGAATTAAATGTTACAATGAAGACTAGAACTATATTATGAATCTGGAAAAAACTTTTAAAAAGTAGGTTGATTGCAGAAATTTGCCAAACAAGTGAGGACCTCTTTGGACATCATCCATATGAATATTGCAATAAACTATAAATATCCAAAACATAAAAGCAGCTGTCATAATTTCTTCGTGTGTATACACATTTTTTGTATACACACAATTTTAACACATTATTATGTAATGTTTTAATGCTAGCGCTATATTTGATAGACAGTTTAGTTTTTTCTTTCTAGTCACATGACATGCACAGTTTGGGTTATTATATAAACTGCCCTGCAGCACAGCCCTTTACAAATGTTCAAAGGTAGGTTACCAACACTCCGTAAAGGTATGAAAAGAATGCATAACAAAAGAATAATTCATCATGTTCTACTAACAATACAGTAGTATAGTATGGTTTAATATGCTTGAATATATCTGCATTATATTATATACATTTTTTTTAGGGCATCAGGTCATGTCAAGTAAAAATGTGACTTTTGTGAAAGACTTTTTCATTGTTGGTTTTCCTGGACTTCATCCTAACTACTATGTCTTTGTATCTGCAATTATGTTTTTCATTTATTTGTGCATTTTAATAGGAAATGGGATTTTTCTGCTTTTGTTTGCAACGAACAAAAGTCTCCATAAACCTATGTATTTTATTTATATAAGTCTTGTGTTGTCTGATGTATTGTTCTGTACATGCACCTTACCAAAGATCATTGCTAGATATTGGTTCCAAGAAGGGATAATTTCCTTTGCAGCATGTTTTTTCCAAATGTACTTAGTGCATTATTTTGGTGTGGTCAATTCCTATACACTAGCTGTAATGGCCATAGATCGATATTGTCAGGAATTCCGCTGCCACGCCCCCTTCGGCGGCTATCAGACTTCGGCATTCCCCAAAGCACCTCACTCCTTCTCCCGTACGTGCCCCGCCCACACAGAGCTGCTCGCAATCGGGCTTCATGGGGAACACCTGACTCCCATTTACTCGGGCATCACACCGCCAATATAAACCCCTCATTCACCCACGCTCAGCGTCCGTTGTTATATGTTCATGCGTGTTTGTGTAGGTTCATGGTGGTGTGTGGTCGTATGTATGCTACTCCCGCTACATACCTTCTCCTTCCGGACTCTCGCCACCCACGGCTGTGTTTACCTTCCCCAGCGCACCTCGGACTACTGACGCTTTTCCGTCGTTTGCTCCGCACCGCGCTTCTTTCATAACGCACCGTGGATGTTATTATTGGACTGCCGTTTGCAGGATTCCTCATCAAAGTTTCCAGGAGGTCACCACGCTGCTCCAGGTCCTCCAGGACAGCTCCGCTTCGCCGAAGGTCCTCTAAGGGATCACCGCCGTGCTCCTTTGGGTTGGTTCAGCTCTGCTCCAGGTCTCGAAGAGAGCTCCGTTCCGCTCAGGGTCCTGAAGAGAGCTCCGTTCCGTCCCAGGACCTCCGTGAGAACACGGCTCTGTCCCAGAGTAACCCGTGAGCTCCTCTCCGCTCTAGGGTCCCCAGGCGGCTTCCTCTCCACTCCTAGGCTTCCAGGCGGCTTCCTCTTTGCTTCCGGTTACTGAGGAAAGCTTGGCTTTGCTCCTGATTTCCGAGGAGAGCTTGGTTCCGCTCCAGCGTCCCAAAGAGAGCTCGGTTCCGCTCCAGCGTCCCAAAGAGAGCTCGGTTCCGCTCCAGCGTCCCAAAGAGAGCTCGGTTCCGCTCCAGCGTCCCAAAGAGAGCTCGGTTCCGCTCCAGCGTCCCAAAGAGAGCTCGGTTCCGCTCCAGCGTCCCAAAGAGAGCTCGGTTCCGCTCCAGCGTCCCAAAGAGAGCTCGGTTCCGCTCCAGCGTCCCAAAGAGAGCTCGGTTCCGCTCCAGCGTCCCAAAGAGAGCTCGGTTCCGCTCCAGCGTCCCAAAGAGAGCTCGGTTCCGCTCCAGCGTCCCAAAGAGAGCTCGGTTCCGCTCCAGCGTCCCAAAGAGAGCTCGGTTCCGCTCCAGCGTCCCAAAGAGAGCTCGGTTCCGCTCCAGCGTCCCAAAGAGAGCTCGGTTCCGCTCCAGCGTCCCAAAGAGAGCTCGGTTCCGCTCCAGCGTCCCAAAGAGAGCTCGGTTCCGCTCCAGCGTCCCAAGGAGCACTCAACTCACATCCGAGACTGCAAAAGGGAAGTCGACCGGTTGCCCCCAGACTCCACCGAAGGCGATGGCTCGCCCACAGTCTCCCGAAGGGTGACGGCTCACCACACCAGCACTCAAAAGGCGGCTATGTCACAGACCTCCTTTTTGCCCCAGGAGTCCCCAGAGCACTCACCTCAGCTCCGGGACTGTGAAAGGGAAGTCGACCGGTTGCCCCCAGACTCCACCGGGCGATGGCTCGCCCACAGTCTCCCGAAGGGTGACGGCTCACCACACCAGCACTCAAAAGGCGAAGCTACGTCACAGACCTCCTTTTTGCCCCAGGAGTCCCCAGAGCACTCACCTCAGGGGCCGCCCCTTTGGGGCAATCTGCTTCCCATTTCATTACCATATTTTTGACAAATTTCAAACAGAAATATACTAATTCTAAGCATAGTGGTCTGGCTTTTTGCTCATCCTAACAGTATAATGATGGTTGTTCGGGCTTATCCTCTTCCTTACTGTGGAGCTAATACCATTGTACACTGTTATTGTGATCATATATCTATTACCCGACTTGCATGCACAGACAGTACTCTATATAGTTTTCCAGCTTTTGTTTATGCCATGGTTGTACTGCTAGGATCTCTTGCCATCATTGTGCTCTCCTATTCCTTTATTATTTTAGCTATTCTAAAAATATCAAGTACTCAGGGGCGGCTAAAGACTTTTTCCACATGTAGTTCTCAGCTTATAATAATTGCTCTGTTCTTCTTACCAAGGTGTTTTAATTACTTGGCTGCCTATGTAGGTATTACATTTAATGCTGATTTGCAAATAGCAATTGTTTTGCTGTATAGCATGCTACCTCCAATGATCAACCCTTTAATCTATAGTCTAAAAACAGAAGAAGTTAAGAATATTTTGATAAGAAAATATTTTAAAAGGCCAACATAGCATATCAGGTTTTAAGATACAGTGTAGGGGAAAAAAATGTGTAAAACTGACCATAAGATTGGTAAGTTCTTTTTGAACATTTCAATCTACATTTAGTTTCTATTTGCTGTTATAATAACCTCCACATTTATGGGTAGATGTTCCACTATTGTTTATTTAAGTCTGCTTGTGGATGTGCTCATTCACCCACAAGGGTATTAGAAAGTCATTTTATGTTTATTATTATTATTAATTAATATATTTTGTTTTTGAAAGATCACATTGAAGATCTCCTATAAAGATTAAGTCCAGTAATTCCTATAAGTCATGTCATGATGGTGGATGTTTTGAAGCAGTCTGCTTCCCATTTCATTACCATATTTTTGACAAATTTCAAACAGAAATATAGTAATTCTAAGCATAGTGGTCTGGCTTTTTGCTCATCCTAGCAGTATAATGATGGTTGTTCGGGCTTATCCCCTTCCTTACTGCGGAGCTAATACCATTGTACACTGTTATTGTGATCATATATCTATTACCCGACTTGCATGCACAGACAGTACTCTATATAGTTTTCCAGCTTTTGTTTATGCCATGGTAGTACTGCTAGGATCTCTTGCCATCATTGTGCTCTCCTATTCCTTTATTATTTTAGCTATTCTAAAAATATCAAGTACTCAGGGGCGGCTAAAGACTTTTTCCACATGTAGTTCTCAGCTTATAATAATTGCTCTGTTCTTCTTACCAAGGTGTTTTAATTACTTGGCTGCCTATGTAGGTATTACATTTAATGCTGATTTGCAAATAGCAATTGTTTTGCTGTATAGCATGCTACCTCTAATGATCAACCCTTTAATCTACAGTCTAAAAACAGAAGTTAAGAATATTTTGATAAGAAAATATTTTAAAAGGCCAACATAGCATATCAGGTTTTAAGATGCAGTGTAGGAAAAAAAATGTGTAAAACTGACCATAAGATTGGTAAGTTCTTTTTGAACATTTAAATCTACATTTAGTTTCTATTTGCTGTTATAATAACCTCCACATTCATGGGTAGATGTTCCACTATTGTTTTTTTAAGTCTGCTTGTGGATGTGCTCATTCACCCACAAGGGTATTAGAAATGTCATTTTATGTTTATTATTATTATTATTATTATTATTATTATTATTATTATTATTATTAATTAATATATTTTGTTTTTGAAAGATCACATTGAAGATCTCCCTATAAAGATTAAGTCCAGTAATTCCTATAAGTCATGTCATGATGGTGGATGTTTTGAAGCAGTCTGGCACATGGCATTTCCAAATTGATATGTTGAATATATATTTCCAAAAGTATTCAGTCACCTGGTCATAGGTGGGGTATTTGATCTTTAAACATTACATTCCACATTTGGTTCCAATTTGCTCTGATAATTCCCTACACTCTTCTGGGTAGCTTTTCCACTAGATTTTGGAGTGTGCTTATGGATATTTGTAATTATCAGCCACACGGGTATTATGAAAGGCAGTTACTGATGTAGGGTGAGTAGCTCTGGTGTGCACTCAGTGTTCCAGTTCATCCCAAAACTCCTTATTAGAGTTGTGGTCAGAGATCTGTAGCAGAGCGCTCTCATCTAACAAGGTCATCTAATTCATCTCATAAAAACCTTATCTTCATGGAGCTGGTTTTGTGCGGAAAAGTTTATTCTACCACATCCAAAGCCATCATATAGAACTGTGAACCTCCAACTTTTAGGGAAAAAACACATATAGCCATTAATGGTGGGTGTCCAAATACTTTTGACAATATGATGTATATTGTGATGTGTTTACTGTGCCATTATGTTTCTGTTTTTGTAGTGGAATACGCTTTACTCATAATGCCTGATTTCAGCAGATACTGCAGTAATCAAACAGTTGAATGATTTGAAAACCATGAAGAAAATCTATTATTTTATTAAAAAGCAAAAATATCCTAAATCTTAAATGTTATTAACATTTATATGTAAGTAGCTATTCAGAAATGGTCAAGTAAATAGGTATGGTACTGTGATTTAAAAAAAGAACCCAATATAATCTTTAATATAGTTACACACTATGAAACACAGCGAATTATATTCTTAAATGATTCAATATTCTGTTCTTGCATTTTTTGTAGATTTGAACACAAATAAACAGTTTAACATTAAACAGTTTTTCCCTCTGCTTTTACATGGGTGTCTTAATTACCTGACCAATGTAGCCTGTTCCCTCTAATGCTCAATCTAGTAAAATCAGAAGATGTAAGTACATGATAGATAGATAGATAGATAGATAGATAGATAGATAGATAGATAGATAGATAGATAGATAGATAGATAGATAGATAGATAGTTAGTTAGTTAGTTAGTTAGTTAGTTAGTTTTCCCAGTATTTTAAAAGCTGCACAGTTAGACATAGTTCATGCTACCTACATTACTTTGTAAAATGTGTGGATAATTGTCATTTGTTGTTATGGGTTTCTTTTTGATCACTTTGACAAAACGAATAATTCTTGTGTTTGAATGCAATTTACTATGCTCTGTGTTTTTAATGTGCAATTTAAAGCACTATTGCTTCTTTGCTTTATCATTTGCTTCCTTCATTTTTTTATGCTTTTAGTCTTCTGTTTCTCTTTCAGTTGTAATATAATGAAGCCCTGATATACGCTGTTTGAATTGAAGACAGCATAAACACTGCCTCATTTAACTCTAAAAAAGTTAATAGAATAATAAAAAAATAAAGTAAATCATATCATTTATAGCCATAACATATCCATGAGCATTTTTTAATTAACCCAACTTGGCCAATCTCTGATCAAATCCTGCATCAGACCTCTGGGCCTTGGTAAGCAACCTCTGTACAATAGACCTCAAAAAGAAGCTTTGTTTGGTAAATGAAAGATTGTCTTTCTGGCATTGCAATTATGCCCAGCCCTTAAGAATTGTCTCTTCCAGATTTCATTTTAAAAATTCTTTAGGCAGTTCCTTTTATTTTTAGGCTGCAGCTGTCTGCTTTCTTTAAAATTAGAGCCAAGGTGTTCTGAGGTCCACATCTGCCTCCCATCCTTAACCTACATTTTACCTGAGTTGATTGATTGAACGCAGTATCAGCCTCTCATCCTCCCGAGCATGTATATCACTATTGCATATATTGTAGTCTGCAATAAACACAATGATAATATTAACACATGGTGTTTTAATACATATGTCAGAGGTGGCCAAAGTTCACAAATCTTTTACTTAAGTAAATGTAAAAATACTCGTTTTTAAATACTCAGGTAAAAGTTCTGGACTGACTACACTTTTTTACTCAAGTTAAAGTAATAGAATTTAGGCTCTGACATGTACTTAAGTAAAAAGTAGCCATTACTACTACCTGTTTAAGTGTCACGCTGGTAATTGGACCTCACGTCAGGGCTGTCAAATGATATAAGTATTTAATCGCAACCTAATCACACATTTCTATCTGTTCTACTGTAACTGTACCATTTATTAATACTTAGTTTGTAAATACTCTAAGCAACATGGACATGGAGAAATATGGATGCTTTATGCAAATGTGTGAAACCAAGTTCAACACACAGCATGAGGACAAAAAAATTCTTGTAACTGTTTTGAAGTAATTATAGTGGTTTAAATTAGATAAATCATCAGGACACCAAACGGAACATTTGCTATGTTTCCACATGGGTTAATGAGGCTCTCCTAACTTTCATACCGATTACATAATCAGAATATTTGTTTTCGATGTGTACTGTTTTATGTAAAAGACAGATTAAGCTTTCTATACATATATTTATTATGTCTGTGAGGCAAGTATTTACTGAGATTCTGGTTCTTTTATTTATGTGTTGGTGTAGGAAGATGACCGAGACGGCAGAGAGCACCCCCTGTCTGTTTTCTTTATTTTACAAAAAGAGTTTTGTTTTGATTATGAGTGTGTACAA
The DNA here is from genome assembly GCF_014805685.1 of Silurus meridionalis. Classification (NCBI taxonomy): domain Eukaryota; kingdom Metazoa; phylum Chordata; class Actinopteri; order Siluriformes; family Siluridae; genus Silurus; species Silurus meridionalis. Next base: position 20,036,709 of record NC_060895.1, read on the forward strand.
ATAAAAGTAAACTCTTTACAAATTTGAATGATGTGTTTCTCTTATATGTACAATCAAAAATACAGTAATTTAAATTTGTATCGCCATTATGAATAAAAAACGGCGGATTTTGGTGTTTGATTTGAGACTTGCCGCATGATTAAAACAAATGTTTACTGATTAAAAATGTTTTTTATTTATTACATCTGAGTAAAGAAAGCCCGTCGTAAATAAAAGTATGTTGCGCTGAAGGTTTCAATTTCTCTGTTATATTTAGTTATTTATTTATGTATTTCTATTTTTAATAAAAATGGTGAAACAGAAACGCCCACTGCATTAATCGCTGTTAATAAAATTAGTGCCATTAAAATTAATTTGCGTTTGAACTTTGACAGCCCTGGTTAATATATTATAATAAAACTATTTTAAAATGTTGTTACCTAATGAATGTATCCAGGCTGAACACAAGCAGAAAAGATCTGATGATAAGGAATGTGTCTGTTCTCAGTCATGTTTATGTCGCTGACTCCTTCTGTCTCATCCACGTTAACCCCATACTTATTTTTGCCTTCTGCCTGCTCATTGTGAGCTTTGTAAACTAGCCTACATCTGTGGTGTGTGAGAGCCAGGAAATATTACACCAGTGGATTGAAAAAGCCACACAATGACAAGTAATAGGTTGATGGGCTAAAATAGGTGTGCAGTGAAAATAAAAAATAATCCACAAAATCCACAAAATAAATAGATTAAAACTAAAGTAACGGGCCTGGGTTGAAGATTTAGGTAGTAGAAAGTGCAGATATTTGTGTAAAAACAGTGAAAAAAAAAGTGTTAAAAAATAAATAAATAGTGAAGTACTGATACCAGAAAAATCTACTTAAGTACAGTACCAAACTATTTGTACTTCGTTACTTCCCACCTCTGACATACACAATACAATGGGTTTCTGTGCTTCACTGATGATCCAAATTATATGGCAAAAATAGTCATTTTACTATTTAGCAGTTCAACAATTCCACATAAATTGGCAGTAAAATGTCCTGAATAGCATGTTGATGTTGTTTATGCACACTTTATTATGGAGAAAAAATGTAGCTTCTTACACAAGTCTTAGGAAATTTACATAATGTTAATAATACATGTTGCTAGACATGTGACTTATGACTTGACATGTTCAGATAAATAAATTACCCTAGAGCACTGACATATTTCCTGATGTGCTATGACTCTGTAAAGGTATGGATAAAACACATAATTTCATAATAGCTTTTGGTAATTTATATGAAATATATAGTAATCCATGTAATTTTTACATAAATGTAATATAACAATATTTAAACTTGATTTATTCATATACACAGTGCTCACAATACTTTAAAAAGCTGAAATATTTATTCATTAAAAATTGAATTTTTTCTTAAAGTATAGGTCAGATCATGTCGGACAGAAACGTGACATTTGTGAAGGACTTTTTCATCTTTGGTTTTCCTGGACTTCATCCTAAATACTATGTCTTTATTTCTTCAATTATGTTGTTAGTTTATGTTTTCACTCTGATAGGTAATGGAATTTTTCTTCTTTTGTTCACAACTAACAGAAATCTCCATAAACCCATGTATTTTATTTATACAAGTCTTGTGTTGTCTGATGTACTGTTCAGTACATGCACTTTACCAAAGATCATTGCAAGATATTTGTTTCAAGACGGAAACATTTCTTTTGGAGCTTGTTTTTTACAGATGTACTTAGTGCATTATTTTGGTACAGTCAATTCATATGTACTTGCATTAATGGCCATAGATCGATATATAGCTATTTGTTACCCATTCCGTTACCATACTTTTATGTCAAACAGGAATATAGTAATTTCTTCAATAGTAGTCTGGAGTTTTGCTCATCTTAGCATTATAATGATGGTTGTTCGGGCTTACCCCCTCCCTTACTGTGGATCCAACACCATTTTACACTGCTATTGTGATCATGTTTCTATTACCCGACTTGCATGCACAGACAGGACTTCATATAGTGTTCCAGCTTTTGTTTATGCCATGGTTGTACTGCTAGGATCTCTTGCCATTATTCTTTTCTCATATTTCTTCATTATTTTAGCTGTCCTTAAAATATCAAGTGAACAGGGGAAGCTAAAGGTGTTTTCCACATGTAGCTCTCAACTCATTATAATTGCACTGTTCTTCTTACCAAGGTGTTTTTATTATTTGGCTGCCAATATAGGTATTACATTTAATGCTGATTTGCAAATAGCAATCATTATGTTGTATAGCCTGCTACCTCCAATGATCAACCCTTTACTGTATAGCCTAAAAACAGAAGAAGTGAAAAAAATCTTAATAAGAAAATTAAAAAAAAGGCCAAATTAGATAGATTCTTGTGTACATGTCGTGTCTCAAAATAAACTGTCAGATGTTAAATTGGTTATTGTGTTCCTTGTTACTGGAAGTTGATCCATATGCCTGACTTCAGGTGGAGATGTTTTAAATACTGTGGGGAAATAATTTCAATCTGTTAACATTTACTGAAATGGGCAGGCAAAAAAGCACAGAGTCTAATAAGCACAGGACCTAAAATATCCAATGCTTCCACAACTAAATCATTTTACTCAAAGCTTATTTTTTTGTATTAAAAGTATGAATGGAAATCAAAAATTGAAAAAAAAACTAGATGCTGCTTTTTGGTACCATTCATCCTTTTTGGTTTTTAAATTTAGATTTTCGTTAACAAATACAATTTTTGGATCAGTATGACTTGCAGACCCTTATCCCATCCAGGAACAACCCATCCTTATCTGAATCCAGGCCAGACATTACAGATAATAACACATAGCAAGCATGTCACATGCATCTGGTTCATGGTTTTAGAAGTAAATCTGGTCTGACCAATGTAAAAATGCTATTATAATATATTATCAGGTATTTACCATGCTTTATCATGCCGAATTCAATTTAAAGCATACATATAAATCATTCCATAGAAATAAATGTATATATCTCTAGTTCAATTTTGGGTGTATTTCATTTTAAAATTAATATTCTGAGAATGTAATGTAATTACTTGCATATATTGTTTTAATTACAAGATATACAAGCAATTCAATTGTGCACAAACTGTTTTATAAGAGTTTATTGACATTATTCAGTATTGGTATTTTTTAATTTTAAACTTTCTGTGGATTGTAAACACTATTAAACTGTTAAAAGTATTTGCACATTTTCATGCTGTCTACTCTTCCCAATTTGACATACAGCATCATCCGCTTAATGTCAGTTTTGAACTGCTTTTACCTAATGGACATGCTGTTTTCAATTCTGAGAGGATCAGGATATTGTAAATAAAAATTATCATAAAGGTGGCAAAGAAATTAGTTTATAAATGCCTGAAAACCTATGGTGTATTTGCAAGGTCATAGGGTATGATTCGATATTCAAAGTGACTGATGGTGTTGAATACTACCTTCCATTCATCCTCTTTGATGTGCATCAAAGGTTCTTTGTAGGTCAAGTTTAGTAAATATCTTAGAGTCTCAGAAATGCAAACAGTGATAGCCTGGATCTCGGGTAGGATAGGGATAGGGTTGATACCCAGTATCTAGCAGCACTCACTAGCCTGGTCGCTTGGATGCTTGTGCTTCACTTAATACATCAGCTAGGTTTCTGAAAGGTTCTGTTATAGTGATTCAGAGCATGGACAAAGAAAAAGCGTTTCAAAAGCGTTGTTGACACAGCTTCTTGTTACCTCGAGAACCATGGTTACATACGTAACCTGGAGACAATTCATGTCAGCTGTATCACACCACTCATCTGCTAGTGTGAATATTTTTTATTGCTTTTGTTGTTTTCATACACTTACATAGCACACAAAATTATTATCAGAATTAAATGTTACAATGAAGACTAAAACTATATTATGAATCTGAAAAAAAAAAATTCAAACGTAGGTTGATTGCAGAAATTTGCCAAACAAGTGAGGACCTCTTTGGACGTCATCCATATGAATATTGCAATAAACTATAAATATCCAAAAAAAAAAAATACAGCTGTCATAATTTCTTCGTGTGTATACACATTCTTTGTATACACACAATTTTAACACATTATTATGTACATTTTAATGCTAGCGCTATATTTGATAGACAGTTTAGTTTTTTCTTTCTAGTCACATAACATGCACATTGTGGGTTATTATATAAACTGCCCTATCACACAGCTCTTTACAAATGTTCAACGGTAGGTTACCAACACTCCGTAAAGTTAAGAAAAGAATGCATAACAAAAGAATAATTCATCATGATCTACTAACAATACAGTAATATATTATGGTTTAATATGCTTGAATATATCTGCATTATATTATATACATTCTCTTTAGGGAATCAGGTCATGTCAAGTAAAAACGTGACTTTTGTGAAAGACTTTTTCCTGGACTTCATCCTAACTACTATGTCTTTGTATCTGCAATTATGTTTTTCATTTATTTGTTCATTTTAATAGGAAATGGGATTTTTCAGATTTTTTTTGCAACGAACAAAAGTCTCCATAAACCTATGTATTATATTTATATAAATCTTGTGTTGTCTGATGTATTGTTCTGTACATGCACCTTACCAAAGATCATTGCTAGATATTGGTTCCAAGAAGGGATCATTTCCTTTGCAGCATGTTTTTTCCAAATGTACTTAGTGCATTATTTTGGTGTGGTCAATTCCTATACACTAGCTGTAATGGCCATAGATCGATATTGTCAGGAATTCCCCTGCCACGCCCCCTTCGGCGGCTATCAGACTTCGGCATTCCCCAAAGCACCTCACTCCTTCTCCCGTGCGTGCCCCGCCCGCACAGAGCTGCTCGCAATCAGGCTTCATGGGGAACACCTGACTCCCATCTACTCGGGCATCACACCGCCAATATAAACCCCTCATTTACCCACGCTCAGCGTCCGTTGTTATATGTCCATGCGTGTTCATGTAGGTTCATGGTGGTGTGTGGTCGTATGTATGCTGCTCCCGCTACATACCTTCTCCTTCCGGACTCCTCGCTCACTCCACGGCTGCGTTTACCTTCCCCAGCGCACCTCGGACTACTGACGCTTTTCCGTCGTTTCCTCCGCACCGCGCTTCTTCCATAACGCACCGTGGATGTTATTATTGGACTGCCGTTTGCAGGATTCCTCATCAAAGTTTCCAGGAGGTCACCACGCTGCTCCAGGTCCTCCAGGACAGCTCCACTTCGCCGAAGGTCCTCTAAGGGATCTCCGCCGTGCTCCTTCGGGTTGGTTCAGCTCTGCTCCAGGTCTCCGAAGAGAGCTCCGTTCCTCTCCAGGGTCCTGAAGAGAGCTCCGTTCCATCCCAGGACCTCCGTGAGAACACGGCTCTGTCCCAGAGTAACCCCGTGAGCTCCTCTCTGTCCCAGAGCGACCCTGTGAGCTCCTCTCTGTCCCTGAGCATCCCCGAGAGCTCGGTTCTGCTCCAGAGAGTCCCCGAGAGCTCCGTTCTGCTCCAGAGTCCTGAAAGGAGCTCGACTTTGTCCCAGGACCTCCTGGCGAGCTCGGCTTTGTCCCAGGACCTCCCAGCAAGCTCCTCTCCACTCCAGGGTCCCCAGGTGAGCTCCTCTCCGCTCTAGGGTCCCCAGGCGGCTTCCTCTCCACTCCTAGGCTTCCAGGCGGCTTCCTCTTTGCTTCTGGTTACTGAGGAAAGCTTGGCTTTGCTCCTGATTTCCGAGGAGAGCTTGGTTCCATCCCAGGACTTCCGGGAAAGTTCCGCTCCGCTCCAGCGTCCCAAAGAGAGCTCGGTTCCGCTCCAGCGTCCCAAAGAGAGCTCGGTTCCGCTCCAGCGTCCCAAGGAGCACTCAACTCACATCCGAGACTGCAAAAGGGAAGTCGACCAGTTGCCCCCAGACTCCACCGAAGGCGATGGCTCGCCCACAGTCTCCCGAAGGGTGACGGCTCACCACACCAGCACTCAAAAGGCAGCTCGCAGAGCTCCTCCCACGGTGACATTCTGCCTCCAAGCTCCCTGGATGGTGACAGGTCGCCCCTAAGCTCCCTGGAGGGTGACGTCGCACCGATTAACCCTGCCGATGTCATCACTCAGCCTCTGTGCTCAGTCAGGGTCGTCGCTCCATCTCTGGTCTCCATCCAGAGGGTCTTCCAGCCGGTAAGCCCCGTTGAGAGCTCTGCCCCGCTTCCAGTAGTCACCAGGATTGTCTCTCCACTCCACTGTCCGGGTCGCCGGGCTCCAGGTCTCCAGGGGGTCGCCTCCGCCTCCTGTCTCTGCCGAGGGCGCCGCTCTCCTGTCTCTGCCGAGGGCGCCGCTCTCCTGTCTCTGCCGAGGGCGTCGCTCTGCGGAGGATGTCGCTCTGCCTCCGGTCTTCGCTGAGGGCGGCGCCTGCTCCAGGTCTCCTCCGAGGGCGTTGCTCTGCTCCAGGTCTCCAGGGGGTCGCCTCCGCCTCCTGTCTCTGCCGAGGGCGTCGCTCTGCGGAGGATGTCGCTCTGCCTCCGGTCTTCGCTGAGGGCGGCGCCTGCTCCAGGTCTCCTCCGAGGGCGTTGCTCTGCTCCAGGTCTCCTCCGAGGGCGTTGCTCTGCTCCAGGTCTCCTCCGAGGGCGTTGCTCTGCTCCAGGTCTCCTCCGAGGGCGTTGCTCTGCTCCAGGTCTCCAGGGGGGTCGTCTCTCCGCCTCCTGTCTCCGCCGAGGGCGTCACTCCGCTCCAGAGCTCCAGGGGGGTCGTCTCTCCGCCTCCTGTCTCTGCCGAGGGCGTCGCTCTGCGGAGGATGTCGCGCTGCCTCTGGTCTTCGCTGAGGGCGTCGCTCTCCTGTCTCTGCCGAGGGCGTCGCTCTGCGGAGGATGTCGCTCTGCCTCCGGTCTTCGCTGAGGGCGGCGCTCTGCTCCAGGTCTCCGTGGTGGACGTCTCTCCGCCTCTAGTCTGTGCGAAGGACTTTGCCCCGTTCCTGGCCTCCGCGTGGGGCTGTGCTCCGTTCCGGGACCCCGCTGGGGTCGTTGTCCCGTTCCGGCTCTCCGTAGTGGTGGTCGCTTCACCTCGGCCCTTCCCTGCTGTTCCTGGCTCCGCGGCGGTTCTGGCCGGGTCCCCTTTGACCCTGGGCGGTTGGAGGGGTCCTCCTCCGGGTTTGGGGCGTCAGGGGCCGCCCCTTTGGGGCAATCTGCTTCCCATTTCATTACCATATTTTTATGTCAAACAGAAATATAGTAATTCTAAGCATAGTGGTCTGGCTTTTTGCTCATCCTAACAGTATAATGATGGTTGTTCAGGCTTATCCTCTTCCTTACTGTGGAGCTAATACCATTGTACACTGTTATTGTGATCATATATCTATTACCCGACTTGCATGCACAGACAGTACTCTATATAGTTTTCCAGCTTTTGTTTATGCCATGGTAGTACTGCTAGGATCTCTTGCCATCATTGTGCTCTCCTATTCCTTTATTATTTTAGCTATTCTAAAAATATCAAGTACTCAGGGGCGGCTAAAGACTTTTTCCACATGTAGTTCTCAGCTTATAATAATTGCGCTCTTCTTCTTAGCAAGGTGTTTTAATTACTTGGCTGCTTATGTATGTATTACATTTAATGCTGATTTGCAAATAGCAATTGTTTTGCTGTATAGCATGCTACCTCTAATGATCAACCCTTTAATCTACAGTCTAAAAACAGAAGAAGTTAAGAATATTTTGATAAGAAAATATTTTAAAAGCATAGCATATCAGGTTTTAAGATGCAGTGTAGGAAAAAAAATGTGTAAAACTGACCATAAGATTGGTAAGTTTTTTTTGAACATTTAAATCTACATTTAGTTTCTATTTGCTGTTATAATAACCTCCACATTCATGGGTAGATGTTCCACTATTGTTTTTTTAAGTCTGCTTGTGGATGTGCTCATTCACCCACAAGGGTATTAGAAATGTCATTTTATGTTTATTATTATTATTATTATTATTATTATTATTAATTAATATATTTTGTTTTTTTGAAAGATCACATTGAAGATCTCCCTATAAAGATTAAGTCCAGTAATTCCTATAAGTCATGTCATGATGGTGGATGTTTTGAAGCAGTCTGGCACATGGCATTTCTAAATTGAGGTGTTCAATATATATTTCCAAAAGTACACCTGGTCATAAGTGGGGTATTTGATCTTTAAAAACATTACATTCCACATTTAGTTCCAATTTGCTCTGATAATTCCCTACACTCTTCTGGGTAGCTTTTCCACTAGATTTTGGAGTGTGCTTATGGATATTTGTAATTATCAGCCACACGGGTATTATGAAAGGCAGTTACTGATGTAGAGTGAGTAGCTCCGGTGTGCACTGTGTACCTCCAAATTTTAAGGAAAAAACACATATAGCCATAAATGGTGGGTGTTCAAATACTTTTGACAATATGATGTATATTGTGATGTGTTTACTGTGCCATTATGTTTCTGTTTTTGTAGTGGAATACGCTTTACTCATGGTGCCTGATTTCAGCAGATACTGCAGTAATCAAACAGTTAAATGATTTGAAAACCATGAAGAAAATCTATTATTTTATTAAAAAGCAAAAATGTCCTAAATCCTAAATGTTATTAACATTTATATGTAAGTAGCTATTCAGAAATGGTCAAGTAAATAGGTATAGTACTGTGATTTAAAAAAAGAACCCAATATAATCTTTAATATAGTTATACACTATAAAACACAGCGAATTATATTCTTAAATGATTCAATATTCTATTCTTGCATTTTTGTAGATGTCTTGTACATTTAAACACAAATAAACAGTTTAACATTAAACAGTTTTTCCCTCTGCTTTTACATGGGTGTCTTAATTACCTGACCAATGTAGCCTGTTCCCTCTAATGCTCAATCTCGTAAAATCAGAAGATGTAAGTACATGATAGATAGATCGATCGATCGATCGATCGATCGATCGATCGATAGATAGATAGATAGATAGATAATAGATAGATAGTTAATTAGTTAGTTAGTTAGTTAGTTAGTTTTCCCAGTATTTTAAAAGCTGCACAGTTAGACATAGTTCATGCTACCTACATTACTTTGTAAAATTTGTGGATAATTGTCATTTGTTGTTATGGGTTTCTTTTTGATCACTTTGACAAAACGAACAATTCTTGTGTTTGAATGCAATTTACTATGCTCTGTGTTTTTAATGTGCAATTTAAAGCACTATTGCTTCTTTGCTTTATCATTTGCTTCCTTCATTTTTTTATGCTTTTAGTCTTCTGTTTCTCTTTCAGTTGTAATATAATGAAGCCCTGATATACGCTGTTTGAATTGAAGACAGCATAAACACTGCCTCACTTAACTCTAAAAAAGTTAATAGAATAATAAAAAAATAAAGTCAATCATATCATTTATAGCCATAACATATCCATGAGCATTTTTTAATTAACACAACTTGGCCAATCTCTGATCAAATCCTGCATCAGACCTCTGGGCCTTGGTAAGCAACCTCTTTACAATAGACCTCAAAAGAAGCTTTGTTTGGTAAATGAAAGATTGTCTTTCTGGCATTGCAATTATGCCCAGCCCTTAAGAATTGTCTCTTCCAGATTTCATTTTAAAAATTCTTAAGGCAGTTCCTTTTATTTTTAGGCTGCAGCTGTCTGCTTTCTTTAAAATTAGAGCCAAGGTGTTCTGAGGTCCACATCTGCCTCCCATCCTTAACCTACATTTTACCCGAGTTGATTGATTGAACGCAGTATCAGCCTCTTATCCTCCCGAGCATGTATATCACTATTGCATATATTGTAGTCTGCAATAAACACAATGATAATATTAACACATGGTGTTTTAATACATATGTCAGAGGTGGCCAAAGTTCACAAATCTTTTACTTAAGTAAATGTAAAAATACTCGTTTTTAAATACTCAGGTAAAAGTTCTGGACTGACTACACTTTTTTACTCAAGTTAAAGTAATAGAATTTAGGCTCTGACATGTACTTAAGTAAAAAGTAGCCATTACTACTACCTGTTTAAGTGTCACGCTGGTAATTGGACCTCACGTCAGGGCTGTCAATTGATATAAGTATTTAATCGCAACCTAATCACACATTTCTATCTGTTCTACTGTAACTGTACCATTTATTAATACTTAGTTTGTAAATACTCTAAGCAACATGGACATGGAGAAATATGGATGCTTTATGCAAATGTGTGAAACCAAGTTCAACATACAGCATGAGGACAAAAAAATTCTTGTAACTGTTTTGAAGTAATTATGGTGGTTTAAATTAGATAAATCATCAGGACACCAAACGGAACATTTGCTATGTTTCCACATGGGTTAATAAGGCTCTCCTAACTTTCATACCGATTACATAATCAGAATATTTGTTTTCGATGTGTACTGTTTTATGTAAAAGACAGATTAAGCTTTCTATACATATATTTATTATGTTTGTGAGGCAAGTATTTACTGAGATTCTGGTTCTTTTATTTATGTGTTGGTGTAGGAAGATGACCGAGACGGCAGAGAGCACCCCCTGTCTGTTTTCTTTATTTTACAAAAAGCGTTTTGTTTTGATTATGAGTGTGTACAAATAAAAGTAAACTCTTTACAAATTTGAATGATGTATTTCTCTATATGTACAATCAAAAAATACAGTCATTTAAATTAGTTTCGGCGTTATGAATAAAAAATGGCGGATTTTGGTGTTTGATTTGAGACTTGCCGCATGATTAAAACAAATGTTTACTGATTAAAAATATTTTTTTTATTTATTACATCTGAGTAAAGAAAGGCCATCGTGAATAAAAGTATGTTGCGCTGAAGGTTTCAATTTCTCTGTTATATTTAGTTATTTATTTATGTATGTCTATTTTTAATAAAAATGGTGAAACAGAAACGCCCACTGCATTAATTGATGTTAATAAAATTAGTGCCGTTAAAATGAATTTGCGTTTGAACTTTGACAGCCCTGGTTAATATATTAATATAAAACTTATTTAAAATTTTGTTACCTAATGAATGTATCCAGGCTGAACACAAGCAGAGAAAAGATCTGATGATAAGGAATGTGTCTGTTCTCAGTCATGTTTACGTTGCTGACTCCTTCTGTCTCATCCACGTTAACCCCATACTTATTTTTGCCTTCTGCCTGCTCATTGTGAGCTTTGTAAACTAGCCTACATCTGTGGTGTGTGAGAGCCAGGAAATATTACACCAGTGGATTGAAAAAGCCACACAATGACAAGTAATAGGTTGATGGGCTAAAATAGGTGTGCAGTGAAAATTAAAAATAACTAAAGTAACGGGCCTGGGTTGAAAATTTAAGTAGTAGAAAGTACAGATATTTGTGTAAAAACAGTGAAAAAAAATAGTGTAAAAAAAAAAATAATAAAAATAGTGAAGTAAAGTACTGATACCAGAAAAATATACTTAAGTACAGTAAAAAACTATTTGAACTTCGTTACTTCCCACCTCTGACATACACAATACAATGGGTTTCTGTGCTTCACTGATGATCTAAATTATATGGCAAAAAATAGTCATTTTACCATTTAGCAGTTCAACAATTCCACATAAATTGGTAAAAAAAACAGTAAAATGTCCTGAATAGCATGTTGATGTTGTTTATGCACACTTTATTATGGAGAATAAAATGTAGCTTCTTACACAAGTCTTAGGAAATTTACATAATGTTAATAATACATGTTGCTAGACATGTGACTTATGACTTGACATGTTCAGATAAATAAATTACCCTAGAGCACTGACATATTTCCTGATGTGCTATGACTCTGTAAAGGTATGGATAAAACACATAATTTCATAATAGCTTTTGGTAATTTATATGAAATATATAGTAATCCATGTAAATTTTACATAAATGTAATATAACAATATTTAAACTTGATTTGTTCATATACACAGTGCTCACAATACTTTAAAAAACTGGAATATTTATTCATTAACAATTGAATTTTTTTTCTTTAAGTATAGGTCAGATCATGTCGGACAGAAACATGACATTTGTAAAGGACTTTTTCATTTTTGGTTTTCCTGGACTCCATCCTAAATACTATGTCTTCATTTCTGCAATTATGTTGTTAGTTTATGTTTTCACTCTGATAGGTAATGGAATTTTTCTTCTTTTGTTAACAACTAACAGAAATCTCCATAAACCCATGTATTTTATTTATACAAGTCTTGTGTTGTCTGATGTACTGTTCAGTACATGCACTTTACCAAAGATCATTGCAAGATATTTGTTTCAAGACGGCAACATTTCTTTTGGAGCTTGTTTTTTTCAGATGTACTTAGTACATTATTTTGCTACAGTCAATTCATATGTACTTGCATTAATGGCCATAGATCGATATATAGCTATTTGTTACCCATTCCGTTACCATACTTTTATGTCAAACAGGAATATAGTAATTTCTTCAATAGTAGTCTGGAGTTTTGCTCATCTTAGCATTATAATGATGGTTGTTCGGGCTTACCCCCTCCCTTACTGTGGATCCAACACCATTTTACACTGCTATTGTGATCATGTTTCTATTACCCGACTTGCATGCACAGACAGGACTCCATATAGTGTTCCAGCTTTTGTTTATGCCATAGTAGTACTGCTGGGATCTCTTGCCATTATTCTCTTTTCATATTTCTTCATTATTTTAGCTGTCTTTAAAATATCAAGTGCACAGGGGAAGCTAAAGGTGTTTTCCACATGTAGCTCTCAACTCATTATAATTGCACTGTTTTTCTTACCAAGGTGTTTTTATTATTTGGCTGCCAATATAGGTATTACATTTAATGCTGATTTGCAAATAGCAATTATTATGTTGTATAGCCTGCTACCTCCAATGATCAACCCTGTACTGTATAGCCTAAAAACAGAAGAAGTAAAGAAAATCTTGATAAGAAAATTTAAAAAGGCCAAATTAGATAGATCCTTATGTATATGTCAGGTCTCAGAATAAATTGTCAGATGTTAAATTGGTTATTGTGTTCCTTGTTATTTTATTGCAATTTGTTTCATATGCCTGACTACAGGTGGTGATGTTCGAAATACTGTGAAGAATTATTTTTATCTGTTAACATTTATTGAAATGGGCAGGCAAAAAAGCACAGAGTCTAATAAGCACAGTGCCTAAAATATTCTATGCTTACATACTTGCGTTATTAATTTTACTCAAAGCTTAAAATTTTTATCAAATGTATGAATGGAAATCAGGCATGATTCAGATCTTTTGCAAGAAATATAGATGCTGTTTTTTTGTAACATTTATCCTTTTTAGTTTTTATATATAGATTTTTGCTAACAAATATAATTTTTGGATTATAATGACATGCAGGCCCTCATCAAATAAAGGAACATCCCATCCTTATCCGATTTTAGGCCAAACATTACAGTGTTCATGCTCACCTGTATTCAAACCTGTTTCCTGTTTTTCTTTAATCACTCTGTGTGCTTAAATAGCTTTGCAAGCTATTGCCTTGATTCCTTCTGTTGAGCAACAACACTTAGCAGCATGTCACATGCATCTGGTTCATGGTCATTTTAGGAGTAAATCTTGTCTGACCCATGACAAAATGCTATCATGATTTATTATCAGCTACAAAACTGAAACAACTAACATTTATTTTTGCTATTTAGGTCAACTTACCCTGTAATGCAAAACATTTTAAAAACGTTTTAGTATAATACAAATTACTGATAGCCACTGTAAGACTTGCAATTATGCAAACTTTTAAGACTCTGCATACTGCAGGTTTATTACAATACAAGTGCACAATTAGCCTAGGTTTTAAAAAAGACTCCTGGTAAAATACAACTAAGGCAAACCATCATTTTAAATAAATATTTAGTTAAATATAGGTGACCCTGGATTATGTCTTGGAATCAACCATTTAAAGGGTTTTGTAATAACAGGTAAATGCTACTGTTTTTGGCCTATAACTAGTTTGTCATTGAATCAAGTTTAAAGTGGTATTTTACTTAAAGTGAGTTTACAAAGATGTTCTGTGTACAGATCAGGACAACGTTTTGTAAATTCTTTGGTCTAACAATGTTAGAAAATGCACCTGCATCTTGCCTACAAGCTGTTTCACTTTGGTAAGTTGATTAATTGCAGCTATCAAGCTAGTTAAGGCAGTGAAATTAAACATAACCGAACCTTGCAGAGGGTAACCTTGAAGGTTTTACTATAAAACGTCTCTAGGTTACGTATGTAACCTTAGTTCCCTGAGGGAATAAAACACTGCATTACAAAGCTTTGGAAACACTTCCGTGTTGCTCACGCTCTGAATCACATGTGTAATTCAGCCAACAGCAAGACGCAACGTCACCGGCAGGTTGACGTCACAACCAGGATGCTACAAAATGCGCATGCAGTGGAGCCGATGCTAGCTTCTGCAAATGAGAAGGAAAGCTTTGCAGGGATGCAGGGAGTGTGGTTTGGAGACGCAGCGTCTCGTTCCAGAGTACACTCCAGTCCCAAATGTCGGTCAATGTAAGAGTCAATGTTGTTCGTACGGACCAGCACATGTTCCCTCAGGTCTGGGAGAAAGTAATTCAGAGTCAAAAACACGCCCAGCATCTCTAGGCAGTTTATGTGCCACATGAGATGGAGCTTGTTCCATCAACCTTTGGCGGAGCGTCCACTCATGACCGTTACCCACCCCATGAGGGATGCATCTATCATATCTAAGGCGCTTAGGGCTCGCTGCGAGACCTTGATAGTACGGAGTGGATTGCCCTTTCAGGAGAACCCTCTGTCTCTAAACCACTGGAGGGGTCTCATGTGCATAGGCCATCTGCTATGAGACCAGACGGAGGTGGGGGAAAACACTCACTGGAGGTGGCTGTGCTCTGAAGAACATCCTGTAGCAGGGTTAACAGCCTGACCTCCCAGTGTACAACGCCCTTCTAAGGTTGAGGCCCTTTGGTTGTCAGGGCCTATGTGCCACGGCCTGCTTGCTGGAGAGAACGACCCTTAGATCCACTGGCTCCTTCAGCTTGGCCCTAGAGCATCACTGAGGGCCTTTGGGCCCCTCCAGATGGGTCCGGGTGGCAACACTCTGTCTTTAGGCTTTGCAGTGCCTGTCGAGTGGCACCTTGTGAGCAACGAGGGGGATCCCGCTGAAACGCTGCCAACTGCTTCTTGGCTTCCTGGAACTTATCGACAACCAAACCTACGGCATCACTAAACAAGCCAGGAGGGGCCATTGGGGTGTTCAGCAGAAAAGCCCACAGCATTTCTCCATACCTGTGTACTTTCCACCCCATGAAGTGTTCCTGTCTGAAATATCCAACAGGGTGAGCTACAGATTACTTTCTGTGGCTTCTAAGGCTGACACGGCCTTAGCCGTTTTCTTTGGTGGCCCTAAAGGCTAGGTCGGCAGTGCTTCTTGCTTATAATTATCGTCAGCCCCAGAGCTGAATCCCTCATCCATCTTCCGCAGCAGGTCAGCCTGGTATGCCTGCAACACACCCATTGTGTGGAGGTAACCAGCAGCCTGAACCGCTGCCGTGTAAGCCTTGCCCACTAAGTGGCTCGCAATGGTTTAGTGTGCAATACCAGATATATTCCTGGGAGTGGAGCACACTAGTTGGTTTCTTTAGAGAGCCGGCTGCATGTCAATGCCATCGCTCCGCTCCAGAGCGGCTCTCTCTAAGGAGAGATCTTGCGCTTCTTGCGGTTCCGCCCCTGCTCTCGCTGAAGTGGAGCGGCGCAGCAGTTCATGGGGCTTGCAAGTGGACCTCACAGAGAGTTTCGAGACGGGCTTGTCCCTTTGTCCAACCTCACCTGCTTGATCCAGCACTTGGTTCACAGGCTTGAGAGCAGCACGCTTTTCAGTGGTTTCTCCTCCTGCAACAAAAGCATTAGCTCTGCATCTCTTCCTCTAAAGGGGGGGCATGCTTTGCGAGCTAGGCTCGAGGAGCTATGCAGTTGTGACCTGCACCACATAACTTGGCCAGCTCATGAGCAAAAAGTCCCTCTGTCCAGTAATCTGGTCGAACACTTTCTGACACTGGGTCGCAACCTCCATGTCAGGATCTCCCGTTCCCGTTCTTTCCAGACCTGCACACTGCACATGCAAAGCCCCTTCAGCCCCTTTTTAAACGTTGTATTCACACTTCATGGGGTGGAAAATACACGGGTATGGAGAAATGCTGTGGGTTGATGAGACGCTTGTGAGCAATCTCTCTCCCGGGTTCGCCTCCTCCCTCAAGTCTCGTCTAGACAAAGAGGCATGTCTGGCTGACTCTCTCGGAAACTTCTGACAGGGAAAGAGCCATGCTGCCCTAATGCCCCACTCACTCCTTCAGGTGTAAGAAACAGGCAGCGGTGTCCTGACATAGGTCATTCTGGGCATCCGGCCATGAAGGGGCGCGTTGCACCGCATTACCCGGGCCCGCCCTGCCCCCGGCCTCCTCAGGGACCTGGTCCGTTAACCCTGCCACCCTCGGTGCTTCAGGGCACAGCCAGAGAGCTCTCTCCTTGGTCTCCACCCGGCCTTGTTGTGGTGCAGGAGATATTGTCACCCCTAGAGTCTTAGGGCACTGCCCTGGTTCTAGGCACACTGAAGGTCATTTTTGAGAGACTGATACCCCTAAGGCACTTTCTGGCAGCTTGGAAAGCTCTTCCAGATGTGTCTCAGTGGTCCTGTAGAGCAAGGTTACTCGATTCAGTTTGGGTCTCCTCCACCACATCTTTATGGGATTCTTTCCACCCTGGTGGGAAACCAGAAGGCTCTGGTGATGGAACAGGAAGTAAACACTCTCCTGAGGAAGGAGGACATTGAGGTGGTCCCCATCAGAACTAGAGTCCGCGTTCCACAGCCAGTACTTCATAGTTCCCAAAAAGGACAGAGGGTTGCATCCTATCTTAGATCTACATCAGCTGAACCACTCTCTCATGAGACTCAGGTTCAAGTTGCAGGTTGTGCTTCAAATCAGATCCGAGGACTGTTTTTTTTTACAGTGGATCTAAAGAATGCATACTTTCATGTATCCAGCCTACATTCTCACAGAAGTTCCTGAGGTTCGTTTTCAGGCATTCTATCCTCCTCCGTTCCAGGCCCCAGACCAGGAGCAACTGAATCATCTCTGTCCAGTGCGCGCTACGTCCACAGGACGGGTCCTTGGAGAAACACCGATCAGCTGCTCATCTGCTACGGCCCTCCCAAGAGAGGCCTTCCTGCTAATTAGCAGCCTCTGTGCAGATGGATTGTTGATGCTATCACATAAGTCCTCTGGTCACCCCGCTCCCTTCGGGGTTAGAGCTCACTCCACCTGGAGTGTGGCTGCCTCAAAATCTTGGTCCTCTGGAGTGCCCCTCCAAGACATATGTAACAATGTGGGTTGGTCCACCCCGCTGACCTTCGTGCGGTTCTATAACCTAGACCGCAGTGCCATTCCTGGTCCCTTTGGAATTAGACGTTACTGTGCCCATCCACACTAGGCAGGGACTGGTCAGTCTGGTGGTATTGGACACTCGTATCCGAAGCATTGTTGATGGAACATCTCTGGAACATCTAGGTTGAGCTGAGCGTGCCATCTGCACCGAGCTCCCTAGCCTGCAAGACATCACTCTTCTTTAACTTTGGACTGGCACAGCACAGTGTCACCTTATACTGCATATGAACCTTAAATCACACTGGATCACTTTACCTGTACTTCTGAAAATATCTGCCATACACATCTCTTCGGCTCCGTGTTTGTTCGCCGGGGACAGAAAGGGACAGGCCCATCTCCAAACTCTCTGCCTCTGGCGCTTCGCCTCGGGACCTGGTCGTGACATCGTGCCTTTTGGTTGGACCGATTACACACATGATTCAGAGTACGGAAACGCAGAAGCGTTTACAAAGCATTGTAGATGCAGCTCCTGAAAGGGAACTAAATAGATGCATATTTACATTTTGCTCAATAAAAAATGTATTTAACGCCTTCTGCATTTATATATTTATTATATTCTGTATTTTGAAATTAAAATATTTTTACTCAAGATTCTAAATCTTATACTTCTAATTTGTTTGTTTTGCACACCAATCATTTATTTTTCTCATTAAAGTTTATGCCTTTAAATTTGGATTTGTTTGCTTGTTCCTTTAATATAACATTCTTACCCAACATTTGCACTTCACTTGCTATCATACATTCTGTCCAAAACATGACAAATACACTTTAATGCAATGCATCATAGTGCACAGAGCTGATTTGAAGTAACATACAAAAGCACTGTTCATAAAATAATAATCAGTGGACATTTAAATATTTGGTGATTTGAGCAGCATTTTTATTTGTGCAGAGTTGAAAAGGTGTTTGGTAATGTGTGTAGAGAAAATTGGTTGCTTCTATCTGTTTTGCACAGCTGACCAATCCTGCTTTAGAGTGAGGTTTGGACGGTCCACCCTATTAACATAGAAGGACACAAAATGCATAAATATCAAAATGTATGAATGTTAATATACAGAAATAAATAAATGTAGAAATGAAGAAGGCATTAATTTAATTAAGCCCTTTGTTAATGATACATTTATATATGCATTTATTTCTGTCTTTCAACATTTATACATTTACTTAGAATTAAATCATCCAATTCCTGTCTAGGATTACTTAACCTTATAGAAGAAGAATATTTGTTAAACTGTAAATTGCTATACTTGACAAATATGCTGCACATTTTTATATACACTATATTGCCAAAAGTATTGGGTCACCTGGTCATAAGTATGGTATGTTATTTTTAAGCATCGCATTCAATATTTAGTCCCAATTTGCTCTTATAATTCCTTCACTCCTCTAGGAAGCTGTTCCACTAGATTTTGGAGTGTGCTTATGGATAGTTGTGTTCATCAGCCACAAGGGTGTTAGGTAAAGTCAGGTACTAATGTAGGTGAGGATGCCTGGAGTGCAGTCAGTATTCCAATTCATCCAAAAGGTGTTCAGTAGGGATGAAATTAGAGCTATCATTTAGCAGGCCGTTTAAGATCTTGATCTCCAAAGCATGTAAATCATATATTCAATGAGCTCACTTTGTGCACAGGGGCATTGCCATGCTGGAACAGGTTTCAGTTTCCAAGTTCAAGTGAATGCAACATTTTATTGTATCTAGATGTGTCCTACATAATTGAGTGCCTCCAGCTTTCTGGTAACAGTTGGAAAAGAACCACATATAGCAGGAAAGGTCAGGTTACCCAATACTTCTGGCAATATAGTGATGTAATAATGTGATGATTGTGTTGTGTTGTGTTTTGTGTTGTGTTGAAACCTTGTATGCTGCCCTATTGGTCTCTCTTGTGAAAATTATATTTAATCAATTTTGTACCTGGTTAAATAAAACAAAATGCAACATCCTTGCCCAGTCCTTAACTGACTGCATATTAGACACTTATGGGTAATAAATGTAAAGATATCTTTTTGTAAAATTAATTAAAACAATTGTTGGATATTTTTTATAATTTCTATGAAGCCTAAGTGTAACAAAGTAAGACTCTTCTAAAACAAAGTGTACAGATGTGAATTGTTAAGTTTTTGTCTCAGGCCTACCTAAAGCCTTGCTAATTAAGTTTGATCTACTTGCACACATAAATAAATCGATTTGAGTGTTACACTATTGCTACATGCTGTAGTAAAACAGACTAAGTAATTCAACTTCAAATTACATATATACTGTCAAAATGTATCCAGTTGTTCCTGCCACCATCACAATCATTAAACTGTGCTTACAAACTCTATACAGATAGTTTAAAAATGTAAAACATAACCTAATAATAATAATGTAAAATGTTTAGCCAATCAGTGATCACAAACAACTTCAATATGTCATCCAATGTAATTTTTCCACCAAATGATTAGAATAAAAATGTAGGGGGTTAGCTGTTGTTCAAATGTTCTAAAAAATACTCATATGATGTCACTTTACATGTGATAGAGTGAAAGGAGGAGGAAACACATTGCATCAAATGACTGGCCTCTTGTGTTTTGAAAGAGCATGTATAAAGGTTCAGTGAATTGTGTGTCTTGCCAATGTTGATGGACTTGCAAGCTGTAAGAGGCTTTAGTTAACTTCAGAATACACGAAGGTCAGAATGTGTTGTTTGAAGTTTTAATTCATATTTGTAAGCCTAAACCAAGTTATATTATTTTAAATCATTGTGTATCATGTATACTTTTAAATTTGCAGTGATTGGGCCAAATCGCCCTCAGACAATTCTGGAATATTACTGAAGTTATGGATCAATATGCAAATTATACACCTATTGAAGAATTCTACCTTCTTGGATTTCCAGGACTCACTCCAGAATACTACACAGTAGTTGGAACCGTTCTTCTCTTAATATATCTCGTACTTGCAGGGGGAAATATGTTAACTATTGTCTTTTTTTTGTATGAAAAGAATCTTAAAAAACCGACCTATCTTATCTTCTGTAATCTTGCTATAGTGGATTTTGCTTTTGAACCATCACAATGCCAAAAACCATTGCAAAGTACCTGCTTAATGATGAAACTTTAACATTTCAGGGGTGCTTTGTTCAGATGTTTTTGGTCCATTATTTTGGTGCCGTCACTTCTTTTATTTTGCTATTAATGGCCATTGATCGTTTTATCGCTATATGTAATCCACTTAGATACCCTGTTCTGGTTACTAATTATTCAATGGCACTTGCATGTGGTATATTTTGGGTGATTCCAGTCTCGTGGCTGACACTGATAATTCATCAGAGTGTAGGCATGCCTTTCTGTGACTCCAATATAATAAGCCACTTCTTTTGTGACCAAAATTCAATATTTGTATTGGCTTGTGGTGATTTAAGGACTCTGAGATTGTTGTTCCTTATTATGACTATGATTGCAATGCTGGGGCCCCTTGTTTTCATCATATTTTCTTACATGTCAATTATTATAACTGTTTTAAAAATGCCAGTCACTCAAGCAAAGTACAAAGTGTTCTCTACATGTAGCCCTCAGCTTCTTATAATATGTCTTTACTATTTGCCTAGATGTGCTGTCAATATTACAGACATCAACATTCAAATGCGTATTAGTACTCGTGTTACACTTGTCATGTGGTATAGTCTACTTCCCCCACTTGTCAACCCATTTATATTTTTTTTTCGAACTAAGGAAATCCGAGAAGCTATAATCATTAAATTGCGAAAAAGAAGAATAAATGATAAATTTACTGTTTCTTCAAACTTAAAATAAAAATGTTTTTCAGTACACATTTGTAGTAACAATGTGCACATAAAAATGTTTTTAGAACCTTGTCATTTTTCTTTTTTTTCAGATAAATTATCTTAGTATTTCATCTTATTGTTCATAAAACATGAAATATCCTGCTTGTTATTTAACATATTATTGTTAAAACAGTAAACTAAATAAGGAATTTTAAATTACTAAATTATTATATTTATGCTAATATTCAATGTTTGCACTATGATGAGTTTTTATTGTTACCATATGTAAGATTAAAAAAAAACTTTATTCTATGTCTATATTCTGGTGTCTGTACAATATATATATATATATATATATATATATATATATATATATATATATATATATATATATATATATAATTGACTAAAGGGTTTTTGTTTGTTTTTAAGGTGTGAGTGTGTCCTTTTTTGTTATTTAATATGGAAAATGTGTCATTGATAATTATGCTAGCAAAACCATTAAAGTTTAGTCGGTGGATTTGTAAAACAATATGACATCTGCGTTGTTTGTTAAGTGATTATTATGATTACTCCATGTTCACCCTCCCAAGATATGAAATGAATGGTTGTTGGTTATTGGCTTGATTAATGACTACCAGCCTCAACTGTGAAAAAAAGTGAGAGCAAGGATTGTTTAACCAACGAGGATCGGATCAGCTACATTTCAAACATACAGTAGGAATATCTGGCATTGAAGTACTTGGGCTCTGCAGCAGATCATAATTAAAACAAAGCTAAAAAAAATTTTATATATATATATATATATATATATATATATATATATATATATATATACATACAGTGAGGAAAATAATTATTTGAACACCCTGCTATTTTGCAAGTTCTTCCATTAGAAATCATGGAGGGCTGATAGACAGGTGTTCAAATACTTATTTGCAGCTGTATCATACAAATAAATAGTTAAAAATACATACATTGTGATTGCTGGATTTTTTTTTTTAGATTATGTCTCAGTGGACATGCACCTACAATGACAATTTCAGACCCCTCCATGATTTCTAAGTGGGAGAACTTGCAAAATAGCAGGGTGTTCAAATACTTATTTTCCTCACTGTATGTATGTATATATATATATATATATATATATATATATATATATATATATATATATATATATATATATATATATACATACTAGATATATATATAATGTATATACACACACGTATACATATGTATACAATGTATGGTGTTATTTCCTCTGCCTGCTAACTTTTTCAAATTACAGTAGAAAACGTTACCATTTTTACTTCACATATTTGCTGGACCACTTAGGCCCCACCTTGGAACTTGAGCATCTGCTTCTAATACCTTTATGGCAAATACTGCACATGCCTTGAGTAGTTTTAATGCTATGGCTGATTGGTGTATATGTAATTAATAAAAGTCAAAAAAGCATATCCATTAATTGCTTTTTAATAAAGTATAGGTAGGTATAATAACACTGCAAGTTGTGCAGTCAGATAATGTTTGTTGACAGTGCCAAGCCTTGTGTCAGGCTGATGACGCGGAAGCGGAAATAGTTCAATCATAGTCTTTATTTACACAGTTCAACAAAGAAACACTCACTGCTGCCGAGGTGAGAAAACAAACAAAAGAATATCCGCTCGAGACGAGTAATTCGAGACGAGACGTGGCAGGGGAATCCCTGACGGTGGCCGAGGGGGGCGTGGCAGGGGAATCCCTGACACCTTGTCAGCCATGTCATCCACAAAACCATTAACATAGCAAAATGTTGGTACAGACACAAGATGGAAACACAGTGCAACACAACCAACATGAGATATATGTAGCAGGTGATAAATAAAATCACAAAAAATGTTATATACAATGATACCTGCTATAAACCATTATACCTTTTTGACTGAACCAGCATAAAAAAAAATTATGCTTCTTTTGGGGAAAACAAATTTGTCCCTACAAATCCTTTCAATGGGTTAAAATCCACAAGCCTGCAGCTCCCTGGACGAATATTAAAAGTTCGCTGGGCCAGTTATTTGGTGTTTACCCGTTCCTCTCCCTGACTGTAGTTCCCACATTATTTAAAAGAAATATTCACCATTGTACATATACTAAGAAAATCTGCAGTAAACCAGTTGATTGACTGCTTAACCTTCCTCTTGTGTTAGGGTCAGCACCGACCCGTTTGTAGGTTTAAATGCACAGAAGTACCACATAAATTTGTTTATTGCATCAAGGTTTTTACTTTGTCAGGAACCTCTATTTAAACAAAATAAAACAAAAAATCTCTTTAACTAAATTATAAATTTCTCTGATTAAAATTATGACCTTTGTGGTGTTAGGGTCGGTTTGACATTGATTATGATCATTCAGTCATCCTGCTTACAATTAAATCAAAGAGGCACGTGTAGGTCAGACAAATATAACATAACATTTATAATGAAATAACCACAAATGTCTTTTCTGAGCTCACATCATTATCAGTTTTATTCAACCCCCAAGTGACATTCAATCTTAGTACTTAGTACAACATCCTTTTACAGTTATAACAGCTTTTAAACGTGAAGCATAGCTTGACACAAGTGTCTTGCAGCGATCTACGGGTATCTTCGCCCATTCATCATGGGCAAAAGCCTCCAGTTCAGTCACATTCTTAGGCTTGCGCACTGCAACTGCTTTCTTTAAGTCCCACCAGAGGTTCTCAATCGGATTTAAGTCTGGTGACTGCGATGGCCACTTCAAAATGTTCCAGCCTTTAATCTGCAACCATGCTCTAGTGGACTTGGAGGTATGCTTGGGATCATTGTCCTGTTGAAAGGTCCAACGTCTTCCAAGCCTCAGGTTTGTGACGGACTGCATCACATTGTCATCCAATATCTCCTGGTACTGAAGAGAATTCATGGTACCTTGCACACGCTGAAGCTTCCCAGTACCTGCAGAAGCAAAACAGCCCCAAAGCATGATTGACCCCCCGCCATGCTTCACAGTAGGCAAGGTGTTCTTTTCTTCATAGGCCTTGTTCTTCCTCCTCCAAACATAGCGTTGATCCATGGGCCCAAACAGTTCTAATTTTGTTTCATCAGTCCACAGAACACTATCCCAAAACTTCTGTGGTTTGTCCACATGACTTTTGGCATACTGCAGTCGACTCTTCTTATTCTTTGGGGACAGCAAGGGGGTGCGCCTGGGAGTTCTGGCATGGAGGCCTTCATTACGCAGGGTGCGCCGTATTGTCTGAGCAGAAACTTCAGTACCCACATCTGACAAATCTTTTCTCAGTTCCTCAGCAGTCACACGGGGACTTTTCTCCACTCTACGCTTCAGGTAGCGCACAGCAGTCGAAGTCAGCATCTTCTTTCTGCCACGACCAGGTAGCGTTTCAACAGTGCCCTTTGCCTTGAATTTGCGAATGATGCTTCCTATGGTGTCTCTTGGTATGTTTAACATCTTTGCAATCTTCTTATAGCCATTGCCCTTCCTGTGAAGAGTAATCACCTGTTCTCTTGTCTTCCTGGACCATTCTCTTGACCTCACCATGTTTGTAACCACACCAGTAAATGTCTAGAAGGAGCTGAGTATCACAGTCATTTTAAAGCTGCCTAATTGGTGCTTATTATGCTTTATTGCTGCTCCCTGATATCCACAGGTGGTTTCAATACCTGATTGAAAACACTTCATTGAACCTCTGTTCTTCAGAGTGGTAGTCTTTAAGGGGTTGAATAATTATGTCAATGAAGAATTCACAAAAGAAACATTTACTACTGTATTACAAAACTAATTGATGTCATTTTAGTTGCATATGGTTCTTTAAGAAGTCCTTGTAGGATTTCATTCTGAATACAATTACAAATGTACACTAAATTCCTAAAACCATTTACAGCATTGGGGGTTGAATAATTTTGAACACAACTGTATATATATATAATATATATACACACACGTATACATATGTATACAACGTATGGTGTTATTTCCTCTGCCTGCTAACTTTTTGAAATTACAGTAGAAAAGTTATCATTTTTACTTCACATATTTGCTGGACCACTTAGGCCCCACCTTGGAACTTGAGCATCTGCTTCTAATACCTTTATGGCAAATACTGCACATGCCTTGAGTAGTTTTAATGCTATGGCTGATTGGTGTATATGTAATTAATAAAAGTCAAAAAAGCATATCCATTAATTGCTTTTTAATAAAGTATAGGTAGGTATAATAACACTGCAAGTTGTGCAGTCAGATAATGTTTGTTGACAGTGCCAAGCCTTGTCAGCCATGTCATCCACAAAACCATTAACATAGCAAAATGTTGGTACAGACACAAGATGGAAACACAGTGCAACACAACCAACATGAGATATATGTAGCAGGTGATAAATAAAATCACAAAAAATGTTATATACAATGATACCTGCTATAAACCATTATACCTTTTTGACTGAACCAGCATAAAAAAAAATTATGCTTCTTTTGGGGAAAACAAATTTGTCCCTACAAATCCTTTCAATGGGTTAAAATCCACAAGCCTGCAGCTCCCTGGACGAATATTAAAAGTTCGCTGGGCCAGTTATTTGGTGTTTACCCGTTCCTCTCCCTGACTGTAGTTCCCACATTATTTAAAAGAAATATTCACCATTGTACATATACTAAGAAAATCTGCAGTAAACCAGTTGATTGACTGCTTAACCTTCCTCTTGTGTTAGGGTCGGCACCGACCCGTTTGTAGGTTTAAATGCACAGAAGTACCACATAAATTTGTTTATTGCATCAAGGATTTTTAACTTTGTCAGGAACCTCTATTTAAACAAAATAAAACAAAAAAAAATCTCTTTAACTAAATTATAAATTTGTCTGATTAAAATTATGACCTTTGTGGTGTTAGGGTCGGTTTCGACCCAGTTATAATATAAGATTTTAAAACAATAATTAGTGCTAAATCTAAATCATAAACACACTGTCAGCTCACTAACACAGTCAGCCAACAGCTCACTGACTGTCAGCTCCTCTCCTAACCCTGTAAGCTTTACTTAGGAGCTTCTCTCTTAGCCTGTTTGTGGCCTTCCCTGAACAAGCAAAACAAACAAAAATGGACATGTAAGACATGCATAAGACCAATTCAGTTTAGAGTTGGTGACTTGCAGAGTGCATATATCCAGTTTGCAGCATGCAAAAATTGAGAAGATTGAGATCATCTCTTTGCTGAAAATGAGACAGAGGACACAGAGCAGCATCGCGATACAGATGAACCAGGAGACACAGACACATCTGATGAGTCTGATGAAGAGGTCGCCGGTGCTGAAGCTGCTTCTGCTCCTTCTTCTTCTTCTTCTTCTTCTTTCAGCTGCTCCCATTAGGGGTCGCCACAGTGGATCATCCGTCTCCATACCACCCTGTCCTCTAAATCTCTTTCACACCAACTACCTGCATGTCTTCCCATTACCACATCCATGAACCTCCTCCTTGGCCTTCCTCTTTTCCTCCTACCTGGTGGCTCCATCCTCAGCATTCTTCTACCAATATAATTTATGTCCCTCCTCTGCACATGTCCAAACCATCTCAATCTCGCCTCCCTCACCTTGTCACAAAACATCCAACATGTGCTGTCCCTCTAATAAACTCATTTCTAATCTTGTCCATCCTCGTCACTCCCAACGAAAACCTTAACATCTTCAGCTCTGCTACCTCCAGCTCCACCTCCTGCCTTCTACTCAATGCCACTGTCTCTAAACCATACAACATCGCAGGTCTCACCACACTTATGTCCACAATTCACAAAGATGCAGATGTGTCATCAGGAAGTAAGACAAAGCCCATACTTATTCTGGACTATGATAAAAACAAAGGAGAAGTGGACAACCTGGATAAGCTGACTGTCACCTACACTTGCCAGGGAATGACCAGGGATGGCCAGTGGTTGTGTTTTATAACATCCTAGATGTGTCTGCATACAGTGCATGTGTGTTGTGGCACCACATCCAGCTAGGGTGGACCTCAACCAATAAAACCAAGCGAAGAATGTTTCTTGAGAAGCTAGGAAGTTCCTTAGTCAAGACACTCATTGAGCGAAGCTGAGACCCAGCCATGGTTAGACAGCTGCAGAGTTCACCTAGCACTCTATCTATGCCATCAGCAACTCAAGTAGCATCAGCACGAGCATCCTCCTCAGCCAGCCCTGCCTCAACATCAACCAGCACAGCAACAGCAACAGCCACAACCCCACTGAAGCCACCTGATTCTAAAAGAAAGAGGTGTCAGGTCTGCCCTAGCAATAAGGACAGAAAGACAAACATATTGTGCTTCTACTAAAAAAAATATCTCTGTAAGTTTTTGCCACACATGCAGCTAAACACACACATACACATGTATGTTTTTGCAAACAAAGACTTATTTTGGGGCTAGTACTTAATTTGCTTGATTGGTTGTTGTTTGTTTGACTGCAAATCTATATATTTTTATTATTACTAGTTCTAATTTTAATTTAGTATTTCTATTAAAGCTCTATTTAAAAAAAAAACAAAAAAACAACTTTTTTGCCTTTTTTTGGAGTAAAAATATATGGGTCAAAATTGACCCGAACACCATAGATGTTACTATAGTTAATAATATTAAAATTATTTTTATTTTTTAATTTTTTTTAATTTAGAGATGTTTTCTAATACCCCTCAGTAATAGTCAGGCAACATAACAATCATTAATTTATTTATATAATTCTCTTAAGGTTAATTTTACACCTTTGTTTAATTGAAAACGAGAGGTATGCTATCAAATAAAAGGCCCAGGGGGCCACACCAAAAATATTAAAAGCAATATTTTCATGGGTATGGAAACCTAACAAGGTAACCAAGAGGTAAGAAACAGATTGGATGATAAACAATAGTTTAGGGTATTTTATGACTGTTTTAAGACACGGGTCAAAACCGACCCGTTAACATAAGAGATAGTAAGAGAAAGCTAACATAAGACGAAGGTTAAGCGCTGTTGCTCTGACCACCATTGAACCTCATTCAACCCACTGCCCAATGCTTTCTCCCACCTAGATAAATTTGTGAAAATGCTGATTGTGGACTACAGATCAGCATTCAAAAGCATTGTATCATCATACATTTGAAAGCTAGATTTAAAAACATCGACTATGAACTTGCACAGCTCTCTAGACAAAGACTGTATGTGAATCAACTGGAGCACATTATAAAGTTTGTTATAACTGTTAAAAATGACTTAGGACCAGTACAAATCTGGCAATCAGACAGAAAGATAAAGTAAAGAAAGGATATTTTCCAAATGTAGATCCTAAAGCAAAGCACAAAAATCTGTACCCTACTTCTACAAATATTAGTCCAATTTGTTGCTGGATTAAAAACACAAACATGATATTTATTATATTGTAAAAATATAGTGATTCTACACCATGCACTTTGAACAAACAAAACAAAAGCAGTCATCTAAACCAGGGGTGGCCAACTCATGCTCATGAGCCGATTATGCTCTTTGGCTGGTTTCATGCGGCTCTTACGTTCATATCGATTTTTGTGTATTTGATTTTTAATGTGCGTGTTCGCTTTGCTTAAGTTCAATACGGTATTTTTAAGACTTAAATGAGCTTGCCCCTACTGGGAAACTTTGCGGTATATCAGACCTTGGCATGAGGCCAATCATAAATTACAAGGATGCACCGCGAATTTTCGGAAATACCTAAACCACCGAAACAACACGGCAGAAACACAATTGTAATGACACAATAAAAAAGCGCAGCAGCACACTGTTATCTGGATAAGAGCAACATGTCTGCGGTGTGCGGAGAGCGATTTGCAAAACATGCAATGCTGAAATTTCAAGAGGGGGTGTATCTGCAAAGAGTTTCTCCAAGTCGGGTATAATTTATCACCTGAAATCCAAACATCACGATTGCCTTCTAAATATGAGAAGAACGCGGCGCAGAAAAGTAAAGTCAATCCGAGCATGCGCACTCCGTCTGTAGTGGACGTTTTTGAAAAGGCAGGAAAGTTTTCCAGTGAAGGTGCCGAGGCAAAAGGCATAACACACAAAATTATGGATTTCATTGTCATTTGAATTGAATTTTCTTTTCGGTGCATCTCTAAAATATTATCGTTGGTGTGGCCCTCTGACACAATTCAGGTTTCTCATGTGGCCCCTTGTAAAAATTAATTGCCCACCCCTGCGGTATATTCATCTCACGCACATTCGCATTTGACGAAAATACCGTAATGAACTCAAGCGAAGTGAACACGCACATAAAAAACCCCACAAACAAAGTCTGTGTTTTCTACCCTGAAACACGTGAAATAAAAGCATCAATCTGTTCTGACTGACACCCATGTGAAAGAATTGCTTCGAGTGGCAACAACAGAATACGAGGCAGATTTGAAGGGGATTGTTTAAGGCAAAGAATGCCAAAATTCCCACTAAGTAACATGCATAGTAAAAGAAAAACGCTATTGTAAATTAATATATTTTTTTTGTGGACTTGGTTGAACTGAGAGTTTGTGTGTGTGTGAGACAGTGCACACAATGTTCATTGTTGAAAATGACTGTCCTGTGGTCTTAGAACTGTAGGAGTCAATTTCTGTCATTATGTTGGTGTGTGACATTTACAATAAATCTGGCTGAGCAGAGGTAGGTGTGTGTGTGTGTGTGTGTGTGTGTGTGTGTGTGTGTGTGTGTGTGTGTGTGTGTGTGTAAGAGGAAGGGATGGTGATGTTCATGTGTGCCCATGTGTATGATGTGGCTCTTTGCGGTAACACAGTCAAAAATGTGGCTCTCGGTCTCTGACTGGTTGGCCACCCCTGATCTAAACTCTCTAAGGGTGTGGTGTGATCAGATGTTAATGATATTCATTACGTCAAACTATGCTTAAAAACCTCAACAGCACATGATTAAAACCTCAAGTCTTGACAAGTCTTCATCACTTCATCACAGCATTGTAGGAGTCTGGACCAAACTTTGGGCAAGGTATAATTCAAGACAATTTAGTGATGTTGCATTTTGTGTCTGTATAGTTCTATAGTTTGACTAATTCACAAAGAAAGTCCTGTGTAAAATATATTTAAACAAATATGCTCTTTTTTGTCAGATGACTAGCAATACTGAAACATTGTACAAAAACTACACAAGCAACATTCCTGAAATTGTCCTCCAAGGATTCACAGGAATCCCTGATGTTTATAATGGATTGGTAGGAACATTTTTCTTCTTCATTTATCTTATGCTGGCATCGGGTAACATTTTCATCCTTGTATTCGTGGCATGTGAAAAAAGTCTGCAGAAGCCAACGTACATCATCTTCTGTAATCTTGCACTATCAGATCTTGGATTTGGAACTACAACTCTACCTAGAATTATGGCTAGGTACTGGATGTCACAGAAGATCATGTCATTCAATGCTTGTTTAACACAAATGTTCTTTGTTCATTACTTTGGGGCTTGCAGCTCATTTTTAATGGCGTTAATGGCCCTTGATCGATTTGTTGCCATATGCAACCCACTGAGGTATCCCGTTCTGATTAAGAATTCCACTATTGCGATTCTTTGTTCAGTGCTTTGGATAGGAAACCTTGTCCAGCTTTGTGTAATTGTTTTACTTACCCTCAGTGTGCCCTATTGTGGCCCAAATATTATAAATCAGTGCTACTGTGACTTTATTTCAATAACTAATCTAGCATGTGCAGACATAACAGTCATCAAAACCACTAGTACATCTATTGCTATGACAGTGCTGTGGGGTCCTTTATTTTATATTATTTTTTCTTATGTGGCTATCATTATATCTGTAATGAAAATCTCAAATAAAGAGGGAAGATATAAAACTTTCTTAACATGTACTCCACAGCTGTTAATCATCTGTCTGTACTATCTTCCCAGAAGTTTTGTGTATGTTGCATTTGTTATTGGGTTTCATTTTGAAACAAACCTTCGTGTTGCATTGGTAATGATGTACAGCCTTTTCCCAACCCTCATCAATCCACTTATATACTGCTTTAGGACAAAAGAAATTAAAGACACATTATTGAGAAAATGTAAGCAAAGACAGACAAGGGTAAAATAAAACAATAATAAAAAAAAATTACATATTCAAATATTTTTTATGCTTAATTGATCTGCATATATAGCATACGAATCTATACCTTTTCACTTCTTATAAATGTTAGTTTTATAAATACAATATACAAGATAAATGTTGTTAGTTGGAACTGATTGATCAGCCAGAAAGTTTGTTAATTAACTATCAATATATTCTATAATAAATTGCAATTAAATGGGGTTATTGCAAAATATTATATTTATTTAAGTGTGCAAAATAAAAACTACACATCCAAATTGTACAAAATGCTGACGTCTGATACTGTAACAACCAATTTTTCACATAGTCAATTTACAAAGCAGTTGCCTAATATTTAAATTCATAATAATTTTTTCAGATATTTAATCTTTGGTTCTGTTGATTTTGGTGGCCTGAGGTTTGTTTTAACCAAATCACAGCATGATCCAATTTAGGTGCGGAACTTCAGGTTCAGGCAAACAACACAACAATTCCAGTTAAACGAATTATCACCTGTTTCTACTTTAATGATGATGGGGAAATTGTGCTTATCTATATGTGTATTTATGCTTATTTATAAATCCAGAATTTCATGAAGCATTGTTTACTTGATCGTTCAGCACCAGGAGGTTTGTGTATGAAGTGCTCTAGACATATTATAGACATAGACACATAAGCATATTGCAATATCCATCTATTCTATTTACCAACATTTAAAGTGTGTACTTTGAGGACCTTTGTCATATATTTTTAAATGTTACTTTGTAATGATTCTAATCCATTATTTAAACTAAACGTCTTGTGACAAAATACAATTAAATAGCCAGCAATTTTTCTATGCCAAAGTTTTAAAGATTTTTTATTAAAATAGTCCACCATATATGCTGTACAGTATGCCTACTATCATTAATAAATTAGCTAATAAATATACTGTGTGAACCTGAACACTGAGGTTTTACTAATTTAAGACCAGTACACCATCTCCACTTCAATAATACTAAATGCAGTGAACCCTCAGGGATAAGAGTTTCCCTTTCAGGAACTCGAGCTGCATCGGAACACTTTGGGAACGTAACTGTGTTTTCCATGTTCTTAATAATGAGTCTAATCATTCAAAATTGAAGGCAGGCTGTCACCGGCGCGGTGACATCACGACCAGTATAAAAAGCACAAAGAATAAAATCCCCAAGAATCTGGCTTTAGCTTCTGTTTGTTCATGATGCACTCTGTGTGTGTTTGTACCCTTCAGGTAAGTGGTAAATGTCCAAAAAGCAAGCGATCGTTCCGACTGTGCACAAAGCACAGCCTGTTGTCGCTTGCTTGGAAGCAGAGTATGCTAGGTACTGCAGACTGCTTGGGTTCATGGCAGCAGCATCTAATGTCATTCCACTTGGCCTCCTGTACATGAGAAGTTCAGAAGTAGCTCAAGGCCCAAGGGTTCTTTCAGAAGGGCAATCCCCTCCGCACGATCAAGATCACATGGCGATGCCTACATAACTTAGATGCATGGAGAGATCCCGGGTTCCTGCTCCTGCCCCATGTTGAGAGGTTCCGGTTGTCGCACAGTGCTAATGACGGATGCGTCCCTCACGGGATGGGGAGCGGTCATGAGTGGCCTCTGGTCTATGGAAGAGTCCCCAACTACGGTGGCACATCAATTGCCTAGAAATGCTGGCCATGCTTCTGGCTTTGAAGCACTTCCTCCCAGACTTAAGAGGCCATCATGTGTTTATCTGCTCGAACAAAATCTCTGTAAACTTCTGTGCTTGTGCACCCTGTACAGGCTGGCATGCCAGATCCTCCTGTGGGCCCAGGTGAAGCTCCTCTCCCTCAGAGCAGCTTATATCCCAGGCTGATTTAACAAAGCAGTAGACACCCTGTCGAAAACGGGGAATGGCGCCACCACCCTCAGGTGGTGAAGCAGATTTGGGAGAAATTTGGCAAAACCCAAGTAGACCTGTTTGCATCTTTAGATAAGTCACACTGTCCCCTGTGGTTCTCCCTATATCCTCCAGCCCCACTGGGACTGGATGCCATGGCCTGTTGCGCTGCTTCTGGGAGTTCTGGAAAGAATTCGCTGGGACAAAGTCCATCTCCTCCTGGTCACCCCACGGTGGCCGGGCCGTCCATGATTCACAGACCTGGTGGCCCTCCTTAAACAGCCTCCATGGGAGATTCCTCTGAGGAGGGATCTCTTCTTTTAATCAGTGGGAGCAATAGCTTACCCCCGCCCTGAGATGTGGAAACTGTGGCTGTGGCTGTGGCCCACTTATTTAGGCACCATATGGGATTCAACCCTTTTCCCCTGGCAGCAGCTTCCAATTGTGATTCCACTTGGCACATGAGACCCTTTCAATCCCCATCTGCTGTGGCACATCAATTGTCTACAGATTCTGGCTGTGCTTCTAGCATTGAAGCATTTCCTACCATACCTCAGAGGTCACCATGTGTTGATCTGTTCTCGTACTTCAACCACCAAGGGGTCTGTGCTCACAGATTTGGCAGGGCTCATGTAGACTTGTTTGCGACTCAAGAGACGTTGCACTGTCCCCTTTGGTTCTCCCTTACTGCCCCAGCCCCTCTGCAGCTGGACGCCTTGGCTCAGGCATTACCAAGGCTACACCTGTATGCCTTCCCCCCGTCGTGCTGCTTCCATGAGTTTTGGAAAGAGTTCACTGGGATGGAGTCAGTCTCCTCCTGGTGGCTCCATAGTGGTGGGGCAGATCGTGGTTTGCAGACATTGTAGCCCTCCTTGAGAACCCTCCCTCGGAAATTTCTTTTAGGAGGGATCTTTTTTCTGCAGGGGGTCCAATTATTCAGACCCTGCCCAGAGTTGTGGAGGCTGTGGCCACTGAGGGGGTACAACTCAGAGGTTCCGGTCTCTCCAATGAGGGCATAGAGACCATTATCCTTTCCAGAGCTCCTCCCATGAAGAGGTTGTATGCCGCAAGATGGTGCCTGTTCAGTGTGTGGTGCGAGCAGCACTGACTGGATTTAGTTAACTAGGGGGCACTGACCTGTCTGATGTATTACTTTGACATGTTTGATCAAATACATCATTTAAATCTGTAGAGGGTCTACTTTCATTTGTGTATGCTCACCATATAAACAAAACGTCATTTTTTTCAGGGTGCTTAGAAACACGTCATTAAAAAGCACTGAAACTTGGCCAGTATCTGATACAGGGAAATAAAAAATATATCTTTAGACAGCTTAAAGTATGTAGTTTCAGAATAAGTCGGTGAAAAAAAATATATGTTTCCAATGAATATAAATGATGTGAAACCAAGTAGAGGCACAGATTTTCCACCGCAGGTCATTATCTGAAAATGAGCTGTGACCGGACATGCCCCCCTGCAATTCAAAGGTAAAACAGTTCACACGTTGAGTGACACGCCCCCCGGACGGTGGCATAAAACAATGCCAGAGAATTTACCTTTTAATCCGAAGTTCAGCTCGATTCCGACGAGGAGCGTTTGCATTTTGAAGAGCGAATGGTTAGTGTCACTTATCATCCTAAAAGGCTGTTATGTAGTGTTAGCTAACAGAGATGTTCCAGAATGCTGAGGTGTAAATGCTATTGTCAGGGAGCACCCTGCGTCTTCGCCCGCACCAGCCCCACCCGCACGGAGCTGCTCGCCTGATTACTAACGCGGTGCACCTGATCTCCATCCACTACGCACATATAAGCAGCCTATCTTCACTTCCACTTCGTCCGTTATTGTTTTCCCACGTCACGCTGTCCGCATCGCCATTCTCCGGCCGCTGCCAGCGCCCCGTGGATTTACTATACACAGACTGCTATTATATTCACAGGACTGCACCGCTTTGCTGTATGTGCATTCTTCTCCTGATATCTTCATTAAAGACTAGTATTGCGTCTCCTTCGGCTTCCGCCTCATTCTCCGCATCACAGAATAACGGACCCAAGAAGAAATAAAGAGCGGCTTACCTCAAGATGGATCCCCAACCCAGCGCACCTTCGGACTCGGTTCGGGACCTCATCGCCGCGCTCCGAGCCGCCTTCCCTTCCGCCGCAGCTCGCCAAAGCCTCCCCGCTGCCACCGGCAGTCCCTTGGCACTCCCAGCGACGTTCTCCGGTGAACCCTCCGAATGCCGCGGCTTCCTGATGCAGGTGAATCTTTATATCGACATACAGCCGCAGCGATTCCCCACCGAACGGTCAAAGGTCGCTTTCTTCATCTCGCTCCTGTCAGGGAAAGCGCTAGCGTGGGCGCAATCGCTGTGGGACGCCGCTGGTCCGGTGGTAAACGCCTACGCGCCGTTCACAGCGCACTTCCTGGAAGTGTTTAGCGCCGCCTCTGGGGTCCTTACAACGGCCGATCAGCTGCTCAGCTTGCGTCAGGGTGACGACACCATTACGGATTACAGCCTCCGTTTTCGCACTCTGGCGGCATCTAGTGGCTGGAACGAGTCGGCGCTTCTCGGTGTATATCGGCAAGGATTATCTCCAGAAATCAGGCAAGCAATGGCTGTCTATGATGACAAGGTGGGGCTGGAGGGATTTATCCAGAAATCCATCGGCCTCTCGCAGCGCCTGGCAGCTTGCGTTTCGACACCACCGCAACCTACGCCCCTGCTTGTGATGACACCACCTGGAGCACAGGTGGCCGCCGGCTCCGAGCCGATGCAGTTGGGCTCCCAGAGACTGTCCTGAAGGGAGCGAAACAGCCACCTGGTCACTGGTAAATGCTTGTACTGCGGAAAGCCGGGTCATTCCATCTCCAAGTGCCCCACACGCCCTGCGCACACCGCGGTGAGTACAGTCAAGTTTCCTTCAGATATCTCACCTCTGTCCAAACTCACTGTGACTCCATTTCGGTTCGGGCGCTGGTCGATTCCGGCTCTGCAGGAAACTTCATCTCTCAGGCCTGCCTTGACCGCCTGCAGCTCCCCCGAGAGAGGGGCTCCCAGGACTTAGCCGTCCAGACCATCCAGAAATGTCCACTGGGCAGGGGCTGGGTAAAGTACTGCGCACCGGTCGTGACGCTACAAGTCGGGTTGTTCCACCAGGAGGAGATCCGGTTCATGGTGCTCGAGGACTCCACGGTCAGTGTGATCTTGGGGAGACCCTGGCTACAGCAACATGCCCCAAGATGCTCCTGGGACCCGTGTGATATCCTGGAGTGGAGTCCCCACTGCCTAAAACACTGCCTCTCCCAGCTTCCATCCAGGATCCCCAGAGCCACGGTGGGTGCCACCCGGGTGGAGGAGGCGACAACCGCTACCCAGGTGGAGATTCCAGAGGAATATCAGGCGTTCAAGGATGTGTTCTGTGCAAAAGCGGCCACTCGTCTTCCCCCACACCGACCGTGGGATTGCTGCATTGATCTGCTCCCCGGGGCGAAGCTGCCCAAGGGCCGCGTCTACCCCCTGTCGGCCCCTGAACATCGAGCAATGGAGGAGTACGTCCAGCAGGCCCCCCGACAGGGGTTCATCGTCCCGTCTACCTCCCGGCGGCGTCTAGATTTTTCTTCGTGGGGAAGAAGGACGGAGGCCTCCGTCCATGCATCGATTACCGGCAGTTGAACTCCCAGATCGCTCCTCTCCCTTATCCCCTCCCGCTCGTTCCAGCGGCCCTTGAGGATCTAAGGGAGGCACGGGTGTTCACTAAGCTCGATCTCCGGAGTGCCTACAATCTGGTGCGTATCAGGAAGGGGGATGAGTGGAAGACCGCTTTCATCACCCTGTCTGGGCACTACGAGTACCGGGTCATGCCGTACGGCCTCTCCATCTCCCCGGCCGTCTTCCAAGGGTTCATGAACGAGGTGCTCTGACCTTACCTCCAGAGGTTCGTGATGGTTTACATCGATGACATCCTCATCTACTCACGAAATCTGGAGGAGCACCACACCCATGTGCGACAGGTCTTAGGAGCACTCCGGTCGCACCATCTCTACTTGAACCTTTCGAAATGCGAGTTTCACAGCCCACAGACCCATTTCCTGGGGTACGTGATCAGCGCTCGGGGTATACAGATGGATGTGGGGAAGGTGAAGGCAGTGCGGGACTGGCCCATCCCAGAGATCATCAAGGAGATCCAACGCTTTCTGGGCTTCGCCAACTTCTACCGGCGGTTCATCCAGGGCTACAGCCGAGTCGCCGCTCCCCTCACATCACTCCTCAGGGGTAAGGCACGAACCTTGAAGTGGACCCCGGAGGCCCAGGAGGCTTTCCACGAGCTCCGCCGGCGTTTCTGCAGCGCTCCTGTACTCCGCCACCCGGATCCCGGAAGGCCGTTCGTGGTCGAGGTCGATGCCTCCTCAACTGGCGTAGGGGCGGCCCTCTCTCAATGGTCTGGTTCCCCTCCTCGGCTCCACCCGTGCGCGTTCTACTCCCACAAGCTCTCCGCGGCCGAGCAGAACTACGACTTTGGCAACCAGGAGCTTCTGGCGATAAAGCTCGCCCTGGAGGAATGGAGACACTGGTTGGAGGGCGCCAAGCACCCGTTCACTGTGATCACAGACCATAAGAATCTCCAATATCTGCGAGAGGCTCGGAGATTAAACCCCAGGCAGGCTCGGTGGGCTTTCTTCTTTACCAGGTTCCGTTTTCAGGTCACCTACCGAGCTGGGTCACAGAATGGAAAGGCGGATGCTCTCTCCCGCATGTTTGGGCCGGAGGAACCCTGCGATCCAGACCCCATCCTTCCACCCTCGCTCATCGTGGGGCCCATGGTATGGGAGATCGACGAGGAAATCCGCACCGCCTCAAGCCGGGAGCCTGCCCCTGAGGGCTGTCGGGAGGGACGGGTGTTCGTCCCCACCACCTGTCGGTGGGGCCTCATCCAGTCAGTCCACGAAGGGCTGGGTACGGGCCACCCAGGCGAGAAACGCACGGTTCAGCTTGTCCAAGCGCGTTACTGGTGGCCTGGTATGACCAGGGACATCAACCGCTTCGTCCAGGAATGTGCCACCTGTGCCATGGCAAAGGTCCCCCGTCACCTGCCCGTGGGCAAGCTCGTGCCGCTCCCGATCCCTCAGTGCCCCTGGTCCCATTTGGGCATCGACTTTGTGACCGACCTCCCACAGTCCGAGGGCAACACATGCATCCTAGTGGTGGTGGATCGCTTCTCCAAGGGCTGCCGCTTCATCCCCCTGAAGGGCCTACCCACAGCCCTTGAAACAGCCGAGGCCTTGGTTCACCAGGTTTTCCGCACCTTCGGCCTTCCGGAGGAGATCGTCTCGGACAGGGGACCTCAATTCACTTCCCGGGTCTGGAGGGCTTTCTTTCGGCTCCTCGGGGTATCGGTTAACCTCTCCTCAGGCTACCATCCCCAGTCCAACGGCCAAGCGGAGCGGAAGATCCAGGAGCTGAGCCAGTATCTTAGGGTCTACTGCAGCCAGGACCAGGGGAATTGGTGCCGTTTCCTACCATGGGCCGAATATGCACAAAACTCACTCCGTCAAGACACCACGGGCCTCACCCCCTTTCAGTGTACGCTGGGTTTCCAACCGCCCTTATTCCCCTGGTCCGACGAGCCCAGCAACGTGCCCGCAGTGGACGCTTGGTTCCGGAGAGCAACCGGGTCTGGGAGTCAGCGCACACCCAACTACGTCGGGCGGTTCGAAACACCCGTAGACACGCCGATGCTCGTCGTCTGGAGTCGACGCGGTTCCGTCCCGGGGACCAGGTCTGGCTGTCAACGAGGGACCTGCGGCTGAAACTCCATGCCGTAAGTTGAGCCCCCGGTTCATCGGGCCCTTTAAGGTGGTCCGGCAGATCAACGACGTGTCCTACCGGTTGGAGTTGCCGCCCAGGTATCGTATCCATCCGACCTTTCATGTGTCCCGGTTGAAACCTTATGTCTCGCCTGTCTCTCGCCCTCCAGGTGACCCCACGGCACCTGTCCAGCCGGAGGTCGTGGAACAGCCAGAGGTCTACGCGGTCCGGGAGGTGTTGGATTCCCGGCGGCGCGGGGGTCGCCTCGAGTACCTGGTGGACTGGGAGGGATATGGTCCGGAGGAGCGGTCTTGGGTGGCCAGACAGGACGTGCTGGACCCGGCGCTGCTGGAGGAGTTCCACACCGCTCACCCGCGTCACCCAGCGCCAGGGGCCGGCCTCGTCGCAGAGTCAGGGCGTCCGGTGTCGCCCCTGAGGGAGGGGGTGGTGTCAGGGAGCACCCTGCGTCTTCGCCCGCACCAGCCCCACCCGCACGGAGCTGCTCGCCTGATTACTAATGCGGTGCACCTGATCTCCATCCACTACGCACATATAAGCAGCCTATCTTCACTTCCACTTCATCCGTTATTGTTTTCCCACGTCACGCTGTCCGCATCGCCATTCTCCGGCCGCTGCCAGCGCCCCGTGTATTTACTATACACAGACTGCTATTATATTCACAGGACTGCACCGCTTTGCTGTATGTGCATTCTTCTCCTGATATCTTCATTAAAGACTAGTATTGCGTCTTCTTCGGCTTCCGCCTCATTCTCCGCATCACAGCTATATGTACAATGCATGCTAACAAATATATATTGTTCAAGTGTATTTATCATCCTAAAATATATTGTTTGGTTATTTTTAGGAATGTGGCTGCATCACCCTTGCCTTCACTGAAAACTCACACCAGGCCACGCAGGCATCGCTCCATTTTGAGTTCAACCGAGAATCATCCTGAGTAAGTACATATTTTATATTTTCTTAAAATATATTTAGTTTGAATCATTATTGCATTGTATGACATATGCAAACAACTTTATGACACAATTAGTTATGTTAATGTGTCTGTGTGTGTGTTTCAGGAACAGATGTGATCAAGCACCTGCACAAAGACATTTCCATGCACTGCATTTGTAAATGCATACAGCCAGCACATGGGGGCATTGACCTGTCTGATCAACTGTTACAATACTACACAGCACAGCACAAAACAAAGAAGTGGTACCGAATGATTTTTCTACACTTCTTGAACATCGCTGCCACCAACAGTTTCATTGTGCATAAAGAACTGTATGGTGACGTGTCCCATGAAGAATTTATGGAACAACTTATTGCCGAGCTTTGTAGCGTCACACAGAAAGTAATGCCAAAACGGACCAACTCTGATCATGTACCAGTTCCAGGAGCTAACCTGTCCTCTGATGTCAGAAATGTTGCCACTGCTGGCCGCAAGAGCTGTGTACATTGCAAAACATTGCATGGTAAGCACCACAAAACACCATGGAAATGCCTGCCATGCGATGTTCACCTGTGTCTTCAGTTGAACAGGAACTGCTTTCAAGAGTGGCACAGGATTTTGCATAGTATTGTAGTGTATTGTTTTATTGTTATTGTTGCACTCTATATATATATATATATATATATATATATATATATATATATATATATATATATATATATATATATATATAAAATGCATAGTGTTGTAGCCCTACAGGCTAGAATTTGAGGAACCCTACTGTACTGTATTGTTTTATTGTTACACAATTCCCTTTTTAATGCTGTCCTTGCTAATGTGTATTTTAAATAAACCACAAAGGAAACACATTCTTTCTTGTAGTACTGTACTTCTCACTCAGATCCTGGCTCAGTGATCCACAGCTCATTATGTAATCCGCAGCTCATTATAAGACCCATTGTCTACAAAGCTGTCAGTCACAGCATGTCGACGCCTCTTCGCATATGGCCTTTCAAAGTAGAAAGTGACTTTTAAATTTAAAATCAATGTATTGTTTAATGTGAATGAGCAGACAGGATGATTTTCACATGATTAAAAAAAAAAAAACTACATTAGAAGCTCTGTTCTCAAAAAGTCTTGGGAAAACAAGTTTACTATAGGTTTTGGCCTTATTTCAGTGAGCCTTTACCCATTACACCACCACCACCAGCCTGAACCATTGATACAAGGCAGGATGGATCCATGCTTTCATGTTGTTGAAGCCAAATTCTGACCCTACCATCCAAATGTTGCAGCAGAAATCGAGACTCATCAGACCAGGCAACGTTTTTCCAATTTTCCATTGTCCAATTTTGGTGAGCCTATGCGAATTGTAGCCTCAGTTTCCTGTTCTTAGCTGTCAGGAGTGGCACCCGGTGTGGTCTTCTGTTGCTGTAGCCCATCCGCCTCAAGGTTCGACGTGTTGTGCTTTCAGAGATGCTCTTCTGCATACCTCGGTTGTAACGAGTGGTTATTTGAGTTACTGTTGCCTTTCTATCAGCTCGAACCAGTCTGCCCATTCTCCTCTGACCTCTGGCATCAACAAGGCATTTGCGCCCACAGAACTGCCATTCACTGGATATTTTCTTTTTCGGACCATTCTCTGTAAACCCTAGAGATGGTTGTGTGTGAAAATCCCAGTAGATCAGCAGTCTGAAATACTCAGACCAGCCCTTTTGGCACCAACAACCATGCCACGTTCAAAGTCACTTAAATTACCTTTCTTCCCCATTCTGATGCTCGGTTTGAACTGCAGCAGATCATCTTGACCATGTCTACATGCCTAAATGCATTGAGTTGCTGCCATGTGATTGGCTGATTAGAAATTTGCGTTAACGAGCAGTTGGACAGGTGTACCCAATAAAGTGGCCAGTGAGTGTATATTCTGTGTACAAAGAGATTGCCTATTGTTTAAATTTAAAATAAATTATCCAGATTTTTGATATTATTAATTAAAAATGAAATTTAACAGCAGTCTTTTATTAACAGCACAAATTGAATAATATATGTTGTAGGGATGTGTGTGTGTGTGTGTGTGTGTGTGTGTGTGTGTGTGTGTGTGTGTGTGTGTGTGGATGTGTTAGTTCTGGTAAAGGTTAATAGTATTACTAATACGTGTAACATCATGAGTAAATAATTAGTAATATGCATCTTTTTACCAGATTTAAAGTGTGTATTTGATAAGTACCTTTGTGATGTTATACATTTTGAATTCTTGTTTGTAATGTTTCTAATCATAATAATTAAAACCTTTTTCCAAATTATCTTTTTGTGAGTTAAAACACCATTTAGTGTATACATTTTCATTAATTAATTTCAGATTCATTAATTCTATTGTGGGCATTCAGGCCATCAAATCTACAAAAGATTTAATAAAAGCCTTTCAAGCTGATGTTAGGAGAACTGAGCATTTAAATGTCCAGCAATTTTTTTTTCATGTGTAAAGTTGCTGATAAACGAAAGAGTCATCCTTGCATCCCTACATGCTGCATGTCTACTATCATTAATCGGTTTTCGGCTAAGTAATAATCTATATAATAAATATAATAATAATAATCTATATGCCTATACCAAGTCATCATCTCTGCTATATCATTGTGAATCGAGGCAACCCTTATGGGTCCAGTTCACCTTAGTTTAACCTACTGTTTCATGATTATGAAGGTGTGTAGGGGGTTAACAGCTCACATAGATATTGAGGGGCCAGATTATTTAAGGCCTTATAGGTGAGCATGAGAATTTTAAACTCAATATGAAAACTAACAGGAAGCCAGTGCAATTTTTCCCAGATAGGTGTGATGTGTTACCTTGCACTGGTCCTAGTCAGAATTCTAGCCACTGAATTTTGTACCAATTGTAATTTACTTAGGGTAGCTTAAGGAACTCCAGCCAGCAAAGCATTACAGAAGTCAAAAAGTGAAAATAAAAATGTGTTGATCAACTTTTCAGCCACAGAGAAAGTCAGCATGGGATGTAATCTGCCAATGTTTTTGAGATGAAAAAATGATGCTTTGACAGTGCTACGTACATGATGGTCAAATGTCAAATTGGTGTCAAATATCACCCCTACATTTTTTTGTTTAGTTTGGAATTGTAAAGCAGAGCCATCCAAACTTAAGGTTACGGACTCTGCTTCACACAGCTGATGAGGTGAACCAATAAGCATCACTTCGGTCTTGTCACTGTTCAGACAAAGATAATTTTCCGACATCCATTTCTTAATCTCAGTAAAACATTGAGAGAGAAAAGACACAGGCATATTGACATCCGGTTTAGAATGTATATAGATCTGAGTGTCATCGGCATAAAAGTGATAGTTAAGACCAAGTGATCTTAAAAGCTGGCCAAATGCATAAATGTAAATACTAAAAAGTAATGGGCCCAAAACTGATCCCTGAGGAACACCAGATTGCGCCACACTAACCTTAGACTTGCAATTACCCATCACAACAAACTGCTTATGGTCAGAAAGGTAGGACTTAAACCATACTAATGCAGATTCAGAAACCCCAAAGATAGTCTCTAATCGGTTAATCAAAATTGCGTGATCTATAGTGTCAAAAGCGGCACTAAGATCAAGAAGAATCAGTATAGATAGACGGCCGGAATCAGAAGCCATTAACAAATCATTAGTGACCTTAACTAACGCCGTTTCAGTGCTGTGGCGTTTACGGAAGCCAGACTGAAGTGGCTCAAAAAGATCATTAGTAGAGAGATGTGAAAGTAGTTGAGAAGCCACTGTTTGTTCTAAAATTTGAAGGAATGGAAGATTAGAGATGGGATGAAAATTGTTCGGATTGTCAAAGTTTATGTTGTTAGTTTTGGTACTGGGGTGACAGCAGCAGTTTTAAGTGCTGCTGGCACAACACCGGTATACAGAGAGTTATTGATAATTCTCAAAACAACAGGAGAGAGGGAATCAAAACAAGATTTAAAAAGACAAGATGGTATCGGATCAACTCTGGAAGTTGAGGCTTTCAGTTTTGAAACCAAGATGCGTAATGACTGGGAGTCATGAACAGCAAAGTTAGAGAGACAGATACCAGAAAATGCAGACACACTTAAGGATGAGGTAGCAGTGTTAACAATGTGATTACGTATATTTACAATTTTGGTGCTAAAAAACTCCAAAAACATATTACATAGGTAAATTGAAGCTGGAACATTAGAGAGGCTGTGATTTTTAAGCAGCTTATTGATTATGTGAAACAGTTGTTTAGGGTTTTTCTGATTATTGACAATTATCTGGGAAAAATACACAGATCTGGCTGACACCATTTCAGCTTTATATTCAAGTAAGCTGACTTTCCTGGCCTGGTGATGAACCGTTAAACCTGAAATGCGCCATCTACGCTCCATTTTGCGACACAAAGCCTTCATTGTACGCAAATCATCATTGGAGCAGAGCGTGCAAAAGCAACATATCGTG
This sequence comes from Silurus meridionalis, assembly GCF_014805685.1. Taxonomy (NCBI): domain Eukaryota; kingdom Metazoa; phylum Chordata; class Actinopteri; order Siluriformes; family Siluridae; genus Silurus; species Silurus meridionalis. Next base: position 20,081,037 of record NC_060895.1, read on the forward strand.
ACTTCAAGGGAGCCAATGTGTCCAGGCCAGACAGGAGGACGGAGTTCAGCATAGAAACGTTATCATCCAGATCATCAGATAGAGAATCACAACTCAAAGAAGAGTCAATAAAGTCTGAAAAATCAGTGGGCTCAATAGATCTCCACTTGCGATAATTAATGATGCGAGAAGAGGTAGTGTTCATGAAAGGTAACTCCATTTTAAAAAAGACAGCCCGGTGATCAGACAGACCTAGATCAGAAGTTGAATTAAAAAACTAAAATTAAAATAAACGGGGGAGAAGAAGCGGCAGCCAAAACGTGACAGCGTGCCCTTTCAACCGGAAGTCACCAATACACCAACACATCTCAGGGGCCACAAAAGAGAAGGTTGGTGATATTGGGGCTTAAAACCCTAAACTTCCAATTAGTAACTCATAGCCTTAAACACTGAGCTTCCACTCCCCCATTGCATGCACTTGCAACTGTCTGTGGTGATTGACAACTGAAAGCGCCATTAAATTTGATTTCAAACATTTTGTGTGATTCTTCCCAGAAGGAAATAGAAAATGTTAAATATTGCACACTTAATAAATAGTGATTCTCACTATATAAATTAAAATAAACAAAAACAAAACAAACAAAAATATTATATATATATATATATATATATATATATATATATATATATATATATATATATATGTATATATATATATATATATATATATATATATATATATATATATATATATGTATATGTTAGGGTACACCTGCTTCTTCTCCTGCACGTGCCCCGCCCGCTCGGAGCTCATCACCATCCTACTGATTCCAAACACCTGCCTCTCATTTACCATGCCCATATAACCACCCCTCTCACCCCACTTCAGCGTCCGTTATTGTTTTTGTTGGTGTCTATGTGTTTTTGCTGCAGCACTCCATTAAAGCTTCCTTGTTTTTTGGTGTTTCGGCTTCCGCCTCAGTCATTCGCAGAATAACAGATATATAACAGATATACAGATATATAACAGAATAACGGACCTCAAAAAGAAAAGGAAAGTTAAGAAGAGAAGCGGTGTAGAAGACGATCAACCCGGCTCTTACCTCGCTATGGACGAACAACCCAGCACGTCATCCATTTCGGTTCTGGAGCTTGTCGCCGCGCTCCAAGAAGCGTTCTTCCTCTGCGGCTGGGCAAAACCCCCACCGGCTGGGCAAAACCCCTCACCGGCACTTCTATGGCGCTCCCGGCTGCCTTTTCCGGAAAAGCTTCCGAATGCCGCAGATTCTTGCTCCATGTAAATCTGTACATCGAGATGCAACCGCATCGATTTCCCACTGGTGTTCCTGGGATCCCTGTGACATCCTGGAGTGGAGTCCCCGCTGTGAGGAACACTGTCTCGCTCAACTTCCCACGCGGGTCCAGAAAGCGGTGATTGGCGCCACCCGGGTGGAGGAAGCCACCACCAAGACCCAGGTGGAGATCCCTGAAGAATATCAGGCCTTCGAGGATGTGTTCAGTGCCCAGGCCGCCACCCGTCTCCCCCCTCATCGACCTTGGGACTGCTGCATCGACCTCCGCCCCGGCACTAAGCTACCCAAGGGCCGTGTGTATCCGCTGTCCACTCCTGAACACCGGGCAATGGAGGAATATGTGCAGCAGGCTCTCGGTCAGGGATTTATCAGACACTCGTCCTCCCCAGCAGCATCAAGCTTCTTCTTCGTGGGAAAGAAGGACGGAGGTCTTCGTCCCTGCATCAACTATCGACAGCTGAACTCTCAGATCGCACCTCTTCCGTACCCACTCCCACTCGTGCCTGCTGCTCTGGAGGACCTGAGGGAGGAGAGGGTCTTCACCAAGCTCGATCTCCGGAGTGCTTACAACCTGGTACTCTTAAGGAAGGGAGACGAGTGGAAAACTGCCTTCATCACACCCTCGGGGCACTATGAATACCGGGTCATGCCGTATGGTCTTTCCATCTCTCCAGCCGTCTTCCAGGGGTTCATGAACGAGGTAATTCGGCCCTATCTCCAGAGGTTCGTCATGGTCTACATAGATGACATCTTGATCTATTCACGGAACCTGGAGAAACACCTGGGACACGTACGCGCCATTCTGAAAGTGCTCTGTTCTCACCGACTCTTCCTAAACCTCTCAAAGTGCATGTTCCACCGCCCATCAATCCACTTCCTGGGTTACATCATCAGTGCCAAGGGGATCCAGATGGACGAGAGGAAGGTGAATTTAGTGAGAGAGTGGCCCGTTCCAGAATCGATCAAGGAGCTCCAGCGTTTCCTGGGCTTCACAAACTTCTACCGCCGGATCATCCAGGGATACAGCCAGATAACAGCCCCCCTTACCTTGCTCCTTAGGGGTAAGGCTCGAACCTTGAAATGGACCGAGGAGGCTCAGGAGGCCTTTCAAGAGCTCCGCTGGCGTTTCTGTAGCGCTCCTGTTCTGCGTCACCCAGACCCCCAGGATCCCTTTGTGGTTGAGGGCGACACCTCATCAACTGGGGTGGGGGTCACTCTCTCCTAGCGATCAGGAACCCCGGCACAGCTCCACCCATGTGCCTTCTTCTCCCACAAGCTCTCCGCCGCCGAACAAAACTACGACATCGGCAATCGCGAGCTCCTGGCAATCAAGCTGGCCCTGGACGAGTGGAGACACTGGCTGGAGGGAGCAGAGCATCCATTCACCGTGGTCACCGATCACAAGAACCTCCAGTATCTACGGGAGGCACGGAGACTCAACCCACGACAGGCACGCTGGGCCCTCTTTTTCACCAGGTTCCGGTTTCACATCACTTACCGTGCAGGTGCCCTGAACAGCTAGGTCGGATGTACGGGCCGGACGAACCCAGCGACTCAGAAACAATCATTCCTCCCGCACTCATCCTGGGGCCCATCGTTTGGGATATCGACCGAGAAATACGCACGGCATCCCTCCACGAGGTCACGTGGGTCCTCAGTTCACGTCTCGGGTCTGGAGAGCGTTCTTCAAACTCCTGGGAGTCTCAGTTAACCTAACATTGGGGTACCACCCACAATTCAATGGCCAGGCCAGCGAAAGATCCAAGAGCTGAGTCGCTATCTGAGAACCTATTGCAGCCAGGACCAAGGAGAGTGGTGTCGGTTCTTGCCTTGGGCGGAATACGCTCAGAACTCGCTTCGCCAGGACATGACGGGACTCACCCCGTTCCAGTGTGTGCTGGGGTTCCAGCCGCCCCTGTTCCCCTGGTCGGATGAGCCCAGCAACGTGCCCGCAGTGGATTACTGGTTCCGGGAGAGCAGTAGAATCTGGGAGTCGGCACACACTCAGCTGCATGCCTGGTGGCCTCAAAGAAAACTGGCATGTAATAAACTACATGATTATTATTACAAACAATAAAAGCTTGAATTTGAAAAGCTGTCAAAAATCTACAAGACAAAAAAGGATATTTTGATAAATAATATACATTATATATAATACATTTTTAAATAACATTAGCTGTACCTTACTGCTAAAAAATATAATGCCAAAGACTCTCTTTGTTTATAATAGGAAACTCTGAATAAATTATATATTCACTATAGGCAAATGATTTGGAACCACATTTGGGTGTGATCAGATGTGTACGATTACGTCAAAGTATCCTCAAAGCCTCAAGAGTAAGTGTTTAAAATCTCAACAAGACCAGGCTTCATCCCTCAGTCTGTGGGCAGCATTGTAAGAGCCTGGACCAAAATGTAAGGAAGGTATGAACCAAGAGTTCTGGATACAGTGCTATTGGCTTGATTAATGACTACCAGCCTCAATTGTGAAAAAAAGTAAGATTGTTTAACCAACGAGGATCAGCTACATTTGAAGCATACAGTAGGAATATCTGGCATTGAAGTACTTGGGCTCTGTAGCAGATCATAATTAAAACAAACAAACAAAAAGAATATATATATATATATATATATATATATATATATATATATATATATATATATATATATATATATATAATATACAATGTATGGTGTTATTTCCTCTGGCTGCTAACGATTTGAAATTACAGTAAAAAAGATTTTACCATTTCTACTTCACATATTTTCTGGACCACTTAGGCCCCACCTTGGAACTTGAGCATCTGCTTCTCGTGCCTTCATGGCAAATACTGCACATGCCTTAAGTAGTTTTTATGCTATGGCTGATCAGTGTATATGTAATTAATAAAAGTAAAAAAAGCATTTCCATTAATTGCGTTTTTATTAAAGTATAGGTAGGTATAATAACACTGCAAGTTGTGCAGTGAGATAATGTTTGTTGACAGTGCCAAGCCTTGTCAGCCATGTCATCCACAAAACCATTAACATAGCAAAATGTTGGTACATTTTGGAAACACAGTGCAACACAACCAACATGAGATATATGTAGCAGGTGATCAATAATATCACAAAAAATTGTATATACAATGATACCTGCTATAAACAATTATACCTTTTTTTTTACCAGTATAAAAAAAATTTATGCTTCTTTTAAGGAAAACTAATTTGTCCCTACAAATCCTTTCAATGGGTTAAAATTCACAAGCCTGCAGCTCCCTGGACGAATATTAAAAGTTTGCTGGGCCAGTTATTTGGTGTTTACCCATTCCTCTCCCTGACTGTAGTTCCCACATTATTTAAAAAAATATCCACCATTGTACATATACTAAGAAAATCTGCAGTAAACCAGTTGATTGACTGCTTAAGCTCTGTTGCTCTGACCACCAGTGCACCTCATTCAACCCACTGCAGTTTGCTAACTGTGGCAACTGCTTCTCTGATAATGCTATGCCTTTCCCTTACCCACTGCTCTCTCCCACCTAGACAAATTTGTGAAAATGCTGATTGTGGACTACAGATCAGCATTCAAAAGCATTGTATCATCTTAGATTTGAAAGCTAGATTAAATACCGCATATGAACTTGCACAGCTCTCTAGACAAAGACTGTATGTGAATAGGGTTAGGGTTAGGGTTATCTATTAAGTTTGTTATAACTATTAAAAATGCCTTAGGACCAGTAAAAATCTGGCAATCAGACAGAAAGATAAAGTAAAAAAAGGATATTTTCCAAATGTAGATCCTAAAGCAAAGCACAAAAATCTGTACCCTACTTCTACAAATATTAATCCAATTTGTTGCTGGATTAAAAACGCAAGCATAATATTTATTATATTGTAAAAATATAGTGATTCTACACCATGCACTTTGAACAAACAAAACAAAAGCAGTCATCTAAACTCTCTAAGGGTGTGGTGTGATCAGATGTTAATGATATTCATTACGTCAAACTATGCTTAAAAACCTCAACAGCACATGATTAAAACCTCAAGTCTTGACAAGTCTTCATCACTTCATCAAAGCATTGTAAGAGTCTGGACCAAAATTTGGGCAAGGTATAATTCAAGACAATTTAGTGATGTTGCATTTTGTGTCTGTATAGTTCTATAGTTTGACTAATTCACAAAGAAAGTCCTGTGTAAAATATATTTAAACAAATATGCTCTTTTTTGTCAGATGACTAGCAATACTGAAACATTGAACAAAAACTACACAAGCAACATTCCTGATATTGTCCTCCAAGGATTCACAGGAATCCCTGATGTTTATAATGGATTGGTAGGAACATTTTTCTTCTTCATTTATCTTATGCTGGCATCGGGTAACATTTTCATCCTTGTATTTGTGGCATGTGAAAAAAGTCTGCAGAAACCAACGTACATCATCTTCTGTAATCTTGCACTATCAGATCTTGGATTTGGAACTACAACTCTACCTAGAATCATGGCTAGGTACTGGATGTCACAGAAGATCATGTCATTCAATGCTTGTTTAACACAAATGTTCTTTGTTCATTACTTTGGGGCTTGCAGCTCATTTTTAATGGCGTTAATGGCCCTTGATCGATTTGTTGCCATATGCAACCCACTGAGGTACCCCGTTCTGATTAAGAATTCCACTATTGCGATTCTTTGTTCAGTGCTTTGGATAGGAAACCTTGTCCAGCTTTGTGTAATTGTTTTACTTACCCTCAGTGTGCCTTATTGTGGCCCAAATATTATAAATCGGTGCTACTGTGACTTTTCTTCAATAACTAACCTAGCATGTGCAGACATAACAGTCATCAAAACAATTAGTACATCTATTGCTATGACAGTGCTGTGGGGTCCTTTATTTTATATTATTTTTTCTTATGTGGCTATCATTATATCTGTAATGAAAATCTCAAATAAAGAGGGACGATATAAAACCTTCTTAACATGTACTCCACAGCTGTTAATCATCTGTCTGTACTATCTTCCCAGAAGTTTTGTGTATGTTGCATTTGTTATTGGGTTTCATTTTGAAACAAACCTTCGTGTTGCATTGGTAATGATGTACAGCCTTTTCCCAACCCTCATCAATCCACTTATATACTGCTTTAGGACAAAAGTAATTAAAGACACATTATTGAGAAAATATAAGCAAAGACAGACAAGGGTAAAATAAAACAATAATAAAAGAAAATTACATATTCAAATATTTTTTATGCTGAATTGATCAGCATATATAGCATAAAAATCTATACCCTTTCACTTCTTATAAATGTTAGTTTTATAAATACAATATACAAGATAAATGTTGTTAGTTGGAACTGATTGATCAGCCAGAAAGTTTGTTAATTAACTATCAATATATTCTATATTAAATTGCAATTAAATGGGGTTATTGCAAAATATTATATTTATTTAAGTGTGCAAAATAAAAACTACACATCCAAATTGTACAAAATGCTGACGTCTGATACTGTAACAATAAATTTTTCACAGTCAATTTACAAATCAGTTGCCTTATATTTAAATTCATAATAATTTTTTCAGATATTTAATCTTTGGTTCTGTTGATTTTGGTGGCCTAAGGTTTGTTTTAACCAAATCACAGCATGATCCAATTTAGGTGCGGAACTTCAGGTTTATTGTCAAACAACACAATTCGTTTAACTGGAATTGTTATCACCTGTTTCTACTTTAATGATGATGGGGAAATTGTGCTTATCTATATGTGTATTTATGGTTATTTATAAATCCAGAATTACATGAAGCATTGTTTACTTGATCGTTCAGCACCAGGAGGTTTGTGTATGAAGTGCTCTAGACATATTATAGACAAAGACATATAAGTGTTACAGGTACCGGGTTGTGGCGCCCGTAGACAGCTGTATAAAAAAAACTGAAAAGTGGAGAACAAAAAGGATGACACAGAAACTGTGGCTTGCCTTCATTAAATCTTTCTCAGTTATGTTTATTGACATGTTATTCACTGCAGTGTAAACACTGTCCATTTATCCAGTTTATTTCACTGTCCATATTCACTGTCCTCTTAGACATATTGGAGTGTCCAAAAATAAACACATTCTGTTACAACACCATTTTCACATCTCTACATCACTTTACAGATTAACATGCTGGTTACTTGCACCTTAAATGCACTTTTACACACACCATTCAGTGTTTCTTGGACTACATGCTTCACAGCAACTTGTAAATAACATGGCAGTTTTATTGTCAGCTTCTTTAAACGTGTAGAGCTTTGCATATTAACTCTGTGTATTTTAACTCTTTTAATTAACATATTTTTATATACTAACACACTAACATATAATTTTATATTTAAACATCTCTTAACATCATTTTAAAGTAAAACCAAATCTCTATACATATTAAATAAAACAAAATGCAGGGAGCCTGATATCACATTTTGACTCGTGAAAATATAAGCACGTGGCCTACACAAACCTCACATAAAGTACTACTTGCCCACACTAGCGGTGCGCGTTACCTTTGCTAAACAGCATTAGCATTTATTTTATTAGCATTTATCCAGCCTTGTGGAAAAAACTCTCTACACTAACACCAAAAGTGTCTCTGAATGTTCACAAAGTCATAACAACAACTTTGGTTAAGTTTTAAACATATTACCCACTTGAAAAGTGGAGAACAAAAAGGATGACACAGAAACTGTGGCTTGCCTTCATTAAATCTTTCTCAGTTATGAGAGAAATTTCCGGTGATGCATAGGCAAACTAGTCCCATTGCCCCCCCCTACAGGCGCAGAGGTATAATTGCATGTATATGTTACTGTTTAACATTACATGTTATGCAAAAATAAATCTTGAAAAAAAGAGTGTATAATAAAAATTAACTACAAAAGAAACAACTAATACACAATGTGGGCACACTTTCGTGGGCATCACACGCTCCCCGACAAAATAAGAATGGCTCCTGGCATTCCTTTAAACATATTAACCAAACAACATAAACTGTTCTTCAATCATAAACATCCTTAGTAATCGAAATTCTACTCAATAGCAAAGCGTTGTAGATGGAATATATGTGACTGGTGTATGGTGGGTATATGGTGGGTACGGTGTCTGAGTGTACAAGATGGGTTGTAAACCTGGTAGACTCATTGGGGTAATAAATGACATGGGCAGGTATGGGGGTGAAGGGAGATGGGTGATGGGCGTGTATGGGGATAAGTGAGCAGAAACTGAGTTAAGATTAGTGTGTGACTGCGTTGATGGTTCACCTAATGTTTCATAGGTGAGAAACTGTCTTGGCTTCCTTTCACGTGTCGACCTCCTCAGTTCTGTGTGGCCTTGCTCAACAAGATGGGTTAGGGGTCGGCTTTCGGTGCTGGGCTCCACATACTGGTTGCCTTCATTTTCTTCCATAGGTCTACTGAGATCATGTAGGACCTTATCAGTGCCTTGGGTAGCTTCACTTTCTGGAAGTGCCAGGATAAAGCTTGGTGAATACCCAGGTACAGTAAAAGGTGTGCTACATACAGGTTCTGGAGCTGCACAGAGGTTCCTCTGAGACGAGGTAGATTTCTCAGGATGAGTAGGAGGCCCTGCCTCCTGTCTCACTGAAGGGGTTCTCAACCAATACCCTTGGTTGTAATCATCATCATCATCATCTGAATCAGAGCTATGACCCTCACTGGTGCCCGTTTGTGTGGCTGTCTGATCCCCCTGTCTTACTGTGCGTTGCTTTTTTCCAGTGATAGGTCTGGTATGAGGTACGGTGATGTCGAGAGGTAAGTCGTTCACCAGCAACAAGAGATTGCGATGCAATGTACGGGTTTTTTCCTGGTCCCCAGTCTCAGGACAGACAATGTAAACAGAATTGTTGGCCAGTTGTTGTTTAACACTGTAGACAGTCTTCTCCCAATACGGTCTTAACTTGCCTGGGCCCCCACGTTCACTGAGATTCCTAACCAGAACCCGATCACCTGGTTGTAAAACCACTCCTTTTGCTTTCCTGTCATAAATAACCTTTCCTCTTGCACTGGACTTCCTGCTGTTTTCACTGGCAATCCGGTAGGCTTCTGACATTCTTTCGGCCCATTTTTCGGCATAGCCTCTAGGTGAATATGACTCCTTGTCTTCAGGTAACCCAAAGAGTAAGTCAACTGGGAGATGTGGATGACGGCCATAAAGGAGGAAAAAGGCGAATAGCCAGTTGATTCGTGTCTGGTGCAATTATATGCGTGTATAACATGCGGAGGTGATCCTTCCACCGCAGTTTCTCACTTTCAGTCAGTGTCCTCAACATCTGGAGTATGGTGCGGTTTAGCCGCTCAGCTGGGTTTCCTTGCGGGTGATACGGCGTTGTCCTGAGTTGGCTACTCCCGACAGTTGCTGTAACGTTTGGAACAGTTTATTCTCAAACTCCGGCCTTGGTCGTGATGAAGTTTGGCGGGTACCCAAATCGGGTATAAAGTCGCTAAACAGGCGCTCGGCTGCAGTCTTACCGCTCTTGTTCTTTGTGGGATACGCCTGTGAGAATCTGGTGAAATGATCAAGCACTACTAGAATGTACTCATAACCTCCACTGCTGGCTTCCAAATGCAAGTAGTCAATGCACACAAGCTCTAAAGGGAAACTGGACGTGATGCTGCCCATTGGTGCACGGATCTGTGTGGTAGGTTTCTTGGCCTGAATACATGGACATTTTCGGTGACATAATCCTCTATTTCTTTTGCCATAAAGGGCCAGTAGAATCTCTCCCTAGCAAGGTGGAGGACTCTTTCTGTGCCCACATGTCCCATCTCATTGTGCAGATATTTCAGAGCAAGCACCCTGTATTTGCAGGGGAGGACCAACTGTTTCTGCTCCTTAGTTCTTCGGTAAAGGAGATCATTTTCCAAATACAGCTTACTCCATTCATGAAGCAGCTTTTGAGCGGCTCCTCTCACTGTTTTTCGGATTGCTTCCGTCAATTTAGTGCCAGACAGTTTTAACTCTCTTATCTGGTTTATTGCTTTATCCTCTTGCTGGGCCCTCACAAGATCCTCATGGTTGATGGGCAGTATGTTGGAGTGAGATTGTTGGAGCGGTTTAGAGGAGGTCATATTAAGTGCTGCCACCCAGGCTACGTCCTTGCTCTTAGCTGCCTGACTCCCATCCCATGTTGCACGCACTGCCTCATCTGTGACTTCCCCAGTGCAAGTCATCTCATATGTCTCTATATCCAGAGGCAGGCGTGACAAAGTGTCTGCATCTACATTTGACTTCCCGGGCCTGTATTTAATGTCAAATCTAAAATCAGAAAGCTCACCAACCCACGGTGACCGACCGCGTTGAGTTTCGCCGTCCCAGGACATAAGTCAGCGGATTATTATCTGTATAGACAGTAAAGTGTGGAGCATAGTATAAGTAATCGCGAACTTCTCACACACTGCCCATTTCAGTGCAAGGAACTCCAGTTTCCCACTGTGCAGATGGTAATTGCGTTCTGCTGGTGTGAGTGTTCTTGACCCATATCCTATGACTCTCAGTTTGCTATCCTGGCGCTGGTATAGGACTGCTCCAAGGCCTCGGTCTGAAGCATCGGTATGTAAAGTAAAAGGCAAGTGGAAATCAGGGTATGCCAAAACAGGTGGACTTGTCAAGAGAGTGACCAATTGTTCAAGGGCCCCTGGTGTACAGCAGTCCAGCTAACAGGTTCTCGGGAGGGTAATTGTGGCCCCAGCACTTTTACCTCGTACTGGGATCCGGGTTTTTCCTGACTTCGTTTGGAGCAGCTCATAGATCGGCTTTGCAATTCGGGAGAAATCCTGAATGTATGAGCGGTAATAGCCCAGGAATCCAGTCAGCTTCCTCACCTCACCAACTGTCTGTGGTGTTTTACTCGTCAGGGTTTTGACAGCTTCCAAGTCACGGGGTCTATTCTGATCCCCTCAGCTGACACAAGACGGCCCACATACCTGACTTCTTGTTTGAATAGCTCGCATTTCTCTGGCCTCAATTTTACTCCGTGGCGCTGGAGAGCCTGGAGGACTCTGCGGAGCGCCTCCACATGTTCATCGAATGTCTTTGCATAGCAGAGCACATCGTCAAGATATGGGATGCAGCACTCATCTCTGAGAGGCCCAAGCATTTCTTCCATGCTTCGCTGGAATGCTGCAGGGGCATTCGACAATCCAAATGGGACACGGACCCATTCATAAAGCCCCCAAGGAGTGATAAACGCGGTGAAATGACGGGAATCTTCAGCAACAAAACCCTGGTGATAGGCTTTGCCCTGGTCCAATATGCTAAACCAGGTATTGCCACCAAGGGTATCTGTCAGGTCCTGTATTCTAGGTAGAGGATGTCGGTCAGGGACAGTCTTCTTGTTCAGGAGGCGATAATCAATGCACAGCCTCAAGCTTCCATCTTTTTTTCTGACGCAGACAACTGGAGCAGCATACGGGGATTTGGATTTAACTATCCAGCCTCTGAGCATCAGTTCCTGTATGTACTCTTTTACCTCTTTAAAGAGTGGCTTAGGGACTGAAGAGTAAGTCCTTTGCACGGTATTGTATCCTTAAGTGTGATCGACATCTGTAGGCTTGGTATGCATCCAATATCGTTTTCACCTTGTGCGGCGCCAGCTTCTTGTGAAGCATTTCACTGACCACTAACCTTTTTCCTCGTTAAGATGGCTAAGGTCAACATTAGGTTGCCATGGAGGTGGGCTGGGGCCATCAGGGGTTAAAACAGCACTGTTGATGGTTACTGTGGATGTTGGGTTGTTGGGCTGGCCGCTGGAATCACCTTCTCAACAGTATGAATGCGACCAAGAGCTGTCTTTCTTGGTAAGAGGATGGAGTGTTTTGTGTTGTTTCCGACAGGTACAGTTACATATGGCTTCCTTGGGTTTTGCACCTCCAACAGAGCATCACCAACATCCAGGTCGGCCAGCAATGCGTTATCATCAGGTTCAAACAGGAAGGCTAAATCAGACGAGTCCATGCTTGGTGGGACTTGGCATTTTATCCAGGCTACTTGACCCGCTGGAATGGCAACATCTTGTCTGCCAGTCCGTATACATCCACACTGTACAGAGGGTTTGCTGACCTGGATGAAGGCTACAAGAAGCTCTGCTTTATCGGTTGATATCAACATGGCGTTACAAAGTAGGGTAGTGAGTGTGGGGACTAGCTGCTCAGGCTGTGTTTGTATCATCTCCTCCAGTACATTAAATCCCAGTAGTGGCCTCTCCAGGGTAAGACTGCTGACAAGAAATGGCACAGTGACTGACAGAGCAGGATTTTCATTTCCCATCAAATTAACTGTTAGGGATATCCAGCCATCAAATGGAATCATGTCACCATTAACTGCACAGACTTTCAGCTCCTCTCCATCCTGAAAAATCTCGCTAAGCGAGTTAACAATGGTATCTGGCAAGTATTTGTTTTTCCAATCTCTGTCAATCATGCTCACCTGAGCTCCAGTATCTAGCAAAGCAGTCACAGCTAACCCATTCAGGTTACAGTAGGTGAGAGCTTTTCTTCCAATGAGTTTGGCAAGACGCCCACTTTTGCTGTTCGGGAGGATGTGAAATGGTGTACCAGAGGTTGGGTTTGTTTGTCTCTGACTTTGAACTTCTGTCATGCCTTGTGCTTGAACGGCTGTCACACTTTGTGTGTCTGGGTCATTGGTATGGCGGGTGTGTGTCTGGGACTTTAGGGATCCAGTCACTGTCTGTCCCCCAACAGGGACTGGCTCCAGTTTTCCTGCTGCACCGTTTTCTTCAGACATCCCACTGCTCGATGACCGTCTTCGCCACAACGGAAACAGTGAGTGCAAGCGGAGTAGTTCTGTTCAATGCACTTGTGACATCCATATGGTTTCTCCCTCCTGTCGTTTGTCTTACCTCTCTGTGCATGCCTGACTTGTCCCGGTTTTTGTGTTTGTACTGACTGTTGCATAACCTCTACAAGACTGGTCAGCTTCTCAATTTTGTCTGTCAACTGTTGGATCACATCTGTTTTTGATTTCTTTTCCACTTTTTCTTCCTTGACACCAGGAGACTGAATGACATTTGCTTCAGCCTGAGCACTGTGCACAGTAGCGAGCCTTTGACGGGTGGCCGGACCTAAACGCCTCTGTCTTCCACTTTCATCGCTCATTATCTTATGTATCTGTTTCAGGATTGTCTCATCAGTCACACTAGGATCTGCAAGCAATGGTTTGAGTTCTCGACGGATTTCATCATGCTTGTGCCCCAGGCCTTGATGTACAGTATGGAGGAAAACATCCTGAACTGTGCTTGGACTGTACCTCACATCTGTATCAGCATGTCTTGAGGCCAGCAAGATCTTTTGCTTAAGCCCTATTGCTCTATACAGGAATTGTTGAGGTGTCTCATTGTCCTTCTGTTTGGTGCACATGAGCTCCTGGAAAAGCTCCAAGGTGTTTTGCTCACCGAGGTGGGAGTAAAGAAAAACTTTGAACTCTTCGATAGTCAGATCTTCCTTGTTCATAAGCATATCTTTGAAATTCCAGGTTTTATTGCCCTGAGGACAGCTTTAACAATTTCTGCATCACTAAATTGCTCCTTTACCCCTTCTTCAATCTGGCGGCAAACATTGTTATAACTGATGTCTGAACCATGATCTCCAATCTGACCACCCTGAATCTTGAACTCTCTACGATGTAGATAGGACAACTCTCTTAAGGAGACCAACTTGTCATGAGCAACAGTTGTGGGATATTCACCCAAACGCCTAGTGTTCAATGTGTCCCTATTCTGTGATGTGAGATGTGACTTTGCAGGTGAATGGAGTGTGGACTGCAGAGTGGAGGTGGGTATGTACTGTGTGATCTTCTTACTAAGTTCCTCATAGCTAGCCAGTAATTTCTGTATTTCTGAGTTGTGTGTGTTGATAGCTGTGTTTGCTAAAGGGTGTATTGCATTAGCATCAACTTCAACAGTCTCACCATCAACTGGATTTACATTAACATTAGCTTGAGTTTCCTCATCAGTGATATCAACTTGTAAGTTTGACAGTGGAACATGTGAGACAGCATTACCTTTTACACACATTTGTATGTCAGACACATGACTCTGAATAGTTACATCAACTACCTCTTTCAACTCTAATAAGTGAGCTAGGCCTTCATCCTCAGACTCTTGCAAGTGCTTACTGTGCATGAAACTGCTGATGTAGTCGAAACAAGCCTCCTCATCCATAGGTGCCAAACGAGACCGGTCCACCCCTGGCACAGGACCCAGCGACTTTGCAATCTGGAACAGTTCATCTGCAGAAAGGGTGAGCAGGCCTTTCTTGATGGTCCACACCAAGCTTTTCCTCTCACTGTCTGCCATGAGTGTTTCCCTCTTTCACGCAATGGGTCACCGTATCGAATCTCTCTCCCCAATGAGTGGCTAGTTCCCTGGCTGGTCACCTTTGGTCCCAGGTGTCTGTATCACTGGATCATCTTCCACCCTGACAGCGGAGAAGATCCCGGACGAGCCCCCAATAAACTGTTACAGGTACCGGGTTGTGGCGCCCGTAGACAGCTGTATAAAAAAAACTGAAAAGTGGAGAACAAAAAGGATGACACAGAAACTGTGGCTTGCCTTCATTAAATCTTTCTCAGTTATGTTTATTGACATGTTATTCACTGCAGTGTAAACACTGTCCATTTATCCAGTTTATTTCACTGTCCATATTCACTGTCCTCTTAGACATATTGGAGTGTCCAAAAATAAACACATTCTGTTACAACACCATTTTCACATCTCTACATCACTTTACAGATTAACATGCTGGTTACTTGCACCTTAAATGCACTTTTACACACACCATTCAGTGTTTCTTGGACTACATGCTTCACAGCAACTTGTAAATAACATGGCAGTTTTATTGTCAGCTTCTTTAAACGTGTAGAGCTTTGCATATTAACTCTGTGTATTTTAACTCTTTTAATTAACATATGTTTATATACTAACACACTAACATATAATTTTATATTTAAACATCTCTTAACATCATTTTAAAGTAAAACCAAATCTCTATACATATTAAATAAAACAAAATGCAGGAGCCTGATATCACATTTTGACTCGTGAAAATATAAGCACGTGGCCTACACAAACCTCACATAAAGTACTACTTGCCCACACTAGCGGTGCCGCGTTACCTTTGCTAAACAGCATTAGCATTTATTTTATTAGCATTTATCCAGCCTTGTGGAAAAAACTCTCTACACTAACACCAAAAGTGTCTCTGAATGTTCACAAAGTCATAACAACAACTTTGGTTAAGTTTTAAACATATTACCCACCTGAAAAGTGGAGAACAAAAAGGATGACACAGAAACTGTGGCTTGCCTTCATTAAATCTTTCTCAGTTATGAGAGAAATTTCCGGTGATGCATAGGCAAACTAGTCCCATTGCCCCCCCCTACAGGCGCAGAGGTATAATTGCATGTATATGTTACTGTTTAACATTACATGTTATGCAAAAATAAATCTTGAAAAAAAGAGTGTATAATAAAAATTAACTACAAAAGAAACAACTAATACACAATGTGGGCACACTTTCGTGGGCATCACATAAGCATATTGCAATATCCATCTATTCTATTTACCAGCATTTAAAGTGTGTACTTTGAGGACCTTTGTCATATATTTTTAAATGTTACTTTGTAACGATTCTAATCCATTATTTAAACTAAACGTCTTGTGACAAAATACAATTCAATAGCCAGCAATTTTTCTATGCCAAAGTTTCAAAGATTTATTATAAAATAGCCCACCATATATACTGTACAGTATGCCTACTATCATTAATAAATTAGCTAAAAAATATACTGTGTGAACCTGAACACTGAGGTTTTACTAATTTAAGACCAGTATACCATCTCCACTTCAATAATACTAAATGCAGGCAACCCTCAGAGATAAGAGTTTCCCTTTATGGAACTCGAGCTGCATCGCAACATTTTGGGAACGTAACTGTGTTGTCCATGTTCTGAATAATGAGTCTAATCATTCAAAAATGAAGGCAGGCTGTCACCAGCGTGGTGACATCAAGACAATTTAAAAAGCACAAAGAATAAAATCCCCATGAATCTGGCTTTAGCTTCTGTTTGTTCATGATGCACTCTGTGTGTGTTTGTACCCTTCAGGTAAGTGGTAAATGTCCAAAAAGCAAGCAATCATTCCGACTGTGCACAAAGCACAGCCTGTTGTCGCTTGTTTGGAAGCAGAGTATGCTAGATCAGTTCCAGAGGAAGCCGCCTGCATGCACATGCTGCCTGCGAGGAACGGGGGCAGAGTGATCTTATAGACATGCGAGCACAAAGCGTGCATTCAAGCTGAATGTGTGCTTTATGCTCGCATGACTATGCAATCACTCCGCCCCCGCTCCTCACGGTTTGCAAATATGCCTCGCAGAAGGGGAGGCAGTTCTTTGTGAACCCGGAAGCGAGGAGTTCCTGGAGGTTGTGACACGTGCCATTCAGAAACTGGATATAGCTTGGCTATCTCTCCCCGGGTGTGGCATTTTTCCTTAAACCCTCGACATTACCCACCAAGCCTCTGCGCACTACCTCGGTGCTGGTGGGTAAGGCTATGCCACAGCAGGTCAGGCCGCTGGATGTCTGCACACCATGTTGGTGCTACAGGCATACCAAGCTGAATATGGGAGACCCTTTGGGTGGCCAGTTTTCCGAGATCCGCCCTACAGCGGATCTGGCACTACGGGCCACAAAAAAGACCGCTTAGACCATTAGCCGGTCTGTGGCCACCCGAATATGCTGCTCGGCGGGTGCAGCCCTAACCCAGCACTTTGCACCGCCAAGTGCAAAATGGAGCATCGCGACGCGCTCTCCCACTGTGCGGGATCCAGAGACTGCTTGGGTTCATGGCAGCAGCGTCTAATGTCATTCCACTTGGCCTCCTGTACATGAGAACCCTTCAGAAGTGGCTCAAGGCCCAGGGGTTCTTTCAGAAGGGCAATCCCCTCCGCACGATCAAGATCACATGGCGATGAGTCATGAGTGGCCTCTGGTCTATGGAAGAGTCCCCAACTACGGTGGCACATCAATTGCCTAGAAATGCTGGCCGTGCTTCTGGCTTTGAAGCACTTCCTCCCAGACTTAAGAGGCCATCATGTGTTTATCTGCTCGAACAAAACTTCTGTAAACTTCTGTGCTTGTGCACCCTTTACAGTCTCGTATGCCAGATCCTCCTGTGGGCACAGGGGAAGCTCCTCTCCCTCAGAGCAGCTTATATCCCAGGCTGATTCAACAAAGCAGCAGACACCCTGTTGAAACCGGAGAGTGGCGCCACCACCCTCAGGTGGTGGAGCACATTTGGGAGAAATTTGGCAAAACCCAAGTATACCTGTTTGCATTTTTAGATACAGTGAGGAAAATAAGTATTTGAACACCCTGCTATTTTGCAAGTTTTCCCACTTAGAAATCATGGAGGGGTCTGAAATTGTCATCGTAGGTGCATGTCCACTGTGAGAGACATAATATAAAAAAAAAAAAAGTTCCAGAAATCACAATGTATGATTTTTAAACTATTTATTTGTATGATACAGCTGCAAATAAGTATTTGAACACCTGAGAAAGTCAATGTTAATATTTGGTACAGTAGCCTTTGTTTGCAATTACAGAGGTCAAACGTTTCCTGTAGTTTTTCCTCAGGTTTGCACACACTGCGGGAGGGATTTTGGCCTTATTGGCTTTAGGTCTGAAAACTGGCTAGGCCACGCCAGAACCTTGATATGCTTCTTACAGAGCCACTCCTTGGTTATCCTGGCTGTGTGCTTTGGGTCATTGTCATGTTGGAAGACCCAGCCTCGACCCATCTTCAATGCTCTAACTGAGGGAAGGAGGTTGTTCCCCAAAATCTCGCAATACATGGTCCCGGTCGTCCTCTCCTTAATATAGTGCAGTCGCCCTGTCCCATGTGCAGAAAAACAACCCCAAAGCATGATGCTACCACCCCCATGCTTCACAGTAGGGATGGTGTTCTTGGGATGGTACTCATCATTCTTCTTCCTCCAAACACGTTTAGATGAGACCCAAAAGTTCTATTTTGGTCTCATCTGACCACATGACTTTCTCCCATGACTCCTCTGGATCATCCAAATGGTCATTGGCAAACTTAAGACGTGCCTGGACATGTGCTGGTTTAAGCAGGGGAACCTTCCATGCCATGCATGATTTCAAACCATGACGTCTTAGTGTATTACCAACAGTAACCTTGGAAACGGTGGTCCCAGCTCTTTTCAGGTCATTGACCAGCTCCTCCCGTGTAGTTCTGGGCTGATTTCTCACCTTCCTTAGGATCATTAAAACCCCACGAGGTGAGATCTTGCATGGAGCCCCAGTCCAAGGGCGATTGACAGTCATGTTTAGCTTCTTCCATTTTCTAATTATTGCTCCAACAGTGGACCTTTTTTCACCAAGCTGCTTGGCAATTTCCCCGTAGCCCTTTCCAGCCTTGTGGAGGTATACAATTTTGTCTCTAGTGTTTTTGGACAGCTCTTTGGTCTTGGCCATGTTAGTAGTTGGATTCTTACTGATTGTATGGGGTGGACAGGTGTCTTTATGCAGCTAACGACCTCAAACAGGTACATCTAATTTAGCATAATAAATGTAGTGGAGGTGGACATTTTAAAGGCAGACTAACAGGTCTTTGAGGGTCAGAATTCTAGCTGATAGACAGGTGTTCAAATACTTATTTGCAGCTGTATTATACAAATAAATAGTTCAAAAATCATATATTGTGATTTCTGGATTTTTTTTTTTTAGATTTTGTCTCTCACAGTGGACATGCACCTACGATGACAATTTCAGCCCCCCTTATGATTTCTAAGTGGGAGAACTTGCAAAATAGCAGGGTGTTCCAATACTTATTTTTCTCACTGTAAATCACACTGTCCCCTGTGGTTCCCCCTATATCCTCCAGACCCACTGGGACTGGATGCCATGGCACAAACGTGGCCGAGGCTGTGCCCTTTATGCCTTTCCCCTGTTGCGCTGCTTCTGGGAGTTCTGGAGAGAATTCGCCGGGACAAAGTCCATCTCCTCCTGGTCACCCCACGGTGGCCAGGCCGTCCATGATTCACAGACCTGGTGGCCCTCCTTAAACAGCCTCCATGGGAGATTCCTCTGAGGAGGGATCTCTTCTTTTAATCAGTGGGAGCAATAGCTCACCCCCCTCCTGAGATGTGGAAGCTGTGGCTGTGGCCCAATTATTTAGGCACCATATGGGATTCAACCCTTTTCCCCTGGCAGCAGTTTCCAATGTGATTCCACTTGGCACATGAGACCCTTTCAATCCCAATCTGCTGTGGCACATCAATTGTCTACAGATTCTGGCTGTGCTTCTAGCATTGAAGCATTTCCTACCATACCTCAGAGGTCACCATGTGTTGATCTGTTCTCGTATTTCAACCACCAAGGGGTCTGTGCTCACGCCTGCTGTAAAGGCTGGCACGCCAAGTCCTCGTGTGGGCACAAGGGAAGCTGCGCTCCTTAAGAGCAGCATATATCGTGGGCCACCTACTCGATGCAGCAGACGTCCTGTCAAGACTGGGGTTAAGCCCTGGGGAAAGGTGGTAGAGCAGATCTGGGAGAGATTCGGCAGGGCTCATGTAGACTTGTTTGCGACTAAAGAGACGTTGCACTGTCCCCTTTGGTTCTCCCTTACTGCCCCAGCCCAGCACTGGACACTTATGTCCACAGGACAACTCCGAGGAGGAAATCGGAACAACTGCTCGTTTGCTACGGCCCTCTGAGGAGAGGCCTCCTTGCGAACAAGCAGACATTGAGTGGGACATTGAGCAGGATTGTCGATGCTATCGCATCTACCTATGAGTCATCTGGTCACCCAACTCCATTCGGGGTCAGAGCACACTCGACCCGGAGTGTTTCAGCCTCTAAGGCTTGGTCCTCTGGAGTGTCCCTCCAGGACATCTGCAATGCTGTGAGCTGTTCCACCTGCTGTTCTATAACCTTGACCTCAGTGCCCCTCCATCCTTCGACCTAGCTTTGCCCAAACACAGTGGTGAGTCTGGCAGTATTGGACACTCATTTCCAAAGCTTTGTTGATGCAGCTCGAGTGCCTGAAGGGGAACATCTCTAGGTTACGTATGTAACTCTAGTTCTCTCAGGGAACGAGACGCTACGTCTCCATGCCACACTGTCAGCATCCCTGTAGCACTTCTCCTATCAGAAGCTGGTGCCAGCTTCACTTCATGTGCTTTTTATAGCTTCCTGGTCGTGACATCACATTTTACATTTACATTTATATTTGCGGTATTTAGCAGATGACCCTATCCAAAGGGACATACAAAAGTTCTTTAAATCTATAGTAAAAAATAAATCTACAATGGTACGCCAGATTACAAACTTAATATAAATATAACCCTAGAATTCTACAAACTTGGAAAGTGCTAATTAAGTGTTTTAGGAAGAGGTAGGTCTTCAGTCATTGCTTGAAGATAATCAGGGACTCTGCTATACGGACATCTAGGGAAAGTTCATTCAACCACCTTGGTGCCAGAACAGAGAAGAATAAGTGTACTTACCTCTCATTCTGAGAGAAGGTTGTACCAGTCGAGTAGTGCTGGAGGATCTTAGACAGTGTGGTGCAGTGCGAGATGTGATGAGGTCACTGAGGTAAGATGGCACTGGTCCATTTTTAGCCTTAAAGGCAAGCATCAGTGTTTTGAATCTGATAAGTGCAGCTACTGGAAGCCAGTGAAGGGAGCGCAGCAGTGGGGTGGTGTGGGAGAACTTGGGTTGATTAAACACAAGTCGTGCAGCTGCGTTTTGGATCATTTGCAGTGGACAAATAGCGTTTAGGGAAAGACCTGCCAGCGGTAGAGTTGCAGTAGTCGAGTCTTGAAATCACAAGAGACTGAACAAGCACCTGGGCAGCCTGTGTGGACAGAAGGGGAGAGCATAGAGTCATGAAGTGTTATTTGGAGATCTTGACATGGAGATTAATCACCTGGGATGATCAGCAGTTCTGTTTTGCTGGGGTTGAGTTTTAGTTGGTAAGCACTCATCCATGAAGATATGTCTCTCAAGCATGCCGAGATCTGAGCGGAAGCTGTGGTATCTGATGGAGGGAAAGAAAAGATTAGTTGAGTGTCATCTGCATAGCAGTGATAAGAAAACAAATGTGAGGATATGACTTCACCAATGGAGTGGGTATAGAGGAAGAAAAGGAGGGGACCAAGAACGCATTGGACACATTAAGATAAGATATACCTTTATTCGGCCCACAGTGGGGAAATTTCTCGACAGTGGGTAAATTTCTTTACACAAGTGATTCAGAGCGAGGAAAATCCCAAAGCGTTACCTCAGGGAACTAGTGTTACATACGTAACATAGAGACGATCTTCTATCACTCTTTGACTGGTCCAGCTCCAGGGTAGGAGGTAAGTATTCATAAAGACACTTTTCTGTTCTGGGACTAAGGTCATGGAATAAACTTGCCCAGATGACCAAACAGCTGAGTCACTGGCTTCAAACAACAGTTGAAGACCTGTCTCTTCCTGAAACACTTGGACTGTTT
Source organism: Silurus meridionalis (assembly GCF_014805685.1). Taxonomy (NCBI): domain Eukaryota; kingdom Metazoa; phylum Chordata; class Actinopteri; order Siluriformes; family Siluridae; genus Silurus; species Silurus meridionalis. Next base: position 20,102,891 of record NC_060895.1, read on the forward strand.
CCTATTTTGTTTTATGGCTTTAGGTAAAAAAAAACAGAATTCCTCCTGTAGCGTCTGGTACAGGTCATTTAGACTTCATGTCCCAGGCATTCCTTTTAACCTATGACATCTACATCTCAATCAAAAGGTGAAACTTTTATTGGGGTGGTGTATAAGTAAAGTGTCACACTCCCCCCCCGGAAGACTGATAACACAAGCCAGTCTCTATACCACACACACACACACACACACACACACACACACACACACACACACACACATACACACACCACCCCGAAAACCAGATAACCCCCCTGGCCTCTCTGGTTGAATTCACAGCGACCCTCAGACCATAAAACAATTCACTCGGAACTCGGCCCCAGTACGTCTGTTTGTGACACACACACATATGCAGACACACACACACAAAGGGAGCATTCTTTTATTAATTAAATAATAAATAGAATGTCCCATTTCACATGATACAAACATACATCTTGTTTGTATCTTCTACTATAAATAAAGCAAGTGTTTAACTCTACATCAATAATATTCAAACCTTAAAATGTTTAGTAATATAACTCTGTGTTAAATGTTGTTTCTTTTCTTCTTAAGGCTTGATTGACTTAGAATTATCTGTTCTTTACTTTCCTGACAACGGTGCATTTTATTTATCAGAATACAACATTGTATTAACATCAGTTAATTACTGATCTCTGTAAGTTAATGTACCTCTGCCTTATACTGTCATTCCCTTTCATGTTTAGTATCCAAATGACCGCAAAATTATCTGTTTCTTTATTTTTCAAATAATGGTACATTTTATCATGAAATGTACCATACCGTCTTAATTCACTTTGAATAAAACTTTAAAGTCCTCCAAAAGCAAGTATAGCCGGAAACCATGCCCACAGATGCATGAACAAAGGAAGTTTTTCCCTCCAAAATTTCAGGCCATAGCATTGGCCATTCCCCCAAGGATGGGTGGGGTTCAGGACCTTTAAAACATCTTGAACCCAACTAATCATAGTCCAGTCAGAGTGCAGTCGGGTCCAGTCAGAGATCAGTCAAGAGAGCAACTCGCTCACTCGGCTCGACCGAAGGCTCGGACCCCGGGCCCGGCGTCTGGGGCCCGATGGCCTGGAGAGTCGGACGCTTCGAACAGCTCAGCAGCAATTTTTCGGGACGAGATCTCAAATCTCTTTTGAGATCTTCCAGCAAGCTTTATCTTCAAAACACCAACTGCTCTGATCTTCAGGAGAAGCTGGAAGAACATCTGACTCCATCCTAACCGACTCGTCCAAGATTCTTTTGTCTACCGCATCCGGACTCTTGTGCAACAAGTCAATGCAAGTAACCGGTTTACCAACTAATTTAGATGCGTGTTAAGTTTGAGCCCCTTAATATTAAGGCAATTTAAATTTCCGTGACGATTTCTCAGTTAGGATGTGATTAATTTGAAGTAAGCTGCCCTTTCCTCCTTTTACCTCCTTATTCCTTTCCCTTCCTCCTTTCATAATTTCAACTTTCGTTTATTTTATTTTATTTTAATTTAATTTTATTTTCTTTATTTCTTTTTGTTTGTTTGTTTGTGTAGTTAGTTTTATGTTGTGTTTGTCTCATTCATTAAACGCCGTATTTTTCATAAGTGATCGTCTCTGAGTATGTTCCATAAATGCGAAGTTCCTGCAAACATCAGGTCTGAACTACATGCTCTATTTAATTAATTTAATTTACGGTATAAAGTAAAAGGGGGTTACATCTTTCTTGGCCAGGGAGATACCTCTTTTATAAAATTAATATAAAATTATACTGTCTGTTTGCCGGACGAACAGACAAATAAGTGTAATGTTAATTCCATTACCGTCAATTCAACTTAATTTAAATATTTAAGAGTAACTATAACACGTTATAATTACTTATAAATATTCCCTTTTCTTTGCGAGCTAAATTCGCTACATATAATGGTGGAGAATGCGGGCAGACTGTGCTTCCAACTATATACTCAATTTATCTGTATTATAAGTTTGTCCCTCTTATCCCCCAGTCGCTACACTCCCAACAGAGTTTTAGGCTGATGGTATCCTAAGTTTGCAACCTAGTGAACCAGTGGTGATTTATTTATTGATTGGGACTTTAAAGTGCTTTTGCACATCGCTCTAGATAAAAGTGTCTGCTAAATGCTGTGAATGTGAATGTAAGCGTATTCTTCTTCTTCTTCTTTCGGCTTCTCTCATTAGGCATTGCCACAGCGGATCATCCATCTCCACAACCCCCTGTCCTCTACATCTGCCTCTGTCACACCAACTACTTGCATGTCTTCCTTCACCACATCCATAAACCTCCTCCTTGGCCTTCCTCTTTTCTTCCTTCCTGGTAGCTCCATCCTCAGCATTCTCCTAGTGATATAACCCATGTCCCTTCTCTGCACATGTCCAAACCATCTCAATCTTGCTTTCCTCACCTTGTCTCCAAAACGTCCAACATGTGTTGTCCCTCTAATAAACTCATCTCTAATCCTGTCTATCCTCATCACACCCAACGAAAACCTTAACATCTTCAACTCTGCTACCTCCAGCTCCACCTCCTGTCTTTTACTCAATGCCACTGTCTCTAAACCCTACAACATAGCAGGTCTCACCACAGTCCTATAAGCTTTCCCTTTCACTCTTGCAGGTACCCTTCTATCACAAATCACTCCTGCCACTCTTCTCCACCCTGCCTGCACTCTTTTCTTCACATCTCTAACACACTCTCCATTACTTTGCACTGTTGAAGCCAAGTACCTGAACTCATCTACCTTCACCACCTCTTCTCCCCAACCACACCACTCCACTGCCCTCTCATTCATAGACATGTACTTTGTCTTACTCCTACTGAATTTCATTCCTCTTCTCTCCAGCATGTACCTCCACCTCAACCAGGTTCTTCTCAACCTGCACCCTACTCACTACAAATCACAATATCATCTGCAAACATCATAGTCCATGGAGACTCCTGTCTGATCTTTTCCATAAACCTATCAATTACCCCTGCAAACAGAAAAGGGCTCAGAGCCGATCCTTGATGCAATCGACCTTCACCTTAAACCAGTCTGTTGTTCCTATTGCACACTTATACTCCTTATACAATACCACAACTCCTCTTTTGGCACCCTGCCACATGCTTTCTCTAAATCCACAAACACACAATGCAAAATTGTTACCAGCACACTCTTTTTCCATTCCTCTGGTATCTTCTCACCTTGCAGAATCTTGTTAAACAATCTTGTTAAAAGCACCACTGCCATCTTATCTAAACATCTCCATGCTTCTAACCGTATGTCATCTATTCCCACTGAATTTACACTCTTCATCCTCTTAACTGCAGCTCTCACATCCTTCTTGCTAATCCTAACCACTTCCTGCTTCAACAAATCCACATCATACAACCTTCTCTCTCTCTCTCTCTCTCTCTCTCTCTCTCTCTCTCTCGCTCTCATTTTCTCATTCTTTAGCTTCTCAAAATAGTTCCTCTATCTTCTCAACACACTCTCCTCACTAGTCAACACCTTTCCATCTGCATCCTTTATTGCTCTAACTTGCAGCACGTCCCTCCCAGCTCGGTCCATCTGCCTAGCCAATCGGTATCAATCCTTTTCTCCTTACTTAGTGTACTTTTGCCACATCTCCTTGTACTCCTGCTTACTTTTCTCATCTCTCTGTTGATCCCAATTCTCTTTTGTCAACCTCTTTCTCCTTATGCTGTCCTGCACTTCCTCATTCCACCACCACATATCTTCCTTTCTCTTTTCAGATGTTACAACAAGTACTGTCCTAGCTGTCTCCCTTATCACTTCTGCAGTAGTTGCCTAATCATCCAGCACCTCTTCATCACCACCGAGCCCCTGTCTGACCTTTACCCTGAATCTCAAACTACAGTCTTCCTCCATTAGTTTCCACCATCTTGTTCTTTTTTAGTCTTCACTCTCCTTCTTATCTTCTTCACCTCCAGAGCGATTCCTCTCCTTAAAGCCATACCTACCCATCACCTCTGTTCCATTCAACATGCCTATTTAAATCTGTCCCAATTTCCAATCTTTCATTTCTAGGTTCACTGTCCACTACTTCATCTAACTCACTCCAGAATTTTTCCTTTTCCTCCATCTCGCAACCCACTTGTGGAGCATAAGCACTGATGACATTTATTATCAGCTTCAACCAATCCGGTAGGTTTGTGATCGGCATGTTTGATTTGGCACATGATTTACGCTGGATGCCCTTCCTAACGCAACCCTCCCTATTTATTTGGGACTAGCACTAAGAGTGCACTGGCTTGTGCAACCCTTATGGATGGGTTTTATATATATGCTTAAAACACCCCCTTAAAATCCAGTTCAAACCTGCATGCACAAAGGGGATGTATGGAATTACACTCTCAAGCCATGGTTCAAAAGGAATTCTTTTATGTGAATGCAAACCTTTTGATTATGAACCATGGCCCGGAACAAGCCCAAAATGTATCCTGAGACCACATTTGCATGTTCAGAGAATAGCCTTAGAAAGGAAAAAATATTACAAATAGCACATATGGTAAAACTAAATAAAACAAACCCATACTGTCAAAAGTATACAGAGAAGAAAGGCATTTTCTTAAATATACATTTTAAACTAAAGTTAGCTGTATCGTACTGCTAAATAAACATTTTATAAAAAAGTTGTTCTTCATTTCTAAATGTATACACTGAATATATGCAAAGTCGTTGGCCTATAGTGAATATCTAGCAATCATGCAGTCTGAATCCACAAAATAAGAGCGGTTCCTCTCTAAGGGTTTGATCGGATGTATATGATTACGTCAAAGTATGCACAAAGCCTCTAGAGTAAGTGTTTAAAATTTCAACAAAACCGGGCTTCATCCCTTAGTCTTCATCCCTTAGTCCCAGAGCCTGGACCAAATCTGTGGAAGGTATGACTCAAGAGTTGTGGATACAGTAATACTGCATTTTGAATCTTCTACATGTACATATTTTTATTAAATAACAGGTTAATTTTTAAAAGAAGAAAGATTTTTCACTTAATCCTGTGTAAAATATATTGTAAACAATTATGCTCTTTTTTTTCAGATGATAACATTGTACAAAAACAGCACAAGCAATATTGCTGAATTTGTCCTCCAAGGATTTACAGGAATTCCTGCTGAGTATCATGGATTGGTAGGATTCATTTTCCTCCTGATTTATCTGATGCTGGCATTTGGGAACATTTTCATCCTTGTATTTGTGGCATGTGAAAAAAGTCTGCAGAAGCCAACATATATTATCTTCTGTAACCTTGCACTATCAGATCTTGGATTTGGAACTACAATTCTGCCCAGAATCATGGCTAAATACTGGATGTCTGAGATCATATCAATCAAAGCCTGTTTTACACAATTGTTTTTAGTTTTTATTTTGGATACTGTGGGGTCCTTTAGTTTATATTATATTTTCATATGTGGCTATCATTATTTCAGTCATGAAAATAAATCAAATAAAGAGGGACGATATAAAACATTTTTAACATGTACTCCACAGCTGTTCATCATCTCCATGTACTATCTCCCTAGAAGTTTTGTTTATGTTGCATTTATTTTGGGGTATCGTTTTGAAACAAACCTCAATATTGCATTGATATTAATGTACGGTCTTTTCCCTGCCCTCATCAATCCACTTATATACTGCTTCAGGACAAAAGAAATTAAAGACACAATAATGAGGAAAATTTATCAAAGAAAGGTAAGGCTAAATCAAAAATTATATTTATCAAAATATAAAAAAAATATATTTTTCGGCTTAATTGATCAGAAGCATATATATATATATATATATATATATATATATATATATATATATATATATATATATATATATATATATTTCCACTGTGTGTATATATATATATATATATATATATATATATATATATATATATATATATATATATATATATATATATTTATGGTGGCTATTTATTATAAATTCGAGGTTTGTAAATATTATTTTCAAGAAAATGTCATAAATGTAAGCTGATTAAACAGCCATAAAGATTGTTAATCATGGGAAATATATTCTGTATCAAATGAAATCATAATTGGCTTCTGGCAAAATATTTAATTTATGTATGTAATGTGATTATACAATTAAATTACAATAAATGCACTGATTCCTGTACCTTGGCTATAACTTATTCAGTACTCAGGTGATACTTATTTATGTTTAAATAATTTAAATAGTAATTCTGAAACATTCCTCAGAGATTTTGGTCCATATTGACATGATAGCATCACGCGGTTGCTGCAGATTTGTCGGCTGCACATCCATGATGCGAATTTCCCGTTCCACCACATCCCAAAGGTGCTCTATTGGATTGGGATCTGGTGACTGTGGAGGCCATTTGAGTACAGTGAACTCATTGTCATGTTCAAGAAACCAGTCTGAGATGATTCGCGCTTTATGACATGGCACGTTATCCTGCTGGAAGTAGCCATCAGTAGTATCAGAAGATGGGTACACTGTGGTCATAAAGGGATGGACATGGTCAGCAACAATACTCAGGTAGGCTGTGGCGTTAACACAATGCTCAATTTGGTACTAATGGGCCAAAAATTTGCCAAGAAAATATCCCCCACACCATTACACCACCACCACCACCAGCCTGAACCATTGATACAAGGCAGGATGGATCCATGCTTCCAAATTCTGATCTTACCATCCGAATGTCGCAGCAGAAATCGAGACTCATCAGACCAGGCAACATTTTTCCAATCTTCTATTGTCCAATTTGGTGAGCCTATGCGAATTGTAGCCTCAGTTTTCTGTTCTTAGGTGTCAGGAGTGGCACCCGGTGTGGTCTTCTGCTGCTGTAGCCCATCCGCCTCAAGGTTCGACGTGTTGTGCCTTCAGAGATGCTCTTCTCCATACCTTGGTTGTAACGAGAAATAAATAGCAAACAAAGAAGTCACATAAAAGCTACCCTAAAAAAGTATGTTTTAAGATAGGATTTAAAAACACCCAGGGATTCTGCATTCCTGATCTTTGAGGGCAGGGAGTTCCACAGTTTGGGAGCCAAAGAAGAAGAAGCCCGATCACCCACAGTTTTTAGCCGTGTTTTTTGGGCAGTGAGAAGACCAGCTTCAGAGGAGCGTAGAGCACGTGAAGGTGTGTAGGGGATTTAACAGCTCACATAGATATTGAGGGGCCAGATTATTCAAGGCCTTATAGGTGAGCATGATAATTTTAAACTCAATATGAAAACTAACAGGAAGCCAGTGCAATTTTTCCAGGATAGGTGTGATGTGTTCCTTGCACTGGTCCTAGTCAGAATTCTAGCCACTGAATTTTGTACCAACTGTAATTTACTTAGGCTTAGCAAAGCATTACAGTAGTCAAAAAGTGAAAATAAAAATGTGTTGATCAACTTTTCAGCCACAGAGAAAGTCAGCATGGGACGTAATTTGCCATTTTTTGAGATGAAAAAATTATGCTTTGACAGTGCTACGAATATGATGGTCAAATGTCAAATTGGCGTCAAATATCACCCCTAAATTTTTTTGTTTAGTTTGGAATTGTAAAGCAGAGCCATCCAAACTTAAGGTTACGGACTCTGCTTTACACAGCTGATGAGGTGAACCAATAAGCATCACTTCGGTCTTGTCACTGTTCAGACAAAGATAATTTTCCGACATCCATTTCTTAATCTCAGTAAAACATTGAGAGAGAAAAGACACAGGCATATTGACATCCGGTTTAAAATGTATATAGATCTGAGTGTCATCGGCATAAAAGTGATAGTTAAGACCAAGTGATCTTAAAAGCTGGCCAAATGCATAAATGTAAATACTAAAAAGTAATGGGCCCAAAACTGATCCCTGAGGAACACCAGATTGTGCCACACCAACCTTAGACTTGCAATCACCCATCACAACAAACTGCTTACGGTCAGAAAGGTACTTAAGGACTTAAACCATACTAATGCAGATTCAGAAACCCCAAAGATAGTCTCTAAGCGGTTAATCAAAATTGCATGATCTATAGTGTCAAAAGCGGCACTAAGATCAAGAAGAATCAGTATAGATAGATGGCCGGAATCAGAAGCCATTAACAAATCATTAGTGACCTTAACTAACGCCGTTTCAGTGCTGTGGAGTTTACAGAAGCCAGACTGAAGTGGCTCAAAAAGATCATTAGTAGAGAGATGTAAAAGTAGTTGAGAAGCCACTGTTTGTTCCAAAATTTTGGCGAGGAATGGAAGATTAGAGATGGGACGAAAATTGTTCGGATTATCAAAGTTCATGTTGTTAGTTTTTGGTACTGGGGTGACAGCAGCAGTTTTAAGTGCTGCTGGCACAACTCCGGTATACAGAGAGTTATTGATAATTCTCAAAACAACAGGAGAGAGGGAATCAAAACAAGATTTAAAAAGACAAGATTGTATCGGATCAACTCCAACCAAGTTGCGTATTGACTGGGAGTCATGAACAGCAAAGTTAGAGAGACAGATACCAGAAAATGCAGACACACTTAAGGATGCAGTAGCAGTGTTAACAATGTGATTACGTATATTTACAATTTTGGTGCTAAAAAACTCCAAAAACATATTACATAGGTGAGTCGAAGCTGGAACATTAGAGAGGCTGTGATTTTTAAGCAGCTTATTGATTATGTGAAACAGTTGTTTAGGGTTTTTCTGATTATTGACAATTATCTGGGAAAAATACACAGATCTGGCTGACACCATTTCAACCTTATATTCAAGTAAGCTGACTTTCCAGGCCTGGTGATGAACCGTTAAACCTGAAATGCGCCATCTACGCTCCATTTTGCGACACAAAGCCTTCATTGTACGCAAATCATCATTGTACCATGGAGCAGAGCGTGCAAAAGCAACATATCGTGACTTCAAGGGAGCCAATGTGTCCAGGCCAGACAGGAGGATGGAGTTCAGCATAGAAACGTTATCATCCAGATCATCAGATAGAGAATCACAACTCAAAGAAAAGTCAATAAAGTCTGAAAAATAAGTGGGCTCAATAGATCTCCACTTGCGATAATTAATGATGCGAGAAGAGGTAGTGTTCATGACAGGTAACTCCATTTTAAAAAAGACATCCCGGTGATCAGACAGACCTAGATCAGAAGTTGACAAATGAGACACAAATGAACCGTTGGAAATCACAATGTCTAAAGTATGGCCTATGTCATGCGTAGGACAGTCCACAAGTTGGTCTAATTCAAAGCACTCCAATATGGACAAAATGTCTTTAGTTATTGTGGAGTCTTTTACAACCATATGGATGTTGAAATCACCCAGTAGAAGAATTCTTTCAAATCTGAGGCAGAGAAAAGACAACATATCTGATAATTCAGATAAAAAGTCTTTTTTTGACTTAGGAGGCCTGTAGACTGTAGCCACTGCAGTAGAAATGGGGGCAGAAACACTCAAAACAAGGCTCTCAAATGAGTCAAATTTGGGGGCAGCCACCAGACGCATGTTGACCTGTTGATTGTGTAACACAATGATACCCCCACCAGGTCAAATAATACATAGCCAGCAGGTGTTAGTTCATTAAAAAGAAGACCGTCAGATTCTTTGTGCCACGTCTCAGTTAAACAGACAAGGTCCAGCTTTTGTTCTAAAATAATGTCAGATAAAATGACAGCTTTGTTGTTGACAGAGCGTGCATTAAACAGTACTGATTTCGGCAGACACGAGGAAGGAGATGAATCCGATGCAACCTCCCAATGCCTGAGAGCTGATAAGTTATTAAAATTAACCCCTGAAGGTCTAAACGGCAGTCTATGGGGTTTGCGCAGATATCTCGGATAAGCGACAGGTTTAGATGTTGAGCTCTCACAGATCCGCCTTGCCGAGCGATGTATGCAATGATTAGGTCGCAATATTCCAACATGACTGCAGAGAGCACGTACATCTTTCGCAAAATCGAAATGTCTGTTCGGGTTCAACAACTGGTATGCAGTGTACCTGAGAGCCATTCGGAGAGGGTCCACATCAACAGCAGCCTCACAGCGGTGTAACAGTGTACGTCCTGGGCCAGGCAGCAAAACAGTAAAAGCCAGTAAACAGCACTCAGAGATAAAAGCAGAAATCCAACATGCGAAGCATGAATCCACATCATGGAAAAAAAATAAACAGGGGAGAATGAGCGGCAGCCAAAACGCGACAGCGTGCCCTTGTAACCGGAAGTCACCAACACACCAACACATCTCAGGGGCCACAAAAGAAAAGGTTGGTGATATTGGGGCTTAAAACCCTAAACTTCCAATTAGTAACTCATAGCCTTAAAAACTGAGCTTCCACTCCCCCATTGCATGCACTTGCAACTGTCTGTGGTGATTGACAACTGAAAGCGCCATTAAATTTGATTTCAAACATTTTGTGTGATTATTCCCAGAAGGAAATAGGAAATGTTAAATATTGCACACATCATAAATAGTGATTCTCACTATATAAATTAAAATAAACTAAAAGAACAACAAAAGAAAAAAAATAAATTATATATATATATATATATATATATATATATATATATATATATATATATATATATTGTAATGGAGATATGTAAACACAGTGGCCTGCTTGCAATTCACCATAAGAAATATGATAAATTATATATTGCTCTATAAATAACTACAATTTAGTACTGGTTTTCAGTGGGGAAGTCTTTGGGATGTCTAGAAACTCTAGTTAATATAAGTATGCCTGAACACCATTCTAATCCAATTCCTACCTGCATGCACAAAGAGGATGTATAGAATTACACAACCGGGCCATGTTTAATAAGGAATTCTTCTATGTAACCTGTAATTATGATCCCTGCCATTAAAGTAAAAAATTAATTTTGAGATCGCAGTTGAGTATTAAGAACAGGCATGAAAAAGAGTCTATCTGAGGTTAAAAACATTCTAAATGGATAAACCTAATTATTTATATTTTCAAGCATATCTAAAAGTGACATCCTGTCTGCACATGGTTGAATTTGTGCTGTGTGCCTGGTGGCCTCAAAGAAAACTGGCATGTAATAAACTACATGATTATTATTACAAACAATAAAAGCTTGAATTTGAAAAGCTGTCAAAAATCTACAAGACAAAAAAGTATATTTTGATAAATTTCATACATTACATATAATACATTTTAAAATAACATTAGCTGTACCTTACTGCTAAAAAATATAATGCCAAAGACTCTCTTTGTTTATAATAGTAAACTCTAAATAAATTATATATTCACTATAGGCAAATGATTCGAAACTACTTTTGGGTGTGATCAGATGTATACGACTACGTCAAAGTATCCTCAAAGCCTCAAGAGTAAGTGTTTAAAATCTCAACAAGACTGGGCATCATCCCTCAGTCTGTGGGCAGCATTGTAAGAGCCTGGACCAAAATTTAAGGAAGGTATGAATCAAGAGTTCTGGATACAGTGCTACTGCATTTTGTACTTTTTACATTAACATATAATTTCACTAAATCAAAGATTAATGTTTTAGCCTACAAAAGATTATTTACCTAATCTTGCGTAAAATATATTGTAAACAATTGATTTTTTTCTTGTCAGATGATAACATTGTACAAAAACAGCACGAGCAATATTCCTGATTTTGTCCTCCAAGGATTCACAGGAATTCCTGTTGAGTATTATGGATTAGTAGGAACCTTCTTCTTCTTGATTTATCTAATGCTGGCATCTGGGAACATTTTCATCCTTGTATTTGTTGCATGTGAAAAAAGTCTGCAGAAGCCAACTTATATCATCTTCTGTAACCTTGCACTATCAGATCTTGGATTTGGAACTACAACTCTGCCCAGAATCATTGCTAAGTACTGGACATCCGAGATCATGTCATTCAATGCTTGTTTTACACAAATGTATTTTGTTCATTATTTTGGGACATGCACATCATTTTTCATGGCAGTAATGGCCCTTGATCGATTTGTGGCCATATGTAACCCACTGAGATACCCAGTTCTGATTACACACTCTACTATTATGATTCTTTGTTCAGTTCTTTGGATAGGAGCCCTCTTTTTACTTGGTGCTATTACAGCACATGCCCTTAGTGTGCCTTACTGTGGCCAAAATGTTATACGTCACTGTTACTGTGACTATATTTCAATAAGTAACCTAGCATGTGCAGACGTAACAACCATAAAAACCACTAGTACTTCTATTGCTATGACAGTTTTGTGGGGTCCTTTATTTTATATTATATTTTCTTATGTGGCCATCATTATTTCAGTCATGAAAATCTCAAATAAAGAGGGACGATATAAAACCTTTTTAACATGTACTCCACAGCTGTTCATCATCACCTTGTACTATCTCCCCAGAAGTTTTGTGTATCTTGCATTTGTTATTGGATATCGTTTTGAAACAAATCTCAATATTGCATTGATAATGGTATACAGTATTTTCCCTGCCATCATCAATCCACTTATATACTGCTTTAGGACAAAAGAAATTAAAGACACATTAATGAGGAAAATAAAGCAAAGACAAGTGAGGGTAAAATAGAACAGATTTATCTTTAACTGAAAAGAAAATTATACTGTACTTGATCTGTGACAATCTGGATGTGGATTAAACATTGTTTCAAACTGTTTCTGACTGTTTCAAAGCCTGAATCATGGATTTCCTATCAGACCTGTTACACAATGCAACTTTATTTTTCTCATGCTCCATGAGCTGCTATATTTTTTAAGGATCAAGAAAACAAGCATACAGTAACATTTAGTAAAATATGACTTGCTGTGATATATTTTTCTTCCAGATTCTGTTGCTATAATAGCAAATTTACCAATAATCTGCTTGATGTTTTTTCTATATCCATAAAAATTCAAACAATACAAATCGATATTTATCAAAAACATTTTACTTTGGAAAACAACCTGGATGTTTTATAACACCTAATGATTCCAGATTGTTGCTAATTTTACTTCATTAACAACAGTGGGTAAATATATATAATTTAGATACATTTGCAATGAAATTGAAAGCACATTTAGGATTTAGGTTTAAATGCCAAGCATCTCTGTTACTATTGTTCAAAGTTGTTTTAAATATTTTCTAAATTTTCATTGTAAGTTTGAGGCATTGTAAGCTTCATCAAGCTGGAATTTAGTGTATTGCACCTTTGTAATTATCTGTAAGTGTTTTTTAAATGTTGCTAAAGCAGCCACTTCAGTGTCAGGTTTGAATTAACATCACAGAACTGTTCATCTATGGTTGTTTTAGTATAATACACAACTCAGCCAGAACTTGACAATAGAGCACTTTATGCAAAAGGAGCCCAGCCTCCTGCCTTTCATAACATTTCTTTTGCAACATAATTTGCAAACAAAAATATATATCCATTAATTGAATTGATTGATTTACTTGATTTAAAATTCAGGCCATCACAAACCACACACATTATGATAATAATAATAATAATAATAATAATAATAATAATAATAATAATAATAATAATAATAATTTAATAATACGTTTTCTCAAATCGCATACTTGTGTGGCATTCTAAACCATTATTGAGTTCGTCAGACTAAACACTTTTTCTATTAATTAAAAAAAATTCTCAAATAGTATATTTTGCATACCCAATATGTTTTGTTTATTCTTGTCATTTAGAATGTACAGTTTAGAGTTTCAATCTAAAATGCAGCTCATGACACTGATAAAAAAGGGAAACTTTTAAATGATAATTTGAGATCCTTAGTGTGTTTAACATTGCTCTAAATAATAATGCTTTTACATTGGAACTTATAGTCAAATGAGCAGGGGTGTTGTTTCTCAGATATGCTTGTAAAAACCATACTTAAAACATCCGCATGCAAAAAAGATAAACAGAGAAGTGTGTGAATAATGCTACTGCTTGTGTATGCAAAGTCATAAGTTCACAAATATATCAGGCTTCTTCAAACATGCCTCCTGACTTCACCACATACCTGTGGTTTTTCATTGTTAGACATATGTTATTAAACATAATACAAATCAAGACTACCATTTTGTGTGATAAATGTGAAATTTGAAAAAAAGAGAGGCCAAGGTTTGGGGTCACAGAAAATTAATAATATTTACTCAGGGTCAGACTTCAGTTTCAATGAAGATTACAGTCACCGGGCACTTCAGCACCATCGCGTGGCCAACACAGGAACTTCAGTGTAGCATATGTATCCCTGCTATTATGACTGGGAGCCCAGTTTTTTTTTTAAATAGCAACCTCGTGTGGTAACTTTATGAAGTGCAGGACAGTGTGTATATTGTGCTCTTATGTGTGACGTAAACTCTCACCTAATTAAATTTAGACTTTTTCTTTTACTGATATTGTTCTAAACAATACAGATTTTCCGGAACTGAACTTTTCAGTGTCACAACTACCATTACAGATTTTAACCAAAGTTCCTACTTCTACCTTTTTTAGCAATGTACTTATACAAAACTCAACTGAACATGTTCAAAGACTTATTTCTAATCTCCAACTCATGAGTTCTCTCACTTATTATCAGCATCATCCACATCAGTCTCTGACTCATAACCTGATGTAAAAAGTCTATCATAGTCTCTTTACTTAATAAATCTCCAAATGCAATCAAAATAAACAAGGATTATGTGCATTTTGCAAGGATGTGGTTTTCAAATGCTGAATTGTTATAGAAATTGTACTGTCTTGTGTACCAGTGTAAAGTGTATTTATTTCTGGACACAGTAAACACATTTTAAACTGGAAAGGTGTTTAATGGTGACTCTATTCAGTACACTACATTCAAGTACACTTACATCTTAAAATGTACTATATGAGGCCTTTAATTTCTGAGCAAATTATATAGGGAATATGAAGTGTTATATTGCACATTATAAGCAACTGTAACTGTAACACAAAAGCTGATATTTATTGTAATAACATTTTTTAGTGTTGATGGAAAGAATATGGATAGTGTTAGTTATACCTTTATAAGCAACTGCATCTGTAACTGTAACCCGAAAGCTGATAGTTATTGTAATAATTTTAAATAATATGTTCTTCATCACTGCGAATATCACAATCATGGGGTTGAATGACAGAGAGGCTCGCTATGTCCTCGAAAACATCTGAATAGGTATTAAAGTGGACTCCTAGGTTTAGGAGACTCTCCCAGTGCGAGATGTTCCCAGAGGCAGGTGTGTCTGAAGGGGTCCGGACATCTCTGAAGGGTGATGGAACAGACAGTATGAGTTGTCCACTTGACCAGCCTTTAACATAGAGAAAAAAAGTTCCAGTGACTAATAGAACAAAAACGATGAAGGCATGACTATAAATAAATTCGTTTAGCCATTTTTTGTGTAAAATAGCTAATGCATGGCAAAGAAACACTGCAATCTGAAGTTTCATTGTGTAAATAGTTGGAAACACCTGTTGTGTAAACAAAATGTATGCTGTGATATGAGCTGGAGATCCATGCTGATGCAGGACAGTAATGATAATTTTTAATCACTTGTCTCTTTTTAAAAAATAATGTTGATAAAGTAGTTATAAAAGTCACCAAAACTCGTAGCAAGATTAATAAACTGGCAATGGTAATATGGAATATAGAGCTGCCTAAAATAGTTCTATGTGAGTTTTAATGAATTGAAAACAGTAATGTGATATATATTTTCTATTTGAACCTGGTTATTATTAATGAACAAAATTTGCTATTTGGTACATACCCTCACTCGCAGGCTCATGGCTCTTGTCCTGTGCACTGAAAAAGCAGAGCTCTTTTTCACAGTCAATTTCTGAGCAAGTAATGGAGCTGTGGCTATTGCTTTCTGATGAGCACTCTCCCACTTTGCTTTCACCTTGTGGAATGCTTAGAATTTTAACCTCATCTACTGAGAGGAAACGAGGGGGATCTGTAAGTTCAGGGGTCAGCTTGGAAAGAAGGCGGGGTTGATGGTTTCTATACCCCTCGTACAACTGACCACAATTACTTGTAGTAAACGGAATGCCATGTCTAATAGCGGAGGATTCAGAACAAGTATGAGAGTCCATGTTCCTTGTTTCTTCACACATGCCTGCAAAAACATGTGGAGGTCCAAAACTCTCAATCAAGCCCAATCTGTCATAATCTTCTGTACTTATTTGCTGAGCCTTGCTATTAGAAAAACATGTTGTGTATGTACTGGCAATTTCATAGTACTCTAGCTCACTTCCCCCAAAACCTGTTAGATTGCTGTGGCTAAAGCTTTCAACTCGCTGCCTCAACTCCCCTGCAGCTATCAGATCTGGTTTCTTGCTGTTTTCATTAGAAACATTTTGGACACCACCATCACCATTATCTGGACTAAATGCCACGTTATCTGTGCCATGTTGTTTTGTTGGTGCTGTAATACAGGGTTGGGTTCTGGGTTTAATGTGCCAAATTGTCCCTCGTCTCTTCAGAACAGCCCAGAGACTTAATATTATTAGTATGAGAGTTATAGGGAATACAATAGCAATAATCCATAAAGGTGGGCGTTTCTGGGTTTGAAGACAATCTTCTTTGTACTCAGCAGGAGATGCGCATGGGTCGCACAGTGATGAAGAGTCGTTCTGTAAACAAACACACCAGCTATTTTCAGAAGAAGATGAAATACAGTCACTGCTACTCAGACAAGACTGAGTCTGGCAGGATTCCTTAAAGCAAGGTGAGAGGATGCAGTGGTCTGCAGACACACAGTCATTCTGGAAGAGTGAAGGACTGGGTTTTGCCTCTACTATCTCATTGTGTCCAATGAAGGGTAAGATATATCCATTCAGTTTGATGTAGTCCACACACCCTAAAAAATCTGAAGACAGGAAGTTAAAACAAAATTGTATTAGTTATTAAACATTTCTAGAATTGTTCTAAAATCAATTCTGACAGTTTATTTCTGCATAAAAGACAGTTTGTACTAAAACTTCACCTTTATTTTACTAGATCATTTTTTACATAAACACTTTAATAAATTCTACTAAACAAAGTTTCTTAACTCCAGCCCTTTTTGCTACACTAAACTTCTACTTATTAAGGCTTTAAATCTACAACCGATGTTCCATAAGACCCACTTTGTGACACTGTCTATTGTTTAAGGTGTTAAAAATTGATTATATATATATATATATATATATATATATATATATATATATATATATATATATATATATATATATATATATATAATGTGTGTCAGTAGATTATACTGACCCAAATTGCGATCGCTTGAATCACCAGATGCTGTTGGCCCCAAAGTGATCATCTCTAATAAAACAGTAGTTTGGCTAATGATGCTGTGGGTGATATTCTTAACAAGTTGCTCATCCAGAATTAAAATAATGTTTGGTCCATGTCTGCGAAAGAGAAGGACATGCCATTGTCCATCTGACACAGTACTCTCCACAACAAGCTCCCACTGCTGTCCTGACATTATATGTGTGAACCCAAACAGAGGTTTCCCATCAATTATCTGAAAAGGTAAACAAACGGAAAAAATATTTTTTATTACATTTTCACATTAACTATCTTGAAGTAAGACGAATTGCCAATTTACCTTTAGTTCTAGGTGCACTGTTTGACTTTGACAAAATATTAAAACACTGTCTTTTTTCATTGTCCTCATTTTGATCTCAAAACTGATGAAACCTTCAACAGCTCCATCTTTCTCATCCAGAAAAGCTTGAAGCAACTGGTTCCTAATATAGCTTTCCTTGACAACAAACTCAACGTATGATCCCTCATTAAGAAATAATCCATGATCGTCTGAGACATCTATTGGGTAAATTGACATTATTCAGAAGCTCCTACCTGGTTTAATGTTCAATGTTAAGCTTAGTAATTCAAATAATAATAGTCAAATATAGAAATACAAATTATCAAACTAATTGAAAGGAAAGAGAAAAACTAAATTGCATTACGGCTATCACAATTAGATCCTGTGTAATTTTCAGCACAGTGGCAGTAGTAATGGGACCAGAAATCTTGACATACTCCTCCATTTAGACATTTACTGCTGCTGCAAGGAGCTACATCTGCTCGTGGACAGCTATAAAACACACAACAAAAACAGTATATATTTCCAAGATCGGCTTCACATTCACCATAAACATATAATCAGCTTTAAGTAAAATGCAAAAATAGCTGAAAGAATCTAATATAAACTAATTGTAAATGGTATGTGATTAAAGCCAGTATCAGGAATTTAAGACATTTTTATATTAAATAAGATGAATTTACAAATTTATAATTTATATTTTTTTATTTTACACTATTGAATAAAATAAGATTTATTCACAAATTTATAATTTATATTATTTTATTTTACACTATGACAAATTTGAATATATATTAAATCCAGTTTATGTTTATAATACCAACAAAACTTACATCTCAAGTATTTTGTAGGATGCCAGTGCCTTTGAAGTGTCAAGTAAAACATCGTTCAATTTCATATTTCTCACACATCCAACAAAGTTATGAGTTCTCACTTGATAGGGCCTCAGCAAAATTACATCAATAGACTTTACACCTCCCACTGTTAAGTAATTGCTTCTAACATCCAGAGTCCTGCATGTAAAAATTGCAAAATGTACAAGTTTCAAAATCTACTACTTATGATGTATCACATTAAATTGCCAATAAACAGTAACAAACAAAATTATTAATTAAAAATAATATCTGATAAACATTCTATTATCAAGTTGTCAGGGATAGTTGTTTTCATTTGTAATTATTTGTGTAGAGCACATTATATTTTTTTTCTTGCCCAGTGGGCTGGCATAATGAACTTTGTTCACCCATTTGAGTTTTAATTTAAGTTGTGACACAAATATTTCTAACTAAAACATATGATATGATATGATATGATATGATATGATATGATATGATATGATATGATATATCCTACCTCTGGGTCCCAATACCTTCATGCTGTGACAAACAAAAATCTCTTTGCTCATCAGCACTGCAGCTGTCAACCTCCAAAGAGGCTATCTGCATCTCACAAAAATGACCAGAATTATAAACTATATAAGAAATTAATCAGAGTGACATTTTGCTATTTTATGACACTAACATACAAAACCATTCTGGGTACAAGTGTATGGTTAGTTAATCCTAATAAGAAATGAAAGTGTAGTACATGTTTGGTGTGTGGCTAAATAACCCACATTTCCAATTCTTCTAACAGTGACATTGTGGAAACTCCCATCAGCCACTGGTTTGACTGTCTCCAGTCTTGTTACACCTGACCCGAGATCAAAAGAGAGACGTAGCCTTCCTTCCACAATTTCAAGTGCAAGAAACTCAGAAGTTGTCAGCTCTCCCGGATTGTACAAAAGCAAAGAGTTCTGTTTCACAGTTGCAAATTCCAGAGAGATAAAATTGTATCTAGGATTCAAAGGAGGGAATTCCAAATAGGACAACTCCTCAAAGCCATAACTATGCTCTTCACAGTTAACTCCACTAATACCTAGAAATAAATATTAAAATATGAATCTATAAATTGTCACACTAATGTAAATTAGAAAATTATAACACTTTGATGTCACATAAAAAATGCATCTTACCAAATGGACAGTGACAAGCATACCCTGTTAAAAAATTGGAACATTGGCCATTAAGGCAAGGGGATGATGCACAGTGGTCTATGATATAATCACAGAATCTTCCTATGGAAAACAAAGAACATAATTATTTTGTCTCAAGTCTCAAAGGAATCATGTGATAGACTACTTAACCTGCTTGCCATTATTTGACAGCGTGTGGAAATAGGTAAATCACCAAATTAAGAAAATGTAGGATAAATAAACACGTACATAAAAAAAAAAACAAATGCATTAGTTACCTTCATATCCAGGCCTGCAGTCACAGAAAAATCCTCCTTGTATGTTCCAACATGTCCCACCATTTGAACACACTACTCTTTGACACTCATTATCAACAATAGAACAGTGAAGTCCAGAGAAACCCTCTGAGCAATGGCACAGAAATCCTCCAGGGTTATTAAAGCAGCTGCCTCCATTTTCACAAGGGTTTTCTAAGCATTCGTCTATATCATGCTCACACCTCGTTCCAGTGAAGCCAGCAGGGCATGAACAGTTAAAAACCTCTGCATACTGTGGAGATACAATTATGAGACGGGAACTCTCCAAAACAGCAATATCTTGAGTGATGTGTATATGTTTGTTACAAGTGGCCCCATTTTGGCAGGGTTTGAGTGAGCAAGGGTCACTGGTTATTTGAGTTATAGTCACATTGCTTTGTACCTCAAGTAACCTTTTGTGCATGCGTGAGATGCCACTTGCCACTGTTCCGCTCAGATACAGTCCATTGTAGCTTTTGATTGCTGCAAGAAGAACTGTTTCATTGCCTTGTATCCTCATTCCGAATACATGACTCTTAGATGCTTGTAAATTGAATAGGCTATCCAGAGCTTTTGCAAACTTAAGGTATTTCAGTGATAAAAAGTTCTCAAGATTGGAAAAAGAGACATAGAACAAGACACAATTGTCAAATGACAAATTGGTGAAGCCTTTATAATTTACATAGATGCTGTTGTTTACTGGTGGGTGGAAATGGTCACTTGCTTCAACAGTGATATTGTGTGTTGCCTCTCCTTGGAATGGTGAGGACCACAAGTCACACATTCCAAAAGGAAAACTAAACATCTTTATTTGTCCATTTATAATAGTGCAGTTAAATACATCTAATTCATCCAGATCATCTGGTCTCACATTACCAATCAGTCCTCCATGGAAAAATGTTCCATAATATTTGACAAAAATATTTATGGTTCTTTGAACTGGTGGATTGTCATTTTCGTCTAGAACTTTAACATGAAACACAGTGGTGGATGACAAAGGAGGGGACCCTGCATCCTGGATTACCACATGTATATCAAAAAAAGGGCTGACTTCACGGTCAAGTGGCCTTGATGTGAAGAGTACTCCATCAGATGTGAGTGTTAAACTGTTTCTCAAGGCAGGCCTTATCAGCCAGTATGTGAAAGGACCTTGATTTGGAGGGAGATCATCATCAATGGCTGTCAACGTTGCCACTAATGTGCCGTGTGGCTGATTTTCCCTAACGAATCCATCTGTGAATGTAAGTCTAGGGCCATTATCATTGATGTCAATAATGTCAACAACTACAGATGTGCTGCCTGTTACAGGAGGTGATCCCTCATCAATAGCAATTACAGTGAGGTTATAAAAAGGCCACAACTCTCTGTCTAACTCATTGTTTACTGTGATAATTCCATTGACTGGATCAATACTGAAGGAGTTATTAACGTTTCCACTCTCTATACCATAGAAAAACCTGCCCCATTTTAGAACCACATCTTGATCGGAGGCACTTACTTTGGCTATAGAAGTCCCAACTAAAGCATCCTCACGTACCAGTACTGTGTAGAGACTAGTATCAAACTCTGGAGGATCATTTTCATCAATTACATGTATGTGAACAAGGGCCTCATCAATATTGAAGCCTGTAATGCTCCCTCTGTTTTTAGCAATTATGTGGAGGGCAGCATGATTCTGTCCTTGATTTCTCATGTCTTTGGAGGTGTATATTTTTCCACTTTTTTCATAAACCCCAAAGCCTGATTTTTTACTTTGACCAAAAAGTAAATAATAAATCTCACCATTAAACCCTAAGTCATAATCTATAGCCACAACGCTTCCAATTTCTGTTTGCAAAGGAACAGTTTCAAGCACAGAGAAGTTGTAAAGATGCCTCTGGAAACTAGGTATATATTCATTTACATCTATCACCTGAATGGTAACATGTGCTATATCAAATAAATTTGGATTATCTAAGTTAAAGGCTTTGACAGTAAGTTCAAAACTTTGCTGTTGCTCAAAGTCAAACATCTCCCGGGTGGCTATAGTGCCATTTATCGAATCCAAAGAGAAGTAATCTGTGTGCCCTGATATTAGTGAATATGCTACTTCGGCATTAGTTCCAGAATCTTTATCAGTGGCAATGATCTGAATCACCGAAGATCCTATAACACTGTTTTCTGAGACAGAAGTCATGTACTCACTAGAAGTAAAGACTGGTGAATTATCGTTAATATCCGTAACATTGATAGTCACATTGATTTCCCCAGTCTTAGAGAACCATGCTCCATCTTTGGCACTGATAAGAAAGTGATGAATTTCTACCTGCTCATAGTCAAGCGGTTTAGCTAGCTTGATCAGTCCTGAAAGGTGTTCCACATAAAACAGTCCATCTCTATTCCCACCTTCAATTGAATAAGACAGTAATCCACTCAAACCAGGATCTTGATCTTGTGCCTGAACTTTCCCAAGGACAGACCCCGAAGGGAGGTTTTCGGGGACAGAAAATAAAACATGATTATCTGAAAAATGTGGCTTGAACAGATTTTCTTGTGATACTTCAAACATGATGTCAATTTGAGAAAAAAGAGGAGGGAAGCCTTTGTCTTTTGCTGTAACAACAAGATTGAATATACTGCTAAAACCTTGCCTGAATCTTCTATTTAGACTAACTTTCCCAGTAAAATGTTCTACCTCAAAATAATCTGATGCATTTCCACCAGTGATATTGTATTCAACACTGTTGCTCCTTTCTGGAAAATCTGGATCTATGGCTGTTAAGTGGAGAACCTCGGTTCCCAAAGGCAAGGTAAAAGGAACTGACAAATTTAGCATAAAAGGCAAAAAAGAGGGTGGAAAATAATTATACTGAACAAACATCACTGTGACTATTACTGAGCTATTCAAAGGTACATTGCCACAATCTATAGCTACAACAGTGAAATTAAAACTTTGAGATTCAGATCTATTGAAAATAATCAACTGTTTTGTAGAGACATCTCCAGTAGTTATATTAACAAAGAACATCTCACTTGGTGGTTCTATAAAGTATAGAATTTGGCCATTTTGCCCAAGGTCCCTGTCCATGGCAGTGACTTTTAAGAGAAAAGTGTCTTGGTCTTTAGTCTCAGGGATAGTAACAGAATACAGAGACTGAGAAAAAATTGGCATATTATCATTGATATCTATGATGACTATGGTGACATCTGTACTAATACTCCATGCCGAATCGTTGGCATTTACTCTTACAATATAATGGTCTTCAAGCTCTCTATCCAAAGGACTCAGCACAAATATTGTTCCACTATTTCTATCAATACTGAAAGGTATTGGCTTAGTTCTGTCTTCAATAGAATATGAAATGATAGCATTAATACCAATATCTTCATCCATGGCTCTCACACGAATCACCGGAAAGCCAATTAACGCATCCTCAGAGACCTCTATAAAGAATATCTCAGTGAACCGAGGAGCATGATCATTTGTGTCCAGAACAATAATATTTACTACTGCTGTAGAAGTGTACCGACTGTCATCTATATCTTCTGCTTTAATAATGAGTCGGTACTCTGGTATTTTTTCTCTGTCCAAACTCCTCTTAGTTCTAAGAATGCCATGAGTTTTATCTATTGTAAATGCGCCATCTAGGTTACCAGACACAATTGTATACTGTACTTGTCCGTATGCATGAGAGTCAACATCAGTGGCTTCCACATCACATACCCAACCCACTGGATAAGTTCTCAAACACCTCACACCTGTACTGTTCCTTTGTAAAAACAGGTGGGTTATCATTTACATCACTAACATTTATATAAGTTTCAGCATAAGTGGAAAAAGGTGGGATACCTGAGTCTCTAGCTTCAACTAAAAGATGAAAATCATTGTTGCTTTCAAAATCCAAAGATCCTTTCACCATTATCTCACCAGTCTTCTCATTCAGCTCAAATACATCTCCAATGTTTCCAGATGCCAAATAAAAAGATATAGGTCCAGCTCTGTTTGTTTCTGCTCTAGCTACTGCCACCATGGTTCCAGGAAGTGTGTCCTCAGAGAGAAACTGCTCATTGACTTGCACTACAAGATGGGGGAAATCTGAAGCATTATGAAATCTCACAGTCAAAGAGGTGGTGTCCATTTTAGGATTGTCGCCTCCATCCTGCACATGAACATTCACCGTAATGTCTCTTTTTCCTATGAGGCCTCTTTGGTGAACACAGTTCCCCTGTCAGAACTGATTGTAAAGAGATGGGCGTGTTGTCCATATAGAGAGAAATTCAGCTTTCCATTCTTTCCTTCATCTGCATCCTTGGCCATTACTGCACACACTACTGATCCTGCAGAAGTGTACATATATAAAAGTCAGGCATATATAAAATAATGTCCAAATATAAATTAGTTAAGTCATTTTGAATGTCTACATAATCTTTACCCCAATTTTGGGATTCCGAGTTTTTATAAACATAATGTCAATTTTATAATTGCCTCTAAATGCATCGCCATTAATTCTGCTTTAATTTTGTATTTTAAAAAAAATATAGAAACAAAAACAATGTTCTTACCTTTGGACAGCTCTGAAGGAACATTGGCTACATATGGTCCATAGAGTATCTGGGGTGAGTTATCATTCACATCCCCAACTATCACTTGTACAGTAGCCGAAGTTGAAAGAGAATTTATGGTGTTCCCATCACGGGCAACTAAAGTCAAAAGGTAAAAAGCTGTTGTCTCTCTGTCCAGAGCACCAGTGTTAAAGAGCTCTCCATTTGTTTCATTAATGGAAAATGGTGCACTGGAGTCTTCTAGAGAATACCTGCAGAATATATGGGAGTTTATTTCAAATACATTTGTGTTAATTTATTTAAGACATACAGTGTGTGTTGCAGTTTGGGAAAATCAGATGCCAGATCATTAGATGTTGTGATGGCTGACAAAGAAGAAACCATATAAATATAAATATACTTCATTAAAATAACAGGGAGTTCATCCCGCAGAAAAGATGTTTGGTAAGAGGTCAGTTTAACAAACACAATAGTCAAAACTATGAGTATGCCTAAATACATTTAAAACCTTGCTAGCTTTTGTGCTGTGGCTGGATTTGCTTAATTTACACACTTATTGTTGGCTAAGATGCAGGTTTATTCACTATGTATTTATATTGTATAGTAGAAAATTTCCATGTTAAGGTTTTCCGAGGTTACTAGTAAAACAGTTCATTTGTATTGATCTCATATTTTAGAATATGCTATTTTTAAAGAAAGTTTAACCACTTACCTTATTTCCCCATTTACACCAACATCTTTGTCTGTGGCTGTGATTGAGGCAAATGTTGTTCCGATTGGCTCGTCTTCTGATATAAATGCATTAAATTTAACATTATCAAATAGAGGCTCATTGTCATTTACGTCCTCAACAAAAACATGTATAGTTCCTGTTCCAGTCAGTGGAGGGAAACCTAGAGTAAAAAGCATAATGATTTGTATTTACCCGATTACCAGTTTCCCATTTTGCACATTATAGTACACTTAAATGAAGAAATCAAATCTAAATCAGAATTCTACATTAATACTAATAAGCAACTAGTCAACTGTGTCTCTCGCAAGCATTTATGAGTCAGCTTTTCTGCAAATCTAATGAAAATTATATAATATTAAACACTATACATATGAAACAAATAAAATAAATTCTATTACCTGAGTCCACAGCAATAATTGTTAATATGTGATGACTTTGTACCTCCCTGTCAAGATTTTGTAATATCTGGAATGTTCCATTTGAATGTAATATGAACTCCTCTGAATTTCCACTATCTATAAAGTATGATAAATGGCTGTTGACTCCCAGGTCTTCATCAAATGCAATTATCTTAAAATAAATAAATAAATAAAGTCAACAAAGGCATACAGCTACAGTATTATAAATTATTGATGTATTGTTACTGTTAAGTCCAAACTATTGAAAATAGTTAACTAGTTTTATTTCTGTGGATTTTAGAAGAATAGAAACCTTGTGAGTGGCCTGTGAAGGCTCTTCCTCATCCTCAGACACATGTAAAGTCAGTAATTCTTGGAAGAAAACAGGAACACAGTCATTTACATCCAGGAGTGTGATATTAATTGTGGCTGTTGAAGATCTTTGAATATCTCCCTTATCCATTGCTGTTACAATGAAAGTATGGAAAGAATTCCTCTCTCTGTCCAACTGGTGTGTTACTGAGACAATACCCAGGACTGGGTCCACTACAAAGCCACTTTCAGTGATGTCATATCGCACTTCTCCATTAGGCCCAGTGTCATTATCATTTGCTTCAATTATTAGTAGGCTTGTTCCACGAGGAATGTCTTCATATATAAGCACATTATATAAGGCTTGTGAGAACACTGGGTCATGGTCATTGATGTCCTCAACAAACACTGTTAAGTTCATGGAGCTGGAGAGCTGAGGAAATCCTTTATCTCTGACATTTACGGTTACCATAATTACGTCTTCAAACTCCCTGTCCAATTGTTTCTGCAGGTATATGACTCCAGTTGTGCGACTAATGCTAAATAATCTTCTTCCTAAATTGTCTAAACTGTATACAACATCTCCATTGGCTCCAGAGTCTGCATCGACTGCTTGTATAACTGTAACAACAGACTGAAGAGGGATATCTTCTGGACAGGAAACAATATTGTCCGATACAAAGAGTGGAGCATTGTCATTAATGTCCTCAACATAAACAGACACACGTACGGTGCTTGTGAGTTGTGTGTCCTCAGGTAGAGAACGATCGTTGGCCTGAATTAAAAGACTGTACATTGGACATTTCTCTCTGTCTAACTCTCGTTTTAGACACAAAGTTTTCATTTGATTGATTGAAAACATATTTCCGTTGTCTCCTGATATTATGGCTATATCAAATTCTCCATTTATTCCTGCAAATTAAGACAAAAGGGAGAAAAAAAGAACATTACGTTTCTAGATTGCTTACAGATGTACGCTCCATATGTCTGTAATCTGGCTTGTTATTTTCCTGCCCAGAAAGCTAAACAGAGTTCTGTGTTTTTACGCCATTACCATATATGATTTCTATCCATTTCAACCCTGTGAGCATTTAATGTGTCCGAAAAAAAAAATGTCGAGTCTACAGTATAGTGTGCCATCTTAAACACAACAATGCAAGCAGTAGAGCTTTTTCATTGTTAGCTAAGGCAGGCAGTTCCCCTGAGACAGCTTGTCTATTCATCTTTTCTCAGAGGCTGCAAAGCATCTATGACGTAAGACTTAATGAGATGGCTTCCACTATTCCAGCTGGGGCAAGCTTTTCAAACCAAATGTGTGAACCTTGCAGCTTAACTCCTGAAGCAAACAGACGAAAGAGTGAGTCAGCTAGAGCAGGCAGATTTTATATATTTATTTAAAATGTCTGTGTGGTGCTTCAGTACTAAAAGAGCTCATAGAAAGGAACATAAATATTAAAATAATTTTTAAAAATGCCTTTCATGTAACATCTGTGAGGCTGCATCATTTGTACTAACCATCATCAGCATCTGAGACATTCAGGTTGAAGAAACACAGGCCAATACGTGCATCTTCTTGCAGGGAGACAAAGTAGACATTTAAATTGAATACTGGTGGGTTATCATTGACGTCAGCCACGTTGAAATACACCCTGACCCTAGTAAGGTGACTATCCCTGTACTGTACCGCTGCCGTTAGGATGTAGAATTTCTCTGCCTCAAAATCCAGCATGCGGGATAAAAGGAACTCTCCGGAATGTGGATTGAGAAGGAAAAGGCTATCTCCGTCATCCTCCAGCACAGAATACATTAGGCTCCTGTGTCCTTCATTATGCACTGCTTTCACATGTCCCACAATTGTTCCTGTGTCAAAGGACAGATCAAGGACATTGAGGGAGTCCTTTTAACATGGTCTTGGTTTACATATTGATTTACAATAATAGAGGAAATTTTAAGAAATCTCATGTAATATGCCAAAAGGTTTCAGTATTTTCCAGTTATTTGTATGTTGTACAGATCATTTGGTGGGGAATTAGTTAAATGACTAAGGATCATGCTCAGTAAGAGGTGGCACTTACTCCCATCGGAAAACAATAGGTTGTGTTTGTGTAATGCTGTAAATCACATACACTTAAAAGCTTTATAACCAACCCAGGTTATAGACATAAGATTAATGCTACCGGCATAAACTTGATTCATTTTCTAAAACAGCAGGTTTACAATTTTTATATTTTAATCCTTTTATACCACAACAACCTGAGAATACCAACAAACTGTTTTCATTATAATGTGATATATATTTTTTTATCCATTTAGGGATATAATTAAAGTTGTGAGAAATCTGTGCCCTAATGAGGTACTATATATCAGAAAGCTGCAAGTTATGGCACTAACACTGACACTGGTGACTCCTTCCTAAATAAATTCTGCCTTCTAACAGGAAGCCGGTTTACCATATTAACCACACCTCTTTAATCTGTCTCTGTGAAACATCTGCCAGTCAGGTCTGTGTCTAAATGTATATATTAGAATAAACACAATAATATAAACGGTATTTAAATAACAGCCACTATCATTCATATAGCTCCTGTTATAGAAATGTAATCAACAACATCTGACCAAATCAAATTTTAAAACTGAGCTGTGATATAAAGTAAGATCATTGCAAAGTAAACCCACCTGGCTGTGTATCTTCTTTGACATCAAAAGAATACACAGACTTGGAGAACAATAACTGATTGCTGCCTCTGTTTAGAGGAACAGAGATGTTCAACCAGTCTTCAGTGTCAGAAGCCAGACCTTCTAATAAATTTGTACAATTCACCTCATATACAGCCAGCGTGCAGATAATCTGCACAAGCAAGAAGAAACGCCATTTGTTAATTGTGACAAAAAAACAAAAACATTACGACCGTGGGAACCGATGCATATTGTGACATTTGTAGCTGTTTCCCTTAAGACCAAAAGAAAGAGACCCTTTGTGAGGGACCTTTGCTAAAAGCAGAAACACTATCCCTTGATTTGTAAAGTCTTGTCTTTGTAAGCCCTTTTTTTCTGTCTTTCCTGTTATCCCTCACTAACCTCAGACTGTTGTTTGGATTCCCCAAGGTACTCCGCAAGCATTTAGAGACTCAAAGATCATATAACAGGCACACTGGGACATCAACCAAGTTATAAACTTGAAAATGTTAAAAAATTAAATAAAATAAAAATTGGAAGAAAGTATAAATATTAATAAAAAATAAAATACAATTAAATAAATAAATAAAATTAAAAAGGTGCATTTCCATCATCCTAAAAAAAATAGAAAAAATATATATTTGCCTTTTTTTATATATATAACTGTAAGTGGAAATATGGCCACCATGTTATTTTCACCAAGGAACTATTCAAGTTTGCCAAGATATATATTTAATATAACTACAAGCACATTTAAACAACATATTTTTATTGGTATGGAGATGTCAATTCGAAAGTGATTTTGTGCTTCCAATGATTAGATAGATAGATAGATAGATAGATAGATAGATAGATAGATAGATAGATAGATAGATAGATAGATAGATAGATAGATAGATAGATGTGCAACTGTATTAATAAAAAACTAATTATTAATTTTAAAAAGCCATAATTGAAATACTTTATTAGTCCTATATAAGTTGGTAACCCTCCTACATGAGAACAAGACAACCTAGACATCACTAATTCAAAATATGCAATTTTATATATTTCATATTTCTAAAATCTTACAAAAAAACACCTTTAGGTTTATTATAAAACTAATGGAAACTATGCGGCAGCACTACTTGCATCACTGAAGTTACCTGATGAATGTACCTACCAAAGACAGCACGAGGAACATAAGGTTCATCAATCCTAAAGGAGCCATTGGTTGTGTGCATCCATTTACCTTTCTGTGCAGATAAAGAAAGACTTCAGAAGTGAAATATAACAGATTACTGCTGTGTGTTCGAAGTTTAACATCCTTAAAACTGTTTCAGTCCAAGGTTAAAGAAGATTGTGATATGAAGGGCTCGGCTGTAGAGCTGTGCAAAAATGAACAGGGAGGGTAAACGCCTTTGGAGTCCACCCCTGGTGAGCAAACAAACCCACTTTGTGGAGTGATCTGGTAAATGTTAAGTGAAATCTGACACCTTTACCTATGTAAAAGAAGTAGAATATATTTAGCCTGGTTAATTGATATCTATAATATTTCCAATATCTTGTTTAAAGTGTCAATCTAAAGTATAGCCTTTTTTATGTGTTTATGCAATTAAAAAATGCATTTGTGTTAAAGAGTTTGCAGTAAAATAGGCTGGATTTGAATTAAATATCCGATTTCAATTATAGATTTCAACCACACATAACTGTGCTTTATATAGTTTTTAATGTAACTCTTTTTTTTTGTTGTTCATTGTTTAATATTTACTTAGTACACAAGAAGGTAAAGCAGTAGCAGTTTTATCACTGCTGAGCATCAAAACGCACTGCTCATACATTCATTCTCCTTCGAGAGCCATTTTATCTCCATGAAATGCTTTACATAATTATAAAACTAAAGGTATTGTTTTATTCAGGCTTACCACACATTTGATAATTCATGCTCACCAGCATGGTATTTTTTCCTGCATATTTACTTGCTCTAGTCGCAGTCTCCCTGTGTCTGCCAACCATTATTGTCAAGTTGACAATGATCTATTTAAATTATTTCCCTCCCCCTCTGCCTCCTCCTTTTAGAGGTTTCAATTCAATGGTCACCAGCGTGGCACTCACCCAGAAGGTGAATAGAGAAGCTGATGTGTGAAAAGGGACTCGGCAGATGGGCTTTGGACAGTTCTCCAAAACAAGAACACAATAGCAGAGAATATTAATCCGTGTTGTATCAACAGAAGACCTTTTTTTATAAACATGCTCTCGTAGGCTTGTGCTTTGCTGCTTATGTCACTCCCAACACAGAAGATTTGCTTTAATTTTCTGCCAGCAAGCATTCAATAAATGGGAGGGATGGATCTGACATCTTAATAGAGGAATCCTGACTGTGCAAGCAGTATGATAAAGAGGCTAAAAAATTATAATTTTTTATAAACATTAGGAGATTTTGTTGCAAACAATAAGCAATTCCCAGCATACATTACACATAAATTTACATAACAGCAGATCATGCAGAACTAGAGTGCATTCCAGTGAATATAAAGATACATTCTTAGGTCTTAAGGACTTACAAAATGTCAGCCTCAACACACTATAAAAAAAAAAAAAATATATATATATATATATATATATATATATATATATATATATATATATATATATATATCATATATAAATTATTTTTGTTTGATTGCAGGTCACCAAAATATTGAGGTTATTACATACTTTATCCACTAGATGTCACTGTAAATGAAAAGCCTTAATTTAGCTTTAATTGCCATTGTTGTGCAATGCGAATGTTATTTTTCCATAAATAAATACAAAATAATGTCACCTTAAATAACGAAATTATAAGCAAAATTAATGACATGTGTAAGAAATTAGCATATTTTCTTAGATTTTTTGATCATTCAAATCTATAACACGTCTCCTCTTGAAATATTGTAATAAATTAAACAAAACCCAATAGAAAAATATGAACTGTTTTTCTTCCTCTGGGATCACTGCATTAATTGAAAAATAGCAAGTTTGTAAATGCTCAGCCCACTTGACAAAACCCTGAAAAGCTTTTCCTCGTAGTTTCCCTGATGTATATACACTAGTGGTGAGCCATTAGGCCCAGCAAGGTCTTCCCTGAATCAGAATTACTAACGTGTTTTAATACATTTTGCCATGAATATGTAATCAGTTATGCACAATGGGCACCCCTGCCCTGGCACACTGATGCCAATGAAGGCAGTGGCTAGCGTATATGGTTCAATCCCACAGAAGGGCTATTGTAGCTCAATATGCTCAATATGGGGCTGCATAGTCATCCACCACTGAAAGCACCAACAATTGATATGAGCATCAGAACTAGATGCTTGAAAAATAAAAGTAGATAGAAGTATTTTTTTTTTTCTTCATCATGTAGACTGTCAGGTATGTGTATGTGTCACTTACCTGGAAGAGATGGCACTAGGATGTAAAGAAGGCTATCCAATGGAGGTCACTATGATGTTTGGGTCCTGGTATACATTTGAAAGTTGCTTTGACGCGTACACAATACCTAAACATTGTTACTACTCTCATTAATGGCAATAGAATTTTATAGTGTCAATGCTGTCTTTTAGCAGGATATGTCCAGCCACAATGCAAAGTCTGTTCAGGAATTATTTGAGGATCATGCCATAACTTGGCTTTTAATCCCCCACATTTCAATCTTTATATATAAATGCATATGCAGATAGATAGATAGATAGATAGATAGATAGATAGATAGATAGATAGAGCTATATCCCTAATTGAAAAAAGATATGGTTGGATTCAAACTAGATTTTATACTAAAATATGTATATTTTCAATTAAACAATAACTCCTTAGCAATATGTGTAAAATGTTTTAGTTCTACCACCAAATCCAATTTCTTTTGCAGTATAATTGTTCAAATTAATGCAGATTTAATTAGACAAAGCCTCATTTGCATAGTCATTCATTTCCAATGCAAACTATATTTTAGACATCTATTTGATCTATTTTCATTGATAGTATCTTCTAATGCTAGTAAGTAGTTGACTAGTTGATTCTTTTTAAGAATTAAAAAGACCAAGACTTAGAAACTAAAAATTAGGAAAAAATAAATAAATTGAAACATTTTAGGGTAAATGTAGAATTTAATAGGAAGCAGACACCCACATTAAATGAGGAAAAAAAAAAAGACCAGATATTTTACATTTGTGAGCGGTTGTGTATATTGTATAAAAATAAACCAAATACTTTGTCTTCACTACAACTTACTGTGGGCGAAAATATAGAAAATAATTGTGACTACTGAAACTGCTCAAAAAAGTATAAAAATAGTAATGAAAATGGCTGTTTACACATTTTCTAAACCGACACGAGAGGTTACGTGTTAAACATGTACAAACAGCTGGATGAACAAAAGACAGCGGGGAAACATTTTTCTAAAAAAAGAAAATGTTTATTTTGGACACATTCTTGAATGTCAAACAAAGCTGCATTCTTGTAATTAGAGTGGTATTCAAAGTACAGTTAAAGGACCTTATGACAGCAAATACAAAAAAGAAGAAAAAAAAGTTAACTAATGATTATGCACTACAGATCTACAGAAATTGTATAATTGTGCTATGCACCTTCAGGGAAACAGTTCTTCTCTCCACCTTCAAACTGTTTCAGGCAAGAGCTACCACTAACCAAAATTAAAACAAAAAAAACCAGACTGAAGACACATAGTGTTAACTTTACAAAAGGAGAATAACACTGTACATCTTAAAAACGTCCCATATACACGCCTAACGACTGGTTCTGTTGTATTACGTTTGAAGATGTGAATCGTGTACAATTGGGTTTATGGCATGAACGAAAACCCGGGCTCCATCGGAATCTATTCATCGTCATCCTCATCATCGTCGTCCTCGTCCTCATCATCGTCTTCCTCATCCTCCTCATCTTCATCACCAGGATCTGATTTGGACAGGCCTGCAATTCCCTTTGTGCGGTATGCCGCAATATCCTAGAAATGATTAACGTATTAATTCATATCCTCGGTCGAGGGGGATAAAAAAGTCGCACCAGTCAAATGCTAGAGAAGAAACCTCACCTTGTCATACTTCTCCTTCAACTTGGCAGCTTTCTTCTCATAAGGCTGCTTCACCTCTGCTGATGAGCTGTTCCACATCTCTCCAAGCTTCTTGGCAATGTCTCCAATAGTCAGGCCTGGATTCTCACCCTTGATCTTGGGGCGATAGTCGCCACAGAAAATGAAGAACGCTGACCTGGATGGCAAGGAAACATGCACGTTTCAAATAAATAGATAAATGATTGTTTTGAAGTACAATAGTGGTGCGTTAGATAAACCACACATACGGAGGTCTCTTAGGGGCATTGGGGTCCTTGAAGCGCTTCTTCTTCTCCCCCTTGGGAGGGATGTAGTTCTTCATTTCTCTCTCATAACGGACCTTATCCTGCTTGGCCATATCCTCAAACTTGCTCTTCTCCTTGGGTGACATTGTCTGTAATAATATATTTTTTTAATTCAATTAAAAAGGCATCTCTGCTTACACAAAAAAAAAGTTTAACTACACAATGTTCATATCAAAAGATTTCTGTAATTGATTGAGTACCTTCCATCGCTCTGAGCACTTCTTGGAAAATTCCGAGAAGTTGACAGAAGCATCCGGGTGCTTTTTCTTGTGCTCCTCACGGCAGGTTTGCACAAAATACGCATAAGAGGACATTTTTCCTCTGGGCTTCCTCGGATCCTTCACCATCTTGACTTATCTTCAAAGCAAAAAATTTGAAATGGATATTACTAGGGGAAAAAATGCTTAAATAAAATCAGGTGTAACATTTAAATCATTAATCTTTCCAAAGAATTTTAATCAAATCGGACCAGTGAGATCAATAATAGATATTTGCTGGCTGTTTGTGCAGGATCATGATTAAAGCCAGGTATTCTCAATTATATCTTTTTTTTCCCCTCATTTATAACAGACATTTCATATACAACAAAAGGAGCATAACTGAATCACAAAGAAACTGAGTTATGAGCAATACTCTTTATTAATAATCACATCTCTAACAACCGGGGTTGCTTTTCGATTCCAGACGACGAGGCGGTCTCGAAGCTGAAACATAAGAACGACCTCTAATATGTGTACGCTTAAATTTCCACTGAATATTAATCGTCTTTATTCCAGCCTTTTAGCCACGCTCAGGATAATCTGTCATATCTAAGCACGTGAAGACGAGCCAGAGTAGGCGGTAGGGAAAAACAGTACGATATCGTCCTCAAATTTTTTTTATGCCTTTAAAATGTCTAATCTTGATTGCAAATATCAACAGTTTTAGTCGATCAGGTTCACCGATGATTGATAACGAGAAAGGTGCATAATCGAAGCAGGCAGTGTCCGTATCGGTGGTGAGCATCTTGTCGTCTCGGTAGTGTAATAAGCGCAGTTTTCAATGAGCAGTGTTTTGATGTCTGCAGTCTCTAGATGGCTGCCTGCCATATACTGGCTCCATTGGGGGAAGGGGTGGTGTGACAGAGAGAGAGAGAGAGAGAGAGAGAGAGAGAGAGGGTGGGGTGTTTCAGCATCCTAGCTTGAATCAATATGATCTAGCTAGAAGTGGGAAAGACAAAGCTGGTGGACTTGAGATGTTGTGCTGCTGGATCAGTGAGGCTTCAGACGCATCCCAAATGCATATGAGTCATACAGCTGTTTGCCTTTATTTCCGCAGAGAAAACGCATCCACGCATCTGGCCTGCCCCTGGATTTGTTTTCATATTATATACAAAACAAATTATAATTTTCTGTAAATATTTTTTTCCGGGGGGCGGGGGGAGTGGCGGCGCTCCCATCCCCCGCCATTCTTATTAAAACGCAATGACGCGCTGAATATTATCAGCCATGTTACCTTATTGACTCACCACCGTTTCCATTTTAATCAAGCATGAAAAATTTTCCTCAGAGGAAAAAAAAAAAAAAAAAAAATCACGCAATTCTATTTTTTTCACGCTTTACAGGGCGCCCTTGAAGCGCGGTAATATTAAAAAGCCCGTCATCCACCCCCCCTCTTCGTCTCACACAATGGCTCGATCTCAAATCTCAATGCTTTGTCCTATATAGGGTGCTTCGAAGCATTCTTCCTTGGCGTACGTAGTGCGGAAAAAGAAGTGAACACGAAGCCATTTGGGATACAGCCCGGAGTAGCTTGTAAGCTAAGGGAAATGGCCGGCGGTGGCTAGTAGGGCTATGCTAATGCGCTAAACGGGAAAGGGGGTTAAAAAAAACATAGAAAACTTACCGGGGCGAAAAAAAAGTGTGAATACAGCCAAGATTTGACGGCTTGCACCAAAATTCGTGCGCGTTTAACAAAAGCCGGGAGTCGTGTTGCGTTTACTAGCCGGTTGAAAGAGCGGATGGCTGGCTAACGGCAAACTGAACCTGACAAAAGATGGGCCGGCTGTTTGAATACCAAACATCCTCGGAACAAAGGAAATCTTCCAGGGGGAAAAAAAGGCCATGGTTAATAAAGGATATAAGAACGGACAGGTGTTAAATATGTATAGATGTGTGTGTGTGTGTGTATATATAATATTTTTTTTAGCAGACTCACGTGTACGTGTAAAATCGAGATCCCGTATCCGCCGATATTCTCTCTGTGTCTATCAGTAGACTGGAGTACAATACAACAGCGTCCCTCGCGCGCGCACGCTCTCTCTGCCCCCCCCTCTCCCAAGCGCGCGCGTGTCTGCGTCCTTCTGCCCGAGACAGCGCGGAACACGGCCGACAGATCCTATTGGCTACCGCCAAGTCCTCACCGCTTCCGATTGGCTGTCCGCGCCCAATAGGCCGTAGCAGGGTCAAGCGCTGATTGGCTCGTTCCCTCAAAAAACGTCATAAACGTTCGAATGGCGGGTTCACTTGAAAATGGCTCCAAAACGGTACTAGGCTTTACATTATAGTAGGCTGCTACTGCTACTACTATCATATACTATCTATATATGTATATATACACATGTATGTTTATATAAATCAGAATCATCTTTATTGACAAGTATCATGGGTTGCAAATGGTCCAATAAACATTTTTCATGGTGTGCTTTTGCTTTAAAGTATATAGAAAAATTAGTAATTTAAAATAATAAATTAATAAATAAATAAATAGAAATATATTAACTATGCAATTTGTGTGGGGTATGTAAAAAGTGAGGCAGTGCTAATGATAATATCTCCCAGACAAGTCCAAGGTTGCAGTAAAGTAGTCTTTGTTGATTACATTAGTGACAGTGTAAGGATTACATTAATATAATGAGCAGACACATATGCATGCACAGGCACACAAACAAACACACACACACACACACGACTTATATAAATATTATTGATATGAAGAAGATATGTAAAAATATGTAACATGGTTAATTCATTGTGAAATTGAAAAGGCTCTCAGTGGTGTGGGTTATTTAAGGCCAAAATGGCTCCTAGACAGTAAAATGGCTTATTGTTGTTCACCTACAGCCCAAACAAATAGTGCATTTAAAATACACAAACTTTGCTACACACATCCCAATGACACTAATTATGCATTAACAATGATCATGATCAGTAAACGTGTTTGTTATGATATTAAATATCAATAAGCAAGCATTGCTGCTAGTAAGCTCACAGAAGGTTAGATTCTTCACTAATCATAATTATGAAAATTAATAAGTTAAGTGCTTTACAAATTTTAATGAACCCCACCCATATTCACTAATCCCTGCCCCAAGGATCTGCTGTTGCTCATAATTGCCCATAATGTTGCTCAATAATTACTTGTACTTTTTCAACAGCGTCTGCACGTTTTGTCACTGCAAAAGCCTTATATCTATTTACTTGTTGTACATCTATCTATCTATCTATCTATCTATCTATCTATCTATCTATCTATCTATCTATCTATCTATCTATCTATCTATCTATCAATCTATATAAGTTCAGGAATAAAAAAGTGTTTTATATATATATATATATATATATATATATATATATATATATATATATATATATATATATAAAATATTAGCAATTAAAGTGTGTTGCGATTGTCTGTGAAATATTAGTTTAAAATTTGAGAACCCTCTACTATCATGAAAGCAGCCAATGAAAATCCTGGATACACCAATGACAAGGCAGCACCTTAACGCGTTTTTCCATTCAGTTTCTAATCCATATATAATCAAAAAATTGTCTACACTAATGTACTTCACACAGGCTTTAACGAAAGACACATTACACACGAAATATGTTGCGCTTCCTTTAGGGGCATAGCGGTATTTTGGGAATAGCATGCCACTGCATTTTTTCCGGTATTACTGCATGTGTGGAGGCCGAGGAATATGTCCTTATTATTTTCTGATGCTAATTTCTAAGTTTCTTTGACTAACCCGTAACGCTGTTGCCAAGAAAAATAAAAAAGCACGAGTTTTGGAAACCTGTCTGTGCTTATATCATTTCTGTTGCAACTGGAGTTAGTGAGCTCTCCCTTAACCCAGACTCAATGCGTTACCACTGCTTGTATCTAAACAGTAGTAGAGAGTAGTTCTCTCGGGAGTTTATCTTTTGGCATCGTCGTGTGTTTAAAAATCACCCGATGGAAGTTTTTTCTCCCAAAGCCCTGCAGCTCAGAACACAGGTCGGGTGCGTTTTTTCGTTTCCCTTCGGAAATTTCATTGGTCTAATGTTATGGGGTTCAGTTTTTTTGGCTTGAAGTTTGTGAAACCGGGACAAACCTAGGAAAAAATTATAAATTAGCCCTTCATTGTTTAAGCAGCGGGGTTCAAAATGTGGGAAAAAAGTAGCGGCTTATAGTCCGAAAAATACAGTATGTGTACACCAAACCCTTCAGACTCATATGCATTTGTTGAACATCAAATTCCAGATTTAGTCCCTCTTTGCTCTGCCCCACTTGTCTGATAAGGGTTTCCACTAGATTTTAAAACATAGCTGTGGGAATTCGCTCAATGCTATAAGTTGGGGTGCCAGTTCTTCCAAAAGGTGTCCAGTAGGGTCGAGGTCAGGTCTCTGTGGGGGACACTTGAGTTCTTCCACTCCTGTCCTGGAAACTATGTCTTCATTGATGTCATTTCATGCACAGGAGCATTTGAATGTTGGGACATGTTTAGGCCTTTTATTTCCAGTATACCTTCCAGAAGGTATATTTTAATTGTACACGATACAAATACATCTTATACTACTGGGTGCCTTAGGCGTAATAGCAGCAGTTTATGAAGGAAAAATGATGTAATAATTTTTATGTTATTGTTTTACGTGGAATTTACTGACGTGAAGACAAAGGCTGTCGTTTCATTTTGAGAACACTTTTCACTGTTAACAGATTAATGCATATGTAATTCTGAGTTAGAACCAACGGGTGGCGCCAAACTCAAATAAAAAGTAGAAAACTAGATTATACAGCAGTTAAAAAATGTAAGCATGTTTATAGGATATTTTCATCATTATATATTTTGCAGTTAAAACGTTTGCTTCTAAATCAAATACTGTTAAATCTAAGAGGCAATTCTTGAGATTTGACGAGCTTATTTTATCTATGTAAAAAGTAATGGGATTAACAATTCCTGTTGAATTGGATTTGTATGTATCATGTTGAACTAAACATATTAATAAATATAAAATTAAATATTTTCCTAATGCTGATTTTGATATAACTTTGTACTTATTCAAATATATCTGATATGCACTGGATAGACAAACGTATTCGGACACCTGACTTTTGTGACTCCAAACAGTTAGCACAAAGATGAAGAAACACAATTGTATAGGGTGTCTTCAGAGGCTGTAGCATAACCTTTTCTCTTCACTTGACCCAAACCTCTTCCAGCAGGACAATGTCCCTGTGTACAAGGCCAGCTCAATGAAGATATAGTTTAAATGGTTTGAAGTGGAAGATCTTTAATAGCCTGTTAAGGAGCTCTGATTTCAACTCTATTGAACACCTTTGGGATGAATTGGAACGCTGACTGCACTCCAGGGCTCTTCACACTACATCAGTACTTGACTTTACTAACACCTTTGTGGCTGAATGAATCTCCACAAATCTTCACAAGCACACTCCAAAATCTAGAGGAATATAGTGTGGAAAATAATTATTTGATCAGCTGCTGATTTAGTAAATTTACCTCCTTACAAATAAATGAACAGTCTAGATTTTATGGAAGGTTTATTTTAACAAAAAGAGAAAGAATATAAAAAAAAATTATAATATTAAATACACATTATTTTGTATTTGATCAAGTGAAACAAGT
The DNA here is from genome assembly GCF_014805685.1 of Silurus meridionalis. Taxonomy (NCBI): domain Eukaryota; kingdom Metazoa; phylum Chordata; class Actinopteri; order Siluriformes; family Siluridae; genus Silurus; species Silurus meridionalis. Next base: position 20,142,692 of record NC_060895.1, read on the forward strand.
ATTTGATCCCGTACCAACCAACAAGAATTCTGACTCCGAAACACCCAAATTAGTCCTGTCCATTTAAGAAGGAACTCCTAATACCAACTCATTATATGTATAAAAGACACCCGTCACAGAATCAACTTCTTCTCACCTTGTCTCCAAAACATCCTACATTACATGTGCTGTCCCTCTAATAAACTCATTCTAATTCTGTCCATTGTCGTCACTCCCAATGAAAACCTCAACATCTTCAGCTCTGCTACCTACAGCTCTGCCTACTGTTTTTTTAGTCAATGCCATTGTCTCTAAACCATACAACATCGCAGGTCTCACCACAGTCCTATAAACTTTCCCTTTCACTCTTGCAGATACCCTTCTATCACAAATCACTCCGGCCACTCTTCTATACCCACTAATCCTATCCACTTCCTGCTTCACCATCTCCACACCATCCAACCTTCTCTCTCTCTTATTTTCCTCAGTAATCAGCTGCTCAAAATACTCCATCTTCTCAACACACTCTCCTCACTAGTCAACACATTTCCATCTCTATCTTTTATTTCTCTAACTTGCAGCACATCCTTCCCAGCTTGGTCGATCTGACTGACCAGTCGGTACAAATAATTTTCTCCTTCCTTAGTGTCCAACTTCTCATACAGCTCCTCATATGCCTTTTCCTTAGCTTTTGCCACATCCCTCTTCACCTGCTGCCGCATCTCCTTTTACTCCTGCCTACTTTTCTCATCACTTTGTCGATTCCAATTCTGTTTTGCCAACCTCTTTCTCCTTATGCTTTTCTGCACTTCCTCATTCCACCACCCCGTCTCTTTGTCTTTCTTTCTATTCCCAGATGTCACACCAAGTATCTTTCTAGCTGTCTCCCTTATTTCTTCTGCAGTAGTTTCCCAATCATCCAGCACCTCCTTACCACCACCGAGCCCCTGTCTGACCTCTTCCCTGAACCTCACACTACAGTCTTCCTCCTTTAGTTTTCACCATCTTATTCTTCTTTCAGTCATCACTCTCCTCCTCTTCATCTTCACCTCCAAAACCATCCTACAGACCACCATCTCATGCTGACTAGCTACACTGTCCCCTGCCAACACCTTAAAGTCTCCAATCTCCTTCAGGTTGCATCTCTTACATAGAACATAGTCTACCTGTGTGCACCTTCCTCCACTCTTATACGTCACCCTATGCTCCTCCTTCTTCTTAAAATAAGTATTCACCAGAGCCATTTCCATCCTTCTGACAAAATCTACCACCATCTGCCCTTCAAGATTCCTCTCCTTAAGGCCATACCTACCCATCACCTCCTCATCCCCTCTCTTCCCTTCACCTGCATGCCTATTAAAGTCTACCCCAATCACCAATCATTCATTCCTAGGTAGACCTTCTACCATTTCATCTAACTCACTTCAGAATTTTTCCTTCTCCTCCATCTCACAACCCACTTGCGGGGCATAAGCACTGATGACATTTATCATCACTCCTTCAACTACCAGCTTCACGTTCATCACCCTATCAGAACCTCTTCTTCACCTCCACTACACTCTTACTAAACTCTTCCTTCAGAATCACCCCTACACCATTTCTCTTTCCATCCACAACATGATAATACAGTTTAAACCCAAAAAAGGCCTTTCTCCCTTTTCACTTGGTCTCCTGAACACACAACATATCTACCTTTCTCCTTTCCATCATATCAGCTAACGCTCTCCTTTTACCAGTCATAGTACCAACATTTAAAGTGAACACCCTAACCTCCACTCTCCTCCACTTCTCCTTTCCCTGCTGTCTATGTAGACGTCTTCATCCTCTCCTTCTCCTCCTTCAGCCAACAGTACCTGAGGCGGTCGTTGGTAACCCGGTCCTCGACCGATCAGGTATGAATTTTTGATTCGTGATCCACATATTTGATTTGGCACATGTTTTACGCTGGATGCCCTTCCTAACACAACCCTCCCCATTTATCCAGGCCTGGGACCAGTTTTTTGAAACAAAGAAATCCGACTATACAACCTGGCAACCCTGCAGGCCACCAATCTCTCAGCACCCTCTCTGTTGTTGTTAGTCTCCTATAACAACCACACTTTCTCTCCACTCACCAGGGCACCTCTTGTTTAAGTGCATGAAAAGGAAGCAAAGAATATTTGAAGAAACATTTACAAACATTTCTGATAATCTTTTGTTCTGTTTATTTTAAATTTTTTCTCTTAGACCATGCATGCAACAGAAACTGGAAGCTATTAGCTGCCTGGAATTCTTTAAGTCATCCATTACTGAAGATCCAAAGGTGAACGTAATCCAGGACAAAAAATATGGCCAACTGTGGTTAGTTTGCCAAAGCTCTTATTTATTCATTATTTATTCATACATGTGTTTAGAATGTATTCATGGTAAAGCTTAAAAAATTAAAGGCATCACACTTTATTTCACATTAATTACACTAGAAGTATGCATGTGTTGCATTAAAGGTCTTTTTATACAGTTAAGTTAATTAGGGTAATGTTATCAAATACTAGACCTCTGACTTTGGATATCTGGTTGACTTAGTTAATAGTATTGTACTGATTATCATTTTTAAGATAAGAAGAAATGGGACCCATTTGATACCTCTCAGAAAAGGGATTTTATCAGCAGACCCCTTTCACCGATTACAGTTTTACGGTAGGCAGTACACAAATATAATTGCTGAGCTACTTCATGATTGTAAATTATGTTACCAATGAGATTGAGTGTTTTGTTGGTATTATAAATACTGCATAGGATTTACCAAGTGTTTTTACACAATTGAAGGCCATCTACAGCTAAGGCGTACAGAAATCAATACGCTTTGGCCGATCCCATTGGTATGACCGCATACAGTGAAGACTTTTGCTGGAAACCTCCATCTAAGCCTGACTGTATCCGGACCGGGACAGCCTCTGGCAACAGGAGAAACAACCCGCACCCAAGCCAGGTGTAGAGAACACCTCTACATGTTTGTAGTCATTTGCATGTATAGTACAGCACCAGGGGAAAATATAGCATACTTCAGAAATATATTGTAGTACCCTATAGTACAGAAGATTTCTTGAGAAACAATACATTGGAGTATTAGCTATGCAAAGAAGTCTTTCTATTTTAGCTTAGAATAATATTTATCAATACGTTTATGTAAGCTTAACCCCATAAACCCAACTCCTCAATGGTTATTTGATCTTATTGTTTCTTATATGCTTTTTTTGATTTGCGACACTCTTTTCGCTGTTGTTATTGCTGCTATATTTTCTTGCACTACACTACAGAGCACTTAACATAACATGACGTTATTTTAATAGCTGTCTGACACAACGTTCATCTGCTCTCCTTTTCTGTCTCTTGTCAGGTGTGTTTATTGTTCTGTGTGTTTATCTTCCTGTTCCCGTCTCATGCTGTTGTGTATTTTCACTTTATGAAGTTTTGTGCGCTGTAGTATTGCATTGTTATACCATGGTCCTGCAGAAATTGCATTTTGTTCCAGTGTATACAAGTTATATAAAGGGATGACAATAAATTCTCACTTGGGTTGACTTGAGATGAGATTTTTTTTTCTGCATTTTCTACAAAATTTTATAATTTGCCTGATAGCAGATACAATTTAGGTAATTTACAAATCTCTGGGCAGTGACACTGCTGGGATATTTTTGTTAAGTCTGTTCCTTAGCCCTGCTATGACTTTAAAATGAATAAATTTGAGATGAGTAAGAGTTGAGAGTGTATTTTTGTTGCTTTTTTTCTAGTCCTAGTCTAAAAACTTCTAATTACAAATTTAATTTGAATAAAACATTCCAACAAAAATATTATCACCTTCAGGGTTTTATGGTATGGAGGCATCCTCCTGGACTGAAACTTTGCGAAAAAACCCTACCTGAGGACGATGTCAAAAACGCTCTATCTGCACAGTACAAATCAACATACAGTAGGGACTTTTTGGGCATCCCCCAAGGTAGGAATCCTAACTATACTAAAAGAAAACTGCTGAAATGTCTGTAGTTTGACAAAACATCTTTGTACATTGTATTACATGTATATACTCTCTGTCATTGGTTCATTCTATCATCTCATCTAAGATACAGCATGTGCACTTGCAACTTGGGTCTCTTATCTGCAGGGATCATGATGAACCATACAGCGCTAGACAGGAAGAACATTTCTGAGGTCCCTAGGTGGATTCAAACTGAGATGAGATACAACTATCGTAAGCCTGTTCAAAGACCTGAATTTCGGGAAAAAACATCACGCCGTGAGGCCTCAAAGGGCATAAGTAAGCTTTAGCAAGTAATGTCATGTAAAATACATTATGGAATACTGTTTTCATAAAAAGTGGGTTTATATTCCCCCCAAAAAATTTAAATATACTATTAAAATATAGTTTGAAATTGTTATACATTTTAGGTAGATTTCTTTATTTATTTAAAACCAGGAAAAATTTAAAATTTAGATATTTACTGAAGAATTTCAATTTTTTTCTTTTTTATCTTTCAGTCCCTACAGTAATTCCAAAGCATATCACTAACCAGGAAATCACGAAGCCCTTAACCACATATGACAAACATTTCAGTGGTAAATCCACAGACTTTGCTTCAGTGCTCAGTTCTCTCCAGCGTGAGGAACTCCAGCAATTCTACAAGCAGTTACCTGAAAAGGGTGAGCAATATATGTAATCTTATGTCAAAAAAATTCAACACGTTAAACTAAAATGGTCAAAACAACTTTAATTATAAATCATCCGTATTTACTGTTTCCTTCCAACAGAAAAATTGGTGATGCAAAAGTTTTTGGCAACAAACCAAAGAGCTCCTGGTCAAGGCAAGAAAATAATGGAGCCAGTGGCATTCACGCAACCTCCTGCAGTGCTAGATAGGATATCCGTCTGGCCTGGGCCTCTGTGACCTATTCCCATAATGTGTATGTGTGGGCAAGAAAAGTAATAAATTCCTTATATTGCAATAAATCGTTCTGTTCAAATAGATGCTAAGACTGAACATCAAATATTAAACCACAAATACATACTATACTTGCCCAGTAGTAGATCACATAACTGTGCTAACCAGTTCTGTACATCCATACTGTTCTGATGTTGATTAATATTCCATAACAGCTGCTTTGGCAGGTTTGTGTTAATGTACAATATTCCACACAAAAGTATTTATATAAAAATGTGCAATTATTGTTATTGTGAAGCTTCTGTGTGGGGTCATTTATTAAACATTTATGGAAGGAGTCTCCAATGTTAGTGGTTTGTCTTAACACTCTTAACTTTAAGTTCTCCAACATAGGAAATCTTTTTTGGGGGAATATTGTAATTAACTTAAAATCAAGCAGCCAGAAAGGTTCATATCTCTTTATATCTGTTCTTCACTATACTTTCTTTCGGCTTCTCCCATTTGGGGTTGCCACAGCAGACCATCTGCATGTTTGATTTGGCACATGTTTTATGCTGGATGCCCTTCCTAATGCAACCCTCCCCATTTTTCCGAGCTTGGGACCGGCACTAAGGCTTGTGCAACCCTAATAACTGGGGTTGGCTCCCTGACCGGGGATCAAACCCGGGCCGCAGCGGTGAGAGCGCCGCATTCTAACCACTAGACCACCAGGGAACCTTCTCTGTGCTTCACTATAAATAAGTTGAAATACAGAATGTGTTTTTCAGAGATCAATAAAAAAAGTTCTTTTACCACTTTCTGCAGTTTAAGAGAAATAAAACATACTAAGACACACACACTGTCTCTGGGTTGCTGATCAGTGGTTTAAGCCCCAATATTGCCAAGCTGCCCCTCTTGGGGCCCTTGAGCAAAGTACTTAACCCTCTGTGCTCTAGTTGTGCTGTAATATGGCTGACCCTGAACTCTGACCCAGGCTTCCTAACATCTCTGGCATATGGGATTTCACTATGCTGTAAAGTAAATGACAAGTATAAAGCACCCTCGTTTTGTTTTCTTTTGCCTTCTTTTGTTTTCTGTTTGCTCAAGCCAACCTTGACAAAATGGAGGATTTACACACCTATTCTGGTACACAATATTTTGTATATGTAATATTGTGAAATTTATTGTCCTGAAAGTTTAAATGTGGACACATATGTGTCTACATTTCGATGACTTTGACAACCTGTGTAACTCTGAGGTCATGCACTTGGCTTTAATATTGACTGCAATGATTAAAAAAAAAATGATAGTTGAAAATGGTTGGGCCTACCCTTGAAAATAAAGTGTCTATAGAATAGTAAAATAATTTTTCCTCTTTCATTTTTTATTTTATTTTCCAAAATTATAACCTATTAGTCTTGTAATAAAACAAAGCTGCCAGAGGGTTTTAAATAAACAAAGGAGCAGGCAGGGGACCACTGCACTGTTTCAGAAGGGCGGCTCGAATATCAGGTAACACGAGACTCAGGTGAGATGTGGGCTGGACTGTGTGCAACCATAGCTCCTGCTCAGTTTTTAGCAAACAACACAAGCCAAGAAACAGCAGAGACCGAGGAAAACCTTTGCACAAGTCATTAAAACTCTTCCAGAGATGCTGCTGGGAAATAAAACTCGTCCCACTTCTGCTGCGGGTAAAATTGAGACTCAAAACATTACCAGGTACTCTGATTTGATTTACTTGCCTTAGTTCTTCAAGGATCCTTATTCAGGCAGATCAGGCTTTCATTGCTGTTTCCCAACAGCCCTTGCTGCTATTTGTTCTGCGATTCTAGTTCTTTGCCTTTTCCTCAGTATTAAGGACCAGAGGTTTTTTGTATTCAGGTATTACTAAGCATATCTTCTTGTGCTCTCCCTCCTCTGGTGTTTAATGATTGTTTGCAGTTGCCAGGAGAGCAAAGCAACAGCACACGTTTACATGATGCTGGAAGAAGCTTTTAAAATGAGCACTATCCACATCACTGTGTGTCCTTGAGGACTAATTGTTTTGCGTTATGATGAACGAGTTTGAAGGTTTCGGCTGACTTTGATTTGATTAGCCTTAGCCCCCTAGTGTTACTGGGTGAACAGATCTAATCTAGGAGGTTTCAAATTTTTTCCGTCAGTCTGGCACACTTAAATGTAAAAGCAGTAGTTTTAAATATCATGAAAACCTAAGGGCTACTAATATTAATCTGCACTGATTCATTTTAAATAAATGACAGATTATTTAATCCCAGTTCTTGAATTCAGTGGACATATTATGTCTAGCAGGCTTCTTGTTTGCTCATTTTTTTCTATCATCAATGATACATCCAGAGGCTCTTCTAGAATTGCTTTCTATTTAGCTCCATCCATCTTGTTCCCAGTCCCCATTGAATAGTATGATGCTACCACCACCTTGCTTCATTGTGGATATTGTTCTAAGAATGATGTGAGGTTATTACACCAAACTGAGGGCTTTGTGCCAAGGGCAAAACATTTTTTCATCTCTTCAGACTAGAAACCTTTTTCTGCCTTTTCCAAATAGGATTTTTATATTGGGTTTGTAAATTATGACTTTCTTTCCACTACTCCTCCATATAAAAAAGGTTTTGTATAGTATCTAATTTGTACAGATGCATGTTGTACATACACAATTAAGTACATTTTAGTTCCACTTCTTTACCATTCTTCATTATTAATAATGACATTTCCTCAAGACTAGCAAATTTGCATATGATTGATGTAGTTGCACTATTTCTTCTGCTGCAGTCTTCAGACTGAACTCAGACCTGTGTGTGGAGCCACTGTGAACAGCTTGTCAAGGCAAACCGAATGTAGAGCTGGAAGTGTTGCAGTCCTGAGTGGAAGATCTGATCTGATTGAGACACGTTCTGGGAAAAGCTCGAAGCCAGAGTGGCTGGAAAAAGAACTTCTAAGGCAAAAGCACAGACGGCATACAATACTTTTTGGAGACAGTGTGAAATTCAGCCAGTACTGTGTTCATAGTCCTTGCATCTCTAAATTTAAGGTAAAGTAATTTTACACTGCTATAGTACATTTTGTAGCAATTTCTTTCCTTTCACTTGTGTATTTTAGCCAGAGTGCATTGCGAAAAGGTTATTTGTTCCATATCTTCAAGATGTCTTCTCTTGTAATATTGTAATATTATATATAGCCACTCCAATCACCTCTCATGACTTGCTTTCCGATGAAGCAGACCTTCTACTTCAAAATGATACCAGCTTCCCTTACAAAGTGATGTCATGATAGTTATTAATGCAACAATTTTTTTATGTTTTTGCAACCAAAAGTGTTCCAGAATAAACACTGTTGCTTATTAATACAAGAGTGTTTCTGGTGATCTATGCCACAGAGTACTTGTTGAATTAATGCCAAACAGAACAGATGGGATTTTGCATATAAAGTACATTTTCGACTCCAGCAGCTTCATACCTGCTATTTTTGTTGCTACGATCAGAGTTTATTTCTGTTGTTTTTATCTGAGTAAAATGGGTCAGAAAAAATATAAAAAGAAAAAAGGCAACAGCTTTCTTAATAGATTGTAATGTATAACTATGATTTACCTTAACCTTTATCTTGTAAAGCAAATCTTCTTGATGTTTCTAATCTGAGGAAGAGAAATACATTTCATAGAAAAAGTAGTAAATCGTAAATACCTTATTGCCCAAACAGTATTAATTGGAACAATTACCAATTCCCACTTATTAGTGTATTTGAGTTAAAAGAACAATAGCGTCAGTCATCCTCAAATGCAATGGCCGGAAATTCCATTTTAAATCCAATTTAAAATCCTTTAATTTATTAACTGTCAGATCAAAAAGCCAACAAAATCCCTCATGGTCAGTGATTATAATGGTGGACAATATATTCATGTCAAACATTTCACAGAGTGCCATTGCTTATAAAATGCCAAAGTGTCAATTTTGTTTATTTTTGTTTGTGTTGTTTATACAAGTAATTTATTTCCTAACTCGTAAAATTGTTTGCACATACTCAGTGTTGCAAAGAAATCCTAAAATAATCCCTGAATATGTTTTCTGTAATATTTTGACATATATGTTAATTTGTCTAATTAATTAGCATTATGATATTTATTTTCACAGATGTGGCACGGCCTGCATTTCGTTAGCTAGCTAGGAAAATTGGCAATGTTGTCAGTGACAATATTAACATTTTATTTATTAATATCAGCTTGACAGAACGTCAAAAGTGTTTTGTTGCTATAAGCAATTTCTTTAGCGTTATCTGTTTACATACTCTACTCACATAAAAACATGTACATGCAAATATCACAAAATGAAAGCTGAAATTCTGAATTTATGGATTCATATTCATCTTTTTAAGCACAGGTATCTTTAGTGGATAGGGTATTTTATGCTTAGAAAACGAATTAACTAGCAAATGAATATAATCATAATCATCTTCAGTTATTTTTCCTAATTAAAAACAAGAGAAATATTTAAGTAAAAGATTTAAAGAAAAGCATTACTGTAATTAAGCTGTTACTAAAACAGGGGATTAAAAATGTATTAATTTTCCATTCATTATTGAAAAATTATATCCACTTACTGGGTTCTCATTCTTTACAATATTAATTTGATTTTGATTGTGTTTCCTTTTTCTTTTTATTCTTTTTTTTTTTTAATTCTGTTTGACTCAGAAGTAGTTCCATGTCCATTAGTAAAAGATAAAAAAAAATGTCACTGAGAATCACTAGACATGTTTCCGTATGTCATTTACTCTGTTACACTACCGCTAAATAATTAATAGCATGAACCTGTCTGTGCTTCGCTTCCATTGCGTTCTTATGTTCCAGCTAATAGACAGGTTGATGTAGAAAGGAACAACTAATTATGGCAGGCATATCTGTGCTTTTATCAAACTAGGTTTATTGTAGATCTTTTGTTAGACAGACATAACACATATTCTATAATACAGTATTTTTTTTGCTGTCTAAATATTTTTTAAATCAAAGGAAAGATTTTAATGTCATGTTGCCAAGAAACTAGTATGTCAAATGTATTAAATTCCATGAACAGAGATACCGGGTAATTTTTTTGTTTGGCTGTCTCCGTACCCACCAAAATCCCTGAGCGGTTGCCTTCACATTATACTTCATTCCCCCACCCTGTGAACCTCTTGAATTTCAATACATCTCTCATACCGATTGTTTCTTCATCTCTTGTTCTTTCTTGTTAAACAGCACTCAGATTTCATTAATTGGCTGGTACGCTTTGCCAATTTGAAGTGTGTGTGTTTTATTTCTCTGCAGTGTTCTGGTCTTATTCACCTTGGCCCTAAAATAACTTGATATGAAATATAGCTTGTTAAGGCAGAGAAAAAAAAATAATTGGCTCAGATCACAGACATGAAAGTCTACATGCTGGGCGAGCTTCGGCACAAATAATTTTTTTTTCTCAAAGGTTACCAAGGAAAATCTGCAGGAACATTACAGGTGGTGGTTTGGAGTTCAGATAAAGTCTTGTGTCACAGTTATTCCTGTTTAGTGAACTCACATCATCAATGAGAAAATAAGATTTTTTTTTTTTACTGCAGATTGAGCAGAAGGTGTCCCTTGAAAGTCTCACAAAGCTGAAATTGGCATTTGAGGTAAACCAGATAAATCATCACATTGTGTGGGTCTGTGTGTGTGTGTTTTGCATTACAAAAGAAGTAACCCAAGTGTTTCTTCGGGCAGGAATTTGAAAATGCTGGTACCAGATTTCTGGATCTCCCTCACTTTTGTCATGTCCTTAAGAAGTGTTTGGGTTTGCCTGCCATTGTAAGTCACAATGCAATCACTGCTGAAAGATGATATCATTTGTTTGATTATGCAGATAACATTTCAATTATTTTCCATAAAACAAAAACCTTTCACATTGTATCTACTCTCTCAATCCCTCTCATTCTATTCCCCTCGGACCCCTTTAAGAACGATGCACAAATCCGTGAGCTCTTCATGAAGATTGATTACTCTGGAAGAAACAGCATCGGATGGGTATGAATAATACAAAGCTTTTATATTCAATTGACTTGACACAGTTTACACAGTCAGAGAAGGGACATTTTGTAGCTAATGTACCAGTGCATATTTTTCATACACTCTCATAATAAAGGAGTCTCAAGGACTGAAAAAGACACAAAATAACTATTAATCAATACAATCAGTAATTAATTACTAACTAATATCGGTGTAATGGTACACAAAACCCATGGTTCCGTATATACCTCCGTTTTAAAGTCAAGGTTCGGTTTATTTTCAGTACAGTTAGGGGGAAGAAATGCAAAACATAAAATTGCTTGCCTTTTTTTATTAACACAGTTTATTATTATTAACCTTTGTGATCATTAACATTCAAACAGTTTACATTCTTTAAATAATTTTAAATAAAATGCATGCTTGGTTAAATAATATATAAAATAATATTTTATAATTAAATAGAAACATTCTAATTAATGCAATACACTTTTTATTATATTGATTAAACTGAGTAATCAATTAAATTGTCACAAATTAAATTGATTAAATAAAACAAAATTACCCCTACTAACTTCTAATCTATTAAAGCAATACAAGCAAACTCATATGAAACATTGCCTAAAGTGCTAATCATCTGGGTTGGAAACATTTTAAAAAAACCTGCAAAGTGCTGGGCTCTTAAGAAGAAAAACAATTAATTCAAGAAACTATTTTTTTATACTGAAAGCGTCTGTAAAGCTGTTGCCCCATCTGCTCCTTAACACTTCTTTTTATGCTTGTATGCAATTTTTTTACACATGCATTTATTAAAAACTTTTCTGAAAGATTTTCCATGAATGCTGCCATGCATAGATATTGTGTACTAACAGCTTATGCTTAAGTCTCAAGCATTACTGGAGCAACTCACTCAAATACTGTATATTGGTAACTACTGTAACTGTAATATCCTTTTCTCATCCTATAACACACTTTGTTCCATCAGGACATTTTTTCAACACACTCACTACTTCCACACAGGTACACTGTAATGATCAGGAGTGGCATTTATGAGTGCAGTGTCAAAACAGAGGCAAAGACAATCCTCTTAAATGAAACTTAAGCGAATATCTACACTTAAAAATACATGCATATTCAAGAGTAAATTTAATCTTTTTTAAGTGAAGTCCAGAAGCTTTTATTATCATTCCAACCATATATAGCTGATGCAATACACAGAGAAATGAGACATTTCTCCAGAACCCTGGTGCTACAAAAAAACAATGTAGTCCTACATCACACAACACAGAGCTAAGGACTAAAGTAAGTTGTTTTTGCCACATAAAGTGCATCGTGTGCAACCTAGTGCCAACAGTGCAAGATAAAACAGACAATACAAGACAGTGTAGGACCGATACACAAAAACACAAAATAGCACAGATCAGTAAACCTACTGAATATGCTGTACAGTACAATGTCCAAAAAGGGGATTTGTCTACAATTAAAAATACATGTATATTTAGTAGGCAAGTAAATTCAGTATTTTTAAAGAATTAAACAAGCTGGGTCATCATGTCCCACCCTACATTACTATTTTGCTAATGATTTATCCTAAATGAATCTCCAGCAAAAGACATATTGCACAAAAATCCTTCTAATAAAACTTTAATAAATAAAAATTATGGCATTTCATATTTGTAGTATTTACTTTCAAAAGGTCAAAATGCCCATTAGAATTAACCAAAAGGTCAAAATTAACCATATGCAATTACAAAATGTTATTATTATTATTATTATTAATAATAATAATAATATTATTATTATTACTATTATTATTATTACTACAGAAATAATTTATAACCACATTACCCCATTTTAAGTTTTGTTTCTTTTGTCTTAGGGCATTTATCCTAGTCAATATGGTCTAGTGGTTAGGATGCGGCGCTTTCACCGCTGCGGCCCGGGTTCGATCCCCGGTCAGAGAACCAACCCCAGCCACTCTTAGTGCCGGTCCCAAGCCCGGATAAATAGGGAGGGTTGTGTTAGGAAGGGCATCCAGCGTAAAAACATGTGGCAAATCAAATATGCGGATGGTCCGCTGTGGCGACCCCTAACGGGAGAAGCCGAAAGACACATACAATACAAATCTTCGTCCAGATTTAGGTCTAAAATGTTTTTGCAACAATTTCAAAATATTAAATGTTCAAATGTTTCTAATCAAAATGAATACAACAAAATCTAATATGTGGGTTTATTCAGGATGAGTTCTGCACATACATGCAGCTGGAGTACACAGAAAAAGAGGAGTCGGTGGTCCGAGCTAAGCAGGCAGCCTTCATCCTGCCAGCCAAAATAAAGCCCCTGATGCATGGTGAGCCCATTCTGAGGATCCATCCCACCCCTGGTGCAGCCATAGTGACTGTGAGAGAAGATGGGACAGTCAACTACTGGAGCCCTAAACTTCAGCTGAGGAAGAACAAAAGTGTGTTTGTGAGTAACATATATAATGTGATTTTATATCTAGAAATTATACATTAATATTACTTGTTCATAATCATAAGAACTTTATTAGGAACTTCATAAGATGTTTTGAAGAAATCTGAATGACAAAATATGACCAATATTGTACTACACATTTATGTTTCTAAAAACTGCTATATTTCTGAGAAGCCAGCATCTTATGAATTAGAGTATTGAACATGCTACTTAATTCTAACCATAAAAGCTGGCCTCATAGAGTTATGCATAATGTTGGCTTTTAGGTTTTGATCACAAAAGGTTTGTACATTCCAATTCAGACCAAAGGTGGTCAGTGAGGTTGTCAGGGCTTTGTGCAAACCATTGGAGCACATTTACACCCAAATTGACAAACCATGCTTTTACAGGTGCACACATACTGGAACAGGTCATTTCTACCAAGTTGTCTAAAATGTCTTTGTATGCGCTAGAATTAGTGTTACCATTCATTGGAACTAATAGGCCTTGCCCAAACGTTAAAACATAGCCTGACTACTATCCCTCTGCCACCATAATGGCTTTTAGAAATACACAATATAAACTAAATTAATAAAAGTGTGTTCTATTCAATAGGATTTATTTCTGTTTTATCAAGTATGAGCGACCCATTGGACGGACCCCAAAGTGGGCGACTGATTTTATCGTAATGCCACAGTACAACAAGCTGATCATTGGAACTGGGTGAGTTATTGCTGTTTATTTGTTGAATAAAACTTTTCTTAAAGCCTGATGATCATCAGGTGGGGTGGACAACTAAATATGATGTGATACTAAACTCTTATTGATTCCTTTGAAGAAGTCCAACTCTATCAGAACCTTAATTGCCTCAGGTGTGGAGGCAAAAGCTGTCTTATTACCCCATTGCAGTGAATAGCATTTATCTCATTTCTTGAGGATGTCCCAGAGAGGTCAGTTTATACATTCGAGACTTGATGTGCTTGAAATGTTAATATTATTTTCTGTGCCTTAGGGACAGAGAAATTCAGCTGTATGAGCTTTCTTCACTCGAACCTTACTGCCAGATAAACTCCCTGGAAACCATTCCTCTGAAATTAGACTACTGGTGAGAGCACTTTCACAAGCATATACAGTACATTATAAGATCATTTTCTGCAAAATGCAGTCAAGGACCTAGGTTAAATGCTTATTAAAAAAGCCCATAATAAAATATACATTGCACTAGATAATAAAGCTTCTATGTACTTTAGTGTTCTTTTAACAAATAGCCTTATACTTCCTGTGAGATTTAGTGGTTTTATTCTCATCTCTCTATAGTTATACTGGCCCTGATGAATGTGCCATTATATATGGTGATACTCAGGTATACACATTCCTAATGAATACACATTTAGCAGATGTGCAATGAAGTTCATGACATTAGTTTGATTAATTATGTAGCTTTTTCATCCTAGGGCTGTGTGAATATCATACTAATGACATCTGTGGGGGAGACACTGAGGTAAACACACATATTAATTGTCCTCATTTGGATCTTGCTTGCTATTAAAGACTTGAAGTCAATGATGCATGGTCTTATATTCATAAAGGAGTATTTTAAAATTGATAAACCATATGAATAGATTATTTATATATACATTCACACACACACACACACACACACACACACACACACACACACACACACACACACACACACACACACACACACATATATCCCACATACTGTATATATACCTCGCCAGCCTCATCTGCTCATTTATGCAGCAGAACAAAGCCAAAAATAATGCAGATGTTCATTATGAAAGCCTAAAAACGCATGGGTAATGGTGCCAAGAACGCTGATTTTAGCATAAATAATTTTAGAAACTCTCTTTAGAAATCATACAGAATGATGTAAAACAAGCTAATGGGCATCATTTTTTCATGTTGAACAGCCTGTTGATGAGCGAACCAGAGAACTAGAGTGTTTCAAGCTGGGGCTAGGGTTAGCTGAACAGCTGTACAGGTGTTCCAACTAAAATGTAATAAACAGTAGTTTATAAACAGTAGATTGTAGGTTAAACCAATATCAATCAGTCAATTAAAATAGGCAGAATAAATTTGAGTATAAACGATATACAATTTATTTATTTATTTATTTATTTATTTATTTATTTATTTATTTATTTATTCATTTATTTATATTATTTGTTGAAAAAGCTATTTTTTGTTTAGATGCTCAAGATGATAATTTTTCTTTTCATGTTTTCTTTAATATTTGTTTTGCAATTTTAGTTTCTTAAAGGTATATTTTCTATCCCTGAAATAAGTTCCCCCTCAGTTATAAGAGAGGAGCCACTTTCCTTAAAAGGAAACACGTATTTTAAATATTGGTGGAATTAAAGAAACAATGTTTTGGTGCTTTTTTATTTCAATTACAGGCATCAGAGGATGCTAATATTACACACTGCCCCTATCAGTAATGCTTTATTATAAAATTTCTTCTTACAGGATGTGGAAGAAATTGACGAAGGTTGAAAATGTGCCCAATATCAGCATCGATTTCGCAGTCCAGTCACCAAATGTGACGTATATTAGATGGAAAGTACATCAAGACTGGGTAACAGAGGTAAGAATTTTTTTTCTGTAGTATAATAAGGAATCTTATATGTAACATAACATTGAAGCATATTGAGGAACATAACTGTTAACTTGTTAGATTTTTTGAATAATTGGCAATGGGGAATACACAATTAAACAATTTCTTACTACAAATATATGATTTAAAAAGAAATTAACTTGTAATTTCAGCTGAAATACATTAATAGCATTCCTGCAATTATATCCACATCAAACCATGAAGCCTCTGCTCTTGTTATAGGTAAGATATAAAAAATGAACCTCTGAAGTCTGAAAATAGTATGTTTTTTGTTTTTATTTTTCAATCTGACCTTAGAGAATAGGTCTCTGTACTTACTCGGCAAATAATCCGATTATTTATTGCCAGTTGAGGGAGCTCGGTGTAATGAAATTCCATTTAATCTCATTTGAATAGCATGCCATTATACAGAAAAGGTGCTATGTGTCATCTGTCATGTGGTTAATGCTTCATATGCCAGTATATCATTCAGAATTTAATATTATTTATAGAGCTTAATTATTTTATTACATTTAATGTACATATATTTTTCCCCAAGGTTGCATTCAGCCATCCACCAATATTGAACAGCAGTTAAAGGAGATTAAGGAGATGCATGAGGCTAAACCCAAAAAAGTGGTTTTCAGCATCAGCAGCCCTCAGCCAAGAGCACCATGTGACCAAACCATCTTTTCCATATATAAAGGAGTCAAGACCTTTGATCTGTGCAAGAAGCATAATCTCCTGGTGACAGGCGGGATGGACAGAATAATACGCATGTGGAATCCTTATGTTCCAGGGTAAGAGCATGAGTTTTGCCATAAATAATAATGCCTATATCTTTTGAGTGACAAGGTATTTTCCCCAGTTAGATGGAACCATGTTGCTATACTGCTTTTTGATATAATGGATTTAAAATGAATATCAAGTAGAATCTTAAATGTATAAGAATTGCGAGTAAGAGCATCCATATTGGGCGAGTACAATATAGTTATCGTGTAAAACCAAGTTAATTTCTGTATATGTATCTCATAGTACTGCAAATGCAAATTAGAGCCAGAAATGGAGTTGGCAGACACTGCTCATTAGCATCCCAGAGTTGTTTTTAATTTTGAAATGTGTTTGCATGACCTCCCTGTTCTTTGGTGTGGCAGCAATGCACTTGATCTTTCTATGTTTCGAATAGCAATGGTACATCTATGTTTAATGCTCTGCCAATGATAGGAGGCCCACAGGAATTCTGAAAGGTCATACTGCTCCCATCTTCTATCTGTGTATCTCCTTAGAGGACAGCCGCATTTTCTCCGTCTCCACAGACAGCACTGCCAGGGTTAGTGAAAAATCCTTCTGTTTTGACACAAATTTCACAATACAATTGGAGATGCAAATATTTATTCCTATGCTGATTGAACTGACATAAAATTTGGCATAAATTTGAGATTTGTATAAAAGAATCCATGACATAAAATTTTAACATGAACAAATATTCCGTTAATATGCCTAGCTTCAAATAAATAAGAAAATTCACCCAGACACACAGAATTTTTTTTTATCTTGTTTTTATTTGTTTATTTATTTAGATATGGGATATAGAAGATCAGTGCTGTCTGTTCGATGCCCATCCCAAAGCGAGTTATCTGCGTGGAGAGTTGTCGGCCTGCCTGTATTTCCCTACAGCAAAGAGCCTATATGTAGCAACTGAGTCACTCGCTTTACTCTCCCTCAAAACCAAGTAGGTTCTGTGTACAGCATGCTTTTAACTAGAGCACAAAATGAGGAATCTGTCAGGCCGGACAAACACAGGCGGAAAATGAAGAAGCACTTTGCGAGGTTTAATGAGTTTGTACAGAGAAGAGCAGAGAAAAGCAGTAGCATCACTCCGTGTGGGCGGGGTGTTGAGGAGAGGCGAGGAAGGTGGTTCCCTGACAGAAACATCTATCTAATTATATTTATTAAAAGCTGTCAGTGACATGCTTAAACACCACTTTTATGAGAAAACATAACTACAGTTTAGAGGTGGTAAGTAACAAAGTACGAATACTTTGGTACTGTCCTTAAATAGATTTTTCTGGTATCAGTACTTTACTTCAACTAACTTTTTACTTTTACTCATTACAATTTTACACAAATATTTGTACTTTCTACCTCTTACATTTTCAAACCAGACTGACAATTTTTAGCCCATCAACATATTTCCGGTCATTGGACGGCGTTTTCAATCTACCACTGGTGTATCATTTTCTGGCGCTTACACACCACAGACATAGGCTAGTTTATGAAGCTAGGAATGAGCAAGTCGGAAGGCAACAAGAAGTCTGGAGTTAACGTCGATGAGACAGAGGGAGTCAGTGATGTAAACATGACTGATAACAGACACATTCCCGATTACCTGATCATCATCTTTTCTTTGCTTGTGTTCTATATGGTGAATGTTCAGCCAACATTCATTAGATAACAAAATTTGAAATTCGTTTTGTATTAATATATTAATTGTGGCTGTCAAAATGAACTTGTTAATGCAAATTACTTTTAACGGCACCAATTTTATTAACTCGCGATTATTGCAGCGTACATTTCTGTTTGGCCATTTTTATAATTTTAAATATAAATAAATAAATATAAAAGAGGCGAGGTTAAAACCTTCAATGCTATACACGTTTATTTTCGACATCATTTCTTTATTCTGACAAATAAATAAAAAAAACACAGAATTATTATTTTTTATCAGTAAACTTACTGATGCGGCAAGTCTGAAAACAGCACCAAAATCCGCATGATGCACACATCTGGCAAAGAACCCTCTGGTGTCGACAAACGAGCCGACGCGTTTTGTGGCATTATTTCCTCATAACGTCAAAACAAACTTAAATGACTGTCTTTTTTGAACGTAAAGATAAGATCAATACATTATTCAAATCTGTAAAGGGTATACTTTTATTTGTACACACTCATAATCACAACAAAACACTGCTTTTGTAAAATACAGACAGGGTGCGCTCTCTGCCATTCTTGTCTCCTCTCTTCACAGACACATAAATAAAACAACCTGAATCTTAGTGAATACTTGTCACACAGACATAATAAATATATGAATAGAAAGTTCGAAACCAATTCACATCGAATATTCACGACAAAATATTTTATGATTGTGTACAGTTTCAACGAAATCACCTCATTAACAGTCTGTGTGGAAACATAACAAAGGTTCAATTTGGTGTCCTGATGATTTACGTAATTTAAAACCCCATAATTACTAAAGCATTTACAAGAATATTTTGTATTTATGCTCTAGGTTGAATTTGGTTTCACTAATAATAAACATACATTTGCATTAAGCATCCACATTTGTCCATGCCCATGTTGATTAGAGTATTAAAAACGTGAAACATTAATTTAAGGTATATTTAGAACAGATAAAAAATGTGTGAGTTAACTCGTTACAATCGTGTGATTAATCGCGATTAAATGTTTTAATCAACGTGAGGTCCAGTTCCCAGCATGACACTAAAACACTTAGTAGTAATGGCAATACTTTACTTAAGTATATGTCAGAAACCAAACTTCTTTACTTTAACTTAAAAAAGTGTAGTCAGAACTTAAACATGAGTATCTTCACTTCTATTTAAGTGAAGGATGTGTGTACTTTTGCCACCTTTGCTACAGACCATTAAAAAAAGATTTTTTTATACAGTATTTCCTTCTTTCAGAAAAACAAAGCTGTGAATATAGGCAGATATATAATATACATTGGTAACTCAGATAGATTTTTATCTTTGATTTATTAGAAATTTAAGTTTTGTAGCCTGTACATTTCAGAACTATATAGAAGGGAAAACGTCCACATTTGAACATGTGAAGGTTTTTCCTGTCCATCACACATACTGTAGACCTCTGCACTCTGGTTTAACAGACTATCATTAGTGGTTGATGTTTCTAATGTGCTTTTTCTATTAACCCTGTATTTGTAATATGTAAAAAAAATATATACTGTATATGTTTCTATTATTTTAAAAACATTTAAATGTTTATTTAATTAATAACAAAATCAATCCATTATTTCTCCCGCATATGCCACAGCCGTATGTGGCCAGGAACCCAAGAGAGGCTAATTGGCCCTGCTCTCTGAATGGAAATAATGTCATTCTCCTCTGTGGATTAGTGCACAGCTAGCCGATTGTGGACATCTATTAAATCAGTTCATCTGTAGTGATGGGAATACTGGTTAATTTCAGTGAAAAGAAAATGTATTGATGTATTGTATTGATTGCCATCAAGACAAGAAGCTTTTAACCTCCACAAAAAAAAAGAAAAACACTACAATTAAATATTGCCTACCTGTAACATAGCTTCTTTTGTTACATCTTTAAAGAAATCCAACAGGATGCATGAATCCATTTTGTGACCTAAAAAAAACATGAATTCGTTTTTCAGATATGCTGGTACTAATATTACATACTCCAAAACAATACATAATTTATCATATATTTATTTAGTTTATACTAGAGAACTGTTAAAATCTCAAATCTGATTCACCAGTGGTATTTGAGTGATGTTTTTTCAAATGTTTTTTTTTTCTCTTCTCTATACTTACAACTCATTTGTAGGGACTTATATAGCAAATTATATAACGTTAAACAGATTTTCAAAACGTTTTTGGAGCAGTCTCCAGTGGGAGTTTTTTGTAACATTAAAAGTAAAGCCATTCCTGAAACTGTAAAGAATGTTTATGGTTGTCATTATGTGAGTGATAAAAGGAACTGACGTGCTTCATGGACAATATTAATGTAACTATAAATCTATATAATAGAAAATGGTCCAAGAAGAATAAGGGTCTCCAATCATGAATGACATTTGCACTCTCCAGTGAAGGATATTCAACTGGCCTGTGATAAGCAGTAATTTAAGAAGATGTGATAGCCGGCTTAGTGATTTGCTGATTGGTAGCATTCATATGATGGGAAGGAAATAGCTAGTTTCTTCAAATCGATTTAAACATTAAGACTTATTTATACATATGGAGTGAAATAAAATGAACTATTCTTCAATGTGCTTCCATTTTTCTTTGTGCATGTCAGATCACAGCCTGAAAGCAGCCATATCGTTTCCCATAAGGAGGCAGTGCTGTGCTGCGGATACAGTCAGGAGTTTCGGCAGGTGGTGAGCTGCACTGATGCGTCAGTGAGTACAAATACATTTTTAGAAACACCTGTACAAAGCATACACTCCTCTGGTGATGTGATGAGGTGCTGCTATGCACTGGGTGTGAACAGCAGTGTGTTTGATGATGCGCTGTATGTGAACAGCAGTGTGTTCGATGACGCAGTGTGTCTGAACAGCAGTTTGTTTAATGATGTGCTGAACAAAGCTGTTTATTCAGATTTTTAAAGACGTTTTAGCACACATTCATAATTTTTTTGCATCCAGGGACATTTAATTATGGGAAAAATTACAAAGTCCCTATTGCGCAGATTTATAATAGTCCAAATACACTACTTTAGTAAGATTACACCCAATTTACATTTCCCATCAAACTGGTTAAGAGCTATAAGAAATATAAGAATAGAAAAAACACCAAAATGTCCCCTGAGTGCCCCCAAACCTTTTTTGAGCCACAGTAGTACAACATCATGTAGTGTACTGTGTTATTGAATAATTGGCTTGAATTTAATATTTGCTAATGACCAGATGATTGTGATTTCAAATGCTTAGACTCTTTTGGACTCTTTTGGGTATAATATAGCTAAGCTATAGTCAAACTAAATTAGTAGCTTAGTAGCTAGCTACTAAGAAACGTACCTTAACTACACTAGCTACTAAAGAATTCTCTAACTAGTAATTGGCCATATAGTTGCAAATGTTTAGTACATTTTGGTATTTGCTGTGAAATAGTTGTTAATATATGTAATCTTTTTCATCCTTGGTATGACTGATGATGACTTTTGTGAATATCTGCTGGGATGAGTAAAGTGCTCTATCTATCCAAAACTATACACTTATCAGGCATAATATTATGACATTATAACATTATGAGCGATAAGTAAATAACACTGATTATCTCTTCGTCTTGGCACCTGTTAGTGGGTGGGATGTATTACGCAACAAGTGAACATTCTCTTTTTAAAGTTGATGTGTTAGAAGCAGAAATAATTAGCAAGTGTAAGGATTTGAGTAAGTTTGACAAGGGCCAAATTGTGATGGCTAGACAACTGGGTCAGAGCATCTCCAAAATTGTAGCTCTTGTACGGTGTTCCAGGTCTGCAGTGGTCACTAAGTATCCAAAAGTGGTCCAAAGAAGGAACAATGGTGTACCGGCAGCAGGGTTATTGTTGCACGTAGGAAGCAAAACGATTGGCCCGTGAGGTTCCGTTCAACAGACGAGCTACTGTTAATGCTGTTAATGCTCAATGAGTCAGGACTCTTTGTTAAGCAAAAGGGGAACCAACACAATATTAGGCAGGTGGTCATAATAATGTTAAGTCGTCAGTATTTATTTTTTTATTTGGTTTTTGTGCTTTCTTACCTAGAATGAAAAAAAAACGGTTTCTTAATGATTCCTGATGAAACAACAATTTGACTGTTGTTACTTGTAGGATTTTTAAATGGTTATGTAAAAATGGTAAACACCGGTACATGTTATAAAAAGATAATACATAATTAAACAATAAACATAGTAGCTAGTTATCATGCTGCTATGTATTTATTCCATATCACTACTTGAATCCTTAATATCTAAGAGTTTGATAACAGCATGGAAGCTACATTTTTTTGGTTGTTGTAGGTCTTCTTCACTATGAACATGGTTTGCTATATTTCAGATTGTAAAAGTTTGGGACATGGACACAGGAAGTCAGCTCTTTGAGTATGGAGATGCTCATGGAGTTTCAGCCATAACCTGCATGGCATTTGATCCAGAAGGAAGAAGGTCTGTTTAGTATTTATTTAAAAAAATGTTTTGCCTTCATGCAGTATTGCATGTTTATGACATTACATGTTGCCATTCATTTTTCATTCTTTCCACTTTCTTTAATGCTTCTTTTGTTTTGAAGACTTGTAACAGGTGGCAGAGATGGCTGTCTCAAAATCTGGAACTTCCACAATGGCCACTGCCTAAAGACACTGAGACGAGGTGAGGTGCAGTAAACTGAGTTAGAGGGAGGTTTTAAAGAGAAATTAGAAAAATTAGAGAACAATTTATAAACAATTGAACAATTCTGAAAAAGTCATCTTCACTGCTCAATAGCTGAAGGAGTTTTTGTCCTATCTATACCATGCTACCAGAACACCTTTTCCACAAAATAACTAAGGCATTTAAAAAAAAAACATTATTTTGCAGAAAACACACTGATCAAAATTAGAGAACACTTTCAGATACCTTCCAGTTATTGGTGTTAATCTGGTACCTGGTGCTAATTTCTTTGATTATTTGTCAACCCATATTTAACTGGCAGCCTAACTTCCAGTTTCACTGACTCTGCAAGATGGTGGGCCATTCTAAAGTGACTGAAAGCCTCCGGCAGCAAGTTTTCCAGATGAAGGCCAAAGGGATGACCCTATCAGCCATAGCAAGACAAGTTGGTCGTTCGAAATCTTTGATTTCAAGAATATTGAATCTTTACAACATCACAAACTCATTTAAGAACAAAATAATGTTTTTTTGGAAATGCCTTAGTTAATTTGTGGAAAAGGTGTTCTGGTAGCATGGTATAGACAGGACAAAAACTCTTTCAACTGTTGAGCAGTAAAGATGACATTATTTCAGAATTTTGATCTCCAGTGTACATATACTCAGCCTTACTTTGATTTCTATCTAAAGATGTCTTTACAAAAAGACAAGTTGTGTACTTGAGTAATGCTCTAAATTGCATCCTAATTTAGCTCTAGTCCAATAGAGCAAATCTGACTAAACAACTACTCTGGTTATCTAAATGCAATTAGGCTTAATTAGATAAATTTAAAGGGAAATTGAATTATAAAGGACAATAAGTCTTTGGAAAATAGTGGATCACTGAATTGCTGGACCTGAAATAAATGTACAATTGCTGTCCACTTTATTAGGAACATCTGTAGACCTGAACATTCATACCAGGTAATGCATTACCCATCTTTAACTGGCTAGTTATGGCTAATCTTTAAACACTGTGGTCTTCGACTCCAGTTCTTAACTGGCAGGTGTGGAATCCGATGCAGTCTGATTTGTTGTTGCAGCCTCTCCCCTTTAAAATCAGATTGTTTTGAGTATCGAGATGCTTTTCTGCTCACCATGCTTGTAAAGAGTGGTTGTGTAAATTAGCGCTTTCTGTCAACAATTCTTTGCTGCCTGTAAAAATCCTAAGAGATTTTCTTAAATACACTAATCATCTTATTTTTGGCAACAATCATGCCATGGTTGGTCACTAATAACACATCTGGTGTGTGATTTGACCTTCGTGTGAAGACCTGAATTTACATTATTTTATACATTGCACGACTGCCCCATGATTGCCATGTTGGATTATTGCATGACTACAGGGGAAAAATATTTCCAATTACTTTTATACACTAATCAAATGTGCAATTACAGGGCATACTATTGTGATTACAATTTATTTTACATAATCACTTGGGGAAAAGTATTTCATCTTATGTGAAATGTTTCACCTGATTCTTCCTGAAAGAATACAGTTAAATTGCTATCTTGGTAAACCAGCTTCGCTAACAGATCATCAAGATTAACACGCCACCTTCTTATAACCTGTTGATGTAAATTAAAAATGGCGCTTCTGTGTTTCTCTGTAGAAGATAAAAGCACTGAGATCTGTGACTGCTCCTATCTGCAAGTGCACACAAACAAGTAAACCTACACTTTCAACACAAAACATATTTCTTTTTTTTCCCTCCTTCTTTTTATTGTTTTTCATATTATTAGCTGAATCATGGCTCACATTTATCCTGGCAGATTTGTGATGTCGGTTGGCTGGGGTCGAAGGATTGACGTTTACTTAGTGAGTATAAAGGCCCAAGGCAGACCAGCATTCCCATTTCATATCAGCGTAATTCCCCAGATGGCTCTCATAAAAAGACTGACTGCTGTGACCTGCTTCCCTTCACCACTCTCCTGTTTATCGCTGTGCAGCGCATTAGCATTTTTCATTTACTGCTTCTCTCGCACCTTCTCTTTATGGCCGCTCTTCATTTTGCTGGGTGTGATAATGCATTATTCAAAACACACTCCACAAATTAGAAGCTGGAAGGAAAACCTCAGCTTAGAGCATGCAAGGGTGTTAATATGAACAAATACGTGCATCAGATCTGTCCAGAAGTGGATTTTGTTTAGAAGGTCTTAAATGTTTTACAGGTAAACAAGAATATAATTGCTTTTCATCACTTTTTGATAATCCGTTAGCGCCTTTACATTTAAAATCAGGGTGATCAGACCTACAATCTGAATTAGTGGTGCATAAGCAGGAAAAGATTATTTTGATCCCCCCCCTATTCATTGTACAACCTAGATATACATATATAAATACAGGTTTTACTGAAATGATTGAATTGTTGTTTTTCCCTAAAAATGTACAATTAGTTGTGTTTTTAGGATATTCCTGGTGACACTCGTCATGTTCAAAGGCCACAACCGTCATGGCCAGAAGACCTGGTAATGTACACAATGCTGAACAAACATTTTAGGTGTATGAACATGGCAGAGTCTTTAAAAAATTTTTACAACACAAATATCACCATTGTTTCCTGAATCTCCTGTGTTCCTAAAGCACAATTTGAAACCCTGCAATGATTTTGTTTCCCACAATGCAGCAAAAACAAACAACAACCCATTGAAAATCACTGTTTCACTATCCTTTGCCATATACTGATTAACATTTCATTCTCTACTAGAAAAAGGGACACAAAGAGGACATTTTATGTATAGCCCAGTGTCCCCCCACTCTGATTGCGACCGGCAGCTATGACGGAGAAATCATTGTGTGGAATGTGGTTTCTGGACATATCTTGTGTCGCTTTCTTACACCTCTGCCTCCACATGCAGACCATGCTGAAGGTACTTTTGTTTATTAAGTGTGATGGTCTAAGTAAATGCTTGACATGGTCAAGTTTGACATTGATAACAACATTTCTGAAAACTAAGCTGAAATATAGTTAACATTGTCAAAGGCTGAAACTGAAAAGGGTTTCCCCGTCACTCTATATTTTGTTCTTGAATTTTAAAATCCAATTAATCTCAAGGCGTTTACTCTACTTATAGAAAAAATACAATTATTGCAAAATTAGTTGATTATAAGCATCATTAGTCTAGGATTTATCAAGCGAGATAAGTCAATCAGAGCATTTAAACACAAATCTCTGCACATGACTAATCTCTGTTGATTGCACATTAATTAATTCAGTCAATTCACTTCTTTCAACTGAATTTCATCTGCTTTTTATGGTGATAGGACAGCTATCCAACAACTGGCCAGGTTTTAGATTCAGACATTTTAAATCAAACAGAGCTTTTACTGCTTAATTTAATGAATTGTCTCTTTACGTTAAATGATTTTAAGATTACAAGCTAAAATATATATATATATATATATATATTTTTTCTGAAGTAGAAAAACTATTTAAATCGTAAGAAATTCAATTTCTCTTTACCTATTTTCTACAATTAATATACAATATACAAATACTGTTTATTGTGTGCTAAATATAAATACTGTATTTAATTATACACTGTATGCATACCGTATTTTGATATATTTTATTGCTACATGTCTCTGACTATCACATCTGTTCAACATTTTTTTTTTAGTGTTTTACAATTTTTTTTTGTTTTTACAATTAAGAGATTATAGTGCAAAATATGTATTTCATTTACCTACTTATTTATTTATTTAGAAACATGACCAATGTTTGACCAATGTTCAAGCAGGAACACACACACACACACACACACACACACACACACACACACACGAAACAACAACTAAACATTATGAAAACAGAAAATAAATGTATAATAGGCTGCTTGCAGTTCTTTAGCTCTGTCTCTGCTCTCCAAACAGGCTCCCTCTCACACAGAGCTGTTTTTAATGAATCCTGTTGTGCGGTCTATTTTGAAGTGGTCATGGAGGTGCTTTACTTCCTCCCATGCCTCGGTCCTTCACAGTGAGAACTCTTCACCATAGGAATTGAAAATAATGCCTTTTCAGAATACAATTTAACGTCTTTTAGGGTAGCTAAAGCTGGGGCTCTAATGTCTCACAGACCCTTTTTACACCCTGTTGCTTTGTACAAATTTAGTGCATTGGAAATGGGTGGAGGGGTACTCAACCAGGAAATATTGAAATATATTTTTATTCCAAGGGTGTTGAATGGAAAATAAATGAAAAGCGCAAGCAATATTATATAAACATATAGCATCATATTGACGCATGTACAGTATATCTTAATTTCTTCAATAAAAGGTTACTTTTCATCCAAACTTTCTTTAAAATTATAATATTAACAACTGCCATTAGTAAAGATTTGTAATTATTCCTATCTGGATTGTGTTTTCTTTCTGTGTAGTTGTGAAAAGAAGTGTGCTGAATCTCGTTTTCTTAAAGACCCGGGCGTTAGATTCAGCATTCAATTCAGCTGCATCTCTCCTGTCCTCTGGAACTGAAGGTGAATTTCACTGAAGAGTTAAGAGTTGCTTAATGATAATGATCAACAGAGTCAGAACATACTATAATAATAATAATAATTCAAAAAAGCTCAGACGTTGTTGTAGAATTATGAATTTGAATGCTATTTTCTTCTAAACACTCAGATTACTAAGAATTCTTTTGGATAAACTGTATTGCTACATGTCTCTGACTATCACATCTGTTCAACATTTTTTTTTTAGTGTTTTACAATTTTTTTTTGTTTTTACAATTAAGAGATTATAGTGCAAAATATGTATTTCATTTACCTACTTATTTATTTATTTAGAAACATGACCAATGTTTGACCAATGTTCAAGCAGGAACACACACACACACACACACACACACACACACACACACACACGAAACAACAACTAAACATTATGAAAACAGAAAATAAATGTATAATAGGCTGCTTGCAGTTCTTTAGCTCTGTCTCTGCTCTCCAAACAGGCTCCCTCTCACACAGAGCTGTTTTTAATGAATCCTGTTGTGCGGTCTATTTTGAAGTGGTCATGGAGGTGCTTTACTTCCTCCCATGCCTCGGTCCTTCACAGTGAGAACTCTTCACCATAGGAATTGAAAATAATGCCTTTTCAGAATACAATTTAACGTCTTTTAGGGTAGCTAAAGCTGGGGCTCTAATGTCTCACAGACCCTTTTTACACCCTGTTGCTTTGTACAAATGTAGTGCATTGGAAATGGGTGGAGGGGTACTCAACCAGGAAATATTGAAATATATTTTTATTCCAAGGGTGTTGAATGGAAAATAAATGAAAAGCGCAAGCAATATTATATAAACATATAGCATCATATTGACGCATGTACAGTATATCTTAATTTCTTCAATGAAAGGTTACTTTTCATCCAAACTTTCTTTAAAATTATAATAATAACAACTGCCATTAGTAAAGATTTGTAATTATTCCTATCTGGATTGTGTTTTCTTTCTGTGTAGTTGTGAAAAGAAGTGTGCTGAATCTCGTTTTCTTAAAGACCCGGGCGTTAGATTCTGCTTTCAATTCAGCTGCATCTCTCCTGTCCTCTGGAACTGAAGGTGAATTTCACTGAAGAGTTAAGAGTTGCTTAATGATAATGATCAACAGAGTCAGAACATACTATAATAATAATAATAATTCAAAAAAGCTCAGACGTTGTTGTAGAATTATGAATTTGAATGCTATTTTCTTCTAAACACTCAGATTACTAAGAATTCTTTTGGATAAACTGTATCTACTCTATACAGCTGAAGGTTTGTGGATACCTGGCCATAACATTTGTGCTTGTTGAACATTCCATTCAAGATTTAGACCTCACTTCCCTGTTCTAATAACCTCCACACTTTTGGAAAAGTCTTTCCATTAGATTTGGGGCTGTGGCTGTGGGGATTAGTGCAGCCAGGCACTGATATCAGAAATGTGTGCATTTGGTGTTACAGTTCATCCCAAATGTGTTCACTGGGAATGATGTCAAGTTGCTGTGCAGGATCCAGTAAAGAGAAATTGTAATGCTCAAGTACACAAAGACTTTGTGCCAACAAAGTCTAGGGATGGTCTACATGTGGCCATGTCATGTTGTGCTATCCACAAACCTTTATCCATACATGGTATTGTAGCAGGCAGGTAAATTCAGATCAAGACAATACGGTCATAACTAGGTGTGAATAATCAGAATCAGAATCAGGTTTATTTCATTTGGTTCCAGCTGTTTGTGACTCTAAAAGGTACAGACATACAGTACAGACCAAAAGTTTGGACACACCTTCTCATTCAAAGAGTTTTCTTTATTTTCATGACTATGAAAATTGTAGATTCACACTGAAGGCATCAAAACTATGAATTAACACATGTGGAATTATATATGGAATTATATACACAACACAAAAGTGTGAAACAACTGCAAAAATGTCATATTCTAGGTTCTTCAAAGTAGCCACCTTTTGCTTTGATTACTGCTTTGCACACTCTTGGCATTCTCTTGATGAGCTTCAAGAGGTAGTCACCTGAAATGGTCTTCCAACAGTCTTGAAGGAGTTCCCCGAGAGATGCTTGGCACTTGTTGGCCCTTTTGCCTTCACTCTGCGGTCCAGCTCACCCCTAAACCATCTCGATTGGGTTCAGGTCCAGTGACTGTGGAGGCCAGGTCATCTGGCGCAGCACCCCATCACATTCCTTCTTGGTCAAATAGCCCTTGATGCCTTCAGTGTGACTCTACAATTTTCATAGTCATGAAAATAAAGAAAACTCTTTGAATGAGAAGGTGTGTCCAAACTTTTGGTCTGTACTGTAAATAAAACCTATACATGACAAAACTGACAAAACAAGACAAAAACAGACTATACAAGACAATACAAGACAATACAGACAATATGAGACAGTATAGACAGTGTGGGTAATAAATAGGGATACAGATCAGTAATGTACATAAAGTGTGAGAGTGCATGGTATAAGAGACCAGAGTTCCCAAAGATATATTTTCTTAAATGATCAGATAATGTTCATAGGCAACAATTAAAGCTTAGTACTGATTTAAAAAACTAGCTAGTAAAATTCTACTTGTTAGGTTTTTAATTTTTTGTGTGACTTATGTTCAGATTTATTATTTACATGCCTAAATGATTTCCACTGAGTAAGAATGTAAATTAACTGCTGTAAGATTTCACATACACTTTCAGCCCTTGCTTAAATGAAACGGACAGGGACCTTCTCAAGTGTTTAAGAACATAATGTAAATACTAGTAAATGGCTTGCTCAAGTATTTTGATGCATATTTGGTATTTTATAGGTTATGTTCATTTCTGGAATGTGTTGAATGGAGGGAAATGTTTTACCTCTTTTATGGCGGTATGTGTCATCATCATTCTTAACCTTAAACGTTCTTAAAAGAAAATAAGAAGAACAAATGTTGACATATTTGTTTATTTTTCAGTCAAGACACCAGCAGCAGGTCACAAAACTGGCCGTCACACAAGACGACCGCCTCCTCTTTGCTGCCGATCATATCGGCTACGTCTGTGTTTACGACATTAAGGATTGTGCCATCACCCATGAACAAAACCATCCAAAAAGTAATGCCCTTTTCCTTCACCCATTCAAAAGATCTTGGATCATAATGTGATTTTAAAGATTAGATATAATAACATTATTTTCATTACAGCCCTTAACTTTTGGCGAGCACACATTAGTAGCATCACTGGGTAGGCAGCCGGGCATTGTGTTCAGTTCATAATCATCATTTTTTTTCAAAAGGTCGCAATTTAACTGACTTGTACTTTTTTTCAAGCTTGCAGATCATTGAGAATGACCAAGTTCTGCTCACCTCCTCTCTGGACTGCACAGTGCGTTTATGGAGCATCCATGGCGAGTTTATAGGTAATTTAAATATCTAATAAACATAAATCGCCTTGTAAACTGTCTGTCTTATCCTACCACCTCTCTGGATCACTGTGTTATCCAATATAAAAATTCTGGAGTTAAACTATTATATATAAAAATCAGGGTTGCCAGATTAAATTGTTTTTACCATTCTGCCTAGTTTACTCATAGCTCATAGGTTAAAACTTTTCATTTAGGTGACAATTGTCAAATGTGCAAATCCCTTTTAGTTTAGTGGAAAACCTTTCCAAAAGAGTGTAGGTTAATATAACCACATAGGGGAATGGGATTTTCTAAAAAAAAAAACTGGATTTGATTATTATTTTTTAACAAATTCTTTGGCCTTTATTGTGTATTTTTCTATTCCTATTTTCCAGTTTATGTAAATGCAACATCAGGTTGCATTTCATGACTCACAAATCAGTGGTCAGGTTCAAAAATGTCACTGCATTTAAATTCTGGCACGTATTTGTGTGTGTATGTGTGAAAAATTTATACTATGTTTAAACACTACAGGAACCTTCGGACAGCCTGATCAATGGAGCCTCCAGACTGCATCATCATGGCAGCACCCTGCTGTTCCCTATGAGATTCTAGTAGATCCTCTGAGCATGCCTTCACATGCCATGCTTATTGGCAAGTCAACTCCATTAGATGATCACAGCTCTACCAAATCTGAATGCACAAATAGTGAGGTAACTACAATACTAACAATATAGGATGCTAAATTTAAATGCAGTGCAGTGACACCAAAGCTTTAGATTAAGATCATACACACTGAATCATGAAACACTCTACCATATGCCATGCTACCATGTATAGTCAGTCATATGGTAAGATGTGTTACATGATTCAGTGTGTATGATCCTAATCTAAAGCTCTGGTGTCTTTGCAGATAGATGTACCCACTACCATCACATCCCCATTGACAAGATCCAGCCACAAAGAAATCATGGAAAAGATTAACTCTCTATATCCTAAATGTGGAAAAAGGTATGCTTGCTTTATAGTCTTTATAATGCATGTTAGTATTAAAATGCACATTACAACATACATAGTGAAATATGACTCAGTGTTCTCCGAACTGATTTTTCTCTTCTGGCTTTGTAGACTGCGACATGAAATATTCAAGCACTCCAACAAGCACCTAAACCACGGGGGCCTTAAGGCCCACCACAATCTGCGGTATTTCGAGATTGTTAATGTCCCTACTACATGTGAGAAGCCAGACCTCTCGCTTGCAGGGATTGACCCCTTCAGAAGCAGTTCGTTAAATGAAAAGAACGCAGGAAATTCAAGGCAGCTCAAGAGACAATGATATAAACAAAATGGATTATTCTAAAGAACATAATAGCCACATGAATACAGGGAAAACACAAGTTCAGGAGAACTGAGCAGAACTCAGTTAAAATGTACACACGATAAGCAAGTACTTTCCAGTACTGATATAAAATATCACAAAAATACAAAATTCGCTCATTTATTTCTTATGTATTTGTTTCATTCTTGCATCCATTTTTCTCAGAATATAACATACGCTTAGTTTAAGATACATGAAAACTAAAATGACTCATTATTAATTAAATCACTATTCTTAGCAAACTACACTGGCATAAAATAAATTATGTTTTAAAAATAAAGAAAGAAAAAGAAAAATGTCGGTTACTATGTAGGCTGTAGATGATTTATGCAGAGGCACTATTGCAGGTGGTCTCCTTTGTGGCTGATTTTCTTTTTTTATTATTTTAATTTGGTAGAATTTTGTTACACTCCATGGAGACCTCTTGTGGACCCTTTATTTGCTGTTTTCTGTCAGGCAGGTTACTCTAAATTTAAGTTAGTCTGTCTGAAATGAAACGGTATAGTAAGAACACAAATCAGCCATTATAGACCAGTACATATTAGGCTTGTCTACATGACTGTCACTGTTCTCTAGAGATCGAGATTGTTAGATCAGGAATGACCCCTTTAATCGCCTTTTAGAGCAGAGCTTTCATTTAAACAAAGCTATAATTTAAAGTAAGCTATAATTGGAACAGAGCTATAAAGTTCCACCAAAGCTTTACAATGCCCTGTTATTAGAGACTAAAATACGCAGCAGTTTGTGTCATTTGTCTTCTTGCAGTTGTTAGGGAAAATTGGGACATGTTCTAAATATAGGTTAATTTCTCTTTTATTTGCCATGCTTGAGGTAAATAAAACATAACATTATTAAACATAGCCATTTTCATTTTTACTTCTATGCTGAATAAATGTATGAATTAGAAACGGAAAAGCTTGAAATGAAAATAAATGGGACATATAGGGACATAAAGGAAAAAAGAAAGGTACTTATGCCACTTAATGTAGACACTTTTTTTTTTTTACATAGTTTTGAACATTTTGGACATAATTACATATTTATTTCCATATTATTTACATCTTTGCATTCATATCAATGTACCCAACAACACGTACAAAGGTAAATAACTGAATTCTCTGAAATCGTATAAAATATAATTAGTTGATTGATAGATCTACTTATATTTGCATTTACATTTGTTCTTGGTCCACTCTAAAGTTTACAGTATGGCATTTGCAAGACACTCTTATCAAGAGCGACTCAGAGTTATCTTAGTTATACAGCTGAGAATTAAGGGCCTTGCTCAAGGGTCCAGCAGTGGCAGCATGGTGGTGCTCGGATTTGAACCCATGACCTTTCGACCAGAAGTCCAAGATCTAATAAGCTCCCCCTTCCTGAAAAAAATATCTTACATTGACGGCATTTGACACACGCCCTTATACAGTGCAACTTACAACTAAGCAGTTAAGTGGTTAGGGGCCTTGCTAATGGGTCCAGCAGTGGCAGTATGGTGGTATTGAGATTTAAACTTGTGACCCTCTGATCCAAGGTCTAATTCCCAAACCACTGAGCTACCGCATCCGCCATCTACTAATTAATTAATTAATTGATTTAAGCCAAATCTTATATATAATTCTGAATATTTAACCTACAAAGGAACATCATCATTGCCTCTTTTCTAGTGAGCCTGCTATATCTTTAAACATTAACATGTTTGTATTAAGTTTCAATTTCGCAGTTCAGTTCCTCAAGATAACACTGCTGAACTCTGCACTGTAAATGAACCAGCCCAAATGTAAATGAAAGCTGTCTTACCCCTCCAGATATATTCCTCCATTCCTGTCCTGCATGTCTTTATTTTGCCTGAGAGCGACTCTAAGAGCTGCTTTTTCTTCATAGACTTCTGCTATCTAGCTTTTGCAGGCATGCTCAGCTTCAGGAGAGCGGTAAAACAATATCGAAATATGCTTCAGTGCTTTTGGGGAAATGATAAACCTGAGCTGAGTTTGCACTACACAGTAACTTGGTAGCATTCATTGCAAATTCCTCTAGCCTTTGAACCATTGAGTGCATAGTGCCAAATACAGAATGCTTTCAGAACCTCACTCGGTACTGACTTGCAATGCGCTCCCACTTTATGCTAATAGAACATGCGCCTTTAAGATACATCACAGGCCATTTAGCTCAGAGGGCTCAAAACTAATGTATGGTAGTCTATAAGACAAATTAACTTTGTGTTTTAAGGGTGACACAGTGAACACTAAATGAGGCATAAATAAATGTGTTTGTGGTAATAAACACAGACCTATGACTCATACCTAGCTCTGCCAGTTTGCTATCTTGGTCTGCTCTTTTATCATACAGCCAACTCTCTGTCAGATCCAATAGCTTGAAGAACTTCTGCTGAGCCTGGAAAGGAAATTGTCTGAATAAGTAGCTGAGATTGGGTACCCAGGAAAAGTAAATGATGTGGATAAAAATGCAATTCTGATAAATCATGAAACTGAATATATATCATAAATAATTTTGACATTGGAAATTAATACAGTTTATGGATAAAAAAAAAAAAGATAACCATAAAAGTTACGATTGGTTAAAGGTTTCTGCACCTCGCTTATATGTTCTGGTGCACACAGATGTAGTTACAAAATTTGATCTCAATGATGAATACACCTTTTTCTTAAATGCCATAGAATCTTTTATAAGTCAAAACAAACAGCATCAAGAAGATCAAGGAGCTATGGAACAAATTTCTGTAATGATTAAAAAAAATAATAGTTCAAACTTTGAACATCCTGTGGAGCACCATTAAATCCATTAGTAATAAATTGAATGATTTTGACACAGCCATGACTCTGCCTAGAGGAGGCCATTTAGCAAATTTCTGTGACCGAAGAAAAAAAAGTGGTCAGAGAAGCAAGGGCAAGTCTAAAGGAGACAATGGATCTAAATGAAAAGTAGCTTCACACACTTTTATAATAATTTTGCAAATTCAGTATATTTGGGCTATTTTGTGTAGATTCATAATGTACAATCCCAGAAAGTTACAATTTTTTTTTATGTTGCAACAGTGCTAAACGTGGGGTAAATACACATGCAAGGAACCAAATCTTGGCAGGTTGAGAAAATTCCTGTTGCCTCCTCATAACCACCACACCACTCTCGCATGAAACACTCTAGCATTCTCGCATGAAACATCATTGTTATACAACAGAAACAGCACTTAACAGAAGTGCAAAACCTAGGTACAAACATGAATGCAGCAAAATGTGTCTCAAAGAAGCACTGTGAGACCATTACTCAAAACATTTTTAGAGGTTATGTGGGCCATCTCAGATATGTTGTATAACTGCTGACTGCACGTGTGTCTCAATATATCATAGGGAGCACCAAAGGACAGTTTGATTAATTTCATCATTGCCTTGGCCAGAGAACAGGTATGTATGTGTATGTGTGAATAAATGTGTTTCATCAAAGGTTTTAATTTCACCTGTTTTATATTTGTTTTTCATACAGGTATTTGTAATAAAAATCTAAATTACTTTCTTTCTGATTTGTTTCTAAATTTCTTTGGATCTCGGCATGATGTCTAGCTTTTGAGGATCTTTTGGTCTACTTCACTTTGTCAGACAAGTCCAATTTAAGAGATTTATTGATAGCGAACAGAAGTAGCAGTAATCAGGCCTGGGACTGTGCTTCCCAAATTCTATCAGAATGTGGACTTTGCAACCAGAGGAGAAAACACTCTGGATGTTGTTTACACAAACATCCAGGGCGCATACCGGGCGAAGCCCCGCCCCCACCTCGGGTACTCAGACCACATCTCTGTTATGTTGATCCCAGCATACAGACCACTCAGCAGGCATTCAAGACCAGCTCAAAAACAAGTGAGAACCTGGCCAGCAGGATCCATGTCTGCTCTCCAGGACTGTTTTGAATGCACTGACTGGGACATGTTCAGGGAAGCTGCAACCAATGGCGATTTCATCAACTTGGAGGAGTACACGTCAACAGTGACCAGCTACATCGGCAAGTGCATTGATGACGTGACTATCTCCAAGACCATCACTACACGCTCCAACCAGAAGCGATGGATGACCGCCAAGGTGCGTGCGCTGCTAAAAACAAGAGACTCTGCCTTCAGAGCTGGGGGACAAGACGGCCTTAAAAACAGCAAGGGCCAAACTGTCCCGTGCTATAAGAGAGGCGAAGCACGCACACGCTAAGAGAATCCATGGCCACTTCCAGGACAGCGGAGACACCCGGCGCATGTGGCAGGGCATCCAGGTGATCACGAATTACAAGACCACATCACCTGCTTGTGACCGTGACGCCTCCCTTCCAGATGCGCTGAACAACTTCTACGCCCGGTTCGAGGTACAGAACAACGTGGTGGCGCGGAAGACCATCCCTCCTCCCAGTGACCAGGTGCTCTGTCTAACCACAGCTGAAGTGAGGAAAACTCTATGCAGAGTTAACCCACGGAAGTCTGCTGGACCTGACAACATTCCTGGCAGAGTGCTCAGGGAATGTGCAGAACAACTAGCAGATGTCTTCACTGACATCTTCAACATCTCCCTGAGCAGCACCACTGTTCCTATGTGCCTCAAGACGACGACCATCATTCCTGTGCCGAAAAAGTGTTCTGTCTCCTGCCTCAATGACTATCGTCCTGTTGCACTCACACCCATCATGATGTAGTGCTTCGAGAGGCTCGTCATGAGGCACATAAAGACCCAGCTCCCACCCGCACTGGACCCCATGCAGTTCGCGTATCGTCCAAACCGCTCCACGGACGATGCCATCTCCACAACCCTCCATCTGGCCCTCACCCATCTGGATAACAAGGACTCTTGTGTAAGGATGCTGTTCATAGACTTCAGTTCAGCATTTAACACAATCAGCACCTGATCGAGAAGCTGAGCCTACTGGGCCTGAACACCTCCCTCTGCAACTGGATCCTGGACTTCCTGACTGAGAGACATCAGTCAGTACGGATCGGTAACAGCATCTCCAGCAACACCACACTGAGCACTGGAGCCCCTCAGTGAGCAAGAGATTGGAAGTAATAAAGTACAAATACTTTGTTATTGTACTTGAGTAGATCTTTCTGGTATGTAAACATGACTGAGAACAGAGACATTCCCGATCACCTAATCATCATCAACTTTGCTTGTGTTTTATAGGATGGTGTTTCAGCTACATCATTGGATAACAAAATGATTAATTCTTTTGTATTAATATATATTGTAAAGTCCAGTTACCAGCGTGACAGTAAAACAGGTAGTAGTATTGGCTACTTTTTACTAAAGTGCATTCTTTTAAAGCATAGTATCTGTACTTTTGCTTAAGTGAATGATGTGTGCACTTTTGCCATCTCTGAATATACCATCATAAATATCTTTGACCCCCCTCCTCCAGTAAAATCTGAACACAAGTGGTCACTGGAGGCACATTTATAATGCATATCTCTCTCTCTCTCTCTCTCTCTCTCTCTCTCTCTCTCTCTCTCTCTCTATATATATATATATATATATATATATATATATATATATATATATATATATATATATATATGCTATTGTTTGTGCTACTAAGCCTTGTGCTCTGCTTTTTATGTGTCCTGATTATGATGCTCCATTCTTGTGTTTTTGTTCAAACTTACATTCTACTTTTAATGATTACATGTTACACCTCATTCTGACCTAATATACTGATCATTATAGTGACACACATTCCCAATTGCATGCCTTTTTTTTTAATTTTTTTATTTTTATAAAAGTGTTTTGACATGCATTGTTTTGTTGCAAATTAGTGTATCTAGTGAACAGTGTACCCAGAGCTATCTCAAAAGCTGTGCAATATTGGATTAGTGTTAGACTAGCTATGCATCTGGTAGCTTTATAGCAAGAAACTGCAAGCAAAAATGATGTTGAGCTCAAAGTCTTAAATCTACTATAAAATGCAACATATCCAAGGAAAAATTATTTTTTTAGAAACTGATTTTTTAGTCATCATAAATCAAGAATTAATGCAACTCAGGGCACTCTTCCAGACAACAAGCGATCCAACTGGGGA
Organism: Silurus meridionalis; assembly: GCF_014805685.1. NCBI lineage: Eukaryota > Metazoa > Chordata > Actinopteri > Siluriformes > Siluridae > Silurus > Silurus meridionalis. Next base: position 20,181,116 of record NC_060895.1, read on the forward strand.
GAAGCTGGAAGGATAAGAGAACACCAGCTCCCAAGGATTTCACTACCAGAGCTGACTAGGAAGGAACACTTGTGTTGTGGTTCACACTGGCACTTAGCAAGGATTGATAGGGCCCCTGCAGTTTATGCTGACAGAAGTAAACGTTCTCCTTCACTGAACATTTGGCATTGCTTCTCTCTTTCTCCTGTTGGTGCTGTTGGATCATTTGATTGTGTGTTGTGAAAAAAAGGAAATGTTGAAACGGTTAGTGAATACTAAATGTTTCTGATTAGCATTTAAATGTTTTATTTAAACCTACAGAAGTTTCACATTTTGAAATAAACTTGAGTTCAAATTGAACTACAAATGTTTTCGGATAATCATAGTCCATCCTCAAAATCTGTGAAATCCCAGGGCTTATCTGTTCGCCCATTTCGTTTTTTATTTGCCACAGTAGACATCGTGGACATTGATTAACAATACCTTATACTGTATATATCCTGTCATTGATTTATTTATTTTTTTATGGCTGCTAATGCATGGCAGTGCTTTTCATTTAAGTTGTACTATCCAACACAAAATGTATCCTGCAGTCATATATTAAATATATTATTCAATAAATTCAGAATAGGCACCAATTACTTAACTTGTAAAAAGCCCATTTTTTATTTACATTATTTGGCAGACACCATAGTATCGTATAGTAATCTCATTTATACAACCGAGCAGTTGAGGGTTAAGGGCCGTGCTAAAGGTCCCAACAATGGCAACTTGGTGGAGCTGGGATTTAAACTCATGATGATTTGATCCAAAATCTTAATACCGTAAATGCTACATAGGCACAAATCATGTTTGAGCAAGAGTGTTTATCTTTATTCAAGGTTCATTAATTTTTCAACAATTTAGATTAAGGGTTTTTTTTCATACGTACAGGAAACATATTAGCTGTAATATTAGGTATTATAGATGTTATTTTAGCTTTAATAAGCAAGTCCTTCATTTGTCATGAATTGAATGATGTTAACATTTTCAAAGTAATGACATATTGGATTCTTGTAAAATCAGGCTCTAATAATTTGCAAGATCTCTAAAGGTCAAGCAAAGACCAGGAACAGTGTAATATATATATATATATATATATATATATATATATATATATATATATATATATATATATATGTGTGTGTGTGTGTGTGTGTGTGTGTGTGTGTGTGTGTGTGTATAGTAAGCCAAAACTCTTTTCTTTGCTTTAGCAATAGTTATCTTGGGCTCTACGATGTTAACGAGACAATCCTTTAGGAGTCGCAGTGTTTGGCAGTGTTTGACCCTCATCTAAGCTTTTTTAACATTAGACAGTGCTAATTTCTCCATTCAGCTGAGGTACACACATAATCTTCTACAGCATTTCCAAGTTCAACCAAAAGTTTATCTCAATACGTCTGTGAAGGACATGCATACATAATAAATTATATATATATATATATATATATATATATATATATATATATATATATATATATATATATATATCAGAGATACACACATACACACAGACATACTTGTACACCAAAGCTCTGTCTTATTAAGATTTAAAGGGGAAAGTTTATATCCAGTGATTGAGTACAAGCGGGTCCTTTATCTTAGGGAGAACGCTCTACTGCGGAATAGTTTTCTCTGTCTTTGCAGGACTTATGAGTCCCCACGTAGATCATTTGTTTCTTGTGACTCCTAGAATTACAGTCCCAGAAAACTAGACATTAAACAAACAACGTTATACAAACCCATTGAAGTTTATGTCTTTAACTGGCAACATTAAAGGGATAAAAGTAAAGGAATGTTTGAGGTGTCCTTTTTAGAAACAATGTTTATCATTATCATTGAGTAAAAAGTATTTAGAGAAGTGTCATCTTCTCCCAATATATTTTAGTGGCGTCAGGTAATAACAGCATTCTAGGGTCAAAATAAAATACTTCAAGAACAACGAATAACCTAGGCATTACGGTTGCACAAGCTAGTGCACTTTTAGTGCCAGTCCCAAGCCCGGATAAATGGGAAGGGTTGCGTTAGGAAGGGCATCCTGAGTAAAACATGTGTTAAATCGAATATGTGGATCACGAATAAGAATTTAATACCGGATCGGTCGAGGCCCGGGTTACCAACGACTGCCACAGGTATCATTAGCCAACAGGGTACCGGTGGAAATTGGGCTACTGTTGGCTGAAGGAGGAGAAGCAGAGAAGGAGGACATCTACAGAGACAGCAGAAAAAGAAGAAGTGTAGGAGAGTGGAGGTTCGGGTTGGTACTTTAAATGTTGGTACTATGACTGGTAAAGGGAGAGAGTTAGCTGATATGATGGAGAGAAGAAAGGTATGTTGTGTGTTGAAGAGACTAAGTGGAAAGGTAGTAAGTCCAGGAGCATTAGAGGTGGGTTTAAACTGTCTTGGTGCGGATCAAAACTAAATCATGGTGTGGATCGAAAAAGAAATAGTGTAGGGTGATTCTGAAGGAAGAGTACAGTAAGAGTGTAGTGGAGGTAAAGAGAGTTTCTGATAGAGTGATGAACGTGAAGATGGAAGTTGAAGGGGTGGTAATAAATGTAAACAGTGCCTATGCGCCACAAGTGGGCTGTAAAATAGAGGAAAAAGAAACATTTTGGAGTGAGTTAGATGAAGTGGTGGAAGGTGTACTTCGGAATGAAAGATTGGTGATTCGGGCAGACTTTAATGGGCATGTAGGTGAAGGGAACAGAGGTGATGAGGAGGTGATGGGTAGGTACAGTCTTAAGGAGAGGAATGTGGAAGGGCAGATGGTGGTAGATTTTGCTAAAAGGATGGAAATGGCTCTGGTAAATACTTATTTTAAGAAGATGGAGGAGCATAGGGTGATGTATAAGAGTGGAGGAAGGTGCACACAGATAGACTATGCTCTATGTAGGAGATGCAACCTGGAGGAGACTGTAAGATGTTGGCAGAGGACAGTGTAGCTAGACAGAATTGGATGGTGGTCTGTAGGATGGATTTGGAGGCGAAGAAGAAGAGAAGAGTAAGGACTGAAAGTAGATGGTGGAAAGTGAAGGAGGAAGACTGAAGTGTGAGATTCAGGGTAGAGGTCAGACAGGGGCTCGGTGGTGGTGAAGAGGTGCTGGATGATTAGGCAACTACTGCATGAGTGATAATGGAGGCAGCTAGAAAGGTACTTGTGTGACATCTGGAAATAGAAAGAAAGACAAAGAGACAGGGTGGTGGAATGAGGAAGTGCAGGAAAGCATTAAGAAAAGAGGTTGGAAAAACAGAATTAAGATCGACAGAGTGATGAGAAAAGTAGGCAGGAGTACAAGGAGATGCGGCAGCAGGTGAAGAGGGATGTGGCAAAAGCCAAGGAAAAGGCATATGAGGAGCTGTATGAGAAGTTGAACACTAAGAAATGATTTATACCGATTGGCCAGGCAGAGGGGCTGAGAAGGTTGGATGGTGTGGATATGGTGAAGCAGGAAGTGAATAGGATTAGTAAGGAGGGAGTGAGAGCAGCGATTATGAGGATGACAAGTGGAAAGTCGGTAGGACCAGATGACATACTGGTAGAACCATGGAGATGTTTAGGAGAGATGGCAGTGGAGTTTTTAACCAGATTGATTAACAAGACTCTGGAAGGTGAGAGGATGCCTGAGGAATGGAGAAGGACTGTGCTGGTACCGATCTTTAAGAATAAGAGAGATGTGCAGACTTGCAGTAACTACAGGAGAATTAAGTTGATCAGTTACACCATTAAGTTATGAGAAAGAGTAGTGGAAGCCAGGCTGAGAGAAGAGGTGACCATCTGTTAGCAACAGTATGGAAATCATGCCTAGGAAAAGCACTACAGACGCCTTATTTGCTTTGAGAATGTTGAGGGAAAAGTATAGAGCAAGTCATGAGTGCCCAGAGAGGAGTTGTGGTATTGTAAGAGAAAGTCGGGTTGTACGTCGCTCTGGATAAGGGCGTCTGCTAAATGCCGCAAATGTAAATGTAAATGTAAATGTGTGACAACAGTGAAGTGTGCAGTAGGAATGACAGACTGGTTCAAGGTGAAGGTTGAACTGCATCAAGGATCGGCTCTAAGCCCTTTCCTTTTTGCAGTGGTGATGGACAGGTTGACAGACGAGGTCAGACAGGTGACTCCGTGGACAATGATTTTTGCGGATGATATTGTGATTTGTGGTGAGTAGTAAGCTGGTTGTGAAGAGCCTGGAGAGGTGCAGGTACATGCAGGAGAGAAGGGGAGTAAAAATAATTTGGAGTAAGAAAAAAGTACATGTGTGTGAATGAGAGGGAGGGCAGTGGAATGGTGCGGTTGCAGAGAGAGGAGGTGGAGAGGGTAGAGCAGTTCAGGTACCTGGTGTCAACACTGCAAAGTAATGGAGAGTGTGTTAGAGAAGTAAAGAAAAGAGTGCAGGCAGGGTGGAGTGGGTGGAGAAGAGTGGCAGGAGTGATTTGTGATAGAAGGGTATCTGCAAGAGAGAAAGGGAAAGTTTATAGGACTGTGGTAAGACCTGCAATGTTGTATGGTTTAGAGACTGTGTCATTGAGTAAAAGACAGGAGGTGGAGCTAGAGGTAGCAGAGCTGAAGATGTTAAGGTTTTCATCTGGAGTGACGAGGATGGACAGGATTAGAAATGAGTTTATTAGAGGGACAGCGCATGTAGGACGTTTTGGAGACAAGATGAGGGAGGCGAGATTGAAATGCTTTATTCATGTGCAGAGCAGGGACATGGGTTATATTGATAGGAGAATGCTGAGTATGGAGCCACCAGGAAGGAGGAAAAGAGGAAGGCCAAGGAGGAGGTTCATGGATGTGGTGAGACATGCAGGTAATTGGATTGAAAGAGGCAGATGTAGAGGACAGAGTAGTATGTAAACAGATGAGCCGCTGTGGCAACCCCTATTGGGAGCAGTCGATAGAAGAAGAAGAACAAGAAGAACAACGAATCTGTTGCAATGGGATTTGAAAATGTTGGATAATAGACAGGGTGATTCTTGCCAATTATTGAACCTGGAGAAAGAAAACAATTACAAAATAACACAGGGACGTCATATATGATGCACAGCTCTTGCTATAAAATGTAAATTATATTCAAGTAGAGTTAAAGTGCAGATACGATTAAGGCCTCTCTGAAGGTATATGCAATCATATGCTGTTTATACACTGAATGCTGACACTGCTTTTTTGCACTTTTTGTCAGCTTACAATTTGGCCTCATTTGCTTCACTGCTCCAGGACAGAGAAATAGAAAATGGGGTGGCATTTGAGATGAAGACTGAGAAGAAAAGATGCCCATTATGCTGTGATACTCTTTGTATTATGTCTCGTGTACCAATGCGACTGGCTGAGGCTCATAGATCTTTCTTCCGAACATATCATCAATAAACCCCCGCATTTGTTTCTAATCTCATTATTCAGTCTCTGGGTAATGAATGATTTCGATGATTTTTTATAAAATGCTATAAAACTCTCTATAACAGGATGCTGTTTGTAGCATCACCAGAAAACCTCATTACATTGAACCAACCTCAAAACGTCTCTAGTTTTATTGTGTCTTCATGTTGCTGACTACTGCTTTCTTGCTGATTTGGGCATTTAGGGCAGGGATACGTGTGGTTCCCTAAACAATTTCCACCATACTGTTGTCCTGCAGCTGCACCTGTGCCTTCATGAATGCAGCCAATAAAGAAACAGACACTCAGACAACTGGGTTCTCCTTATACAGTATTTGTCCCTGCAAACAGCCAAATGTCATCTTAGTTAGCAATGCAAAATAAAACGAAAGGATAAAACTACATGTGGCATCATTAGAGAGCAGTACATTCATACTTCAAAATAAATAAAGGTTCTGGGTCTATTTATTAACAGTTTTTACATACCTCACTAATAAATCCACTAATAAATTACAATCTTCTAAAAAAAATTACCAACACACACTGAAGCATATTTAAAAGATATTTATGAATGTAAATCTGAGCCTGAAATGTGGCAGGGTTTTTAGATATCTTATACATAGACCCACAACATTTTTTTCAATTTCTTGTTAATTCCAAACTCAGGAGCTTCTAAGCTTGATTACTGTGATCACTTACTGTGACAGCATTTGTAAGATCACCTTGTCTAGCACCTGTTTATTTTCCCTGACACGTCCTTATTGGCAATGAAGCACTTTGTGGGGAGAAATGTCTGTTGAATTGCTGCTCATCAGCTTCACACTCATGCTGAAGCTGCAACAAAGTTCAGACCCTGCACTTTATATCCAGCTTGTATGTGGCCTTGAACTCAACAGTGTTTCCCTGGCTTCTTTTTAAAATCTCACATCAGCATCTCAACTCCTAATGCTGAAAGCACCAAAACACATACACATACACTGAGTAAACACATTTTGCTAAACTGGATAGCATACTGACTGTAAGGTTTTGAGCAATTGATGGTTAATGAATTTTGAAACTGCAACATGATCCTTTAGTGTAATAAAAAAAAAAAAATGACTTTTGACTAAATCACTACTGCCTTTTGTAAAAAGAAGCTATGAATGTAATAGAAATGAAAATGACAGTACAGTAAAAGTTAATGTTATTTTTTCACTATTAAATGTGCAGGAGCTCATCATAAAACCCAAATGTGTCATGTTGACAAAGGAGACAATCTCAGGTTTTTCCTTAGAGTCAGGACCAGTAAGATCTTGCTTTGTATATTCCATAATTTAGTGCTACTAGAAAAAGAGATGAGACAAGAACCACATAGTGAGTCATGCACATTGAGCGGAGGGTGGCAATAACTGGCAGGATGGGTATAATAAATCCATAGCATACCTGTTATAGTGTCATTTATCAGCCTGGGGCAAATCAGGCTGGCCATCTTGGCAGCATCCAGCACAGATCTCCAATGTGAATCAGTGAAGAATGAGGGGTCTATACATGACTGAAAACATTATCAAAACCAAAAAGATTTACACAGAAACCCAAATGGTCTTTTTGGTATCAACTGCAATAGTGCTGTGACTAATATAGGGTAAAAGATTCATTTACATAGAGTCTTTTATTCATTGGAACTTTTTCCCAGATAATTATCTACTAAAACAGGGTTGTATGTTCATTTAATGAGGCTTAATTCAGCAGTTGTCCTTTTTTGGGAGCTGAAATGTTTGCATCCCCATTCGGCAGTTAATGCTCCAGTTAATTTATTTGACTGTGGCGTATTAAGACATCAAATGGCTTAAAACATTGAGCACAGGTTTACACTGGGAATCTGGAAAAAAAAGCTCTACTAAGACTTGCAGTAGAACAAAATACAAATTCCAATATTAAATTCAAATTTTTTTTGTTACATAGACATACATACAGTGTACGACATGCAGTGAAATGCAGTGGAGTTTAGTGAATTGCAGTGAATACACTAAACTGGCCCTGGCCACTGTACTGTAACTCAGTTTCAGAATCTTCTTATAGCCTAGATCAGTGGTCCTCAACCTTTTTTGCGCCACGGACCTGTTTAATGTTGGACAATATTTTCACGGACCGGCCTTTAAGGTGTGGCAGATAAATACAACAAAATGAAAATGATACGACCGCCATAAAAACTGGTATTTTCTAAATATAATAATAAACGTGAATCCACTGTGTTGTTTTTTGTTTATTTTGCTAGATTGGGGGGTAGCATGAATGTATTATGTGTTAGTGGACGGAGCAGCCCCTTTAAGAAGGTAGCGGATGGAGGTAAGACATGTAACCGAGGCATCATGACATGCATCAAGAATGAGTCATAGACAGATGTGGCGGAGAGAATCTGGTATATTTCCAAAATAAAACATCGTTTAGAATCAGATAATAAATCAAACGGAAATAATGTAAGTTATGTATTCTTTTTGTGCCGCCCGGTACCAATTGCCCGGGGGTTGGGGACCACTGGCCTAGATCATCTTTGTGGAGAGCAACAATTCAAATTCTCAAATCCTCAGAGAGTCTTTGCCATGAGGTGCCATGTTTAACATTTAGTGGTCAGTATGAGAAAATTTTACTCAAAGCACCAAATTTTAACTGCTCTAATACGATACACAAATATGTATGGTCCTGTCAAGCACACTAAAACATAAACATGATGAATAGGACATGTGGCTTTGCATGGTTACACAAGATATAGCTGTTATCACTTAGAGTATACTAACTTTTGTTGTCAGCTATTTAGTCAATAATAGCTGTATGTTGAGTTATTTTTAGAGGACAGTAAATCTGTACTGCTATATACGCTGCACATTGACTACTCTAAAATATATCCAAGTTTTATTTCTTTAGTATTTGTCCTTTGAGCGGATATACTAAAATGGTTGCTGAAATGAGAGGAGTGTACTAGTTTTTCTGAAATATATATATATTTCAGAAATTGTAAAAGCATGAATGCGATTAGATTTGTGGAGAGATCTGCAGAAAACACCAAGAAACTTGACAAGGCAAAAAAACAAAGAAAAAAAAAACGTATATCATGTTTAGAGATATATTAAAAGTAAATTCACAATTACTGTATTTCAACTATCACTTTTTAGCCAATCCACTAAGTTATGATGTGAACTAACTATGTTTTCATTGTTCTAATATAAAGATATATATAAAATATATAAAATAATATAATAGACATGTTTTTTACTGTAGATCCAATACATAATAATTCATTTCCAACATCCTCATTTATATTCCACTAATAAAATTGAGACAATACAATAAGAAAAATCACTATGATGTGTTTGTAATAAAAGGTGACCATGATTTAAAAAGTATACTGATACTAGTGGGTCTCATGGATATATAGTAATAGGAGGTTTATAATCAAACACACACAAAGAAAATATCTGCATGAATGACAGAGGTGAGGTAAGTGTAGGTTTGCAAATAATATGCTATGCCTTTTCTATACATGTTTCAGAAATGCAACATAATCACACCTCTCCTGCAGTACATTATGCACTATAGTTCTCAAGGACATCATAAAAAATATAAGAGCAAGCGAATAAACTGTATTAAATATAATTAGACCACTCTTCACAAACAAAGTTTGTGTTTTCTAATAAGAAATTATTTGAAAACCCATAAGCAATAACAAGAATTTCCCAAGAAATACCAAGAAATAGGATGACGGAAAACTATAGGTTTAACTAAGTTAGACTGATTGAACCTCAACCTTGTATACTGGAAAAGTCAACAGCTTGAACACACACAGAAGCAACATACATCCCATCTGGTGTACACAAATTTCCCAACAGAACAATGACCCCAAACAAACCTCTAGGCTATGTAAAAACTATTTGTCAAGAAGGAGAGTGATGGAGTGCTGCATCATATGGCCTGGCCTCCACAATCACGCTATCTAAATACTTTTGAGATGGTTTGAGATAAAAAAAAAAAAAGCAGCCAACAATTACTTAACACCTCTGGGAACTCCATTTAAGATTGGTGAAAATCCATTTCAGGTGACTACCTCATGAATCTGATGGGAGAAAGCCAAGAGTCTGTAAAGCTGTTTTTATAGCTTTACACTTTTTTTTTTTTACTACATAATTCCCTTCATATCCTTAGTCATGTCCCTAGTCATGTCATAGTTTTATCAATGTACAATGTTGAAAAACGTGCGATTAAAGCAGTGTGCATTTCTTTTGAACATTTTTATTAAAAAATATAAATAAATACATTTAAAAGCTAAACATTTGTTTTACTGCTGCACCAAGTCTTAAATCAAGCACCTAAATCCGCCATGATGCACAATTAAAACCGTCCGTGTGGAAACATAGCAAATTTAAAACATCATAACTACTTTAAAACATTTCCAAGGATATTTTGCCTTCATGCTTTATATTGAGTATAGTTTCACTAATAATAAATATACATTTGCATAAAGCATCCATATTTGAATATATCTATCTATCTATCATCTATTTTTATTCTTTCTTTTTTTTATTACAATCCCATGACTATGGACAATGACCATGACAAATACTGTAATCACTCTTTACAATCATGGTGAGCAGAAAAGCAGAAAACACAAAAATAGTGGAAAGCTGTAATGAGCACAAGCTCAATAAAATTGCTTGCCTGAAGATTATATTGCAAAACAAGAAGGAAATATTAATCCAGTTCAACTGTCCAATTTTGGTGAATGTCTGCCATTTGTAGCCTAAGATTTCCTGTCCTGCTCCACTTTTTTCTGCCTGCAGAACTGCCCCTCACAGGATGTTTTTCTCTTTTGTTTTCCACAGTATTCTATTTAATCTCTACAGACTGCAACGTTTGGAAATCCCAGGAGATCAGCAGTTTCTGAGATACCCAAACCAGCCCTTCTGCACCAACAAAATCCTGTTCAAAGTCACAGAGATCTATTTTCTCCTTATTCTGATGTTTGGTGAAAACAATAATTGAAACTCTTGACATGCATCTGTCTAATTTTAAGCAATGATACATGATTGGCTAAAATACAAGTGGCACTGTTTGCTTTACATTATTTTTATTATTGCCTTGATAAGATTTATAGATCTTAGCAAACTTTTTAGTAAGAGCCATACAGTGAAACATTTGCAAATTGCAGATTTAACCAAGGCTTTTAAAAAAACAAATTACACTCAGCAATCTGTACATTTTCCAATTCAGTTATAGGTTTATGTACGTCTTCATTAGGTTTATGGATTCTTTTATTATAGCTGCTGACGCCAGCTGGTTATTTTGCTTTTCTTTCAAATCTCACTCAGGCCTTAAATATACACAGAGTAGTGCATACACTGGCATAAAAAAAAAACTCTGTGCAAATTTTGCATGGTACTTTGTACCACAGCACTGTTGAATTCTATGAATGTGATCAGAAGGTGTTAAACTGCTTTATATTAATCCACCTGTTTGAATTATATTTTTTATAGAACCTATAGCAACTATATTACATTGATTAGCATGGTGGATGCACCACAAAATCTAAACCTTATAAACTAATTTTATTTAACAAAGAAGTGTTAATGAGACAGTTGTTTATCATTAATGGAAGGAATCTGGTGAGGGAAAAACTGTTTATTGACTTGCTGCTATAGCATAAGTGGTAACAGGGACTAGCCTGTTTCACTGATGTTCCACACAATTAAATAGAATTACTGTATATACATGTATGGCATGTTCTTCCTATAATTGCTGGTGGTGCATTGCGGTGGTATAAATGTTGTGCTTCTTTACTGGTTTTTGAGGTTTTCTTGGTGATCATCAATTACTGTGGTGATTTGTTTCTTCTAACAGCTCCAATTCATCTTCATAAACTGTCCCCTGGATCAGAAGGATGTTATCATGCCAACATTAAAAAACAACCAACAAATGTCCAGCCAACTGGGAGACAGTATAAAAATACAAGTGACTATTTTTTGGTGGCATTTCCACAGACATTTCCAACAAACTATTCTAATCCATCCCTTTTTTATCTCAATGTTGTTCTCTACTATTTTTTCATTATACAAAGCGATTATGGTTTAATAACTGAATGAGTATTGATTGCACACTTGCTTGTTATAATGTTTCCTACAGCAAGCTGTGCTGACTCATTAACACTTCTGGCACCATTAAACTACAGTAAGGATATAATCCTTGACATGGAACAATAATTCTCTAACTTAGTCATAATTCCTTCTCTGATCATTAAATTGTCCCAAATTAGGCTGACAGCCACTGGATTGGAACACAGCCCAGCCATTAGACACCATCTAGATGACAGATTTATTGGAAAAAGCATTGCTTTAAAGCAGGATATTAAAAAGCTGTTTAATAGACTTGTTTACCTATGGATAGGAAACTGGAAAGCATCAATCCTTACCAAAGAAAACAGTTTTCATATACTTCCAACTACCCCTGGACAATAGGAATGGAAACACATATAATTTGAGTTGTGAATCATTTGTACATCAGTTCAACTGAACTGCAAATGTGTGGCACTGAAATGAGTGGATACATTTCATTGGTATTACTGAATGAATTTTTTTTTCTAGTTCTTTGATGTAGAGAGGGGCTGGAGTGGAATTTCTGAAAAGCATGCAAACAGTTACACCTAGAGGGAATTTAGCATAAACAATCCATTGACAATAACTGGGAAATAACTAAATCAATTAGCCAAGACCAAAGTAGCAAAATATTTAACTTATGAACTTATGACCTTAACATTTATTTATTGGTCAGAAAATTAGAAGAACTGCTAGAAACTGTTTTCTTTGTGCTCTACTATTTTTCATTATACAAAGCGATTATGGTTTAATAACTGAATGAGTATTGATTGCACACTTGCTTGTTATAATGTTTCCTACAGCAAGCTGTGCTGACTCATTAACACTTCTGGCACCATTAAACTACAGTAAGGATATAATCCTTGACATGGAACAATAATTCTCTAACTTAGTCATAATTCCTTCTCTGATCATTAAATTGTCCCAAATTAGGCTGACAGCCACTGGATTGGAACACAGCCCAGCCATTAGACACCATCTAGATGACAGATTTATTGGAAAAAGCATTGCTTTAAAGCAGGATATTAAAAAGCTGTTTAATAGACTTGTTTACCTATGGATAGGAAACTGAAAGCATCAATCCTTACCAAAGAAAACAGTTTTCATATACTTCCAACTACCCCTGGACAATAGGAATGGAAACACACATATAATTTGAGTTGTGAATCATTTGTACATCAGTTCAACTGAACTGCAAATGTGTGGCACTGAAATGAGTGGATACATTTCATTGGTATTACTGAATGAATTTTTTTTTCTAGTTCTTTGATGTAGAGAGGGGCTGGAGTGGAATTTCTGAAAAGCATGCAAACAGTTACACCTAGAGGGAATTTAGCATAAACAATCCATTGACAATAACTGGGAAATAACTAAATCAATTAGCCAAGACCAAAGTAGCAAAATATTTAACTTATGAACTTATGACCTTAACATTTATTTATTGGTCAGAAAATTAGAAGAATTGCTAGAAACTGTTTTCTTTGTGCTCTACTAATCTTGCAACCATTATTTGGTTTGTTATCAGGCCCTTGGAGAGCAAACCTTTAAGCTGTCGTGTTAGATTTTTTAGCATACATTTTAATACTTACTATGATTTGTGATAAACAAATTTTCTTGTTTCTAGCATTTTCCATAGAAACTTAGCAAAAGGCATTGGTTTGGTTCTTTCTTGGTAATTGTTTGACAGATTATTTATTGTTGAGACAAATAAAAAACAATATGCTGCCATTCTGTGCTTGGTCTATTTTCTTTTTCGACCAGAAGAGAACAATAGGATGTTTAGAGCAAAACAGAGAACCTAGAGGAAGCCTGTTGTAGCAAATCAACAACAAAATCCAACAATTGTTGAGATCTCAGATTAATTAAGTCCACTGTCCAGGGTTGTGATGTAAAAAAAAATAATAATATCAAAGGGAATTCCAAACCGTTTATCATAAAGCATTGGCAAAAATTCTTCTTCTTCTATCGACTGCTCCCAATAGGGGTCGCCACAGCGGATCATCTGTTTACATACTACCCTGTGCTCTACATCTGCCTCTTTCAATCCAACTACCTGCATGTCTTTCCTCACCACATCCATGAACCTCCTCCTTAACCTTCCTCTTTTCCTCCTTCCTGGTGGCTTTATCCTCAGCATTCTTCTAACGATATACCCCATGTCCCTCATCTGCACATGTCCAAACCATCTCAATCGGGCCTTTCACTTTGTCCCCAAAACGTCCTACATGTGCGGTTCCTCTAATAAACTTGTTTCTTATCCTGTCCTTCCTCGTCACTACTAATGAAAATCTCAGGATCTTCAGCTCTGCTACCTCCAGCTCCACCTCCTGTCTTTTATTCAATGCCACTGTCTCTAAACCATACAACATCACAGGTCTCACCACAGTCCTATAAACTTTACCTTTCACTCTTGCAGATACCCTAATATCACAAATCACTCCTGTCACTCTTCTCCACCCACTCCACCCTGCCTGCACTCTCCATTACTTTGCACTGTTAACCCCAGGTACATGAACTCCTCCACCTTCACCACCTCTACTTCCTGCAACCGCACCACTTTACTGCCCTCCCTCTCTTTCACACATGTACACTGTGTTACTTCTACTGACTTTCATTCTCCATCTTTCCAGCATGTCATTTGCAAACCATTTTTATTCGTATTATTCCATTGAGACTCCTGTCTGACCTTGTCTATCAACCTGTACATCACTGCAAACAGGAAAGGGCTCAGAGCCGATTCTTGGTGCAATCCCAACACCACCTCGAACCAGTCTGTCATTTCTACTGCACACTTCACTGCAGTTACACTGTCCTCATACATGTCATGCACCACCCTCACATACACACATACACCAGACAATACCACCTCTCGTTTCTCAGCACCCTGTCGTATGCTTTCTTTAAATCCACAAACACACAATGCAACTTATCTGTCCTTCTCTATACTTCTCCATCAACATCCTCAAAGCAAATAATGCGTCTGTGGTGCTCTTCCTCAGCATGAAACCATACTGCTGCTCACAGATCACCTCTTCTCTCAGCTTGGCTTACACTACTCTTTCCCATAACTTAATGGAGTGACCGATCAACTTTATTCCACTGTAGATACTGCAGGTCTGGACATCTCCCTTGTTCTCTTAAGATCGGTACCAGCACACTCCTTCTCCATTCCTTAGGCATCCTCTCACCTTCCAAAATCTTGTTCAACAATCTGGTTAAAACTTCACTGCCATCTCTTCTGAACATCTCCATACTTCTACTGGTATCTCAACTGGTCCAACTGACTATCCATTCTTCATTTTCCTAACTAATCCTATTCACTTCCTGCTTCACCATTTCCACATCATCCAACCTACTCTCTCTCTTTTTCATTTTCCTCATTAATCAGCTGCTCAACACACTCTCCTCACTAGTCAACACATTTCCATCTCCATCCTTTATTGCTCTAACTTGCAGCACATCCTTCCCAGCTCGGTCTCTCTGCCTGGCCAATCGCTACAAATTCTTTTCTTCTTCCTTAGTGTCCAACTTTTCATACAGCTCCTTATATGCCTTCTCCTTGGCTTTTGCCACATCCCTCTTTACCTGTTATCGCATCTCCTTGTATTCCTGCCTACTTTACTCATCTCTCTGCCGATCCCAATTCTGTTTGGCCAACCTCTTTCTCCTGTGCTTTCCTGCACTTCCTCATTCCACCACCATGTCTCTGTGTTTTCCTTTCTCTTTTTTTAGATGTCACACAAAGTATCTCCTTATTTGTCTCCCTTATCACTTCTGCAGTAGATGCCCAATCATCCAGCACCTCTTCACCACCACCGAGCTCCTGTCTGACCGCTTCCCTGAATCTCACACTACAGTCTTCCTCCTTCAGAGTCCACCATCTTATTCTTCTTTCTGTCCTCACACTCTTTTTCTTTCTTCTTCACCTCCAAAACCA
Organism: Silurus meridionalis; assembly: GCF_014805685.1. NCBI lineage: Eukaryota > Metazoa > Chordata > Actinopteri > Siluriformes > Siluridae > Silurus > Silurus meridionalis. The sequence goes on from NC_060895.1 coordinate 20,196,563, forward strand.
TCCTACAGTCCACCATCTGATGCTGTCTAGCTACTCTGTCTCCTGCTAACACCTTACAGTCCCTTTCAGGTTGCATCTCCTACATAGAACATAGTCCACCTGTGTGCACCTTCCTCCACTCTTATACGTCACCCTATGCCTATTCTTAAAATAAGTATTCACCACTGCCATTTCCATCCTTTTAGCAAAATCTACTACCATCTGCCCCTCCACAGTCCTCTCCTCAAGGCCATTCCTACCAATCACCTCCTTCTTACCTCCTTCAGAATCACCCCTACACCATTTCTTTCCATACACTCCATGAAATAAACAATTTAAACCCACGTCCAATGCTAGCACTGATTGTGAATTCAATCTTTTACATAAGTCTTAATCCTTGTTTTGGGAACCTTATGCCAAACCTCTCAACAGAGAATTTCTGTATAAAATGTATTTAGGAATCCTAAAACCTTCAACCAAAGAACCCATGAGAAAACATTTGGCTAAGAGTGTGTCAGACCCTGTTAGGGGTTAGGGGTTCATGCCCTAGCACTGCCAAGCTGCCCCTCTTGGGTTCTTGAGCAAGGCCTTTAATCCTCTCTGCTCCATTGGTGCTGTAGCACAGCTGACTCAAGGGACCCCAACCACCAGGCAGATCAGTTTTGCTGGGCCCTGCAGAAAGAATACAAACATTTGCTATTAAACTAATGCTTAATTTATTTCCTTTTTATTGACTTTTGCAGTCTGCAGAGTGTTTTATTAAAAAAATACCACTTTGCCACCTTTGCACATTTGTTTCATTCAGAGTTTATTTCTATGCATGGAAATATGAAAATTTTCATTTATATGTATATAGTAATATGATATGCATGTTATTGTGTCTCCCCCTATAAATTGTCTTGCCTGAAACTGATGGTGCAAAAAAAAAAAAAAAAAAAAGAATTTCATCTTTGGGGACCACTGCTTTAATGTACAGTACATGCAATGCATAAGTACAGTTTCTGTTGGCATGGTGGTAGCTCAGTGGTAAAGGCTTGGTGTTACTGATTGAAAGGTTGGGGGTTCAAGCCCTGATATTGTCAAGCTATCACTCTTGGGCCCCTGAGCATGGCCCTTAACTCTTAGTGCTCTGAGATGCTGTAACATGGCTGAACCTGTACTCTGACCCCAGCTTTGTAACATCGCTTGGACATGGAAAGAAGGAATTTCAAGAATTTTACTGTGCTGTAAAGTACATGTGACAAGTCATTTTTTTCCTCTTTCTACTACTCCCATTAGGGGTCGCCACAGGGCATTATCCATCTCCATACCACCCTGTCCTTTACATCTGCCTCTTGCATGTTTTTTTCACCACATCCATGAACCTCCTCTTTGGCCTTCCTCTTTCCCTCCTTCCTGGCGGCTCCATCCTCAGCATTTTCCTACCGATATACGCCATGTTCCTCCTCTGCACATGTCCAAACCATCTCTATCTCTCACTTTGTCCACAAAACTCTTTCTTTCTTTCTTTCTTTCTTTCTTTCTTTCTTTCTTTCTTTCTTTCTTTCTTTCTTTCTTTCTTTCTTTCTTTCTTTCTTTCTTTCTTTCTTTGTCCATTCTGGAAAGAAAAAAAATGGTTTCCACTAAGGGGCGCCACTGAGACGCGTTTTAATAAGGTTTCTTTTTTTTTTCCTTTCTAACAGGAAGCGCGTGTGCAGAATCACCCTGGCTTTGGATCCCGACTCTGTCACCGGAGTGGAGGCAGTTTTACCGGGGATCTCTCGGGGTAAACTAACTGTCCGTAATGATGGTTGCTTTCGGATACAATGCAGCAGCGTTGATGTTGTACTCACTCGGTAAGTGTGTTGCAGATATCTCAAGCTTTTTAATACACACAAGTGTTTGCACGCGCTACTTTTGGTTTGCCTGCTCGTGCCTTTTTTTTATGCATTCTGCACTTTTTCAGCAAGGAAATGCACGGGAAGTGGAGGATAACTTTTGCAAAGCGGTACAGATGACTGATTTGTTTGTTGAACGCTTTCAAAAGAGGTCAACTTCTTTTCCAATGCTTGCCATTCCTTATTACAGGAAGTAGATAAAGAAATGTTTCTGTAGGTTTGCTTAGGTTTGCAAGTTGTCATCCTGCCTTCACTGCGTTGCTGAAATGTTTATTATTGACAGCTTTTCTATAATCTAAAATTGTTTATATTGATTATTAATTAACAATACAATCCAACAACCCAGAGATGAAGGAATTCCTGCAGTCTTGAATAACAATGTTTATCTAAACAAAGGGTTCATTGAGGGCATTTTTCTTCTTTTTTTGCATCCATCATGCAACCTAAGTCATATACTTGGCATATGCAACCACAGGATGCCACAGTTTCCAAAGTATGCAACCACAGGATTTTGTTAATAGTCGTGGTAGTGTATTGTTGTTAAGAGTATAGAATAATAATAACATTTATTAATATTATAATGCATGTGAACTTGGTGCTGTTATGTGTACAGTATTCAGTTTATATAAAAAAAAGAGCACAACTAATACCCATGAGTAAAACTTCACTTATCGATTATTAAGTAAAGACTGAGGCTGATTTTTAAAAAAATTTTTTTTTTTATGACTAGACTGTTGACCCATCTTTCACATATTTAGTCAATAATGCATTTTCTTTACATCCATACAATACCTTACTGCATATTATGCAACCCAACAATATCCCTATGAGATCAGTAAAATATTCTGATTGATTGATTATGTATTGTGTAGTGTCCCAACATAGTATGCAACATCAAGATAGAGGTGCTCTGATATACTCGTAAGGCATAGTAGTATTGATGAATAGACGTTATGATTTAATGCATTTTTTGGAGAGTTCAGGAAACAAAAATGAAAACAAATTAAAACAAGAAATGCTCATTTGAACATGAGTTTATTGAACACACCACATTCCTTTTTAGCCTTGCATTATATAGTGCATCGCTACCTGTAAATCCTGGTGTTGTTTATTACTTTACATATTTACTTAAGAATGAAGGTGATACTGTTTAGTAATGCCAAATTTACAAACATCTTAAACTAATTGTAAAAATAAATATATATAATTAATATAATGAATATATTATTTCAGTAGTTGCACACTATTTTGGCATGTTCCAAAATATATGCAACCTTAGAATTTGTGTTTTTATGTAATATTTATGTATAGTATTATGTGGCTATAGAGAAAAATGCAGTATTTAGTATGTTACACTACAATCCTGTGATTGTGCATAGTTATCTTATTTAGTATGCACTTTTGTTTATTCAGTGAGCTTGTGTTTTGTTTCTATACTAATCAAAACGGAGTAAACCATACCCCACACTGGGATTTCCAGATTGGATTGACTGTTTCCAACCCATTCACAGTTCTAGAGCTTTCCAATTAATTGTAACCGGATCCAAAGTCCAACTCTGCCAAATTATAGGCTGTTTTCCGGGTCCCACACCATTTTCCAGCCAAATGGGATTAAAATAGCCCATATGGCAGCAAAAAGCATACATGCGCTTGCTGAATTTATTACATCTAATTTATAGAATTGCAGCAAAATCTCGAAACATTCAGAGGAAGCAATTTTATGGGAACACATACTCTTGTCGTTTCAATATACACTGAAGGTGAAGAACAAGCTGTAATATTTGTAGCTGAATATGACACAAGGTACAAAAAAAATCAAGGCTGCAAAGGTAAGGTTTTTTTTATTTTTTTTTATCTAGTTCTCAAAGGACTGACTATGCATCTTTGCTTTGGAATCAGGATTCCATCTGGTTGCATTGGGGATCCAAGTGTGGGTGGCATGTGAAGAAAAGTCATACTGAAACAGTGACATTCTGTATTCTGGTGTTTTCAAATTTACGTCTTGAACAGGTTGGCATTTTTCTAGTCCCTGTTTGCAACAATACCCTAGTTTGTACAAACTAAAGTAACAGGCATGATGTCCTGATATATATAACAAACAGGAATCACTGCATGACAAATGTGTTATTGAACCACACAGATAATTAATTAAAAAAAAACCTTTATTACAAAGCAGTTAATGCCTGTGGATTGTCAATGCCTGAGCCCTATATAACTGTATTCAGCTTATGGAATCATTGCTCAGTTTCATCACCTCACACTCAGGAACAAAGGTTGATAAATTATAGCTTTCCCTCCGTCTTCTGCCCGCTCTTAAATTACACTAAATATTGCAATGTCTATGCTTTCAGGCAAAATATATTAAATGTACACAAAATGTACCTTTTAGAGAACACCAGTGACATAAAAGGTATTAGCGAGCGAGTGACGTTCCTCAAGGGTCACTACTCCGTCCACTTCCGGTTGCAGCAAAATCAAATCGAAACTCCCGTCCTCACATTCATCCCATCAGCAGAATCTTTGCCCCATTATCTGCATTCCCTGGATCAGAACGATAGACTGTCATGCCAAATCAAGCCTCAAAGCACAGCGTGACTGGCATACACTTTCCTGAAATCGGAGCATGCTTGTAATTGCAAAATCTCATTGCTTTAGTGTTCTGGCTACTCAGTGGTGGAATGAGCTTTTGTCTCCAATTAGAGATAAAACTCAGAATCAATGTTCAACAGAAATCGAAATAATCTTCTTAACTTTTCTTTGCAGTTACTTTCTATGAAGTGTTTAATTTTTGTAACATATTTCATAGCCTATTCTTGATACCCACAATATTAACATGGGCATTCATTTTATTTTATTTTGTTGAACCATGAAAGATAGCACCACTAATAACCATGAGTAACCATATACATATTGGTATTAAGTAGCAGTCGACTGATAGTAGATTTTACTGATAGCTAGGGTGGGACTTATTTGCCGATAACCGATTAATCAACAGATTTTTTTAAATGAATACTAGATACAAAAAAATAACTGTAACACCAAATGTAGAATGGTACTGAATTTTATTAAAAAAATAAATAAAATATTGAATCAATGTGCTTAATGAAACAAATGAGTATATTAATTATTAAATATAATTAGGCAATTAATAAAATGTAAATTATAAATAAATATGTAATAGCGCTCTCTGTGCAGCATGCAGTTTTATGTGTAAAAACAAACAGCCCATGGCATCAGTGATTCTCCTTTAGAGGCCGATCTCGTAATGACAGCGGGACTCCTCAGCTACTTCAGCAATCAACTATCTGTGCCAGTTAAATGGCAAAACCGATTAATCAATTGACCTCGCTATTAAGTAAAGGCTGAGGCTGATTTATTTCAAGATGTTATATTCATCAAAAATTTTATATTAGAAAAAGGACCCCTAAAATAAATAAAAAAATGAGTGGGTGTAATAAATATAGACAAGACGGCTTACTATCTGTCATTGATTTATCAGAATGCCTTTGGGGCAAATAGATGTAAATTGACTAAGCAAACATTATGCAACCAAAGTACAAATTACACAGAGACAAATGCTAGAAGTTTAGTGTGGTTTGAATGTGGTTTAAAAGCAGGCATACTTTTGCTACTCAAAAGAAACTTGTCATGATTACGGACTTGAAACATTTGTGGAGTATTTTGACCCAGTCTGGTGTTAGGCTGCACAGAGTGATTGAAGGCACAGGGTGATGGCTGTAGGATTGATATGTAAAGTATAGGGTGCCCTGCCAGTTACAGGAATGGGGCACAAACGGTGTAGAAAAGGTGATATATATTGGAATATACAGCATGCACATGCTAGTGCAAACTTCGATTGGCTTCGGGTTGGACCAGGGCCAAAATAACAAATGAAAAAAACAACACCACTATTTTTAAAAGCTAAATTACTTACAGAAAAAAATATGAAAGAAAAACAAATCAACTTCCCTAACCTCCTGTAAAAAAAATCTAACAAAACAGAAGAAACCCAGATCCAACACAAATGGCAGCCACATCACTATTATCGTGAACACAACCATTAAAAATATATACATATATTTATGATGACAATCTAGTGAACAGAAGCACACAAGGGACAGCACAAACTCAAAGTCATAATGGCTTAAACCAGGCTATTACAGAACAAAATCTGAGCATAGGCAGCATGAGCACCTTATCCTGGTGTCCAATGGAGCTTTATTCAGTAGCCCCTTTAGGATATCAACTTGTGAAAGCAGGTGGTCTCACTGTGGTGGAGTGCAGGAAAGTCCGAACTGAAGTCTGGAATATTTATCCTGCACTTTCTAGACAAACCAAACCAAAATCTATACAGAAACAACCTACGAGATCATGTGGATTGTAACAGGGGGGAAATGGGAAGTCATACACATTTTTTGACAAGCTGTGTTTTAGTAATAGGATGTGACCAAGGTTCAAAATTAAATATTTCAAATAAAATTGGAAAACTTTCTGTATTTTTTTACTTTTTTGTATTATGCTATGAGCGGCATTGAACCTCGGATCCAATGGTCGCGAGTTCAAATCCCAGCAACACCAAGTTGCCACTCCTGGACCCCTGAGCAATGCCCTTTACACCATCGCTGCTCAGTTGTTTAAATAAAATAAATGTAAATCGCTCTGGATAAAGGCATCTGGCAAATTCGATAAATGTAAATATAAATATCAAGTTGCTTAGAAGCTCTGAGTCACCAGGGGGACCCATACAAATGGAGGGTATTAATATACCAGCTGTTACCATGTGCCAGACTTTCACAGAAAGCCCTATTGTGGCCTGTAACTTTTGATGTCGCTTAGGGCTCTTAAAGCTTCAGAAACAGCACTGCATATTTGTATCATTCTTGTTTATGCTTCTTGAAACCAGCTCGTTTAGAATCTCTGTGCTTTATACATGATTTATATCAATATACACAGAGGTCAAATGAAGAAAAAGAACTGTAACAAAGGCCTATCTACATTAGAGAAACGACTTTGGTCCTAACAACAGTTAAATGTCGCTTAAGCCTTAAGCACTAGAAATGCTGGCTCTTTGCTGGCTCTTTGCTGGCTCATGAATAGAGATGCATTAATTGCTACTAATTGTAGCCAATTTTCTCCATCATCATCAACTTCATCATTCACCATTTTTTTCCTCACCATTAGCTCAGACTTTCCCCGGAGGCCATTTGCTGAATTGCTGTTTGTTTTTTTTCCCCTCCAAGAAGTCTCAATACACCTCTTTTATTATGTATGACAGGTGGAACATTTTTTAAACGACAAATGCTTCAGCTGTACATAATACATAATTGTATACCATGACAGTTTTTTTTTTTTATATTCAGGCCTGTTGAGAGCGACACACGGGACCAAATATGTAAAGTAGGATTTAAAAGCAGTGCTCTATGTATGCTAATGCTTCACTAAACAACTACTGTTGCATCACTTGAGCAAAGATTCCTGTGTTACGGAGAGCAAAAATAGCAGGTGTTTGTATATTTGCTGTTTGGAAAGAGCTCCTGAAGCTTGTCCTGGAGCAATTTTGCACCAATTTCCGATACGTCAAGCTTTGCTCATTTAACAGGTGAATAATTGATACACTGAATGAAGAGTACAGGAGAGTGGAGTAAACCAGGGGTGGCATGAAATCACATTGGGTATGGGAATGTAGTTCTGGATTGCTTATCATTGCGAAGCAGAGTTTGGATTTGTCTCAGGACTTTGGGGATTTAGCCGGAGACAGCCTAGGCATTTGATAAGCGAAAGGAAACTTCAGGTTTGAGAGAAGCTAAAGAATTTAGGTTAAATCTTACTTTTATGTTTATAAGTTTATATATGCGGGAGAACTTATACCCCAAGTGACAGGGAAGTGAGACATAGCGCTGTTTGAGTAACTGAGCACGACAGAAAGAGAAAATTCTTCCTTCGAAATAATATGTATAGCTACAGGTAGGCATTTTTAGCTTTCGAAGGAATTTAACCAACAAACACATGCACACACACATGTCTACATAAATATCATACTTTAAAAATGTTTACCTTAGCAATAATCATCACTTAATGACTACAAGATGCAGTTTTTCATACTTAAACATTAATGAATATTTCATGCCTATAAAAAAAGACACTTGACATTGGTTGTTTTTATATATTTCCCGTACTGTCAATTTCTTTTTAGGCTTGTCAGTCTTTTGAACTTGTAGTAGGAGTGTAACGCGTATCTCCCAGTCCATTCGTCTTTAAACATTTTGCTTTCATCATTTTTGAAAGAGTTCCCTTGCCATTTTATTTATCAGACCAGAGAGGGTAATACGCAAGGGGTAAAAAATATGTAAAAACTCCATAAGCTGCCTTCAGGTAAATAATTTACATAAATGCATGTGATGGGGCATGTGCTATTTTCAGCAGATAGTGAAAAGATATATTAATATTTTTCAGCAATAATGTTTTATACTGATATTATTGCAGAAGTAATGCTGGATCAAGGGCCGGATTAGCAATCACAATTTAGAAATGTCTGAAAATGTCTAATTATTCTAGCATCATTGAAGAGAATAGCTTTTTGAACTGAATTATTGTTTTTTTTTTCTGTCAGGCAACAAAGCAAATGTACCAGATGTATATTTTATAAACAATGAAATATTCATAAAGATATACTTAGTATAAGTAAAAAATATATCATTGTATACAGTGCCTATAGAAAATTGTCATACTTTTGGAAATAGTTTCTTTATTTGTCATACAGCCGGAAATAAAAATACCCTTTTTCCTTATTTACACATTTTGCTTCAGAACATAAATTAATGCAATTAAAAAGCAACATTTCTAAAAACAAACAAAAAAAAAAGACGAAAAACTAGAATAACGGTCATCATTTCTTTGATTTAATACTTCATAGAGCCCCTTTTTGCTTTAATTATTGCCCTGAATCTGTTTAGATATGTCTATGCTAGCTTTGCACACCTAAATTGGGTAATATTTGCAGTGGTCACATTCTGTGGTGAGAGGCAATGGACTACTCTCTTCAGATTTTACACAGATTTCTTATCTTATTTAAGACAAGGCTCTGACTTGGCCACAGTCACCTTCATGTTATTGCATTGTATTTTTTGGCTGTAATGTTTAGGATCATTGTTGTATTGGAAGGAAGATGTCCTGTTCAACTTAAGCTATATAGCAGAGGGACTTTGGATTTTCTTCAAGAACCTGGATGTTGTTTGCAGCATCTATTTTCTCTTCAACCCTGACTAATCGCCCCGTCCCTGCTGAATTGAAGCCATTCGATTTCCTTTTTTTCCCCCCACAAAATGCTGTCTAAAAATAAACAAACCTCTAACTTAATCATTAATATTACAGCAATGGTATATTTAATAGCTATATTTTTATCTAATTAAAGACAAAATCATTTAAATCTGAAGCTGTTATTGGACAACGCAAACGGAAAATAAAAACGACTACTAAGCAAAAGCGTGTTTATTCGATACCAACAAATATTTACTATTCAATACTATTATATCTTAAAATTCCAAGTGTCAGTAAGCTAACATTATTAAAAAAACACATTTTAACGTTTATCAGTTACTGCAGTTTATTCGAGAAAGTGATTGTGCCTTTAATCTTTAAAGCAACAGAAGAACTGTAACATAACAATTACTATTTTATACACGTGTGATGTTCATGTTTACATCACTGACTCCCTCTGTCTCATCCACGTTACCCCCATAATTCTTGTCTGTGGTGTTTGAGAACCAGGAAATAATACACCAGTGCTAAAAACAGCAGGCAATAGAAAGTACAGATATTTAATATAATATTTAATTTAATACTTGCTGTGGTCTGCAGCCTGTGAAATTGTGCTCAATATTAATTATATATAATATTAATTATAACTTAATATTTTGTTGCACAGTCATTAAAGGCAATTACTGCAAACAAGTGGTTTGAATAGCCCTCTCTTGGCCCACTCTACATTAGCAAACTGCTCCACTCATCTGAGGTTCGATTTGTCTCCTTTTTGGGGTAGGGTGGGGTGGATTTTAACAACAAATTTGTCCATGTCTATACATTTTACATGCAGGGTAATAAGAAATAGGACTTGAACAGAACAGTCAGGATATCAAGCGATACAGATCTAATTATTTATAATTGTGTTTAATAATTTATAGCACACTCCTTATTTGAAAATAGTATTATTCATTTGTTGAACAAAAACGCATTCGAGTTGAAAGAACAATTAAAATTTGTGTGTCAATTTGATGAGGAGGGGAAGGAAGAGGAGGAGGAATGATAGTTCAAGTACAAATACTTCATAACTGTACTTACAGTAAGTAGATTATTCTGATATAAGTACTTTACTTACTTTTTATAGTTTTTGACAACTTTTTACTTTGCAAACTTTCTTACATTTCCAAACCAAACTTGTTACTTTAGTTTTTAGTTACTTTTAGTTTCTCATTACGCACTCTTTTCAGACCATCAACCTATTTCTCGTTATTGTGTGGCTTTTTCCACCTACCACTGGTGTATATTTCCTGGCTATCACAAAGGTAGGCTAGTCTATGACGCTAACACTTAGCAAGGCAGAAGGCACCAAGATGTATGGCTAATGAGACAGAGGAAGTCAGTGATGGGACTTCACTGGGAACATGACTGGGAACAGAGACATTCCTGATCACCTGATCATCATCATCTTTTCTCTGCTTGTGTTCTATATGATGATTGTTCAACCTGGATACATTCATTAGATAACAAAATTAGAAATTATTTTACAGTATTAATATGATGTAAGGACCATTTCTGAGTGTGACACTAAAACAGGTAGTAGTAATGGCTACTTTTTACTTAAGTCAAAGCCCAAACGTTTTCACTTTAACTTGAGTTAAAAAGTGAGTCTTTTATAACATAAGTATCTGTACTACAGATGTGTATTGAAGGATGTGTGCACTTTTGCCATCTCTGGATATTAGTGGTGTAATGATCATGAAAATGTAATGATGTTCATCATGGAAATGTGCAATTCACAATTTGAACACCAGCATTCTATTAAATATGTATAAAATATAATTGCACAGTCTCTACACCAGAGTTCTTAATCTGCAATAAACCCTGAGAGTGCAAATACAGTCTCTTCTGAAAGTATTGGAACGACAAGGTCAATTATTTTTTTGATTTGCAATACACAGAAGACATGGATTTAAGGTCAAAACTGAATACTCAATGAGGAATTAGAATTGTATCTGTTATTTCTTGCTATTTATATCGAAAAATCACTTAGAATATGTCCATTTTGTTAAAACTCACTTGTTTTTTGGATTGTGTTTTGTATTGTTTTTAAGATTTATAATCACACTCTTGATATCACCCAAATAAGGGTGGGTTCCCCTTTTGAGTCTGGTTCCTCTCAAGGTTTCTTCCTCGTAAAATCTAAGGGAGATTTTTCTTATAACAGTCGCCCCAGGCTGCTCACCAGAGATAAATAAACATCATTCACCTTAATTCTTAAATTCTGTAAAGCTGCTTTAAAACAATTTCCATTGTGAAAAGTGCTATAGAAATAAATGACTTGACTTGTTTTTCCAATTGATCAAATGTATTGGAACATGTGACTAACTGGTTTCATGTTGACCACATCAGGTGTTAGTCAAAAGCAAGATTTGCACAGATTCACAGAAACTGAACATTTCTGATGTTTAATATAAACATTATCTTGAGATTTAGACCTTTATCTGTATGATTCTATGCATTGTGCGATACAATTGGCTGACTGGATAACTGCAAAAATGAGCAGGTGTTAAATTGGACAGTGGGTGTGTATAGAAAGAAGGCGATCAAATCATCTAATATAATCTGATCCAGTTATGTTATAAAATCCTGCTAAGATATCAGTCCAGACAGAAAGATATAACTATGCTATCATATTAACTTGATTAAATCATTTGTGGCATGAAGGTGCAGTGGGTAGGTTCTCTGCACCATCAAGCCCAGCTTCTGGATTTGTTTCTGAGCTTGGGAGAAAGTGTCAAGTTTGATTTTATTCCAGGGCTTTAATAGTACTTTCACGAATCATGCTTGTATTAAAAGGCATTTTTTCCCCATTCCTCATTTCTGGTAAAAAAAAATTCAAATAAAGAACTGCAAAAAACAAAACCCTTAGTGTATCAGTGATTTTTAGATCGATGTTTTCAGCTCCTGAGAAACAAGACATTTTCTCACTCACTGCTTGAGTTCTAGTCCATTATAATCAGTGTGATGTAGTTGAAAGCGCGTTCATAGAGTGTTCATGAAGCATGTCTTCATTAAAACAGTTTGTTCTACTCTGCAGGTTAATATCTGAGATCTGGTCCTGATTAAAATTCAAACCTTGTGAAATGTAAACCTATCACAGCGCAGGAAGAGTAGGCGTTAAAATCATGTTGATTAAAAATGTTTTATAATTATACTTGTAGGATATCCCTAACCCGAAGGAATTGGAAGTCGGTGCAGATATTTGGTCATTATTGTTATTAGACTGGTACAGGAAAGCACAGTAATGATTTATTTTCCTTTTGTTCTCGCTTCGTTTTTCCGTCATACCCCCCCTTTCTCTCTCTCTCTCTTTCTTTTGACTTGGAAGAGAATGTATTTTTAGAGAATGTCTTGCAGGTGGAGCTATTCTAACCACACAGACTTCAGTTCATTTCTTTTCATTATAATATTCCGCACATACGGGATTTAATGTTGCGACAGTTTGACTGAACAGATGAAGCTCAACACCTCGGGTCCAGTCAGATTCCAAAATACTCATACTGAAAAAAAATAAATAAAAGACCAATTGATGAAATGAAAAGTATCCACAATGAGGGTCACTGGTAAAAATGATCAGATAATGTCTGCAAGTCAGTGAAGTCTGGAATCGCTCAGGAATTGCTTTTGTGTTCCTGAAATCTGACCCTGAATACTAAACTGGCCCATTTTCTACATGTATATTCTACATATACTACATGTAACCTTTCACACAAAAGAATGCCTGCTTCTTCGGAGTGACATGAAGTCAACATTTTTTCTAACTCTTTATCTTTTCAGACTGTTGCTCATGCTGTGCAGCACACTCTAAGGAAAAGCTATCCGATCCCATCCTCATGCATGAGCTTACAAATGCCCATGATTGGCTAGTGTGTATGTGATTGATAGGAAAGAAAGAGTATGCTATATCTCATTTTCCCAGGGCTACTTTTGCTCCCTTGGACTCCCGGCCATGCAAAGCTATGACAATGTTAGGATTTTTAGTTCTATACGGCAAATGCTTTTCTGTTACACCACTTTTTTTTACGAGCTGGATATATAGGCGATTCCTATAAAATTCACCCCGAACAGCTGCGTTAAACCATTAATTATCTCACAGGTTCATTATATATTTTTAGATACAATGCTTCTTTATTCTGACGTTGATCGGTTATCAGTGCATTACATACTGTGTGTTTGTGCACTAAAGGCCCACTGTTCTTACACTAATGGATTTGCACGACTTGTCTTTGCACTCACTCTGTGAGTGGTTTCCTTCCCACACACTGACGCTAATTAGTTGTTGGTGTTATCAAAATTCACATGCAAGTACTCCTTAGCAGAGAGATGAAAATCAACACGTCACCGTTCTGATAAGAGCAAAATGAATAGACTGATAAAAGTACCATAAATGATTCACGAACGTCTGTTGCACCCAAACCCCTCCACATGTGAAGTATACGCATATTCGATTTAGTTTCAAATTATACATCCATAGATGCAATTTAAAAGTCTCAAACCGATTCAAAGAGTATAAAATATCGCCTTTTTAAACATAATAAACATTCTGAAAGGCTGCCCTACTCCCAAACACTGTGCACATAGATGAAAAATAAAACACCAAGATAAACAGGTTGCACTTTGCTGTGAGCTCGTCGCAAACCTTTCAAATATCACTTCAGAGGTATGGCATGTGAATATGTCACTCCATAAATGGGGAAGGAACTCGAAGTTGAGAAAAATACCTCAAACTGACTTTTCTGTTGTGGTGGCATTTCATGTCACAGAGGTCCCAATTTACTCAAGAAAGAATAGTTTGTGCCACAATAGCAGTGGCAGCTTGGTGGTACTGGGATTTGAAATCGCAACCTTCTGCTCATAAGTCCAACATCTTAACTACTGCGCTGCCACCTCCACAAATTGCTCATCAATTTCCATTACATTAAAAATCAAGTTGAATTCCATAAATAAAGGCTGTTTAATATTAAACATAACACCAATAAACACATTTAGCATGCACTATGTTGAAGTAATAATTTTGCTTTGCATCATCATCACACCCATATGTGTGTCCATATGGCAGAAGCTTGCTTATAAATGCAGCTGTGACCTGCTCAAAAAGAATACATTTATTTACAGTTTGTTTTAGCCCTTGACTGAATAGGTTGTGAACAGTTAACTGTGTGAACTTCTGTTGACTGAAAATGGTGAAGAAAACAAAGTTGTGATCATACGCACTGAAAATTAAAATCTCCGTCTTCAGTTCGATTCACTTAAATGTGTACAGCTTTTTTAATAATGGACATTGTCACAATGCAGCTTTACATATAAATTATATGCATATGGAAAGAAATAGGTTATGAACATGAGCTTCAGATGCCAAAGGGAACCCATTCTCATCTAGTTGACACCAGATATTCATTTGTTGTAATTTAATTATTGTTGAGGTTATAAGCTGTTCACTGATGGACACTTAAGTACAAAACTCAAGTGAGTTTTAGTACAAAACTCAAGTACAATTGCCATGCAAAAAATTGCATGGCAATTGTACACCTTATCTACTGTAGCAAACAATTGATATAAATCACAGCACAAATCGATCTTCATGGATTCCGTAACTGGTTTCATGGTTTCATCTACAGTAATGTTATGTATCTTTAGGCTGTTCATGTAGAGCCATCATCATCATAGTGTGTGGTTTAAACTTCAACTGTGATTTTACATTTCGGGCGTTTGGCAGACACCCTTATCCAGAGCGACTTACAACTGAGCATTTGAGGGTTAAGGGCCTTGCTCAAGGGCCCAGCAGTGGCTGCTTGGTGGTGGTGGGATTTGAACCTGTAACCTTCTGACCCAAAGTCCAATGCCTTACCCATTGAGCTACCACCTCCTGCGATCCATCAATCAACTTCTGGTTGGTTACATTGGTTAATTGGTAACATCTGGGAATTGGTCGCAAATGTTTGTCTGAAGGCACTGAGTTATATTAGCTGGCAAGATTGATGTTAAGGTGGTAGAATACAGGTGTGACATTACATCATTTGTCAGCTTTGCTAGCTTGTCTGATGTTAACGATCCACAAACAGAATTGTTTCGTTTATATAATGCCTTTAAATCTTTTATGGCCTTTGTCAGAAAACAACTTTACAGTTTAATAGTATTTTAGTCTGTAATGCTCTTATGTAGCACAGCTTTAATGTTTAAAGCCAGAGGTTTCTTAGTCCTTTGGCTCATCATACTAAGGTTTTTTAGATATTGGCCAAGGTTGTCTAAATTCTCTGACTCTTCCAGGATCATGCTAGTAAGTAGCAATTTATTTAATTAAGTTGGTTTGTGAGCTTTGAGACAGAATACATTTTTGTTTACTTTAAACTTCAAGATACCACAAAATAAAATTGGATCCCCAGTTATGCAGTTTGTGTGTTCTCTCATTGTTAGACCAAAATGCCAGATTGAACCTACTGAAGTCACCAGCACGGTGATCATACCAAATGGTAATAGTTTATTAAGTGGATTACCCACATATTTCCATCTGGGAGAAACTCACCTCAGCTTTGTCTCAGTTGAATGAATTTATCTAATTTAGATGTCTGTGATGATGTTTTCGGATTGAGCCACAAGCATGCGAGATTTGACTTTTAATTAACTTCAGATAAGCATAATATTTCTTCTCCTGGAATTGTGAGCACATTCGTGTGACTTTGCAATCTCTGCTCAATCTCTGAAGAAGACACTTTGAAAATGACTTCTTTGATTCAGGAAAAAAAAAAAACAGTATCATGTGCAGGAGTGTGTCTCTTTCAACTTGTCGCTGTGTAGTAGGAACTACAGAGATATTATAGAGATCTCTTTTCCGAGGTTCTGATTCCTGCAGGAAAACCGTACATCACTTAAGGAGTAAATCTGCAGAGTGTAGATTTGCCATGCACACATTCATCGCCTCATGCTGACAGCAAGCGACGGCGAATATCGCCTCCCTCCTCCTCCTCCTGCCCTGCATCTCCAGGGAGGGCTAGAAAAAGATTTAAAGTTTGCGACAGATGTTAGATGGACTTGGATGGGTTCCTGAAGGATGCCAAGGACATCAAGCCAAACGCTGCATTTTTAATCTGCTCTGACACACACACTCCG